>NC_137796.1:2973693-3718693 GCF_963383645.1 Muscardinus avellanarius
TCAGTGACGACCCTGCAGGAGGGAGCACAGTTGCTGAGGGCGCACGCTGCCACCGCCCGCACCCGCACCCCCAGAGCAGCCACACCGGACCCCACCTGCACACGGAGAGGACCGGCCAGCTGGCCCTGCCCCCGCCCCACGGGCTTGGCCAGCAGGCCACGAAGCACAGAACGCACCAGCGCCCAGCCCAGTCGGAAGGGACGGGGAGGTGGCGCATCCTGGGAGAGGAAAGCCCCCGAGCGGAGCGAACGTGTGTCCGCGGGTCACCACCCCGCGGGCAGCCAGGGCCGTGGGTGTGAAGGTCACCCTGCCCGATGGTCAGACCTGAGCGGAGACAAGACCCCCAGTGTGGCTCACACGAGGACTGGACGTCCCTGCTGGACCCCAGTGCCTGGAGCCTGGCAGGGGACAAGGAGAAGGCCCTCCCAAGAGGCCAGGAAAGGGGGCTAAGCGGTCAGTGCTGCTAGAGGGGCTGGTGGCGTGCAGGGGTATGGGCGGGAGGCCCAACCCAGCTGGCCAGGGAGACAGGGTGGGGGTGGGCGTGAACGACGACATCAAAGACCTGAGGTGCAACCCAGCATCTCAACGTTGACATTCAGGACGGCGGGCCCTGGCGGGCTTGCTGTGGGCCCTGGCGGGCTTGCTGTGCTCTGCGAGCGTCACCACAGGCCCCCACAGCACAGCATCAGCCCAGGGAGAGGCCGCGGCCCTCAGCGGCAAGCCAGGACGGCGGGCGGGGCGGGCGGGGGCTCAGACGCTTGACCCAGAGGCAGAGGCCCCAGGGGCCCCGATGAAAGGACAGGTGCTCCCTGTGGGCGCACACCTGCAGGAACAGCCCCGGCCCCTCTTGCATGGCTCTCTAGGCTTGTATGTGGCTTACAAACCACACAGGGACGTCCCGCAGGGAGACACCCGGTCTAGCCAGATCTACTCCCACAACGGCCACACCCCACAGCAGCCCGGCAACCCCAAAGAGCGAGGCCAGGCATCCGTCTCGTCCATGCTTCCACCCATCGGAGCCAGGTTCGGCTGGGCCGCGAGGCTGAGGGCTGACGAGGGCCCCAAGTCCCCACGCGGACCAGAACGCTGCTGCCCATACCCCAAGAGTTCTGCAACCCCAGAGTTGGGCCGGGCGGGCGGGCTATGGTTTAGAACCACACTGCCCCCTGCCGCTCAGGCAGCAGGAGAGGCGCCCCGGCCACCTACCTGCCACCCATCACACAGGTGACGGGAGAAAAGGACCAACTGGCCCCTTCTCCAGTGGGCAGAGCCCTGAAGTTTTGAGACAGGCTGATTTGGCCGAGATGGTGAGACCCACCCAGGAAGCTGGTGTCCAAGGACAGCAAGAAGGCAGACCACGGGGCCAGTGCAGCCAGCCTAGGGGCGGAGCCCAAGGCTGTTGACAGCTGGCTACGGCCACTCTGACAGACCTCAGACCGGGAAACACTGGCCTTGGCACCAGCAAGTGCTCGCACCCTAACCCTTACCCGGCACCAGTGGTAGCTGGGTACCCACCCAGCACAGAAGGGCTCCTGACCTCCAAAGACACACAGCCCCAATGTGCCCACGCCGTCCGCGGCACGCTCCCGGACAGAGCACCCATGGCGGGGTCTGACCACTATCCCACACAAGACACAATCGTGGGGACGCCCCGGATGGACAGGAAGGCCCACAAGGGCCTGGCAGAGCGGCACCCGGAGTGGCCGCAGGGCCCCGGGACGGGTCCCCTTGAGAGCGAGCAAGAGGTTTAGACTTTGATTTCTGTCTCCTTCTCCCTCTTTGTGGTTCTGGGGGTTGAGGCCAGGAGCGCCCCACCTCTGAGCTGCACAGTGAGCCATTGTTTATTTCCTGTTTTGGAGCAGGGTCTCGGTAGGTTGCTGAGAGCCTTATTATGTTGCTGAGGCTATTCTCGAACCTGCAATCCCCCTGCCTTGGCTTCCCAAGTACTAGGATTACAGGCATGCACTACCATGCCTGGGCTGGATTTTCCTCCTGGGGACTCCGCTGGCCCCTTCTGGGTATACGCCATCGCTGAGACACAATTCCCGCACGACACGATTCAAACACGAAGGGGCGTGGCTTCTGACAGGTTCCGCCATGCAGCCATCACCACCGACAACTTGGAGACATGCCCATCACCCCCAAAGAGACTCGCCGGCCGCCTCGTTTGCCCTTCACCTCAGCAGCCACAATGAGCTCTCGTCTGTGTAGCTTCCAGACGTTTCCTGCAGGGGATTCACAAGCTCATCCAGGCTGCTTCCGAGCAGCCAGGAGCCTCCCGCCGGGTCAAGCACAGCGCCCCTCCAGCTCCTGCATGGCTGGGCAAGGCCCCCGTGGACTCTGCTCACCTGTCCCTTAGTGGTTGGACACCTGGGTCCACGGGCAGCCCTGCGAACGGTGCCGCATCAGCCACTGTCCAGGAAGGCCCACTGCACACCCTGCCCAACACCCATCTACACACGCCACCTGTGGGGTGGGGGCCCGGATATCTGCGCTCAGAAGCCGAAAACAAACAGGCCGAACACACCGAGAGCTGGCACCTGCGAGGCCAGCGCCAACACTGGTCTACAGCCACCTGGAGAAGATGAGGCCGTAGGCCAGGTAGGCCCTGGGCCTCGCGAGGCGCCGGGCAGATGGAGCAGACCCTGCTATGCCCCAGGCACCAGACACTGCCGCACCATAGCTTGCTTTATTTACTTATATATTTATTTATTGTGGTATTGGAAATGGAACCCAGAGGACTTCTATCTCCGAGCTACACCCGCAGACCTAATTTTTATTCTTTATTTTAAAACAGGGTCTCATTCAGTTGCAGAGGGCCTCACTCAGTAGCTGAGGCTGGCTATGAACCTGCGATCCTCCTATTTCAGCCTCTCAAATACTGGAATCATGAGTGTGTGCCACCACGCCCAGCTGCACTCCAGCTTTAGACATGATAACTTTGCAGCTGCGGCCGGCCAACACCAGAGGCGGCCCGGCTCTGGACCCACTTGGTTCTGTCCCGTGGAATTAGCCTTGTTTCTAAGTGCCAGTGGGTAAGAGGCAGGAGAGCTTGTCTGGGGCCAGATCTGGTCTGAGGCTGGACGAGGGGAGGCCATCTCCCCTCGGCAATTAGCGGCCTAATCCCCTTGGAGCTGGGAGGCCGTTCCTCGGCAGAAGGAGCAGCGGGGATCGATGGCTCGACAGCGTGCTGCCAATTAGCGAGGCTGGCGCCCGGCCCCCCTCTTACCGCGCGGCTGGAGCAGGAAGGTTCGTGATCATTGTAATTAACTGGCGGTATTCAGCCAGGAGGTAGTCGATGACACGGAGCCCGATCGCAGATGACAAGCTCCAGAGCGCATCCCTGTCACCTCCGCTGTCTGACCTCGCCGATTAGCGCCGGGCCCGGCACACACGTAATTAACAGCTGAGACCCCGAGCCAGCCGGGAGCGGGGGCTGGGGCCGCAGAGCCGCAGCAGCACCTGCCAGCTCTCAGACAGGAGCGTGAGCAGCCACGCCAACAACTGCCCAGCACCAGCGGCATTCAAAGAGACGCCGCTGCCCAGACCACAGGGCCCCTCTGCGCGGGGTGATGTCAAGGGCGGGCCAACAATGAGCGCTCCAAAAACAGAAAAGACGCAACGGTGGGGACTTGGTGCAGGCTGCCACCCCTGTTCTGTGCATTCTGTGTTCCCTGGGCGCCTGGCTCTGGGACTGACAGAAAGCTGAGAACACGAGACTTTTTATTTTTTGCGGTACTGGGGATGGACCTGTGATCCTCCTGTCTCAGCCTCCCAAGTATTACTGGGATTACAGGTATGCACTGCAGCCTGGGTGTTAGGCTTTTTTTTTGGGGGGGGGTACTGGGGACTGAACCCAGGGTCATCTACCTCCAAGCTACATGCCCAGGCCTATTTTTTATTCTTTATTTTGAAACACAGTCTGAGTTGCAGAGGCCCTAAATAGCTGAGGCTGGCCATGAGCCTGTGATCCTCCTGTCTCAGCCTCCAATCCTGGGATTACATGCTTCTGCCACCATGTGCAGCTCACTGGAGACTTTGAAGGGTTCCCTTTAGGATCCCTGGGCTGTGGCCAGCTCGGCCGGGTCACTCGTGGCCACCCCACCTTGTCTACCAAGAGCTGCAGGATGGGTCGCAGAGCGTCCAGCCCTCCACAGCGTCCCTAGCCGGACCGTCCCACTCCCTGCCTCCCGCCATAGCAGGGGCCATACCTGCTCACTGGGGACACTTCCAGCCCCCAGGTCAACCTCTGAACTGTCTCCAGGCAGAGTCCTCCCAGGAGGAGCACTGCAGTGCCTAGGAACACGCCTCCAGCCTGAGCGGGCGCCAACGCCCTCCCGGCGTCTGTGTTCCAGGCTCCCATAGACCCCAAGGTGCGCTCCACCTCCCTGTCCTCACCCAGGACCCAGCCCTGGAGCCTTGGATGGGGGGTGCCTTGTCTAGCCCCTTTGCTTGAGAGGGGTCCCGAGGATACCACCCACAGCCACTGGGCAGGCAGGGCAGAGGCGGGGTCATCAGCCTCCAGAGCGGTCCCGGGGGAAGCAGGGCTTGTGAGCGCAGCCGGAGAATCCCACAGCAAGCATGCAGGTGACGGGTGCTTGGGGAAGCCCCTGGGAATCCCCGTGGGCCCTGGCAGTGGGGACAGCCGAGCACACGCCACGCAGCCCTCTCGCCGATGTCTGCCACAACCCGCAGGTCTGTGGAGCTCCGGCCAAACAGAGCCGCAGGAGCTGCCATATGCTGCTCTGGCCGGCGCCTGCCAGCCTATGCTGTGCAGCCGGCATGGGAACGAGCCTGCATGGAACCAGGGGCTGTGGGCATGGCGCATCCTGTGCCCAGAGCCGGTCGGTGGCCACCACCGGGGGAGGTGAAGGTCTGTCTTTATTTGAGGTAACATCACTAGAGCTAATGATTTGCTAAAAAGCCTGGGCCTCCCCAGCAGGGGACGGGCGAGCCTCCTGATGTGGGCGCCACTGAGCCCTGCGTCCTCTCCACTGGCCAGGCACCCGGGACAGCACCTTGCTGCGCCCACTTGGCTCCTGCACCCCCAGGCTCCGGGGGACAGAAATGCCGCTCAGGACAGCCCACCACGCTCACACCTGCGCTGTGAGACAGATGGGGCTCCAGACACGGCGCCTCCGCGAGTCCTGCCAGCCACAGGCTGCCGCGCAGCGCGGGGGAGGACCGCCCGCAGGCTGGCTGTGCTGTTTTCTTTGAAGGATGGAGTCTGTGTGGCGGCAGTGGTAGGGCGCCTCCCTGGACCCCGCCAGGCCAGCTCCGGGCAGCCCCTCAAGGCCGGTTTGTCACTGAGGTGGGGACTGTATCTGGACGTGCCGGGGGGTTGGGGCGGTGGACAATGGACATCTGTCCTCCACCTCCCGGGGCTGCGACAAGACTTGGTGGCCTCCGTGTACTGTCAGAAGGTCCAACTCCGTGCTTGTCCAAGAGGGCGCCGTGAGCCCGGGAGTGAGGCTCGGATGGCCTGGCTCTCGACGCCCCTCAGAAAGGCCAAGGCAAGCGTGGTCCAGGCCGTGTCCCGGTGCGACCAGCCTCAGCCACCAGAATGAACACGGGTTCTCCGACGTGTCTTTGGGAGTAGGGGAGCTGGTGACTGGGTGCTCCCCCGTCCCCATCGCTGAGGACTCACGGGCCCCCAGGACTGCAGCAGTCCCCTGGGCAAACGATATCCACTCCAGTGGAGACCCTCACAGGCTGAGGCCCTGCAGCAAGCCTTTGCAAAGGCAGAGTGGGGGCCACGCGGCTCGGCCCGGCACAGACAGGCATTGAGAGCGCCTCGGGCACCCAGTCACTCAACAAGCTCTGCTGAGACCACAAGACAATCTGGGATCCCTGACACCGCAGGCCAGGCAGCTCAGGACGCACGGCTGGGACCCAGGCCCTCGGGACCCCCAGGCTGGTGCTGCGGGGGCTGGACGGACTCTGCAAAAGAGGCTCTGCCACAGGCCAAGGCCGGAGCCACCTGGCAGCTCCAGAGGCTGCGGGCAATGACCCTTCAATGGCCACAGAGAGGAGGAGGAGGAGCTCCGGCAGCCAGGGCAGGACAGGACACGGCCTGGGGGTGAGGGGTAAGACCACAGCACAGCGGGGGACCGACCCTACCCCAGTACTGGCAGGGCCCCCCCGGGTGGCGCTAGTGGCCGACGCAGGCGGTAGCAATGAGGAAGGTACAGAGTAGGTGGCGGCTAGGGCCAGGAGGGGACAGCGTCGGCGCCCACCTACCACGCACGCTGTCGGTGCCGAGTCCTCACCGACCGTGGGTGGAGATGTCTGCTTATTCTAAGATAAAGCGGAGGCTCAGAGACGGCATCCACCTGCCCGGGTCACGCAGCAACAAAGGTGAACAAAGGTGTCGTAAGGGAAGCAGAGCCCGTAGGCCCAGCCCTCGCTGCGGGAGGGGTGTAAAGGCTCAGGTGCAGGGCCCTGCCCAGCCCTGGTGACCGGTGACATCTCGGAGCCCGGGGAGGCCGTGTGGAGCCACCACAGGGGGCCAGCTGGGCCTGCGGCTCCCTCCCCAGGCTCCCACTAGGGGCACAGCAGACGAGACGGTGCACGGATTGCTTTGTCTGAATTCAATTTCTTAACTGCACCCTGGAGACGCGGCAACGTTATTCCGAGAAGCAAGGCAGGCGCGGTCACGCAGCTCAACACGAGGCCCGGCTCCCAGGAGCTGCGGGCAAGGGGCAGAGCGCGCCCAGGCGGCGCGCCGGCGTGTGCCAGGCTGGCAGAGGGGGCAGTGCCAGCCCCTGCAAAGCTCCTGTCCCTGCCTCCCTGCAGCCTGGGAGCTGCAGCCTCTTCCCCTGCCCTCTGCTGAGGCGTTGGCAGCTGGAGCTGGCGGTAGGCCCCAGGTCTGTCTGCTCGGACGCTGGACGGCACGGGCAAGCCCCGCTTGGGCCCCGTGGGGGGACACACAGCAAGCGGGACACAAGCCTCTGGTGTTTGCAACTGCTCCCCTGCCGGCTTAAGGACTGGGCTGGAGCCAATTGAAGCCCCACACAGGCAGGGTGCGTTGCCTCAGCCTCAAACCAGGCACACCGCTGCACGGAGAGGACTGAGCGGCCACTGATGGGGGGATGCCGGGGACCTTCAGGACAGAGCCAAGACAGCTGCAAACCCCAGAACAGGGAGTTGACAGCACCTGAACCATATCTAAGAAATTAAAAAATACGCCCTGCCTCCCACCGCCAAACCCACGCGGTTCCTCCTCCGGTGCTGGCCAGGAAGAAGGGGTACGGAGTCCCTGGGCTCTGTGTGCCCACCTCCAGCTTCTGGGGGCTTCCAGAAGCCAATAGCACCCAGGAGGTAGAGTCAGCCCCAGACCCCTACACGGCAGGGGCAGTTGCTGGTCAGGGGCCTTCTCCAGCTGGGAGCATCTGCTCAGGACCCCTAACTCCAGCTCTGAGTCTACTCAAAGTGTCAAGCCACAGACAGCAGCTGCGAAGGTCGTGTGTGTCCTCGCCCACTGTGACCACAGGCTTGTGACTTGGCCTCGCTGAGCCTTGGCGCCTCCCGGCCGTTCAGTGGGCCAACTCGGGGCTGACAGGCAATTCTGCGAGCAGAGGAACTGCAGAGCCAAAGCTGGGGGACAGAAAACCGGGGCCCAGTGTGGCATGTGGCTGTGGATGCCAAGAAATGACTGGGGACTTCTTCATCAAGACAGCAGAGCCCAGCAGAGACCACACGCGGGGCTGTGAACCTCAGGCTGGCCTCATGGCCGCCAGATGCCCGCGCCTCCCAGCAGGCAGACATGAACCCAGGCCCAATAGCATCGGCGCCGAGGGCCTGGGTCCCACGCTGCTCCTTGGCCACGCACGTGAATCTCACACTTGGCGGTATAACCCTCAGGGGAGTCCAAAGGCAGATGACTGCAAAGTCCTTGCATGCTTGGGTGCCTGCCATAGTGGAGAGGGAGCAGGACCCTGTGGCCACCAGCACGCAGAAGCACACGTCCCCTGTCGCAGAGGCCCAGCCACCGACTCACCCGCTTACCACTACAGCCAGCGCAGGAACAGCCCAGGGCAGCAGAGGAAACCAAGGCCCCACAGTGGACCCTGCACCAGGCCCATGGGGGACAGACCCTCTACAGGCTTTTCCCCCATCCCTGCAAGGCCGAGAGCTGCCATCCATGGCTGCTCCTGTGCCTCCGGCCCAGAGAACTCTCTAAAGCCTGTGCCAGCCAGGCCTGCTCCGCGTGTGCCTGGACAAAGAGGGACAAGGACAGGCACACCACACCCCAGCACGGGGCATACCACACCCCGGCAGCTTCTCTCCTCAGCCTCTGCCACGAGGGCCTGGGTCTGCAGCTGCGCTCAGGGTCCCACGGCCGCAGCAGGCGGGGACTGCCTCTGTGCCCCTTGCTCGTCCTGGGAGCCCGGATGGGCTCGGGAGGCTTTCCTGCTAGCCTAACCTCTGCCCCTGTGGACACAATGGCCCCGGCGAGAGCTGGCAGCAAGGTGCGTCCCTGCAGGGCAGAGGCAGCCCCTTCAGGGCCGCTGCCCCATCCGTCCACTCTAGCTTCCTCCCTGCATCCATCCCGCTGCTGCCCAGACAACCACGCAGCAGGAGGGACCCAGGCAGGGGGGAAACCCAGCACTTCCAAGGCCCCAGCCTTGGGCAGAGGCCTGCCCCATAGGGCTGGAGGCCATGGTTTCTGCACAGCGCTCCTGGTGCCCTGGATCTAGAACCCTGAGCTCTGCAGCCTCACCCAGGTTCCTGGTCCTCAGCCCCTGCTCTGAGCAGCGAGTTCAGGGGTCCAAGGGACCCAGGCAGAATCCACAGCAGCCGCAAACTGCACCTCCCTCCCCAGCACTGACCGGCAGCCCATGGTCGCCATGGGCCCCGAGCTGGGGAGCCGGCATTTGCTCAGTCACCCACCACGTGAGCCCAGGCGATGCCCGGAGCCAGGGCTCCGGACCCCCAGGAAGTGGTGGGGTTGGGGTCAGCCCTGCTCCGAGGCTGACTGAAGTCTCTAGAGAACCAAGCTTTCTGCCTCTTGGAGAGAACTGGAGCCAGGCTCCAAACGCGCTCCAGGCTCCTGCGGCCAGGAGTCCAGCTCCCCACTGAGGAGCGCCCGCCCTCCCAGCGGCCTGGGGTCCTGCGAGGAGGCGGGCAGAGCACACAGAAGCAAAGCAAGAGAGGCTGTGTTTCAGCGACAGCGCGGCCCGCGGGGGTGGGAGCGAGCGTGCACGGCGGCGTGGCGCTGGCCAGAGGGCGGCTTCCCGGGCCGGTGAACGGCCGTTAGCTGTCGCCGCAGGAAGGGGGTGCCCGGCGCAGTGGCAGCCGTGGCACTCTTACCTCTGGGCTCCTCGGCCTGTTTGGCGAGCTTGCGCAGCGCGGCGGCAAAGCCGGAGGACGGGGCGGCCTGGGCCGGCAGCGAGCTGCTGGTGGCCGGGCTGCCGCTGGGCACCAGGGCGCCATTGAGCGGCGAGGGGGTGAGGGGGTTGACGGTGGCGGTGGTCCTGGTCGCGGTGGAAAGCATTCCTAGTGACGGGGACTTAGGCTCATGGCTCATGCCTGAAACAGGAAAAAAGAACCAGGGTCACCCAGAGAGCAGAGCGCCAGCAGAGCATGCAGAGAGGGGGCGCGGGCGGCCCGCAGGCAGGCAAGAGTGGAGAGGCCAGCGCTGCGCAGACGACCGTGCCGGGCCCGGGCTTCTCACACCAGGCGGCTCGGTGTGAGCAGGGCCTCTCCCGGCAGCCGGCGCGAGGAAGACCTCGAAGCATCGCTGGAAGGGCCCCACACCACCAAGGCTGAGCAGGGAGACTGAGGCACAGGCCAGGGACCTAGTGAACGAGGCAAGGAGCTAGGGGAGTCCAGGACCAACTAGACCACCGCTGCAGCAGCCGGAGGGCCAGCACCGCTACCGTCCCCACAGCACAGGAAAGAACACCCAGGCTCCCAGCCAGCCGAGCCCATGCGGGCAGCCACAGCAGACCCAGGCCCTGAACTAACACACAGCCACCCCGGGCACCGGCGGGTCTCTGCTGGAGCCCCATGGCCATCGGCCCCGCGGCAGGTGTAAGGGGAAGGAATGTGGCCACCCACAGCTTGAGGCCCCTCACTGGCACAGAGGATGCTGCCTGGACAGGCTTAGAGCAGCAGATGACCAAGCCAAACCTCCAGGAGGCCGGAGCCCAGGCGCAGCAGGGGTGACCAGTGAGGGGTCAGCGAGGAGGTCCGGCGTGCAAATCGACGCCAGCCCTGCTCCGTCCCGGCCATCACAACACCGGTGCTGGTATGCCACTTGCCTTCTCAGCACAGAGCAGGTGCCCTCAAGGCCAGAGGCCTCACAACTGCAGAGATGACAGGGTCACCGGCAGGCGGGAGCATAAGCCGCAGGCCCACCCCACCTCTGCAGCCACCTGGGCCCCCACAGCTGACAAGCGCAGTCCTGGCCACAACAGGCCCCCCAGGGGACCACACAGGCAGCCCCAGTGCCCTCCTCTGTCTACCTGCTGTCTCCAAGGACACAGCCCTGGACACGCACCCTAATTCTGAGTTCCAAAGAGATGGGCCCAGTGGGCCGCCACCCTCACAGGGTGCTTGGGGGGTGGCTGACAGGTGGAGCCAGTGGGAGGGAGTGCCACCCTCTTTAGTAAGGGAGCAAAAGACCCATAAGTGCCCCACGCCCACTGCAAGCAAGCTGGGCTCTCAGCCTCTGGGCGGGGCCACAGTTGGCTCCTCCTGGGAGGGCAGGGTCCCTGGACACAAGGACTCCACCCACAGCCCCGTCTCCAGAAAACCCCAGCTTCCCCCAGGAGCCCTGGCCCTGCCGGCCATTCCCACGAGTTTGCCATACTCAGCGGGTCCCAGTACCCAGCTCCCTCCTGGTCATGCTTGCTGTACCCCGGGGCATGCCACCCTCTGCTGGATCTCCGGAACACCGTTCCTTATCCCAGGGAACGTAAACGCAGGAGAGAGAAAGAAGCTGGAGCGTAGCCGTGTGATCTCGGACCCAGTACCTGGCCTCTCTGGGCCTCTGCTTCCTGGTCTGTAACACAGGGTAAGAGCCCCCTAACGCAGGAACAGGGCCTTGGAGCCTGCTGGGACATCCCAGCACTGACTGCTGCCATTATACACGGCCTCTTGGCACGAGCCCCACGCTGCCACGTTTGCTCTGCCCACCCCTCCTGGGAGGCAGGCCTGCATGGTGTCTCCCGGCATCAGAAGCCGCGCGGGCCACCCAGGTGGGCGCCCCTGCCTGGCAGGCCTCCCGCCCACCCTGCCGCAGCCCACACAGGGCAGGCTCTGTGATTCCAAGCAGGCAGGGCGGCCAGGGATGGCTGACCCACAGGACACCCTGGGAAGGGTGCCCAGAGCTCTCGCCCCTGGTGCTACCACCCCTGAAGCACTGTGGGCTCCATCTCAGGGAAGCTGGGCACCGTGGATGTGAGCAGAGACCCGAGGACAGAGACCGCCCCACCCAGGGGCAGCTCAGCAGCCCCCCGATGAGCTCAAGGAGCCACGGCCAGTCTGTCCCTGAATCCCACCCCCACAGCCGTCCTCGAGATCCCAGGCCACTAGCGAGCACAGGTGGGAAAACCAAGGCCAGGTGCTCGGAGGCACGCCTGTGGTTGCAGCTGAGCAGCACGGCTTGGCCCTGACCTGACCCCCGGGCCTGGATCTCACGTCCCTGCTGCAGTCTGTTCCCCCTACCCAGCCCCAAGCCCGTCCATGGCGCCCGACCCAGGCACACACACAACAGCTGGAACGCACCTGGCTCCAGTGGGGTAGGAACTGATGCCCACCACGCCTGCCAGCCCAGACCTCCGGAGGCTGAGGCAGAAGGATCTAAGTTGGAGGCCAGTCCAGGCAACTCAGGGAGACCCTGTCTCCAAGTTAAAAATCAAAAAGGGCCAGGCGTGGTGGCACACAATTGTAATCCCAGCATTTGGGAGGCTGAGACAGGAAGATCATGGTTTGTGGACAGCCTCAGCTACTTGGTGAGGCCCTCTACAACTCAGTAGACCCTGTTTCAAAATAAAGACTAAACAGGACTGGGGTGTAGCTCATAGGCAGAATGCCCCTGGCTTCCATCCCCACTACCAAAAAAAAAAAAAAAAAAAAAATCAAAAGCGCCAGGGTGTTGCTCAGATAGAACACCCCTGGGTTCACTTTCCACTACTGAGAAAGAGAAAAAACCCACTCTGTGCCAATCCTAATGCCCCACAACCCTAATACCCCACTCTTGCAGAGAGCGGAGGCAGGGTGGCGACCACGTCCACTGCTCCTGTCCTGCCCTATGAAGCTGCTCAGGGCTCCAGGTCCACACCGCCATGACAGAGGGGGCGTAGGCACCTGCAGCTCGCTGCGCGTCCAGAAGACCTGTCCCCGAGGCCCAGGGAGCGGATGCCAGGGTCCCCTTGCTCAGGGCCCGGAGACACCAGGCCCTAGGATCCCAGGGCGGCAGGAGGGAACGGTTTAAGTTTTTTACCTCTGTGTTCTGGTTTTTCTGCACTGACCTAGGTTTTCAAATACAGGTCTCCTTCAAGACTGACTGGACAACATTAAGTTGGCACTGCGGACAGGTACCTGGGGCGCCAACCCTGAGCGACCGCGTGCCTGCAAAGGTGAAGAGGGGGCGCTGGGGTGCCCGCCAGGGTCTCGCCTGCAGCCCCCAATTCCCTGATGGCCTGGGGCCAGCCCATGGTCAGCTGGCATCTGCTCCTGAGGATACCCCGACAGTCACACCCCTTGTAAACAAAGCCCAGCTCTGCTCCCGGGGGTGTCAGCCAATCTACAGCTCAGGGTGCACCCTGGGGGACCCGAGCCCGCGTCTCCGCGTCTCCGGCGGTGTCAGCGCACTCCCAGCCTGGGAAGCTGCTTCACTGATGTCAGGTCACTTAAAATAGAATCCCAAGCAGCAGATTCATTAGAGGAGTCTAAAATTAGCATCCTTATTTATGTGCACAGCGGCCGCAGGCGGGGCCGCAGGATGGTGGCCGGTGCAGAGCCCCCGGGCATGCCGTGGTGGACAGGACCGGTGGCTGCTGCGCGCCCTGCCTCCCCCGCAAGGACAGGCCACCTACACACAGGTGTTCGCAGAGTCGGCCCGGCTCACTGGCAGGGAGGGGAGAAGACAGAAGGAGACCCCCGGAGGGGGCGCGCAGGGTGCTTCTCCCTCTGCCCTCATTAGAGGGGTATTTATTAACTTCTGCGCTCCTGGCCATTGACTGGATTCTTGTCTACATTATCAGCTCCTGTGAATTCATTATCCTAACAGCTGGGAATAAGCGCCACAGCGTGAAGGCCTATGATGGATGAGGCGGGGGCGGCGGGGGCTCTGCGTGGCCCGCTCTCCTGACATGTGCGGCTCAGCAGGAAAACAAGCCGGGGCTCCAGGTGGGGCCACCTGGAGCCTCCCTGCCTCCTGCTCTGGGCAGCCTCCTTCCTCCCCCATCTAGACGCTGCAGGCTCCTCAGCTCCTCTGCCGGGGGGTGCCCACAGTCAGAGGGGGGCGGGGGCTCCCCCCCAGCCTCAGCTTTTTTTTTTTTCATTTTTGCGGTACTGGGGATGGACCCCTGGGGCATTCCACCTCCAAGCTACACTCCAGCCCTATTTTGCATTCTTTATTTTTAAACAGGGTCTCACTGAATTGCAAAGGGCCTCACAAAGTAGTAGCTGAGGCCATCCTCCTGTCTCAGCCTCCCGAATGCTGGATTCCAAGTGTGCCCACCACGCCCGGCGCCAGCCTCAGCCTTCTGTGCCCAGGACCTGTTCAGAGTCCCTGAGCCACTGCCGGGAGCCAGAGGATCGGAAAGAGGAAGGACGGCCCACTGTCAGCGCCACACTGCGGCTGGCCCCACCTCAGGGACCACCAAGATTTGGAGAGGACAATCCCAGGGCACGCAGGGTGGGCTCGCCTGCCCTGCCAGCCCCCAAGTGTGGCTTCTTCCACCAATAAGCCTGGGCTCCCAATACTGTCAGAAACAACATAGTGCTCAGGAGAAAAAGCCAAAAAAAAAAAAAAAAAAGAAAGAAAGAACAAAACAGGAGGAAGAGCCGCTGGGTGTCTGGACAAGGTCCCAAGCCCACCCTGCCCAGGGTCCCGCAGAGCAGACCCGAGTGAGCGGGGTTTCCAGAGGGGGGAGGCCTCTGCTGCGCCCTCGCCACGCTGAGGGGCTATTAATCAGCACAAGGCGGCGCCCACCCCCAGCCCCCCGCAGATCCCATAATTACCGCTTCCTCTCCTGCCTGCTCTTCCCGGCACCAGACCTCAGGCCTGCTCCCTCCACGCTCCGTAATTACAAGCTAATAGCCCAGATGAATTTTCTGCTGGGTCCTGGTTCAAGCACCAACCGCCCCTCCCCCCCAGGCCGCCCGCCCCCTCCCCTAGGGTAATTATACCCTGTGAGGCTGCGCCCAGCAGGGCTTCGCTCTCGGGGCCGTGCACAATCTGGACCTGGCTTCTCTAATCACCCCTCTTGGTAATTTTTCATTACAGCAGAAAGAAATGTTTGTGAACAAATAGAGCGTCCCCCAGCCCGGGCCCGTGGTCCCCGCTGCCCCCAGGGGTCAGGCTTCTGCTGCAGGGACCCGGAGGCTGGGCTGGGGTGGCACGGGGTGCCACGTGACCCCGAGCCAGAGCAGCTTCATAATAAATTCATGTTTGCCTTTGGCGTGTTCTGCGCTCACATGAGGCCGTGTGTGTGTGTGTGTGTGTGTGTGCGCGCGTGTGTGCGCTCACCCGCACGCGCGTGTCTTTCTCTCTCTCCCCAGGGGTGGGGGCTTCCGGCTCAGGCGCACAGGAGGCTGCCTGGGCCTGGGCCAAGCGCACCCCAGGCTATGCTCACCCAGTGCTGCCAAGGTCACTGCCCACAGAGCCGGCTGGCCAGGCCGGGGCCAGCACCAAGCGCCAGGGCAGGCAAGGTCCGAGCAGGCAGCCTGGCCGCAGAACCGGCAGGTGCTGGTGGGGCGGCTTGAGCACCCACAGGAGCCCCTCCCCAGAGCAAGGCGGAGGGTGGCCAGGCCTCCCAAGCAGAGTCTCTTCTGGGGTTCCCAGCAGCCATGGTGAACCCCATGTTTGCCCTGTGCTGCAGGCAGCCCTCACACCCACAGCTCTGCTGCAGACAGGGCTGGCACCTGGGCCTGTCTCCCCAGCCCTTCCCTGTCTACAGCCAGGCTGAGCTGAAGAATCAGGGCACAATGAGAAGGCCTTGGAGCGCTAAGGAGCCAGGTAAACCCCCCCCCCACCCCGCGTGCCTGAGGCCAAGGAGCTGATTCCACGGCAGCCAGAGGGACAGGTGCCCAGGGAGGGCGCCACCGAGCTGGTCCACAGGAAGGCCCAGCGCAGGACGGGGCAGGCGCTGGGCGGGCTCACGGGTTGCCCACGAGAGGCCTAGAACTGAGGTTCAGGGCCATGGACTGGGAGTCCTGGGAGTTCCCAGTGCCCGCGAGGAGCAGAAGTCAGGCGACAAAAGGCAGCGACATTTGACATGATTGCTCTGAACAGCCACTGTGTGAGGAACCAGCATGGACAAAGACTGCAGAGACGTGAGGGGTGCCGGGCGGGGGAGCTGACCCCACGGCAGGAGAAGACAGACAGGAGGCCAAGGCGAGGCCAGTGCCCAGGGCTGGAGGGTGGTGATGGGAGCCCATGACCTGCCACCCCAGGCCACCAGCAGACCTGACCCAGCAGTCGCCCGGCTTGCCTGACAGGGTCCCCCCCATCGTCCCTGTGCTGGCGGGCACCCAGGCTGGAGACAAGGGCATCACAGGACTTACTGGGCAGTCTGTTCTACACAGCTGGTCCCTAACCCCAGGCCCAAGGATTGAACCGAGGTGGGCAGCAACTGGCATCTCACTGGGCTCAGAGGCCAGGAGCTGGGTGTAGCCAGCGCCTCACACAGACAGGGGACAGTCCTACCACGGCTCCCTGCAGTGCGGCAGCTACCCGGGCACCCACGTGCACTGTGCCCGTGGTACAAAAGGGGGCCAGGACGGGAGCCAGCACTGCCAGCAGAGAGCGTGTGACGTCCACCCACCCGCGGCACCTGGACTAACCACGCAGCCTCCTCTGCCCCCCTCGCCACAAAGGGCCCTTCTGGCGGAACGGTGTCCCGCAGAGGCGTCTGATGCAGGGCCCAGGCACAGACACCCCAGCTGCCAGGACACAGCCACCAAGGCCTCCAAGTGTCCACAGGCCGGCCAGCCACGGGGTCAAGGTCAGGCCCCTGGAGGAGCGAATGATACCGCGGAGCAGGAGGCGGCTTGGGAAGCCAGGAAGCCAGGCGTGCAGCCCAGCTCCCCGAGGCCCATACATTCCTGCAGACCCAGGATTTCACAAGCTCCCGCCTGCCCACTCAGCAGACCCGGAAGCTGCGCCAGAAAGGGGTGCGTGGGGAGGAGGGACCAAGGACTTAGGAGGCGCACCTGGTCCTTTACTGCAGAGCTTGAACACTGCACCCAGGGGGAGTGCCATCTGAACCCCTCCCCAAGGACCAGACGCACCTCAACAGGCACCCACAGATGCGCAGAGGTGCCAGGCTGAGCTGGGGGAGGTCCAGAGCAAGGCAGGCAAAGCAGCCCGCTAGAGACAGGCCCCCGGTGCCCAGCTCTGTTAATGCCGGTCTCCCCGCCCCAACCATACACAGGACAGCCCGGCAGGAGCACGAGGAGCCCAGGTCCCGGCCAGGCCCTGTAAGCCAGAGGCCACCATGGGTGAACTTTATCTGGGACGCAACAGGAAGAGGACAGGGCCAGGGCCCGCCTCAGGGAGGCCAGGGTTCTAACAGGCGTCGGCGAAGGTGGGACTCCCTTTAATCAGAGATAGTTTGTTCAAGCCAGGACTTGCCCAAGTCATACATGTTATCTGCTTTTGCAAAAAGATCTCTAACTCTCCCAGTGCTGTGGTTCAAAGCAGTAGCCAGACCCTCTCCCCTGAAGCCCACATACCCACGGAACGTCACAGGTAGGCCACCTGTGGGGCCCACGGGGGCTACGGGTGGCCCAGAACTCAGGCTCCCAGTGGGTGCCTACGGCAGTTCTCTGAACAGCAAGCCCTGAGTGCTAACACCCTGCTTGTCTACCTGGACCAAGAAAATACCCGGCGCCTAAGGTAAGCTCCAGAGTAAGTTCCATGGGCTCATGTACCATCTTCAAAGCCCCACATTCTGTGCCCAGACATTGTTAAATGCCTCCCTGGACAACACACTACTTTGTTGGAAAGATGGACTTCTCAGGAGGGCCGCTGGAGAATGCTTCTCAGTCATAAGCCAGGATCGAGGTGCTCCCTGGTCCCAAAGCCTGACCCCAGAGAGGGCGCACGGGGGTCAGTTCTGGCTCTGACTGGCCTCCAGCAGCTGCCGAGTGGCCAGCTGCCCAGCCTTGTGCTCTTAACATACCCCTCCGTAACTGCAGCTGGGATCTTTCTGCCTGGGGCACAGCGCTGGTGTCAAACAGCGTCTGACCCAGGGGCGTTTCGGGTGAGGGATGTCCAACCTGTATCATTCTTTTCTTCTTTTGGTACTAGGGATTGAACCCCGGAGCACCGGCAGCCCTTTTTATTTTTTTTTGTTTTGAAACAGGGCCTCACTAAGGTTGCTAAGGCTGGCCTTGATCGAACCTGGGAGCCTCCTATCTCAGTACTGGGACGGCAGGTTGTATCTTTAGGGGTTCATACACTCGGTCCCTGCCACTTTCCCTTTAAGGAATCCACTCAGTGGAACCCCTTGGGTAGGCTTCACACGCAAGGCCCTGGTTGGAGAGACCCCGACACCCACAGCCAACCAGAGAACACAGCACGACGCCCCTCCGCTGACAAGGGGGGTTCATTCCCAAAGACAGCGTAAGCGGAAAATACCAAGAATCTAAAAACATACTTACTACCCCAAACCTGCAGACGGCCTCAGCTCGCAGGCTGCTTCCCCTCGTGTCAGGGGAACCCAGATCCAAACTGCGAAGGATGGCTTCTACCGGGGGCATACTGCCCTGGCTCTGCCAGGCTACGCTGACCCGGCGTGACCCGGGCCCTCTGTGCAGCCACCAGGACCCCAGGGCATGGAGACCCACTCCAAGAAAGCTGACCAGCCCCAGCAGGCAGCCCAGTTGCGGGAGTGTTTCCCCGTGCCCAAGCGAGGGTCTTGGTTCTGCATTCCCACTAAGGACCACCGGGCCCAGTCTCCAGCAGTTCTCTGCAGACGCACGCTCGGGGGGGGGGGGGGGGGAGCGAGCCCAGAGGGCTGTGTTGAAGGACAGCGCGTTTGAGGCAACAGCTACACTTGTTTGTTCAAAAGCAGACCCGTCCCAGTGCCCACCTCCTCTCCCCAGCTGTCTCCAATGGTCAGTTGCAAGAAATCTTCGAGAGACCAAGCCAAAAGGTTCCCTGACACTCGGAGACCCGGGCCAAGCGGGGCACCGGGCCGGGCATTCCCAGGGCTGGTTCTGACACTCTGCTTTCTCATCTGCGAAGTGGAGCCGCTAACCTTCCCCTGCCACCCAGAGGGCAACGGACAGCCCCAGAACTTGAGGCGTCCTGGTTCCGTCTTGGAGCTTCTGCAGAGTCCAGCACCAGCCACAGAGCTATCAGAACCTCGCTTATTTAAGCAAACCGAAAAAATACCATATACCAAATGCAAAATAAAACTGCAGTCTGCTCAGAGGTAAATGCACTCTGGAAACTTGCTAGAAGAACCCAACTGTGCCCAAGACCCGGTGAAGAGTGCCCACTTAACCAGAGCCTCCCTCCACCAGCCAGAGACCCCCCCCACTGGGCGATACAGGAGAGCTCTGCGGTCAAGTGGGTCCTAGAGTCTGGGACCCACTGATGCTCTCGAGTGGGCAGACGCGGGGACCTTGGGCCTTTCTTCCTGCTTTACCACCTACATTGAATCATCCTTCCCTGGCACGGCAGACCCTCCCGGGACAGGAGGGGACCGCTGGAGGGGAGCAATGCCCTTGTGCCCCGCACACAGCACAATGCCTGGTGTCTGAACACGAGCTGGGGCTGGCGCCAACCAGGAGGCCACTGCACCTCAGGACACTGGTTCTTCCCCATCTGGAGTCTAAGTCTCAAAACCAGCTGGTGAACTCAGATCAGGAGCTGTGCAGACGGTCCCGGGAGGATGGGCCAGGTGGTCTGCCCCAGCCCCCCTACCCTCGAAGCGGAAAGCCAGGGGGCGACACAAAGGAACCGGAGGCCGCGCCTGGCAGCCCCCCATCCCCCGCCCGCCCGCCTGCTCCCACCTGCAGACCCGTTGTCCTCGGGCTGACACATGGATTTTCCTTCGGGACGGCTTAACCTGTCCAACATCAATACAGCTCTGACCGAAAGCGCACAGATCGATCCCTTTTACTGCTGCCTGAGGCCACAGACTCACCATTTGCCCACAGGAAGGGCAGGGCTGGGGGAGGGGCGGCCACTGGCTAAAGCCCCATTAGCATCCTCCCGGGGCATGCCTGTGCACCCACACCTTCCTAAGACAGACCCTGGGTTCCTGGGGGTGGGGGGTGAGGCTCTGAGCCCAGCAGCAGAGACTGGGTCGCTAAGGGCTGGTGGGGGTTGACCTGGCACCCTGAGCATTTGCGTCATCTTGGTGGGAGAAAGGGGAGCAGTCCACCCTCGGCCCTAACACCGCAGTGGCGAGGAGAGCCTTTGGGATTTGTAATTAAGACCCCAGGGGCAGAAGCAAACCCCCTACCTGCCTGCCAGGCACTACAGCCAGAGCAAGTAATAAAGCAGGGGACACAAGGTCATTCCTACTGCCCTGGTATGAAAGCCAAGGTCCAGGCGTCAAGCCAGGGTCACCCAGATCAGCCTCCAGCACTCTAGCAGCTTGCCCATTTCACAGCCAGGAAAACAGCCTGATGGGGCTCACCCAGAGCCCCCACCCCACGCGGCAGCCCCAAACCCACAACATCTGGGCAGTTCTCCAGCTGGAAGAACCGGCCGTGGGCCCGCGGGGCTCGACCAGTGATGCGCACAGGCACAGAACCCAGCCGTCCAACCATGACCTCACCGCGAAGCCCTCCTAGGGAACAGGCCGAGCATACCTGGGCCAGGCATGGCATGGCATGTCACCTTTCCCATTCCACCCAGGGTGAACCCAGAGATGCCAGGGGCCTCCCCGGCCAGAGGACAGGCACCCAGGTCCTGCGGGGGGGGGGGGGAATGCACCCTGAGCCTGTTTCTCCTCCAATTCTAGAAACAGGACATTCACTCTGACTTCCAGGTCGCCTTCCCCAGGGCGAGGGGATCCTAGCCCACTCCTTCCCATAGCGGTGGGACGTGTACCCAGAGATCCAGACTTGGCTGGTGAGAGGCATGGCCTGGCATCTGTGCTTCCCAAGTGATTCAGAGTGGCTGGAATGAGAACCCAGGGTGGAGGCTCCTTGCTACCCCCTTCCCACACCCTGTGCTCTAATGAAAAATCCTCCCTCCCCAGAAACCCTCCAGTGCCACCTCTGGTCCTTTATCAGGGCAGCCCAGTAGCGAAGGGCAGGCCCAGGGCCGCCTCGGGCGCTGCCCCCTTATCTTCAGGCCTGACCTGGTCCTGCTCTCCAGCCCCATCCCTGACGGAGTGGGGCACGGGGTGTTGCCAGGACAGGAGTGGTCTGGGGCTGGCTGGAGAATTCCAGGCCCAGGGGCAGCCCAAGCAAGGAGAGGGCCCGCCAGCCACAGGACCCCACAGCCCCGTGTGGCTTCCTCTGGCGGAGCGGAGGGCGCACGTGAGGAGGCTGGTGGGGGAGCAGAGCTGCAGAAGCAAGATTAAAAGGCCCCCGAGTGTGCGTTTTGGCAGGCGTGCAAAGGGCTGCTTTTGGACGCACTCCTGTTTTATCTGCCTGTACACCTCCCGGCGGCAGCAAGCGCTCGGCTGGGTTCAGAGGAGGCGCTCAATAAATTTTCATTGACAGGAACACTCAGGAACGTCACCTCCCAGGCTGCGGGGAGGGAGGCCAGCGAAGGGAAGAGAGGCCAGCAGCACGCGGCCCCGCCACCGGCACTTGGCTGGACCGCTGAGATCTGAGACTCCACTGGGGAGAGATTAAAGCAGAGACGGTGGGTCTGCGGCACAGCCCCCAGGCTGAAATGCCACCTGAAGCGTGGATCTCCGCAGGTTAAAAACCAGCTCTGGCCGAGAGCTGGGGAGCAGCGGAGGGCAAGGAGGAGGGCAGGAGGCGTGGGCAGGCCCCACGTAGCCTGTGGTTTTAGAAGACGCGCCTGTTGCCACAACACGGGTAATTAACATGCTACCCCAAAGGGCTCCCATCCAACCCCACCAGGCTTTGGACTTGGAGTAGCCCAGGCTGGGAATTCCGAGGCTTCTGTCGGAGCCAGGAAAAACCGGCCCTGCTAGCTGACTCCACATGCCCCTGCGAGTTCCGGGGGCAAGAGAAAACGGTGGCGGCCAGGTCTCACTCACCTGCGCTTCTCTGGAAGACGAGGCACCCACCAGCACCGTCCCCAACTGAGGGACGGCAGCCCCAGACCCGACCCGTCCTCCTCCACCACAGGGGTGGCACCTGCCCAGGATGGCCAGCCTCCAGAGGGGAGGTGCAGGTCTTGCCTCCACCACAGAGTGGCGCTGCACCGGCCTTGTTCTCCTCCCTCCGGCTAGAAATGCTAGGCCAAGAGGAGGCCCCGCTTGAGTTCCCAAACCACAAAGCTCTCTGGTCTGCAGCCCCCAGCTTCCTCCAGAGACAGGGAAGTCACCAGCAGCCAGAGGCCTTTCAGAGGGGACAGTTCTGCCAAGGCTACCGGAGGCCTCCTGCTGGGAAGCCCTGTGCCAGCGCTAAGGTGTTGGGCACACCAGTAAGGGCGGTGAGCCGGGCCCCAGCTGCCCACTGGGATCACTGGGCCATCTCTGAACCCGCCCAGGCCCGGCCCACAAAGCCAGGGGCTTCACAGGGCCAGGGGCTTAGGAACTTTACAATAGCCAGTTAGAATCGGTGGTGTGTGCTTATAATCCCAGCTGGGGGGTTAAGAGGCTGAGACAGGAGGATCGGTTTCAGAACAGTTACAACTTGGTGAGGCCCTCTGCAACTCAGGGAGCCTCTGTTTCAAAATAAAGATTAAAAAAAAGGGCTGAAGGTGTAGCTCGGGGGTAGAGTGCCCCTGGTTTCCAAAAAATCCCAGCTAGAGGACTTGTCCTGAAAGGTTCCCCTTTCAGCTCTGACCAGCCGGGACCCTACACGGGATTCCCAACTGGCTGAGGCACACTGCCTGCCCAGCTCCTGGTGTAGACAGGACAGGGCCTGGAGCCAAGATGGGCACAGACCCCAAACTGGAGGAAAGCAAGACCCCAGTGTCAAACGCGGGGCTGGCTCCAGCTCCCCCCCACCCTCCCTGGCTGCGGCCTGACCTAGAGTCAAAAGCCGGCCACCAGCCAGCCTCGGGGCGCCCCCCACGGAGGTGGGGTTTTCTCTGACTGCTCTATGAAGAATCCCTGGAGAACGCCCAAAGCTGCCCCCCCCAGCTTCCCGGTCCAGGAGGCGGGCGGGGCTCCCTCCAGCTGGGCGGCAGGGATGACACCGTCGGGCCTGGCCCGGGGCCCCTCACCTGCCGGCGGCTGACTCACGCAGCCTGTACCTCAGGTTCCTCCGTCGCGGGGGGGGCGGGGGCGGCTGTAAACACAGGGTGAGCCAGCCTAAGTGCCGCTCACTCACACCAAGGGAGGTCCCCCCACCCCTGGGCGGCAGAACCCCAGGAGGAGGCCCCAGCCTACACAAGGACAAGGGGACGCGCGGCCCCCAGCCCCCCAGGGCCGGCCCGCCCTTTGTCCCCAGCCTCCTGGAAGTCGGCTCGGGCGGGATGCCCCCTCCCGGGGCGCCGGGCGCCTTTTGTTCCGACCTCTTTCACAAAAGCATCTCTGGTTTCTTTTCCGATTGGTGGTCTGGCTTTTTGGTTCCAAACCCCGGCCTGCGCGGGCCGAGTCCTGGGCCCGGATAAGGCGGCCCCGCCCGGTGCGTTTCAGAGGCGCCCGGAGACAAAGGCCGGCTCACGGCGCCGGGGCGGCTCAACTCGGCCGGCACCCACCGCACCCACCGCGGCGGCCGAGCAGGTGCTTCCCCGCCGCGCCAGGGCGCCCCTCCCGGGCCGGCGCCGCTCGAGGGGCGGCGGGGGCCGGGCGGGCGAGCCCCATCCCGCCCCGCCTCCGCCGAGGGAATCTAATTAGCCTGCCGGCGAGGCGGCGGCGGCCGGGGAGGTGTCTGCTGCGGCGACGTAATTGCCTCGGCTCCACTCGGGCGGGCGCTCGCCGGCGGCGGCGGGGGCGGGAGCGCATCCAGGCGGGGCAGGAAGGCCGGAGCGCGAGGGCCGCGGGCGGGGGGCGGCGGATGTGCCCTCGCCTCCCACTCCGCGCCGGGCAGCCATGTTCGGCGGGGGAGGGGCGCGGGCCGGGGGGGGGGGGCAGCGCGGCCCCGCCCCGGAGCCCCCGCCCGCACCTGCGCCGGGCGCACGCCCCCCGCCCGCGCCGCCGCAAAGTTTTCCTCCCGGCCCGGGCCCGGCGCTCGGCGGGGAGGGCGCTCTGGCCGCCCCCCCCCCCGCTCCGGCCGCCCTCGCGCTCGGGAAGTGGCCGCGCGGGCCGGGGCCGCCGCGCACTCACCTCCCGCGCCCCGCGCACGCCGAGCGGCCCGCGTCCGTCTGGCTCATCCCCGCGGCCTCCCGGGGGGCGGAGCTTCCGGGGCCCGGCCCAGAGACACCTGCTGCGGGCGGCGGACACGCCCGCCCCCCCCCGAGTCGGGTTGCACGCGGGCACGCACGCCCACGGCCAGGTGAGCGGGCGGGGTGGCCGCGCCTCCAGGGAGCCCCGCGCCGGCCTAAGTAACTTTTGGGAAGGGGGGGGGCTGCAAGGAAGCGACACCCCTGCGTGCAGAGTCCACGCAGGCGCCGCTGCGCCGGGGTCACGAAGTGGCTGGGCTGCGGTCGGCGGCGAGGCCCCCCGTCCAACAGCCGCCCCCCCCCGGCGCCCCCCGCCCTACCTCGCCCCGGCCCTCGGCGGATGACTCAGGGAGCGTCCGAGATTCCTGGGCACCCACGGCGGCGCGGGAGGGGCTGCGCCCGGCCGGCCCCGCCCCGCGAGGCGGGCGCGCAGCGGGGTCAGCGGGGGCCGGGCGCGGGGTCCCGGCGCCCAGGGCGGCCCCCGCCCCCTCCCGCCCCCCGGCCCCCGCGCTCGCGCCGGCCGCGCAGACGCCCCGGGCCGCGCTGCGGGTCCCAACTTTCGGCCCCCGTGCCAGCCCGCGCCCCCAACCTGCCCGGGGACATGCCCGCGCCCGCCCCCCCGTCCATCGGCTCCCGACGACGCCGTGCCAGCGGGGGCAGGAGCGGCGGTGCCCGGGCGGGGACGGCGGGCGCACGGCCGCCCGGCTTGCACAAGGCTCGGCTCGGCCACAGACGGGAAGGACGCCGGCGGCGAGGCCCGGCCGTTGGCGGCGCGGCCTGCGGGCGCCGGGCGGCCCCGCACCGGAGACCCCGCCCCGCCCGCGGGACCCCCGCCCGCCGCCCGGCCCGCGCCTCGCTTACGCACCGCCCGCAGCACGGCCTCCGGAAGTGTCCTCCCGCACCGGCCGGCGGATTCACCCGGCCCCAGGCGGCCGAGGGGGAGGGGCGCCTCCACCCCCGCCCGGAGTCACGAGCGGGGGGAGGGGAGGACAGGGAGGTGTCGGGGAGGATTAAACAGCTGGCCTCCAGCCCTAAAAACAAAAATTAAAACCTCCCCGGCGGGCTAGGCCCCTTCCCACCTGGATTACAGGCGCGGGGGGGGGGGTATGCAAATGAGGAATCGCACCTGGCCTGGCCCGGCCGGACTGCCTCCCAGCCTGGTTCCCCAGGTAACGACACCTAGGCTTACCTCTAGTCCATTTCCCGCGTCCCTAGAGGAAGGCCCTGGGGCTAGGGGTGGGGGTGAGGCCAGCGCTGCCACCTGCTTGAGCCGGCCACCCGAAGGCCGAGTGACCACCGAGTGACCCGTGATCACCTGCCTTATTCTTAGGCTGGCTGCCCCCACCTAACTTCTGGCCACACCGGACGACGAAAGGGGTGGTCTATAATCCCGGTTTCAAATGAGGAAGTCGAGGCCCAGAAATGCCCGGGGTCACGAGCATGCAGGGAAAACAGGAGCCCTGCCCCTAGCTGCTCACCTGGAGCCTGTCCCCTGCTCAGCTGGCCCGGGGAACCAGGAGCTGCCCCGTGCCCCAGAGGCCACCGGAGGGCAGCAGTGGGCTGCCTATGCACCTCCGCCAGGAGCCGCCCGCGGCCACCAGGCTGCCTGGCACCAGGAGACGGATGATATTCCCTGTTAGTGCACCCGCTGGAGGAAATTAGTAACCCGGAGCCAGCCTCCCAGTTGATGGGTGGGAGCTGCTTTCTTGCTAACGAGGTCTGTTGCTGACCTCAGTCCATTCTTCCACTGTCCCCAGCCCCAACCAGCCAGGAGCCTTTCCTGGGCACAGCTCTCCTTCTCTGGGCCTGGAACCCAGCCAGGAGAGGGGTAAGGGGGCAAAGGTGCCTGGGACGGTGCAGCCAGAGAGTAAGCCACCAAGCACCTCCCCAGGGTCCCCTGTGCAGCCAACCCTAGAACACTGCCAAGCCAGGCCTCCCAGAGTAGGGCGGGGGCCCCAAGCCCTTCACCAGGCTGAGAGCCTGCTTCAGTGACACCTAGGTGGATAGCTGCCCAGCCCTGAGCCCATGGGCTCTGGCACCTACAGAACTTGAGGCCAGCGAGATGCAAAAGGCCTCCATTGCCGTACACAGGACCACTGTGGTTCCTTTAGAGGAACTATGGGGCTAGGGCAAAAGGCCCAGAGGGATTTCAGGAGAGGTGTGTGGTGGCCCACGCCTGCAATCCCAGTACTTGGGAGACCGGGGCAGTGGGGTGGCAGTTTCGAGGCTAGCCTCAGCAGCTTTGCAAGATTCTCAGCCACCAAGACAGACCCTGTTTCAAACCAACATTCTCTTAAAAAAAAAAAAAAAAAAAGACTTCAAGTGTAGCTTGGCGATAGAAT
Source organism: Muscardinus avellanarius (assembly GCF_963383645.1). Lineage (NCBI taxonomy): Eukaryota > Metazoa > Chordata > Mammalia > Rodentia > Gliridae > Muscardinus > Muscardinus avellanarius. The sequence goes on from NC_137796.1 coordinate 2,999,650, forward strand.
GCCCCTGGGTTCGGTCTCCAATACAGAAATAAAGAGGCACGCAGCGTTTAACAGATGCTAAATGGGGGGGGGGGGCACTGCAAGACAGCAAGAAATTAGAAAGGTGAGAAGCTGGGTAAACAGCCTAGACCAGCCAGGTCAGGTACCAGGTGCAGGCAGCCCTGGAACCGGTCACCCGCTGCCTGCACCTGGGACAGGGGCTGCTCTGGTCACAGCAGAGGAGCGCGGGCCCCCTCCTCCATCCAACACGGGGCCTCCTCGTCCCCACCAGCTGCTCCAAGCACCGAGGGTGCGTGACACCTTCATCTCCTGGCACCGCACCTGATGCCAGGCATCAGGGACCTGCCTTCAGTGCAGGCTGCCACTTACCCCGCAGCTGTTCAGCTTCCGTCGCCACCTCATCACAGAGGGAGCGTGGGAAGGTTAATTAACTTGCCCAGGGCTGGAGACACTGGAACACAAGCCCGGTGCGACCGCGGTGGCTGTCCCCAGCGCGACCTGCCTGGCTGTCCTCATTCCTAAGAACGCTCAGCCGGCTGCAAGGTGCTGAGGTCTCAGCCTTCCAGGCCTCTGTCCGCCTGGGTCCTGCCCAGCACCCCAAAACCACTGCTCTGAGGGGCCGCGGAGCGGTACTGTGCGGGGCTGAGCACCCAGGTCACCCAGGCCTCTGCATGATGGTCCACCCACCCTCCACCACCAGGTCGTGCACAGACTCCAAGAGGGCAGCACACAACGGGGGCTAAGAAGGGTTGAGGGACAGGACGGGGCATCCATTCCTTGGCCGCTCCCGCCCACACCACAGCCAGCTTGCACCTCCACTGACCACCACCCTCTTTCTTCCCTGCCTGGCAATCACAGGCCCAGGCATCCTCTGCACCCTTTATATATCCATTCATTCATTCGTGTATTTGATGCTCAGGCATTCTACCTAGAAGCTGTGCCCCAGCCCCATTTTATTATTATTTTTTTAAACAGGACCTAAATTGCTGGGGCTGGCCTCAAACTTGTGATCCTTGGTCTCAGCTTCCCAAGTACTGGGATTATAGGCGTGCACCAGGCTCTCCCTGCCCTTTAAAGACCATCTTAAGTGCTCACTTGTAGTCCCCGCGCTGGGGAGGCTGAGACGGGAGGATTACCAAGGCTCGAAGCCAGCCTCAGCTACTTACTTAGTGAGGCCCTGTTTCCTAATAAAATATAAAATAGGTCTGGGAGTGTAGCCCAGAGGTAGAAGGCCCCTGGGTTCCATCCCCAGTACCACACACATGGAAGCCCATCTCAAATCTTATCTCTTCCAAGAAAGTGTCCCCATCCCGGCCTTTGGAACGTGTCTTCACCAGGTCCTGTGCCCCATTCTTAATGACCCCACCAGGGAGCAGTTTTAGAAGATATTTAAATATAAGCTGGGCATGGGGGCGCACGCTTGTAATCCCCGCGCTTGGGAGGCTGAGACAGGAGGATCGCGCGGGTTCAAAGCCAGCCTCAGCTACTGAGTGAGGCTCTCAGCAACTTAGTGAGACCCTGTTTCAAAATAAAGTATAAAATAGGTCTGGGAGTGTAGCCCGGAGGTAGAAAGCCCCTGGGTTCCACCCCAGTACCACACACACACACACACACACACACACACACACACACACACAAACAATAAATACAGCTTCCCAGGCCCTGCTGGAGCCCAGGTCTCCCTGCAGGCCGGGGAAGGAGGGGTCCCCCCCCCCCCGACACTGTGATTGGTGAAGTTTCAGGCTCCTCTCCACAGCCGGGCAGGGCTGCCCACAGGGAAGGGACTCCTGTCTCACCCCAGCCCCACCACCTCTCCCTCGGCAAGCCCTGTGTTAGCAGGGTCTCAACAAGCAGGATCTACTGGATGAGTCAGGTGGAGGACAGAGGGGCAGGAGGCTGCAGGGCCCCCAAGGAGCCCTGGCCCATGGCCGACAGCGATCTTCCAGCGTGGGGAGGCAGGGTCACTTGGTGCGCAGGAAGGGGCTGAGGCCCGCAGCGCCCCCTGCAAGGTCGGGGAGCGTCCTCTTGACCCTGCGCCTGGGCACTCCCCGCCCTCCAGCGCCGGCTCCCAGCCGCGCCCCGCACACAGCTGCACTCCTTTACAACCAGTTAACAGCTGTTTTGCATAGATTTTCAATTCTAATTGCTTGCTTTGTGAGCCGCCTAGCCCCGGTGAATGGGGCCGCAGCAGCGCGGCTGGGAGGCGGGCGGGGAGGGGCTCGAGGGGAGAAGGGAGCCAGTGTGCGCACCGCGCTGCCGGCTTTTATTTCTCTAAATAAGAAAAGAATACCCCTGCTGCCAACTGCCCAGCTCCTGCCTGGAGCCAGGGGATCTGCAGTGTGTCCTCCCCCAGGCCCCCTTTGCCCCTGCGTGGTCCAGGGGGCAGCTTCCAGCTCACCCGGGGCTGCAGGAGCCCTGGCCCCTCCCCGCGGCCTCCTGCCTCCCCCCCACACACACCCAGATACGGGAACCTAATTGGACAATAAAGTTGAGCCGCAAAGAATCACGCTCTCTGGAGACAGCTGGCATCTATAAAAGAGAAATATTTGCATTTAAAACCTTTAAACCTTACATGGCTGAGGCCGGGGCCAGGCAGGGGAAAGGCTGGGAGGGGGGGCTCAGACCCTCCCGGGGGTAGTAACATGGGGGACAGACCCTGGGGCTGCTACTTCTGGTCTCTGGGGTCACCAATGACCCTCTGCCACACACACACCCCGGGGGCCCATCACTGTCGGGGACACAAGCTGGTCTCACCAGAAGCAGACCGCGGGACTCCTGGGCTCCTCGCCTTGGCCAAGGGCAAACCCTGGGATGGTTGCAAAGCCCTCTGGCCCCGGCTGAGCCTGGGGGCAGGGTCCTGGAGCAGTGCCCAACCGGCTCCTCCGCCCAGGCCTGTACCGGGGCAGCTCTTTCTGGGGGTGTCCTGTGGCGATCTGAATCCCCCACCCCAGGCACCACACATCTGCATGCTGCCCCTGACGGCCATGCGGAGCCGGCGCCACCCTCAGCCCCTGAGCCATGGCGCCCTCCCCGCGCCTGGGGTGGCGTGCCAGGTTGTCAGCGCTTCGCCAGCCCAGCTCCCATTTTTCATATTTGAGCGAAACCTGGCCAAATTTTCCGACTGTGAACATTTGTGATGTAAAGCGGAGAGAGACCGTGTCCCTGGGTGCTCTTATTTTAGCTTTCAGAAAATCGCAGCGTACTCAGAATCCTCGGCTGAATCCCAGCTAGCTGGCAGCCTGCGGGGAGCAGGAGGTGCCCGGCAGACATCCTGGGCCTGGATTCAAGGGCAGAGTGCAGGCGCTGCTGGGGTGGGGTGAGGGGCCCCAGACGGCCCCAAAGATGGCCACAGGCCTAATTCTCAGCAGCATGGTTTGAACAAAACCACCCCCCAGGAACAGGGCCTCTTTTTCCTGTATGTGTGTGTTGTGGGGGGGTTCCTGGGGATGCAACCCAGGGGCAATCTGCCTCTGAGCTGTGCCCCAAGTCCTTATTTTATTTTTATTTTTTATTTTTGGTTCTGGGGATTGAACCCAGGGGCACTCTACCACTGAGCTGTACTTGCAGCCCTATTTTTTATGTTAAAACAGGGTCTCCCTAAGTTGCTAAGAGTCTCACTGCTTGCAAAGGCTGTCCTTAAACCTCAGTCTCCCAAGTACAGGGATTACAAACCTGCGCCGCCATGCCCAGCTTATCTCACTAAGTTGCTGAGGGCTATCAGTTAAGTTGCTGAGGCTGGCCTTGAACCTGTGATCCTCCTATCTCAGCCTCTCCAGTACTAGAACACAGGGCCCCTGCCACTTGCAGAGAGTTATCAGTTAAGTGGCTGAGGCTGGCCTTGAATCTGGGATCCTCCAGTCTCAGCTTCCCAGTACTAGATTACAGGAATGCACCACTTCTGCCTTTTTGACTATCCCTAGAGTGGAACAATTTGTTTCTCCCCACCTCTGTTCCCGTCAGGAAGTACTTGCGGTCCCACAAAAGCAGTGTAGCTCCTGGGCCACCCTGTCCCAGCTCGTTGTTGAAGGCCTCTGACCACCTAGAAACACTGGGCCACTCTCGGCCCTCTGACCACCCTGCAGTCTCCAGGGCCTCAGCACCTCCAACTCCACCCCCCACCCGCTGACCACGTCCAGTGACCACCTGAAAAGCACATTTCAGCTCTTAGTGTTGTTTTTTTCCCCCCCAGAGTTGGGGACAGCTGGCATCTATAAAAGAGAAATATTTGCATTTAAAACCTTTAAACTACACGGCTGGGGCCAGGGCCAGGAGGATGGCGGGGGTAGCACGGGTTCCCTCCAGGGGACAGTGGTCACAGGAGACGCTCTGGGGCTGGTGCTTCTGGACTCCAACATCACCAGTGACCCCACCCCCGCCCATGTCACTATCTTTGGGTCAACCAGGAGTAGCCGGGCCTCCCTGCCCCACTCAAGCGTAGTGCCCCTGACCTCTAAGAAGCCAATCCCCAAGCATGGCTCCCAGGAAGTCCTGGGGCTAGACTGAGCAGCTGGGTGCTCCCTGCAGGGCCGCCCCACCTCCGCTGTATCCAGGTTCTCCAGCTGTTGAAGTGTGAGGGACACGGTCTGTCCCCCATCTGCCTGGCACCAGACAAGCAAAAACTAGACAACTCCTCGGCCAGTGTGGGGACACAGTCAGGGCCCACAGAATCCCTCCAGCTCCGTGTAAAGAAAGAGGAGGAAATACACGGGGTGGAGGGCAAATAAAGTTTTATGAGGAAGGGCTTTTTGGCGCCAGACCAGACAGGAGGGGAGGCACTGAGTGCCAGAAACAGCCATCTTCCCCACCTGCCATGGACCACATGTGGGGCCACTGGGGGGAGCAGAGCCCCCGTGGGGGCTTCAAGTCCTGGCAACTGCGGGTTACCTGCAGACTGTGAGCAGGGGAGGGGTGGGAGCCGCAGGGCACCATTAACCGCACCCAGGCAGGCTGACCCCTGCACCCAGCCAGCCCACTGGTACATCCATGGACCGACAGGTGAATAAAACATGTCCAAGCCTGGCGTGGTGGCACACTCTTGTGATCCCAGCATTTGGGAGGCTGAGACAAGAGGACTGCGGTTATGGACAGCCTCAGCTACATTGTGAGGCCCTCCACAATTTAGTGAGAGCCCGTTTCAAAATAAATAATAAAAAAATAGGGCTGGGGATATAGCTCAGAGGTAGACTGCCCCTGGGGGGAGGGTTCCATCCCCAGTACTACAAAAAGTAAACTAAAATAAAATAAAAAATAAATAAAAGGGTTAATTTTATGTTATGAGAATTTCACCTCCATCTGGAGGCTCCAACGAGAAGGCCTGGCCTGCTCCCCGGAGACACAGGGCAAGTGGGTGGTTTCCAGAAGGCCCGCGTCAACGCCAAGGGCGGCACACCCCGGGAACTTCAACACAGCTGCCCTGTGCCCTTGGCTTCCAGAAATTTCTCCTGCTCAGCCTCGCGCCCCCTGGCAGAGGCATGCCTGCCACGAGCCCTGGGCCGCAGGGGTCGCAGCGTCCCTGCCCCACTGAGCTCCAAGCTGCAGTGTTCCTTTGCAGTCCTGCGGCACTCTGTCCAGCCCCCGGGATCTCCCAGCAGCTGCAGGTCCTGACACCAAAGCATACACACCTGTCCCCAGGCAGGGCTGGGGAGCAGCTCGGCCACCTGGCCACCTGGCTGGAGAGTGGCCAGCCATGATCCTGGGCAGGCCTGGGGGGGCCACGGTTAGGGCACAGACAAGCCAGACCTGCAGAGCTCACCAGATGGCCGGGCAACCGCTAATCCAGGATCCCGCCCCAGGCCAGCGTGGCCTCCCTGGGCGGGAAGTCCAGCCTTCCGCTGGACCCAGACAGCTAGGCAACTCCTGCAGGGAGAGCAGCCCTGCTCTGGGAGGAGGAACCAGCTGTCCTTGCTGGCCTCCCTGCCTGCAGGCCCGCAGGGAGCATGGCCACGCCAAGACCCCCGCCCAGGTCCCCACACAGAGACTGACAGGATCACTTACCCAGGGGAGCGCCCCCAAGGGCAGGCAGGGTGCAGGGCCCCGAGGCCCCGGACAGACTGCTCCCCGAGACCTCCATGTGCACCCACAGGAACCTCCAGGAACCTATTTCAGCGCCTCTCTTCCCAGAATCCCTTTGCCTGTTTCAAACCCTTTAATGCTCCTTTTTTTTTTTTTTTTTTTTTTTTTTGGTACTGAGGATGGAACCCAGAGGCAGTCTACCTCCGAGCGACACCTCCAGCGCGATTATTTTATTCTTTATTTTGGAACAGAGTCTCACTGAGTTGCAGAGGGCCTCACTAAGTAGCTGAGACTGTCCGCGAACTGCAATCCTTCTGTCTCAGCCTCCCCAGTATTGGGATTACAAGTGTGCGCCACCATGCTGGGTTCTTTTAAGTGTGGAATAGCATGGACCAGGGCCCTGCATCCCGGCCTGCCCTGCGGTCTTCAAACAACCCCTGATCACTGTGCTCCGCAGATCTTCCTGGTGGCCGCTCTGGGCTGGTGACACGCCTTGGCTGAGTGCCCGCTGCAGGCTGTGGGGCTGGGCCGGGCACCCAGGGAACCCTGCTTTAGGGCAGCTCTTTCCGCTCCCGCCCCCCAGACCCCATCCCCCCACTCCTGACAAACCTCTTGATTAACTGTCTTTCTGTCACTAAAGCCCCAGACTGTCACAGTCCCAGACTATCACCTGGTCCATCAAATCCCTGTGGCCTTTATGGCTCCCAGACTCCACAAGCAAGGCACCGGAGACAAGACCCCAAGACCCCGAGGTCCTCAGGAACCAGCCCTCCCTTGCCTGCAGCTGCCCAAGCAGAAACCACAGCCCTGGGGGCGACGGGGTCAAGGCCAGGGCCCTGTCCCCTGCTCAGACCCCATGGCCAGCCTTCGGCTCTGTCTCTCTTATTTATGTCTTTATAATTGAGTTTGCAAATTGAAATAAGGAAGGAAGAAAGGTTGGATCTGAGTCGGCTACAAATCATGGGGGTTACAGTTTCAGCTGGCCACCTGCGCTGCTCAGCGGGCACCCCCCTGCCTCACTTCCACCTTCTGCTGGGCTCTGCTCCTCCCAGCCGGGGCCTCTGCTCCCTCCTGTGCGTCCAGCCTCAGTCTACAAAGTTCCTGTCCTCAAATACTTCCACCCAAGTCCCCGGTCCCACGCGGCGTCACCCGGCAACCTCCAAATCACCTCTACCCTTTCCTCCAGCTCCAGAGCGGCCTGGCAGACATCAGCGGCTGCACCCCTCTCCTGGACCACGCCTGCTCCCCTCCCAGCTCTCCCGGGGAAGGCCACCCTTCCTTCTCCACCCTCCACCTCACCCTTGGGCCCTGACAACTGGCAGCCTTCTCAGACTGCCAGCCCTGCTTCACACTCCTGCGGGCCCTCCGCCTCCCTCCCAGGACTGTGGGATTAGCGGCCTTCACCTCACTCACACACTGATCCCTGGCCCTTCCAAAGCCCCTGGATCCAGCCGGCTTAACCCTTCCTACATAACTCCAAACCCAGCGAAAAACCCTGCCTCCTCCAGGGAGGCCTCGAGTGGCTCGAATCTCATCTCTAGCTCACCCACTTCCTGCAGCATGCACAGGAGACCATGCAGGGAGGCAGGACAGCCCGGCGCCTCTGGCCCCCAGGCCCTCTGCTGACGGGTCCAAATGCTGTGGGGCAGGGCCGGGCGCGGTGGCGCATGCTTGTAATCCCCGCGCTTGGGAGGCTGAGACAGGAGGATCGCACAGGTTCGAAGCCAGCCTCAGCTACTTAGTGAGGCTCTCAGCAACTTAGTGAGACCCTCTTTCCAAATAAAATATAAAATAGGTCTGGGAGTATAGCCCGGAGGTAGAAAGCCTCTGGGTTCCACCACCAGTACCACCAAAATGAAAAACAAAACCAATAAATAAATAAATAAATAAATGAATGCTGTGGGGCAGGCCAGGGTGGGTACAGACATCCCCGGCAGCAATAAAGGCCGCCCCCAAATAAACACGGCTGAACAAGGGTGCAGGTGACCCGCAGGCTCGCTCCAGAAGGCCGGACACTTCTAACCAGAGGAGACAGTCATGCCCCCGCCCTCGGTGCCCACATCGGTGACAGCAGACCCTCCTCCCCATGTAGGGGCTGGCGCACACCGCAGAGTCACCAGGAAGGCAAATGTGGGTCTTTGCTGCTTTTTTTTTTTAATCCTTTTACAGATGGTTTGAAAAGAAACACATGACTAAAGCCTTTGCAGCTTCAAAACCAGCTGTCGCCTCCCGCCAGCCAGAGTTCAAGACATCTTCCTCTCCCAGAAGTGACAGGTGCCCTGAGAAGGGCCTGGCCCGGCCGTCCCCTGGGGCTGAGAGCTCCTGGCCCTCGCCTCCTCGGCCCGCACGAGGGAGGGCTCTGCTCAGGCCCGCAGCAACCTGAGCCCAGGGCTGGCGCGGCCCTCTCCCAGCCCTCTCCGATCTCTCCCTGGCTCAGCCAGCTCAGCGCTTTGTGACCTTGGGGAAGTCCCCACGCTGCCGAGCCCAGCCGAGTGCTGGCGTTCGCGGTGCCACCCTCTGCTCTGAGAAGCCAGGCCGTCTTGGACATCCTCAGAAGCCAGAGGACCCTGGGTCTGCCACTGCGGAAGCCAGGCTGGCCGGGCGTGGCGGCGCCCGCCTGTCATCCCAGCCTCCTGGAGGCTGAGACCGGAGGATCGCAGTTCACGGACAGCGTCAGCTACTTAGTGAGGCCCTTCGCAACTCAGTGAGACCCTGTTTCAAAACAAAAAATAAAAAATAGGGCAGGAGATGGAATGCCCCTGGGTTCCCTCCCCAGACCTGAAAAAATATAAAATAGGGCTGGGGGTGTTGGCCTGGAGGTAGAATGCCCCTGGGTTCTATCCCCAGTATCACAAAAAAATAAAGAAAGCCAGGCTGGCTGAGCAGAACATGGGAGCCGCCCCAGAGGCCACCAACAGCCAGAGGTGGCTGGTCAACCAGGGCTTCAGGCCACTCGGAAGGACGGCTGTCACCCTCCCACATCACAGCGAGGAGGCTCACCCTTGCCTGCAGCTGGGTGACAACCTTGCCTGCCCCCCAGGTGACAAGTCTGTGAGTGTCCCAGACAGGTGGGAGCTGGCTGGATGTCAGGAGGAGGAGGGAGGGGGCAGGCCTGGGCCAATCCCTCTACGGTCTCCCCCAAGCAGGTGAGGTGAAGATGCTGTGGCCAGGCCCCTAGGCCAGGTGCACAGGCTTACCGCCTCCGTCATGGTGACCCTGGCCCCCAGCTTCACATCTCAAGAGCCACCTGGCCAAGCCGGGCGCCATGGTGCACACTTGTAATCCCAGTACTTGGGAGGCTGAGATAGGAGGGTCACAGGTTCACAACCAGCCTGTTACTTAGCGAGACCCTATTTCAATAGAATGCCCTGGGGTTCCATCCCCAGTACACACACACACACACACACACACACACACACACACACACACACACACGCACACTGCCTGGAGGTCACTGTCCGGCCTCTCTCAGGTCCTTCTGTCGTCCACTCCTGACTCCTGCTGTGATCCTCTTTTAAAAATTAATCGCAAATTATTCCTTCTCCCCTGTCTCCCTCCCTGAAAGCATTTGCGGCGGGCGGCGGCATTACAAACCTCTGATACCGAGGCGTGTTTATTATTTTTACGATTTCTCCAGGAAGCTGCAGGGAACTGGAAGGGGAATTATATTCAGAGAGAACTGGGTCCCCAGCGATGTCAACATTATTCATTTAACAACTTCTCTCGGTGCCCGGAGATGCGCGCACCAGCCTTCAGCAAAGACATCTCCCGCGGTTACTGGGAGGTTTAATTCACAGCATCCAAGGGGAATTACGCCTGGGAGCAGGAGGGGCAGGGTGAGCCCAGAGGTGCCCTGATGCCAGGGGAGCGGGTGCTTGGCGCTTCCTGTTACTACCGCTGCAGGTCACCTGGGGCACCCACGGCCCCTCCGCTGACCGCAGGTGCAGGACCCTGCCCTGGCAGGCCTGAGGAGACTGACCTCCTTCAGGACTCAGTCCAGGGGACAGCAGCTCAGAGGGGCACCCTGACAGCACTGTAGGGAGTGGTAATCCCGGTACTGAGTGGGAAGGCTGAAACAGGAGGATTGCAGGTGTAGGCCAGGCATGACAACTCAAGACAGTCTCAGCAGCCTATCAAGACCATGTTTAAAAAAAAAAAAAAAAAAAAACAAAGAAAAACAAAAGACACACACTTGTGATCCCAGCACCTTGGGAGGCTGAGACAGGAGGATCACAGGTTCAAGTACAGCCTCAACAACTTAGGGAGGCCCTCTCTGCAAACTAGTGAAATCCTGTTTCAAAATAGAAAATAGAGCAGGGCGTGGTGGCGCAGGCTTGTAATCCCCGCACTTGGGAGGCAGAGACAGGAGGATCGTGGTTCAAGGACAGCCTCAGCTACTTAGCGAGCCCCTTTGCAACTCTGTGAGACCCAGTTTCAAAATAAAGAATAAAAAATAGGGCTGGGATGTAGCTTGGAGGTAGAATGCCCCTGGGCTCCATCCCCAGTTCTGATAAATAAATAAATAAATAAATAAATAAATAAATAAATAAATAATAGGGCTGGAGGTGTCACTCAGAAGTAGAATGCCTCTGGGTTCAATCCCTAGTACCACATAAAAAGGGGGGGGGGGCTCAGGGTGTAGCTTGGAGGTAAACTGCTTCTCCCAAGAAAGAATGGACATCCCAGGTGTTCGCAGCCAAAACCCCTGCCCCACAATCTGCTCGGTGCAGCAGCACCCCTGCAGAACACCCTCCTGGCCCTGCAGGGGCTCTGGAGATGGCGCGGGAGCCTGGGGCCCAGGCGGGGGGGGGGGGGGGGGGATTAGCTGTCCAGGCTGAGCTATGTGGAGTGCAGGTGCTTTCTCAAGCACACTGTAAATTACACTGGCAATCCCTGAAAGATCAAAGTTGGCTTTGAATGTGCATTGTTTGGAGGCAGAACACAGTGCACAAGGGCAGACCCCCAGGAGGGGCCGGGAGCTCCTGGGGACTCCGGGGCCTGCAGATGGGGCCAGCCGAGGCCTGGTGGCCAGGCTCTACTGGGGCCGCCTGTCCAGACTCAGCACACACAAGAGGACCCAGGAGGCAGCGGCTAAGAACATTCTGGGCCACCTGGCCCGGCCTCCCTCCTGGGAGAATAGAAAGTGAAGACTACACAGGCAGAGAAGGAAAACGCCTTTGCTGGCCATCTTACAGATAGAATAAACTTTGCCCGAGACTGTCCAGCGTCCAGAGTTCTGAGGAATCTGCCTCCGAGCACGGCAGTCACGTTTATGTTTTATGGTTTTAACAAGTGCAGTCTCCAAGCCTGGAGGAATGCTACCATCTCCCCATACCACCCCCCAAAACAGCAGGGTACCCCTCCCACACGAGCCCAAGTCGCACGGCAGCACAGACAGAATGAAAACTCAAGCCCAGGTCCGGGCTTGGTCCCGTCTCCCTCATCAGCGGAATCCAGAGACCGAACCTGCGACAGGGAAGCCCAGAGCGGCCCATCGTAGTTCTCCCAGAATCCACTGTGTAAGCCCGGAATGGCGCGGTCGATAGAACCTTCTGAGATGAAGGGTCCAAGCTCCATCCACGCTGTCTGACAAAGTCACCACCAGCACACGCGGCTGCTAACCAAGCACCTGGAATGCAGCCAGCGCGGCCAAACAACTAAATTTCTTCCTCTTCTTTTTTTTTTTTTTTTGGTGGTACTGGGCTTCCTGGAAACCCTTCTACCTCCGGGCTACACTCCCAGATCTAAAATAAATATATATATATATATATATATATATATATATTTTTTTTTTTTTTTTTTAATTTGGAAACAGGGTCTCTTAAGCCAGCCACTGGCTTCGGTGGCTTCGAAACCGCTTCGAAACTGCGCAATCCTCCTGTCTCCACCTCCCAAGCGCGGGGATTACAGGCATGCGCCACCATGCCCGGCCAAAGAACTAAATTTCTTTTTTTTTCTTCTTTTTTTTTTGGTGGTACTGGGGTTCCTGGAAGCCCTTCTACCTCCGGGCTACACTCCCAGACCTATTTTTTTTTTAATATTTTTATTTGGAAACAGGGTCTCTTAAGCCAGCAAGGCTGGCTCCGAACCAGCGCGATCCTCCTGTCTCCGCCTCCCAAACGCTGGGATTACAAGTGTGCGTCACCACGCCCGGCAAAGAGCTAAATTTCTAATTTTAAGAGGATCGCGCATGTTCGAAGCCAGCCTCAGCTGAGTGCCACTCTCAGCAACTTAGTGAGACCCTGCTTACAAATAAAGTACAAAATAGGTCCTGGAGTGTAGCCCAGAGGTAGAAAGCCCCTGGGTTCCACCCCCAGTAGCACATAAAAAACAAATTATAATTTTATTTAACTTTCATTTTAAATTCTAAAAATAGCCATGCATGCAGGTGGTGCCATACTGGGCTGCATGATGTTAGACCCTGAAAGCAATCAAATCCTCTGGGCCAAGGTTGAAGGTATTTGGTCAGAGAGGCAGCTGTGGGTGGGTAGATAGGTGGGTGAAAAAATGGGTAGATGGATAGGTAGATAGATGGAGGAATGGGTGGGTGGACAAATGGATGGATGGGTAGGTGGCTGAGTGGTTGGATGGGTGATTGAGTAAGTGGATGGATAAAATGATGGCTAGGAATAAGAAGGAAAGGGAGAAGGGTAAAAAATAGAAGGGAGCCGGGCGTGGTGGCGCACGCTTGGAACCCCAGCATTCGGGAGGCTGAGACAGGAGGATCGCGGTTCACGCACAGCCTCAGCTACTTAGTGAGGCCCTCTGCAACTCAGCGAGACCCTGTTTCAAAATAAAGAATAAAAAATAGGGCTGGAGTGTAACTTGGAGGTAGATGCCCCTGGGTTCCATCCCCAGTACCACAAAAATAAATAAATAAATAAAAGAATGGGCGAGATGAAGAAAGTGTTTGAATGATATCCGGGGCGTGGTGATGACGGGAAACAGTGTGTGCCCAAGTCCCAGAGGGTTTGCCACCCCACTGGTGGGTTCCAGGAAGGAAGACACAAGCGTTCTGATCAGCAGGGAAGCCTGCAGTCGGCCCAGGGCTCTCAGCCGGTGGCAGCTGGCTCCCAGCTTGGGGCCTCCAGCCTTGGAAGCGGTGACGACCCTGAGGCCACCTCTGGAAGTGGGGAGGCCAAGCTGGGTGCCCAACAGGAAGGATGCTCCCGGGGCCTCTCTGAAGGTGTGGTCTAGGCCCCCAGGCAGCTAGCGAGGAGAAGGCCTACCAAGGATGCAGTCGGCCTGGGGGAGGATGCAGAGCCAGCGGCCGGTGAGGGTGCCTGAACCCTGGTCAAAAACACGAGGGCTTGGAGCGCTGCCCTCCTCCCCACACTTCCCTCTGGTTCTTCCGCCAGGCAGGGCCTCCATTAGCGGCTCTGGGGCCTCTGTGAGCGCCCAGGAGGGTGGTGCTGGCGCCGACCCCAGGAGCAGCCGTAATTAGCGGTCAGCACCCGGCAACATCAAGCGCGGAGCATGTATTTAGCGCCGCGTCCCTGGCGGGCTTTACCCCGCTCTGTCCTTTGATCTTCTTAACAAGCCCACGAAGCAGGGACAATAACCATTCCCCTTCCACAGAAGAAGAAGCAGGCGGCGAAGTCAAGAAACCGGCCCCAGAGTCATTCTGGGGGGAGTTGGGGGCGAGTCCTAGACCCACCGGCTCCGGCCAAATCCACCCGTGTGCTGATGAAGCCTGTGCTCGGGTGAATGTGCGCCCAGCCAGGGGAGGAAGGCGGGACGGAGGGTGGGCAGCGGGAAGCAGTCCCCAGGGTCTAGGGGGCAGCGGGACCACAGACAGCCCCAGGACAGCCTGCCCAGCCAGGACCCACAATCCCCCGGAGAGTCCTGGGCTCACAGATGGGCCTGCAGCGGGTGAAGAAAGGAGCCTTCAGCAGGAGCAGATGGAGAAGCTGACCGCGGGCAGGGAGGCCTGCTGATCCAGCCCCCGGCCGCAGCCCCGGGGAGCTGCTCGCGGGCATGCCGCCCCTCCCCCTGGCTACAGAGGAGTCAGATCTGCCAGTCCACCAGGACGCATTAACCCTGCTCGGGTGATGAATGGCGGTGTGGGGCGCGCCTGCTCGGAGAGGGAGACCCCAGCCACCCGGCAATTTTCCAGGCCCTGCTTCCGAGCCCTCGGCCGGCCCCGCCCGCCCCCTCGCAGAGGAGCGGCAGGCTCCATCCTCAGAACCACATTGTTCCGGCCAGAAGAAGCCCGGGCCCAGCAGATGGCAGGTGTGAGAAAAGCAGCTTGCTGTGGCCAAACCAATTATTTATCTAATTATGATTTACCACTTAACCACATGATCTTTCTGCAGAGTTGCGGGCAATTAAAACCAGGGTGACTATGTGGATTATGCAAATGGGCTGGAGCCCAGCGAATAAAATTGGAGATTAGACATTCACACAGGCGGGCGCTGGCACAGGGCAGGGCCTGGGGGGAGCCTGGGGCGGGGGAGGGGAGGCGGGGCAGGAGGGAGGGGCCGGGGTGTCCCCTCCCCTGCCACAGCCTCTGGGCCGCCCACGGTGACGCATCAGGCCGTGGGAGGAGAAATTGAGGCAGCCGGCTGGTTGGAGGCCCAGGGGTCAGGGCAGAGGAGGCAGGGAGGCTGGCTGGGCTCCCAGGAGCCAGGGTGGGCAGCTGCCACCCTAGGAGCTGTCCTGGCCCCCTGGCTGGGTGGTGGCTCGGAGGTGGGGAGGGGCTCCAGGCCCAGACACTGGTGACCGCTAGACACCCCGGCCTGTCCCCTCGTTCATCCTTGGCCTCCATCTTTGAGGCCTGGCCACCAGTGGCCCGTTTTACAGATTAGGAGACGGAGGCTCTGGAAGGTCGTGGTCACCCGTAGTTTCTGCTTCTGGGCTGACAGAGGCCAGCTGCCCCGCCCGTGCATGCATCAGCATGTACCAAAGGAGAACAGGACTGTCAGAGAAGCAACCCACGGGAGAGCAGGACACCAGGCGCCTGCCCACGCGCAGCTGTGTGGCCCCCAGCAGGTCGCGTGTGGTCTCTGGGCTCAGTTTCCAAACAGGGACTAGAGATGGCTCCGCTCTCCTCCCAGCTCGAAGGGGCGGGTGTCACTCACAGGCACCCAAACGCCACCCAGTGCCCCCAGACTGGCCGAGCAGAGGGACCGGAACAGAGAGAGGCGGCGGGTGGGGTGTCCAGGACCTCAAGCTATATATCCAGGCTCCTCTAGTGCTGATAAATGCCAGAGCTGCTGGGGTAAAGGCTGCTCCCTGCCCACGGTGTCTTATACCTGGTAACCTGGCACACACCTGCGAGGTGGGTGCCGCTGCCCCCACTAAGAGTGGCACGGAGAGGCGCTCACGCTGTCCAAGGACACACAGCTCTTTTTTTTTTTTTTTTTTTTTTTTGCAGGTCTGGGAATTGAACCCAGGGGCGTTCTACCTCCAAGCTACACCCCCAGCCCTATTTTTTATTATTTATTTTGAAACTGGGTCTCATTGAGTTGCAGAGGGCCTCACCAAGTAGCTGAGGCTGAGCAAACCGCGATCCTCCGGTCTCAGCCTCCCAGATGCTGGGATTCCAAGCGTGCCCACCACGCCCGGCTGACTCAGCTCTTAAACAGCAGAGCTGACCTATCCATAAGCTCATATTCCAGACGTCCTTCACCTGTGGGGGACCCGGGTTGCCAAGCTTGGGGACAGAAGTGGAGTGGTCTGAAAGACCCACCCAGGAGGAGGTCCTCGGGGGTTGCGTTCTCTGGGGTGAGTGAGGTTTGTGTGTCATGGTGAGAAACGCTTCTGCCGCCCCTGCAGGTGCTGGGTGGGCCCTCGCAGACACGGGGCAGGGGCCTGTGACCTGGAGAGGGGCCGGGGAGCCCCAGGGACACCTACTAACGTGGAGCTCCTCCCGCCTGCTCCCAGGGCCCACGCAGAGCCGCTTCAGCAGACCTGGACTTTAAAGGTAAGCCCCCCTCTCTCAGGGCTCCAACCACCCGGGGCCTGTGGGGGAGAGGGGGAGAGAATGAGAATTGAATTCAGGGGAAATTTATATCCAAGCTATACCTCAGCCCTATTTTTTATTCTATTTTATTATTTACTCATTTGTGGTACTGGGGATTGAACCCAGGGCCATCCTACTTCCAAACTAGACCTTATTTATTTTTTTATTTACTTATTTTTTGTGTGTGTGGATCTGGGGATGGAGCCCAGGGGCATTCGATCTCTGAGCTACACCCCAGCCCTATTTTTTAGTTTTTATTTTGAAACATGGCCTCACTAAGTTGCGGAGGGCCTCACTAAGTAGCTGAGGCTGTCTGCGAACCCACGATCCTCCTGTCTCAGCCTCCCAAGTACTGGGATTCCAAGTGGGTGCCACCACACCCCATTCCTGTTTTTTTTTTTTTTAATTTTTTTACTTTGAAATAGG
Source organism: Muscardinus avellanarius (assembly GCF_963383645.1). Lineage (NCBI taxonomy): Eukaryota > Metazoa > Chordata > Mammalia > Rodentia > Gliridae > Muscardinus > Muscardinus avellanarius. The sequence goes on from NC_137796.1 coordinate 3,016,052, forward strand.
GTGTAAGTTGCAGAGGGTCTCACCAAGCTGCTGAGGCTGGCCTCAAATCTGTGATCCTCCTGTCTCAGCCTCCTGAGTACTGGGGTCACAGGCATGCACCAGTGCACTTGGAAGCCGGCAACACTGTTTTGCTCATAACACATCCTGCTGCAGGAATAACCCCAATTTTGCCGCCAATGCCAGGGGTCTATGGCCTGGACCCCTGCCCTGGGGTCTCCTCCAACAGAAGGAGAAGGGACGCAGCAGCAAGCTTACGCTGGCCTCCCTAGCACTGGTTGAAGGGCGGTGGCCCTGGGGACAGGGCCCTGGACCGCCTGGACCGCCGGCCGGACCAGAGCCCTGCTCTGAGCCTGCCTGGCTCCTCTGCAAGCCGGCAGCCAGCGCGGCAGGGGACCAGGCCTCAGGGGTCCTCCTTCCCGCCCGTCCCGGATAAGCTGGGGACCCACTTGTAGGGCGCACCCTCACACACAGATATACTTATGAGGCACGGCATCTAACACAAACACACACAAACACACAACGTCACATAACACTCCTTCCTAGAAAACAGGTCCCAGAAGGCGGGGAGCTGCCGAGGGTCCCAGCTGTGGGGGGAGCGGTGTGAGCCCAGCCCCCGGCGCACACACCGTCTCTCCACGAGTGCACGCACACACACGTTCACACGACGTCTCTCACGTCGCACACTTGGTGTCCACACCTCAAGCTCATCCACGCGACACGCAGTGCTGCTTAAGTACCACCCTCTTAGGATTTGGCTAAACAGACGCCAGAAGCCCACCCCTTCCCAGGAGGCGAGGGCCACTGAGCACGGGGTGCTGCCCGCAGCTCCTCTGCGTCTCTTCAGGAGCCCGCACGGCCCTGCCTGTGAGCCAGGACCCGGAGGCTGAGGCAGGAGGAATGCAGGCTCCAGGCCGGCCACCGCAACTGCATGAGACCCTGTCTCAAAGTAAATAAAGAAATAAACAAATAAATAAATGTAAGTAAACAAATGCGTAAGTAAATAGAGCTGGGCGCCGATTCCCAAGTAATCCCAGTACTTGGGAAGCTGAGACAGGAGGATCACAGGTTCAAAGCTAGCCTCAGTAATTTATCGAGGCTCTCAGCAACCTAGTAAAACCTTGTTTACAAAAAGGAAGTAAAATCCAGCTGGGATTGTAGCTTGGAGGTAGAATGCCTCTGGGTTCAATTCCTAGTACCAAAAAGGGGAGGGGGCTGGGACAGGAGGATCATGGGTTCAAGGACAGCCTCAGCAACCTAGCAAGAGACTGTTTCAGAATAAAAAATAAAAGGGCTGAGGGTGTAGCTTGGATATAGAAGGGTACTAAGGGTTCAACCCTTAGTACCAAAAATAAATAATAATAACCCCAGGACCCAGCAGCCAAGTGTCCAGCCCCACGCACCCACCCATTTAGGGTCCAATACCACAGACCCCAATGCCTAGGTTCCGTCCCATGTCCAGTGGACTTGGGTCCACAGTCCCGGCTCAGCCTCATCAAGCTGGCCCGCAGCTCAGAGGTGGCAGCGTGGTCCATCTACCCAGGCCGGCGAGCTGCGGGGCCCGAGGGCCCAGAAGCCCATGGAGTCTGCTGCCCTGCAGGTGCTTTGGAGGCACCCCTAGACCATGAGCAGGCCTGAGACCCCGGGGACACAGTGCTGCGATACTCCTCCCAGCCGGGGCTGGGTGTGGGGGGGCCCTAGGCCTGAAACACCGAGGTGGCAGGCAGGGTGGGGTGCGAGGGAACAAGGGAGCTGTGAGGGTCCCCATGTGCCCCCCAGCCTGAGGGCGTGCCAGCCTGAACCGGGGCAGGCAGGCGCCTGAGGGGCAGGTGCCCTGGAGGATGGGGTGCCCCTTCTGGGCCCACCTGCAGGAATATCCCCACCCCTGCTAATGCACCAGGGGAGACCTCCCGGGCTGATGGAGAGTCATGCCGCGCTCCTGACACTTCTGGTCCCTGCAAAGGTGACGGACGAGGCCTATCAATCCCCAGGAATAATGAAGGTCCTGGCTTTGCTTGTTCGTGGGCGACAGGGGAGAGGAGCCTTTAATCACCTCCTTTGGAGAGCTGGCTGGGGCTGCATGTCGGCGGCGGGATTACAGATGCGACATTAATTGACCAGATGTGGGGGACTCCTGAGGATCACAAAGCCGCCCTCACACTGCCAATTAGCAGCTCAGGGCCCAGGCGCACGGCGGGCAGGGAGGCAGGGCTGGCCATCCAGGGAGCAGCCCCTGGGTCTGCTCACATCCAGGGATGCTGGGGCTTCAAGGCCGCCCTCTATGGAGCCACACCGCTGTCCCAAAGGGGACAGTGGTGCTCTGAGAAGCTAGGCAGCCCCTGACCCGTCTGGTGTGGGGCCCGAGCAGGAGGCAAGAAGCCATGGCCCCTGTAAACTGAAGCTTTAAGACCACTGCCCCTCCCACCACCCATGGTGGGCACCATCCACGGCCTCTGGAGAGGGAACGGAAAGACCGCACCTCTTCTGCAGGGAAGACGAGGTGCGGGTGGCAGCATGCAGGAGCGTCGCAAGAAGGTGACGACGGCTGGCAGGTGGCCTGGCCAGGCCAGGGGCCGAGGCAGTGGGTCCTGGGGCCTGCCAGGGGACCAATGGGGAGCCGTTTAGGCTCCCCCAGCCCAGATGTGGGAAGGTCTGCAAAGGGCCCAGGAGGCCCAGGGGTTGCTCTTTACTGAGTTCAAAAGTATTACAGCCTCCCACACCTCCCTAGACTAATTTTTTTTTTTCCAGAACTGAGACTTGAACCTAGGGGCATTCTATCTTTGTGTTACATCTGAAGCCCCCCTTTTTTGCAATACTGGGGATGGAACCCAGGGGCGTTCTACGTCCAAGCTACACCCCAGCCCTATTTTTTATTCTTTTTTTTTTTTTTTTTTTTTGTGGCACTAGGGGTGGAACCCAGGGGCTTTTCTACCTCCGGGCTATACTCCCAGACCTATTTAATATTTTATTTGGAAGCAGGGTCTCACTAAGTTGCTGAGAGCCTCACTAAGTAGCCAAGGCTGGCTTCGAACCTGTACGATCCTCCTGTCTCAGCCTCCCAAGTGCTGGGATTACAAGCGTGCGCCACCACGCCCCGCTTATTCTTTATTTTGAAACAGGGTCTCACTGAGTTGCAAAGGGCCTCACTAAATAGCTGAGGCTGTCCTCCTGTCCCAGCCTCCCAGAATGCTGGGATTACAAGCAAAGGCCACCACACCTAGCTTTCATCTTTAATTTGAAACAAGGTCTCACTAAATTGCAGAGGGTCTAAGTAGCTGAGGCTGGCTGTGAACCTGCGATCCTCCTGTCTCAGCATCCCAAGTACTGGGATTGTAAGCGTGGGCCACCACGCCTGGCCCACCTCCCTAGACCAAATACCCCGGCACGGCTCACTCCTGAGCACCCAGCTGGGCTCTGGGCAGAGGTTCCTGGGGCCCCTGACACTGCTCCCCCTTCTGCTCAGTGAAGCAGCAGAGCACACCCAGGGCTGAGAAACCCCACGAAGGCCAGCTATGCACCTGGGCAAGCTGGGGTCAAAGTCACACCACCACCGGCCGGTCCCCAGGACCCTGCAGGTGCGCCTCGGCCCCACGCCCCTCCTCCGCACCCGCCCACCCGGAGCCCCACATGCACACGGCCGCCGCCCAATCAATTCTGCTGTAATGTGTTTTATGAACATGCAGATGGCATGGCCAGGGCCAGGGGGAAGGTTTTACCTTGGGATAAGAAATTAACACTGGCAAATAGCAAATTTACTGCATGTATTTTCATTTTCCTAATACCAGGACCATCTGCTTGCAATCGGGGCTCCACATCCATTTTCCCCCTTTATTTCTCCCTCCCGCTCTTTTTTTTTAATTTTATTTTTATTTTTTCATTTCCCGCAGCCGGGCTCTCCAGATACCGCTGGGCATGGGGGTTTAACCAGCAGACCACAGTGTCCGGGCTGTGACCTTTATCCTCTAACCATCCCTTGTTTCTACTTTCTCCAGGCTGGGAGATGGCACACGTGTACAAGAGAGCATGTGCACACACACACACACACACACACACACACACACACACACGCACACAAACACACATCATGCCTTAGTGTGGGGGCACAGCCCAGCAGGGAGGGAGGGCAGGCCTGACTCAGAGAGTGTCCAATCCCCCTGGTGGCTGAGGACCCTCCTCCTCCCTGATGACTGGATAGTTGAGAATACAGAGTGAACTCTTGGTATCCTGCCAGAGCCCACTCGGGCGGAGGAGAGGGTGGCTGGGGACAGGAGGGGGGTGGGCTGCAGCTCGGGGTCCCCTGCCATACCAGAAGGGCCCCTTGAACTCAGGTGTGGAGGGGAGCAGCTTTCCCCTATGCAAAGCGGCAGGGCTGCAGCCCGCGGTGGGAGGGAGGCCGTGAGCCCGTCTTGTCTTGCCACACAGCCTGGCAGGGGCTGCTGGTGTGGCCCGGCTCCCAGGAGGGCGGGAATCCATCCTGAGCCCTGGCTGAGGAAACACACCAGGCGACTGAGGATGCTCTGGAAACGGCCTTAGGCTACCCAGGAGGAGGCAAGATCAGAGAGGCCTCAGGAGAGGAGCCAGGAGGAGGCCTCCCCGCCTCCCACACACAATGTGACCAAGCCCAGCGCAGCTCAGAGTGCCGGAGCTGGAGTGAGCCCGGGTGTTGCTGCTGCGGCTGCCGGTGAGCTGAGGCCCACAGGTGTGACCACGCTCAGAACAGGGTCAGTGCAGGTGTGACTACCACCACAGGTCCCACCAGAGCGGGGCCCTAATCCAGTGCGACCCACCTCCTTATAAAAAGGAGCATTTGCATGTGGACAGCGGGGGAAGCCGTGGAGCTACAGAGAGATGGTATGAGGGGCTGAGGAGACAGGCCTGTCTGAGGCAGCCCCTCCCTCCCCGGCGCCCTGGGGAGAAGCCACCCTCTGCCCTCCGCCATGACACATTCGTCCATCGCTGCAGCCGAAGCCGCCGGGTCAGCAGCGCCACAGCCGCCCGCGGCAGGGGCACACCTGGCTGACCTTTCTAGACGACTTTGAAAGCCCCAGTGGTCCCATCTATAACACAGGCGGAGCCACTGCCGTCTCCCAAGTGATGATGGAGATTCCGTGTCTGCAGTGATCCTGGCAAAGCCCCACCTCCTGCCACGACACAGCCCCGCCCCCACTGTACAAGTAAGGGAACACCAAGGCCATTCCGCTCTCCTCAAACCCAGGCCTGATGGCTCCCACTCGGCCGCAGCCCCCCACCCTCCGTGTAACACCCCTGCTCAAAATGAAATGAGAGGCAGCTAGGGCGGGGATGCGGACCAGAGCCTGGCTCAGACACGCCCAGGGAGGGACACGCAGGAACCATCTCCCGACAGCTTCACAAAGGGCACAGCTGAGGCCCAGGGAAGGTGCTGGACTTGACTGGAACAGGGCAGGAAAATCTCCTTTCTTTCCCTCTGAGCAAGCAGAGATGCACCTGGGCAGAAAGAAAGAAACCCTGGGTTGTAACCCAGGCCCCAGCTGAGGCCTGGAGAGGCCATGGGGGACAGCACACAGCCCTCCAGCTCCTGGTGCTCTGATGGGCTCCTGGCTCTGGGCTCAGAGCACCGGGCTCCATCCCCGGGTGCCCCCTGCTTCCAGAGAGGAGAGGCCTGGAGGACAGCGCTCTGGGAGCCAGAGTCGGGCAGCGCATCTGAACCCCAGGATGCCACGGACTTCCCTGGAGGTCAAGCAGGCGCCGTCCTGTCCTCTGCTGCTAGCAGGTGGGGACCGCAAGGCTCGGTGACAACCACCTTTCCTTGGACCTTTTTTTTTTTTTTTTTATACAAATCCCAGGGGCATTCTACCTCTGAGATATACCTCCTGTCCTTTTAATTTTTTTGTTTTGAAGCGGTGTCTCCCTAAGTTGCTGAGAGCCTCGCTAAATTGCTGAGGCTGGCCTTGAACCTGACATGCTCCTGTCTGGGTCTTCTAAGTCCTGGGATGACAGGCGCCCCAGCTCCTTGCACCTTAAATAAGAAGTCCTCCCAGTTTTTCCTTTCCGATAGCCAGGGGAAATCAGGCCTGTCGCGTTAGATGTGGCCTTGGGACCCTAAGGTTCCAGTTCCTGGGGCCATCTCGGATGGGTCTGATCTCTGAGACGCCGAGACCACCCGGACCCCGCTACTCATCTCCAGGAAGGTTGGGTTTCCCTGCTCGGTCGGCCAATGCTGCCCTTGCGACTTTTCTGGCCAGAGGAAGCCGGAGCGTGAGACTGGAGGAAAGAATTTGATTTGAAAGAATTTTATCACTTAGCCCAATGGCAGCTTTAAATATTAAAAAGGCATAAAACGGAGGGGGAAACGGAAATGCGGTACCAAGCACCAGCCTCAGCCAGCTCCTGCCAAACACGCTGCCACGTGAGATAGCTCGTGTGTGTGTGTGTGTGTGTGTGTGTGTGTGTGTGTGTGTGTCCCCACGGGGAGAGGGCTGCCTCCCCACCCGCCGCTTCACAAGCCTTTCCAAAGCAGCCCCAGATCTCCCCAACCTTACCCAAGACAGGTAATACATTCATTATTGATGGATCAGTACCCGGAGAGTGTAAATTACCGAAACAAACACAGCGTAATTAGGGCATTAGAGGCGGCGTGGGGGAGGCGGGCGCGCAGCTTGGCTGTGGGCTCCACCGCACAGGTGCTCATTTGGTGTAGCCAGCAGACCAACCTGCTTGCCATATGCACAGCCCAGCTAGCCAGTTCTCAGCTGGGAGGCCCACAGGGGACTCCCTCCTGCCCAAAAGGAGGGGAGCCGGAGCCCTGGGTCGGCAGGCCCGTCCGGGGGCAGGCAGAGCGGGAGAGAGCGGGTCTCGGGACTCGCCGGGGCACGCACCCCGGGGCGCGTGCACGCAGACACGCGAGCACGCGCACACAAAGACGCAGGGCCGGGCTGCGGGCTGTGCAGCTGGCGGCTGTGTCTGGTCCCCGTGTGTGCCCTCAGGATTTCATGACAAGAATGAAAGTGGTCGGGCAGCCTCCAGCTCCGTAATTAGGGCCAATTGAAGGCAACGAAGCAATCTGCAGAGATCACAGTGGGAAGGTGGTGATGAGCCCGGGCTCGGAAGCCCGGTTTTGTACCCGCTGGACCATCACGGGCGACACAAAAGCTGCCCGCCTCCCTCCCGCGCGCCCTCCCGGGGAGCAGGGCCGTGGCGGGTGCAGGTTACACGCAGCCCCGACTGCCTTTTCTGGGCCAGGCCTGGTTTCTGCTGTACCGGTGCGGGAGGTCGGGCGGGCTGCGTCTCCTGGTTAGTCCTTCGAGCTTTGTTGGTGGACAATGGCAAAGGGCAGCCTGGGAGGTTCTCCCTGGCGCGCAGACCCTCTGCTAGGCGGCTGGCTGGCGCGTGGGCACGTGTGTGGCTCTGCGTGAGCATGGAGTGAGGCTGTGAGCGTGCACGTGTGCACATGTGACCACACCAATGTGTGAGTGTGTGTGTGTGTGTGTGTGTGTGTGTGTGTGCGCGCGCGTGTGCTGGTGGAGGGTGGGGGAGCCAGAGTCTTGGATCCTAAGGAGCTGGTGGCCCCATGCTAGCTCTTGCTTGACTTTCTAAAAAGTTCTAACAATAAAACCAGGTCCAGCCAGACATGGTAGCACGGCCTGTCATCCCAGCGTTCGGTGGGAGGCTGAGCCGGGAAGATCGCAGGTTCGAAGCCAGTCTTGGCAACTTGGTGAGGCCTTCTGCAACTTAGCAAGATACTGTTTCAAAATAAAAAAATAAAATAAAATAAAACAGGGCTGGGGTGTATAGCTCAGAGGTCCCTGGGTTCAACCCGCAGTGCCTTAAAAATCAAACAAAAAAGCCGGGCGTGGTGGGCACGCTTGTAATCTCAGCATTCGGGAGGCTGAGACCTGGCGGATCGCGGTTCGCGGACAGCCTCAGCTACCTAGTGAGGCCTTCTGCAACTCAGTGAGACCCGGTTTCAAAATAAAAAATAAAAAATAGGGCAGGGGGGTGTAGCTCAGAGGTCAAATGCCCATGGGTTCCATCCCCAGAGACCCGCAAAAAAAAAAAAAAAAAAAATCAAACAAAAAACAAAAACAAAAACCCAGGCCCCAAAGAGGAAAGTGAGGCTGCAGGGCACAGTTGCCAGGGTTGCCCTCTGGGCTTCAGAAGTCCCTGCACACAGCCACCCACGGCCCCCGGGTCTGGGGGCGTCAGAAGCCGGCCTGGTAGGAAGACAGTCACAGTCACGGAGGCAGGAGCAGGCCCTGCGGGGAGGACTCAGCAGCTCCCGGCTGGCACCCTGAGACCATGCCAACCTGCTCTGGCACGCTGTGTGGCTTCTCTTCTTGTGCCCACGGTAATCCTCCGACTTTACAGCAAATTATTAAAACTCACTTATATTTAATCTGCCTTCTGGAATTAATTGAATTTTTACGCTCAGCAAATGCCACAGCGCGCTGCTTCCCGATCGCTGGCTTGGAACAGCTAAAATGACAAGAAAGCCGACCAGCCGGGGGCTGTGCAGACGGGCCAGGGCGAGGACGCGCTCGGGATGCGCCCATCCCTGAGCCCTGAACCACGGGAAGCCCCAGCGATGGGCGCAGAGAGGCCAGGGCTCAGCTGCCCAGGCGGGCGTGGGGCAGCTCAGAAAGTGACCCGTCTCGCAGGGCAGAAGGCGGATACGCAGGGCGGCTCGCTCACCCAGGAGCCTTGGGGTGGAAGCCAGTCTGCAGGGAGGCAAGGGAGCCGGCCCCAGGACAGCAGGGGGCTCCCCGACTCTGGTCAACTTCTGCAGAGGCAGCAGCAGCCCCAAGGCACGGATCCAAGGTCACACTGAATCCCAGCAGCTCCCTTCTCCTGGAGACACATTAATCCCGGGGGTGCTGACACCGGGGAGGGCGGTGATGTTTTCGGAGTAGCTAGGGTGCTAAGTGCATCTTCTTACATTTGCCAGGTTCCGAGTTTTAGGTGAGATGACACCAGGACTCCTCAGGCAGAGCAGGGGATATTCCATCCCGTCCCAACCGCCGGCAGAGAGGCTGAAGCAGAGACGCAGACAAGCCCTCGGCTTCCCTGGCCCCCAGCAAGGCCGCCTGCAAGTGTCTGCCTCCTAAGTCCTTGGACCATCCTTTGGGGGCTAAAAATGCAGGCTCCTAGGCCCTTGGGTGGGATTTGCTGGGTGGCAGGGGACCTGAGGGGCTGTAATTTTTCTTCCGTTTCGTGAGACTCAAATGCAGCCAGCTGGGCTGGAGCCTCCACCCACCCCAGGGAGGCCACCCAACCTCACCGCAGCTCAGGCAGCGCTGGGTGGCCCCTACGGTGCAGCCCCCACCCACAATCCACTGGTCCCCCAAGCCAGGCCCGGAAGGTCAGGCCAGGCTCGGTGCCCACAGGACATAAGTTACTAGGTCACGCCCTTGCTAAGCTCTCTGCTCCTCACACATGCGCGCGCGCGCGCACACACACACACACACACACACACACACACACATGCACACCTGCTCACAGACTTACCTTCCCTGGAAGAGCTGAATTTTTAAGGACCAGATTTTCCAAGCCTTGGAATCGTCAAGCACAAACTCCCCAGAAACAGGCAAGGGGTAAAACACCCCCACCAGCTGTCCCAAACCCTCACCCTAAGACCCAGCTCACACTGCCCACTCCACCAGGATTTAGCGGACAGCACACCTATAATCTCAGGACTTGGGAGGCTGAGATAGGAGGATCTCAGGTTCAAGGTCAGCCTCAGCAACACAGTGAGACCTGGTTTCAAAATGAAAAGATAAAAAAGAGCTGGAGAAGTAGCTTAGTGGAATAGCGCCTCTGGGTTCAGTCCCCAATATCCACACCCCCAAAAAAAGGGATTTAGCAAAGAGCGGGCCTTGCTCCCAGGGCCTCCCCCAGCCCTCCAGGGCTCCGCAGATAAGACACAAGGTCTAAACTCTGGCCCCTCCGGGCCCTGGCCTGCCCAGGCAGACAGTTCCAGCCAGAGGGGAGTTAGCGTTCCTTTTCACCAAACCAGCTGAGCACAGGGGACCCCAGCAAGCAGCCCTCGATGTGGGAGTGACGTCAAAACCCCGCCTTCGCCGGGCATGATGGCGCACGTCTATGATCCCAGTACTGGGGAGGCTGAGATAGGAGGACCATAGGTTTGCAGCCAGCCTCAGCTACTTTAACAAGGCCCTCCTTATAACTTAGTGAGGCCCTATTTCAAAATAAAAATGGCTGGGGGTGTAGCCCAGAGGTAAAGTGCCCCCGGGCTCCACTCCTGGTACCACAAATACCAATCAATCAATCAATCAATCCATTCTTTCCCGAGCTGCCTACCCACCTGACTCCTCAGGAGGGTGCGTGCTCGGTCAGCCCCTCCCCTGGCTGGGGGGTCTGCAGGAGGAGGGGCGCCAGGCAGCCCAGTCACTGTACGGAGTAATCCAAGTCGGACCCAGAAAATAGCATCCGGGCCCTACAGCCAGGGCCTTAGCAACTAACGGTATACAGCAGGTGCCATAACCAGACACCAGGGTCGGGGGCTTAAACAAGGGGACTTCTTTCTCTGGTTCTGGAGCCTTCAAGTCCAAGGCCAAGGTGTGGAGGGGCTGCTGGTTTCAGTGAGGACTTTGGGGGCTTGCAGACAGCCGCTCTGCGCGCAGTGTGTGTGAGGGGAGGGTCTCCCCTCACAAGGGCACTCACCCTGTGTGCCAGGGCCCCGTGACCTCTGAGCTGCTCTTTGAAGGCGGGATCTTTAAGCAGGAGGGCTGCACAGGGGATGCAGGAAGGACAGGAGAGTCTGTAGCAGGCAGCCCACGGGACTCTGATGTGTCGGCAGGCTGCGTGTGGGCCCTGCTGTGGGCAGGGGCCTCCACGGCGAGGCTGGGCTATCCGCACAGCCCGGCGCCCCCTCGGGTTCCCCAGCCCCCAGGAGCCCAGGCAACATCGTCAGAGGGGAAGTGTGGACCGGATGCCCAGGAGCCGCGCTGAGCTCCTCCCCCAGGGATCCGCAGGCAGCAACTGAAAGGCCCTCCCCAGCGAGCCCCCAGAACCCCGCTTCCCTCTCCCCACGGTGGCTCTCCTCCGTGGCCCTGATGGGCATCTTACTTTGTTTGGGTTATCGTACACCGTGCCCGCGGAGGCGCTTGTGAGGTCTGTCTGCAACCTCAGTGCCCAGCAACACAGCCAGCTGATGGCCAAACAGGGTGTGTGCCCATCTGCAGAGGCACAGCCAGCCCCAACCTGGATGAACTCTCAGGGCCAATTCTGGCTGAAAACCTTCAAGTTAGTTCTATGACTTTCTCCCCGGCCCAGACCAAAGAGGAGCTTGCGATGGGAATCCTGGATGTAGGGCTGGGGCGGGCTCCCTGGGCTCGGTGGGTGCACCTGGTTCAGGGACAGGAGGCCAGGCATCCGTGGGTCCCCCAAGCTTAGGCTGGGAGCCCCCAGGCTGTCCCCAGATCTTCAGGATTGCTTCTTGGTGCCTCTCTGTGGGCCCCTCTGCCCAGCCAAGGTCCCAGCCATAGCCCGCAGCGGCCCAGGCTCCCAGCAGACTCCGGCTGCCCAGCAACAGAGCCAGGCTGGATTACCATACATTAAGACATAATTACTCTGCGGAAATTTACAATACAAAGCGCCCTCCCCACGTTGGCTGCAGAAGGATCCCGAGGACACAAAGCTCCGCTGTGTCTGCCAGGGACCCAGGAGCTGGCCCCAGCCAGACTTTCAAAAGGAGTGGGTGGGTCAGCTTCTGCCTAAACCCTGCTGACCCTCCAGCCAGAAGCCCCGCCCCGGGGAGGGCCCGCTGGCTCCAGGCCCTGCCTGGCCCACCCCCTTCTCCCAGATTCTCCCTCTAAGCCTTCTCTGTTAGGGACATGGAAGCCCCGAGGGTTGAAAGAACCAGAAACACTAAGCCCCCTATAGGAGGGGCGGTGTCCACGTGACCCATGGATTATGCACCACTGTGAGAGACGGCCACAGCAGAGGAATCAGACCTGATCTCCGCATTCTGGGAGAGCTTGCTGTACAGCTAGACACACACACACACACACACACACACACACACACACACACGCCATCAGGTGCCACCAGAAAGTTTACAAACGCAGTGGGCACAAGTGACCAGGATACATGGAAGTTAGAGGGCCTCCTGGCAGAGATGGCATTTGAGTAAAGGTGTGCAAAGGCCTTGAGGTAGACCATGCATGGTCCTGGAAGGTGGGAGACAGATCACAGCAGTGTGGCCAAGTCCACGGGCTTCCGCTTTAAGGAAAGGGCCACTTTTCCTAAAGGCCTGAGGGGCCCTCGGCCAGGGCTCTCAATCCTGCTTAACCACCAGGCTGGCCACAGGATCCCGGGCAAGAAGAGGAGCCTCAGGCCTCTGCTTCTCCCCGCAATGGCCGTGACAACAGCCACCATGGGTGTGCCGCAGCCAGGAGAGAGTCCGGCCGAGGCTGACTGGGTGGGCCGGGGGAGGCGCTCAGGCCTCGGCGGCACCCAGCGGGCACCAGCTTGCAGCCAGGGGCCCAAGACCAAGCCCAGGCACCCTGCCTCTTCAGTCGCCCGCGGGGCTCAACCCTTACACTCAGCGTTAACCCAGAAACCTAGGAGCTGCTGTGGGCACTGCCGCCCTCCCGGGGTTGGCTTGCCGCATCTGGGGCCAGGCCCCTGCCAATCACCTTCCGCCTGCTGGGCGCAGCCAGAGGGGAGGCTGGCTGGGAGGAGCCGCCTTATCTGGTGAATCCAGGGCGTTCCACCAGCCTCACAGGCTCAAGAACAAAGGCTGCAGCCTCCCTCATGCACCAGCTGGCTGACAGCTGAGCGGGCTCAGAGAGGGGAAGGGCCTCGCCTGGAGGCACACAGCCGCTACCCCCAGGTCTGTGCAGGGCAGAGGGCAGAGGGCACTGGGCAGAGGGCAGAGGGCAGGCTGCCGGGAGTGGCCCTGGGGTTGGTGGCTGGGTGAGGTGGGACCTTGAACCTTGGTCTTTATCTGCCCCTCATGCAGGAGTCGCATCGGCTGACCGGGCCAAGGTGAGGAGAAGCCCATTCCCGGGGGGCATGGCAGCAGCGACCTAGGCCTCTGTGCTATGCTCCCGCCCGGGCAGGGCTGCCTCTCGGGGGCCCAGCTCCCTCCCCGGTCAGGGGGACGGGGTCAGGAGAGGGCAGAGGGAGCCACACCGGGCACCGGGCAGGGCAGGGATCAGCTGCTTCGGCCTGCTCCAGGCAGAAGCTTATCTGGGGCCTTTTAAAACCTTGGCTCAAGTGCTAGGGACAGGAGCAGGGTCCTCATCCCCAGGCCCAGAAGGGCTCCCTCTAGGCCTGCGCCTCCAGGCGCTCCTCATGGCATCGCTGCTTTCTAGGGACCCCGAACTCCAGGGCATCACCCCCACCTACCATGCAAAGAACCTCGGAGCAAATGAAGACCCTCCAAGACCCCGCTTCCTGTCTGCAACGACGGGTGTGGGCGACACGGGGCACCCTGGCAGGGAAGGGCCTGCCTGCCCTTGTAAGCCAGGAGGCCTGGCACAGACGGGGTGGGGCAAATGAGGGCCCCCCCACCCCCGAGCGTGCCCCTGGGGTTGCAGTGGCGAACTCAACAGAAGCGTGACATCCCCAGATGCGCTGAGTCAGCCTGGAACCCAAACCGTCACCCAGGACAACACGGCCTTTAGCCCTACCATGTACCCCTCGGGGGGGAAAAATGTTTGTAAAAGTCTACATCAAGGATAGAGAACCCAGGCTGGGCGTGGGGGCGCACGCTTGTAACCCCAGCACTGGGGAGGCTGAGACAGGAACATCGCGGTTCACAGACAGCCTCATACTTAGTGAGGCCCTCTGCAACTCAGTGAGACCCTGTTTCAAAATAAAGAATAAAAGATAGGGCTGGGGGTGTAGCTTGGAAGTAGAATGGCCCTGGGTTCCAAAAAAAACCCTACCAGTGGGCTGCCGTGCATGCCTGCAATCCCAGTAGTACGTGAGAGGCCGAGACAGGAGGATCACGGGTCAGAGGATAGTCTCACCAACTTAGTGAGACCCTGCTTCAAAATAAAGAAAAGGGGGGCTGCAGGTGTCGCTCAGAGGTAGAATGCCTCTGGGGGTTCAATCCTTAGAACCCCCCCAAAATGCCTAACACACAACATTCCTTGGGTTTCATTTATTTATTTTCTGTGTGTGTTTGTGGTACTAGGGATTGAACCCAGAGGAATTCTACCTCTGAGCTACACCCCTAACCCAATTTAATTTTATTTTCAAACAGGTCTCCCTAGGTTGATGAGAGTCTCACTACTTGCTGAGACTGGCCTCGAACCTGCGAACAAGTGTGTACCACCCCGCCCGGCTTACCCCTGCTTTGAGGAAGGCCCAGTTTCTGGGAAGAAAAGCCCCCGGGTCACATCCCGCTGGCTCTCCACGGTTTCCCAAGAGTCCTTCCTAAAAGGATCGACTACTTCCTTTCCTCTTTGGTTCCATAAAGCCCACTGACTTCCAAATTTCAGAGCTTTCAGAGACTGCATCTCTTTAAGTACGCCTTTTCTCTCTAGAACCCAAGTGACGGCGGGGCGTTGGTGACATCGTATATTAAGGAGGTACCATAAAAATGAATTGCACTGTAAAAGTGGCCTCTTCACAGACAACCTTGGCTCCAGGGTTAAATGTCTAACTCGTACTGTTACCAGCGGAGAGATCAGATAAATCAAGGGGCCGGCTTCCCCAGCCCCGGCGGGTAAGCCGGGCGGGCACAGGCGAGGAACCTCTCCCAGGTAACGGTCCCGTTGCTGCCTGAGCGCCGTCAGTGTCTGTGGGACCAAATGCTCTCAGAGACAGCTGTCAGACACATTAAAAAAAAAAGGGAAAAAAAACCCACACGCGCGCTCGCACCAAATGCCAAAATATAATGAAAATTCAAACAGCTAAAACAAATATAACCATAAAAAGACTGGGATCCTAGACGCAATCTCTACAATTAAGCAGTTTTCTGCTATATAGCGATAATCACCTAATTATACTATTAATGACAGTTCAACCTGCTTTGAAATAAAAGGACATTCTTCCATAACAGGATGCCAGCTGTTAGTTACAGATGTCAAACATCTTTAAAGTGTTATTATTAAGGGGGAGAACTGGAAAAAAAACCCTATAAAATGAATACATCCATACTCTTTCCCCCCTCCGTGGAAAAAAAAAATCACAATTAGCGATTTTCCTTTTGCAATGCCCTTGTGAAAAAATAAAAATAAAATATAAAAGCCCACGGAGGGGGATGAGAGGAGAGAGGAAGCTGCCCCTCCCGGCCGTGCCGGCCGCACCGCGCCCAGCCAGCAGGCAGGCTCTGTGTGTATTTTAACGGCATCTTTAATTCCTCCCAATGAAATAACCGCCGGAACCAGGATGTTTATGCCGGATAATAGATCTCCCAGCGATTCTGCCAGAGCTGCCCGGTAAACACAAATGTGGAGGGCCTGGTGGGGAGGCAGTTAGCTTGCGGGGGCCGCGGGTCGCCCTAGGTGGTGCGGCCTGGCCGCCCGGGCCCTGCAGCCATAGGCTCCGGCTCACTCCTGCCGGTATTTCTTCAAACCCTGTGCGCCTGTGACATTCTGTAGCGCCAAGGTGTAATAAATATCCAACGATGTCTTCTGACAATAGGCAGCCACATTTAATTAACTGAAGCGTAAAAAGCCAGGGCCAGGAGAGGGGGCTCGGGGCCAGCTCCGGAGCGGGGGGATTAACCTTTTAAGCCGCCGCTGGCGGGGCGGGCGCAGCCTTGTCAGCAGGGTGTGAAGACAAGCTTGCTGAACCCCAAGGGGTCAAGTCCCCGGCCTGCCCGCGGGCAGGGCTCCGCTGCAGCTGGGCACCAGGCCTCTTGGGGCCTGCAGGGGTGGATGCCCCCGGCTCAGCAGAGCAGACGGCTGCTGTCAGGCGCCGTCTGGAAGCACCCGCCCCTCACTGGCTCGTGGCCCCCCGGGCCCTGGCGATGCCCGGGGAGGAAGCGCTCACTCTGGTGGCCCCCTGACCCCGGCCATTGTCCAGCAGAGGAAGGGGAAGCTCTCTGGAGGTGGCCACAGAGGCTGTGCCTGGGGGGTCCGGGGCAGCTGGCGCCCTGAGCAGCACGGGGTGTTGGGATGAGCCCCCGGCTGCACCTCCAGCGGCCCTGCCACCGGGATGGGTGGCCCTGAGCAATGGACTGGACACGGGGATTCTCCCCGGGGCGGGCTGAGGAGAGACTTTCTGGGTGCCTGCTACCGAGGGTCATGGCTCCAGTGTACGGCTTCCATGCCAGTACTCAACAGCTTCCTCTGCCCCACAGGAGAGCGGGGCCAGCCCAGCCCTGCACGGCCTGGAAGCCCTCCAAGAAAAACCCAGGCTGGGGGCCGCCTGTCAGTTGCAGGCAGAGCCAGGTGCCCTGCGAGTGGGAGGTGGCCGGCCCCTCTGAAGCCTGTCCCGGGGATGATCCCACGGAGGTCCTGCATCTGCCCTGAGATCCCACCCAGGCGCCCCAGCCGCGCTCTCTTTTTCTATGAAATTCAGCTTGGGAGAAATGCTCTCGATTTCCCAGGAAGTTGTGCAGAGACGCAGGGAGGCCACGCCTCTGCGGGCTGGGGTAGGGAGCTTCCCACGCAGACTGGCAGAGCCGCCGGCCACCTGCTCTGGACTAGCCCCGGGCTGCTATTAATAGCAGCCACGAAAGTCACGGTTCAGCTCCTCAGTTTCCAAATAAAACCTGTCAGAGGACACAGACGGTAAGGCACAGGGACATGGCTCCATTCTACAGCTGGGTAAACTGAGGCTCGGGGGAAAGGCTGGCGGCTCTGTCCAAGGATAACACAGTGTGAGATATAGACCCCGCAAGCCCACCTTGGTACACAGCCAAGAGGAACGGAACCGGGTCCACATAGAACTTGTGCACAGATGTTCAGAACGGTGCCGTGCACAAGAGCCCCAAGGGAACACTGCCACGCATCGTCAATAGAGGACAGATCGATACAGCGGAGCCCTGGCTGGCTGAACAGTGGAATATTACTCAGCCACAAAAAAAGCTCTGAGCCAGGCTGTGATGTGAACAAACCCTGAACGCGTGATGCTGAGTAAGAGCAGCCCGTGCTTCATGATCCCGGAGGCAGGGCCCGGGGCAGGTGGCCCCCGCAGGAGAAAGCAGGTCCGTGGCTGTCGCAGGGGATGGGCAGGAGGGGAAGATTGCCAAAGGAGACAGGGTGGGGTACTTGTGCAATTTTGTGAAATTGTTTACGATATGGTAAATACTCTAAAGGATATCTATTTACTTATTTACTTTTGTGGGTCTGGGGATGGAACCCAGGGGCTTTCTGCCTCCCAGCTACAACCCTAGCCCTATTTTGTATTCTTTATTTTGAAACAGGGTCTCACTGAGTTGCAAAGGGCCTCACTAAGTGGCTGAGGCTGTCCTCGAACCACGATCCTCCTGTCTCAGCCTCTGGAATGCTGGGATGACAAGTGTGTGCCACCAGGCCCGGCTCTGGCTTGTCATTTTCTTAACCAAGACTTCAGGAGCTGGAAGGACCCGCACGCGGTGGCAGAGGCAGGACTGGCCTCTGCGTAGCCCGCAGCTTTGTGACCTGGAGGGGTGTAATGCAGCTGAGTGGCTTGGACGCCGGGCACAGCTGCCTCTGGAATCAGACTGTTGGGGTTCAAAGCCGGGCTCTGCCACCTGCTGGCTGTGTGACCTTGGGCAAGTCGGCTAGCCTCCCTGTGCCATCTCTCCTGGGCAAACAGGGCTGAGATAACACCTCCTGCCTGGCAGGGCTGAGGGGTGGATAAGTCAATCCATGGAGGCCCCTCCAGGCCTAGCCTAGGGTTTGGGGTGCCCCGTGCCCGGGAGCTACACTCTCCCCCAGCCTCCACTGTGGGCCTCCTCTCTCAGGGAGGCCCGGCCTCTTCACTCCCGCTCTTCTCCAGTAAGGGCCACCTCCCCCCCCACCCCGTAACAGCCCCCACGCCCTTCCAGGAGTTCCTAGGGACCTCTGGGCTCCCCTCTTTGGGTTTTCTCCAGCACTTAAAGATGTTGCTGAGGTCCCTCAATGGTGGGCGACAGGGCTGGGGAGCCCCTGGAACCCAGGAGGAGCACTGGGTCCGGAGCAGCCTCTCTCCAGCTAAGAGTCCCAGGGGGAACCCGGTTTCCTTCTCCAGAAAAGAAGAGTTAGGCACAGCCTGGGGGAGGGATGACACTGGACTCCAGAACAGCTGGTTTGTGGGGCCCACCAGGCCCCCAAATCCAATGGCACCTTAGCATGGAATCACCCCTTTGGTCCTGAAACCCACCCTGGGAGGTTTCTGCCCCCCCCACCCCCACCTGCTTGAGGTCACCCAGGTTCCAGACTCCCTGGCCCCCACCCTCTGCTTGGGCTCCTCCTGCTTCTGACCCGCCCAGTTCCAGGGACCCCTAAGACACATGGAAGACCTACCTTCCTGGGTCCCGCGGAAGACCTGGCCACCATCCCAGGCCCTTGCGGGGGGGGGGGGGGGGGAGGCAAGGCTGTGGCTCCTTCGTCTGCCCCGGGGCGGAGGTCTGCACCGCCCAGTATAACTTCCTGGGAGGCAGAAATGCTCTCTCTGGGCCGCCAGCTCCGTGTGGGTGCTGAGCACTGGAGATGGAGTCTGTATCGCCACGCAATCCAGGTTTTGCCTTGGCTTCATTTTGGTTTATCTTAAGTACAGTCACACGTGGCCAGAGTGTCAGGCAGCGTGGGTCCGGCCTGGGTTCAAGCATGGACCCCGCTCTGCACACTGGGGCCTGGGCCTTGAAGGGCATACCTGGTTCCAAGGACCAGGGGATGGGAGCAGAGCCGCGGCCCTTTCAGACCCACTGAGTCGGAACCTGTCCTTTAATAAGATCCAGGATCCTTCAAGTGCGTTGTAGGGTTGGTGACACCAGAAGGGAAACCTCTCTCCTCCTGAAAGGCCCCCTTTCAGAACTCCCTAACTCACCAGCATCGGCTCAGGCACCAGCTCCTGAGGGAAGTCCTCCCAGATTGCCCCTGCCAATGGACCGTCCAGTGCCTGTTATAGGGCCTAGGACTCCGCCACCCCCGGGGAGGGGACTCGCAGGCCATCGAAGGCTGAGCCCTGCTGTCCTCTGTGGCCAGGCAGGGCTGGCAGGAAGGACCTATGACTTACTCCCAGCCCTCCCCTGCCCTCCGGGCCTGGCTTGCAGCAGGTGCTCAGGACGCAGCCAACGTCTCTTTCCAAACCAAGGCAAAGAGAACAAAGTTGGTTGCAGGCTATTTGCTTTATGGCTCCTCCTGTTCTGCTCACCCCACCGGTCCAACCCGCCAGCTGCCGCCTGGAGGTGACAAGAGCCCTGAGTCAAAGCAGGTTCCAGAACCAGATGAAAAGCCAGGCAGGTGGCATTACAGGTTTCAAAAAGCCAAATAAAACCTTGTGTGCTTCTCGTGACCCCCTCTGCCAGCGGCCTGGCTGTCCGGCTTCGCCACCCCGCAGGCGGCAGTTCTCAAAGGGCTGCGAGGACGAGCCAGCTGCGGGAGCCCCGGGAGGAGGGTCAAGGGGCGCAGGACTTGGTGGTGCTCCACTGTAACCCCAGTGCTTGGGAGGCTGAGACGGGAGGATAATAAATTAGAGGCTAGTGTGCTGTAATTTATAGCAAGATCCTATATCAAAATAAAAAAATTATATATAAAAAGACCTGAAAAGCCGCTTGTAACCCCAGCATTTGGGAGGTTGAGACAAAAGGATCATGGTTCAAGGACAGCCTCAGCTGATGAGATCCTGTTTCAAAATAAAGAAAAAAAAAATGGGGCTAACGGTGTAGCTTGGGGGTGGAATGCCTCTGGGTTCCATCCCCAGTACTGGGGGAAAAAAAAAAAGCTGCAGGTGTAGCTCAGAGATAGAGTCCCCCTGGGTCCAATCCTCCCTCCCTCCCCCCCCCTCACACACACACACACACACACACACACACACACACACACACACGGAGTGAGGCTGCACACCTCTGGTAAGCTCTGGGCTCTGAGGATTTCGTCTAACACCAACGCCCCTGAAGGCCAACCCTGACCACATGCCAAGGTGGTACACAGCGCCCGCCCCAGAGGGGGCCCCCACGCCTGGCTGCAGCCACTGGGCTTCCTAAAAGCCGCCCCTCTGGAGAGCTGGCTGCAGGAAGAGGCCGCTGAGCCTGGGGACCCGGAAGCCGCCAGAAGCCTCCCTGCCCCAGCCTCCACCCTCAGGCCCCAGCAGGAAGCGGCTTCCCCGGGGCTGCAGTTGCGGGGCCTGTCCAGGCGAGGCAGGTGCAAGGCCCTCCCAGGGGCACCAGACAAAGCCACCCGGGCTCACAGGGTCCGGGACGTCCCCAGGGCCCTCGGCTGAGGCCACCTGTAGCCAGAGCGCCCGTCCTGCAGCTGGGGCTGGGAGACAGGCTTCCCGGGAACACGAGGACGACCTCCGCAACACTAATACCAACAGAGAGGGCCGGCCTGGACGGAGCCTTTTTGCTCTCACAACAACCTTGGGGAACACCTTCCGTGTTTTACACTGGAGTAAACACAGAGGCGCGGGGACTTTGAGGACCTTGTCCACGCTCGTGTAATGAATAAACAAACGGCAAAGACGGTATGCAAATACCCTGGCTTCTAGGAAGAGACCCACAGCCCAGTGCTGTGGCCCACACCTGTAATCCCAGTACTGGGGAGGCTGAGACAGGAGGATCACAGGTTTGAGGCAGCCTCAGCAACCTAGTGAGACCTGTTTCAAACACAAAAGCCAGGCGTGGTGGCGCACACTTGTCATCCCAGCACTGGGGAGGCTGAGACGGGAGGACCGCAGTTCACAGACAGCTTCAGCTACTTAGTGAGGCCCTCTGCAACTCAGTGAGACCCTCTTTCAAAATAGAGAATAAAAAATAGGGCAGGGGGTGTAGCTCAGAGGTCAAATGCCCCTGGTTTCCATCCCAAAACCAGAAAAAAATAAAAAAATAAATAAAATAAAATAAAAAAATAGAGCTAGGGGTGTAGCTTGGAGGTAGGATGCCCCTGGGTTCCATCCTCAGTACCACACACAAAATAAAGCAAAACATCTCCCTTAAGGTACAGCAGGGTGACGAGGGCGGGTGGTCAGCCCTAGGGAGCCTGGGCCTGAGGTTTTAGACTTGGAGAACAGCGTGGGCTGGTAGGACGCAGTGAGGCGAGGTGCCCGCAGGAGACCTGGCAACACGGGCTCAGCACCACTCAGCATTCAGGGTGGGTCTGAGTCCGGGGCAGGCCCTGTGGCATGATCCCAATGGCCACAGCCATGACCGACCACGCTCCAGAAACCAGGAGCATGGCCCTAGGGGGCTCCGGGCAGGAGCAGAGGTGGGGAGGCCATCCTTCCGGTGTCCCAGGGCTGTGACCATGAGCCAGGGGTGTCCGCCGCAGCCCGCACCCCGCTCTGACAGCAGCTAGTGCCTGGGGCGTGAGTCACGGGCCCCACCTACACATCAAGAAACTGAGGGTGCAAGGAGGGGCTCCCCAAGAGCGTGGCCTGCCCAGGACTCAGAATCTGGGTCAGGAGCCTGGCTGCTGCTCCAGCCACTGATCAACCCCGTGCCGGAGTCCACAATGAATATTCATGAGCCTATCCGGTTCCACACTTGCATTTCTGGTCCAAATTAATAATTTACCAAGGAGGTTCATAAAATCAGGCATGGCTCATTAGCAGCTCCCCAAAAGGAACTCCGGCCTGCCCACTGACCCCGGGGAGGAGCTGCTCTTACTGGGACAAGAACACCCGTATTTTCAGACTCGCCCTCCCCTGTAATTTTTTTGGGGGTGGTAAACCTGATCCTGGGAGCCAGGATGGTGGAGACCAACGCTGCGGGGGCCACCAAGGGCCCAAGGTCTCTGCTCTAAGCCCTCCGCACACTCCTTCCAGACACCCTGGAGTGGACCCAGGCAGCTTCCGGGCCAGGCCTACCTGGGGAGGAGACTTCACGGGGCCCAAGTGGGTGGCCGGAGCACCTCTCCGCAGGCTGCAACACCTCCCATCCCACAGCCTCCGGTAGGTTTCCACTCCCCCATGGAGGGCTGGATTCTCCTCCAGCTGAACCTGGGTGGGCTCAGCCCTCTCCTAACCCAAAGAAAGCGCTGTGGGTGCCACAGTGACCCCCCCCCCAAGACACCAGCTTCCTCCCTGGGAGCAAGAGCCCTGAGGCCGGATCCCACCAGGATGCAGGGAGGCTTCCGGCCATCAGCAAGCAACCAAGACACCCCTTGAGAGGACGCAGACTCCAGCCCGCCAACCCCTCACCACCCAGCTCCCCAGTCTGCACCCCATGCCCCTCGGGAACTCCTGACCCACGCTCTGTACAAGCCGCAGTGGTTTTATGGCCATGGCTCCCTCCCTCCCAAGAGCTCTGCTCCCCGGAGATCCATGCCAGCCCCGAGCTGTGCGTGTGACCTGTTCGCCCAGGAGCCGGTTGGTGTCTGGTGTCTTGGGGTTAGCGGTAAAGGAGATGCAGGGAAGGCTCTAATCTGCCTGGGAGTCAAACTTCCTGCTAGGGTGGGGGGGGGACACCTTGTCCCAGGCCTCAGGATCTCAGATAGAGGAGCTGCTACTCTTGACAGGTTCCCAGGGCTACAGGAAGCCAGGAGTAAACCCCCGGGCAGCTGCAGCCCTGAGCCTGGCACCCCCAGGCCCCTCGCAGTGAGCTCCATTAAGACCCAAGCATTATCTCCCTTCTCTTCCTTAATGCCCCCAGCGGCCCCCCTTCCTCTTGTCAGATAATCACGGAAACCGGCAAACGGTTGACACAGTTACCAAGACAACAGAGGCAGGCGTGCGAGGAGGTCTGGGAGCTAATCCTAACTGAATTACAGGACAAGATGACAAGGGCTGGCCGTGGCAGGACCCGTTCAAAGCGGGCCTGGCCCAGACAAGACGCCGGCTGCCCGGGGCCGCGCCACTTGCTGCTAACGGTGACGCTGCAGCCCGCCGGGGGGCTGGGCGGAGGAAGAGGTCCGTGACAATGAGGTTCTCCAGTCAAGAGGGTCTGTCCAAGCCGGGTGTGGTGGCGCAGGCTTGTAATCCCAGCATTGGGAAGGCTGAGACAGGAGGATCACGGTTCGTGGACAGCCTCGGCTACTTAGTGAGGCCCTCCACAACTCAGTGAGACCCTGTTTCAAAAAAAAAGAATAAAAAATAGGGCAGGGGGTGTAGCTTGGAGGTAGAATGCCCCTGGGTTCCCTCCTCAGTACTGCAAAAAAAAAAAAAAAGGGGGGGGGGTCTGTTCAACTCTGCTAGAGACAGAGAGACTAGACTGGAGGGTTGTGGGAAGGAGGGGCCAGGACCCGCTAATCTAGGGCTACCACCTTGGGACAGCCATTTCAGAAGCCTGACCCGCTCCTACCCCATGGTGGCCACTGAGCAATGTCCTCTGCAAGGGACAATAGAGACGGCTGGCCAGGGAGAAGCTCTGCACTGACAGCAGTCTGGAATCTGAGACCTGGGCAGTACAGAGTCACAGCTGGGAAGAATTAACCCCGACAGTAATTACAGCTAATGGTTCTGCGGCACTTGGCCCAGCTCCCCACCATTAACCCTCCACATGAGCTCCCCAGGACCCCGGGGAGGCAGGCACCACTCCTGGCCCCGTTTAAGAAGGCAAGGACGCTTGTAATCCCAGCATTCGGGAGGCTGAGACAGGAGGATCGTGGTTCGCAGCCAGCCTCAGCTACTTAGCGAGGCCCTCTGCAATTCAGTGAGACCCTGCTTCAAAATAAAGAGCAAAAAATAGGGCTGGAGGTACAGCTTGGAGGTAGAATGGCCCTGGGTTCCAGCCCCAGTACAGGGGGGAAAAAAAAAGGCAAGGAAAGAGAGGCCCAGAGAGGGCAGTAACCTGCCCAGAGTGACACAGCTGGGAAGCAGAGGCAGGAAGGAATTTGGTGACCTGCGCCTGTCTCTGTGCTCCAGAAGAGCTGGTGCCAGACCCGGCCAGGACACCCCGTGAACCCCACCTGCAGGAGGCGAACAGGCTGGACCAGTCTCATGGAGCGCTTGCAAAGGCAGGCCGCCCGCCCTGCCCACCAAGGGGGCCTCTGAGGACCAGGAGCCTGCACCCGTAGCCTCTTCAGCCAGGACTAGACGGGAACTGATCAGGTGAGTAGAGGGGTCTGCCGGCCTCCACTCAGCCTCCAGGCTTCAAAGCCCAGCCTCTCATCTCCACGGTGCAACCAGTCTTGGCCACCTGTCCACTCACCTGGGCTGGACAGTCGCCTAAGGCCCGGGTCCCCAGCTGTCCTCCAAGTGGGCAGGCTGGCCTGGCAGCTTGTGGGCAGAGGGCACACAAAAGCTCCTGCCTCATCCCGTTCCCCCTCTGCCACACGGGCATCCCCGGGGTCTCTGGACCTTTGCACGTGCTTGGCACATCCTCTAGAATCTCACTGGGGCTAACGCCTTCCTTTTTTTCCTGATCTCTGGCCACCCTCTATAAAACAGCCTCCATCCCCACACTGGTTCCCTGAACACCCGTTATTTTCACTCCTGGGATTGCAATGGGGACACTTCTGCCGAACGGTGCAGTCCTTTGGGGCTTCTCGGCCGTGGCTCCATGGGCCTGGACCCATGCCTGGCACATGGAGACACAGGCTGGGTGGGTAAGTAGAAGCACTGGTTGCTTAAACACCCTGGATCCCAGCGGGGCGTGGTGGCGCACGCCTTTAATCCCAGGACTTGGGAGGCTGAGACAGGAGGATCCCAGGTTCGCAGCCAGCCTCAGCTACTTAGTGTGGCCCTCAGCAACTTACTGAGACCCTGGTCCAAAATAAAGAATAAAAAAATAAGGCTGAGAGTGCAGCTTGGAGGTAGAATGCCCCTGGGCTCCATCCCTGGTGCCACAAAAAAACAAAAAACAAAACAAGACATAGGACTGGGAGGGAGCGAGAGGAGACGTGTGTGTAACTCAGAGGTTGAACGCCTCTGGGTTCAATCCCAGCACACATTAAAAAAGAAAAAAACAAAGGCCAGGCATGGTGCAACACACCTGGGATTACACTTGGGGGCTTAAACACCGAGCGTCGCGGGTTCTCAGCCAGCCTCAGCTGCTTAGCGATGCCCTCTAGCACGCAGTGAAATCCTGTTTCAAAATAAAGAATAAAAAATAGGGCTGGGGGTGTAGCTTGGAGGTAGAGTGCTCCTGGGTTCCATCCCCGGTACTGGAAAAAAACAACAACAACAAAAAACTGGGTCCCATCCACTGGAAACAGAATCAGGTCCCCCTCACTCTACGACCATTAAGACCAAACATGAAGACTAAACATGGATCCAAGCCTTCCTGCCTTCTATCACGCTATTTGCCCCTCACTGGACAAGCTCTCCTCCTCCTTCCTGCCCTCCTGGCGGGCAGGGTGGGGGGTCATAGAAACCACTGGCCCCTCCCAGCAGGGCCCACCTGCATGCAGAGGGCAGGGGCCGGTCCTGGTGGCCTCCCTCAGGGCACAGCACCCGGGGCGCTGGGTACCCACACTGAGGGGCAGAGGGGCCAGCCCCCCAGAGCCTCTGGCCACCACGGCCCGTCTGCACAGGGCGCATTCGGCTGGCCGCTCAGCGCCCTCTGCTTCTGGAAGGGGCTTGGCAGTGCGGAGGTCCCCTGGGAGGGTCCCCACCTCCCAAACAATGCGAGCTCCGGGCCCACCACTAGGGGGCGCAGGTCGGAGCAGGGCAAGGCGCTGGCTTTCTGGCCAAGTGCTACCAGAGTAGAGGGCCCAGAGCAGGAAGCTGAGCAGCCCTCCTGGAACCCCCAACAAGTCAAATGGCTGCCTGCTCTCCTGTCCAGAGAATCCACCGGCCTCAGCACCGACACCAGCACCCCATCCCTCAGTCCACGCCACGCCGGCTCAGTGGCACTGCCTCCCGTCCCCCTCCCTGGCCTGCCTCAGTCGCCCCCAGCCCCACACTGCTGCGCCGGATCCCCTGTGCCGCCTCTTTCCGGGAGGCCCCTGGCTGCCCCTCAGGGACACTCTGGAAGGTCCCAGAGGGCTGGCCTTGCTCAGCCCTCGCCCTGCCTGTCCCGGGAGTCGCTTAAGGACAAGACACAGACCTCCCTGACGGCTCCTCCTGGCAGCCCAGCGCACCTGTCCCTGCCGGACCAGGTAGGCCTGATGGGATGAGGCTCAGGAGAGCAGAACTGGGTCACAGGCACGCACACGCTCGCTGTGAAAGCCACGTTCTAACAAACCCCCGGCGGCGGTCTGGCCGTGGGCAGGCGTGTGCCCAGGCTGGGACCCCAGAGAGACCAAATCCAGAGAAAAGGGTGGCTGCGGCTGACCTGAGGTCCCACCCACGTCCAAGGCTCCCCGATTTCCCGACCCCACAGGCCATTAAGCAAGTGGCCAAATGCCCAGCGGGCGGCGGGCCAGGACTGGTCAGAGGGCGCTTCCTGTGCTGCTGCGGGCGGGGCAGGGGGAGCCGGGATCTGACCCTGCGGGCCAAGGGCTTCCGGCGGGGCTCTGGGCGGGAGCTGGGGGTGGGGCGGGAGCCGTGCCAGCTCCCCTGGACCCCGGCCAGCCCCCACTAAGCTGCAGGGGCGCCCAGTATAGCCGCAGGGTAACCGGCAGGCCAACAGCTGTGGGGGGCCTGACACTTAAAGGGGTAGCCGGAAAAACACATTTCCCCTAAAGACTTATAAAAAATTCTCACCGATTTCTTTCTCCCTTTTACCCCAAGCTTTCCCAGTTCTAAATATGCCACTTAGTAATTTTATGGGCGTACCAGGCTATACATCACACCGTTTTATGTTCCTAAATTAACAAAAGGGCTTTAAATCTATATGGGGCTCTTAAAAGAAAGGAACACCATGTCTATTTTTATTTCCTTACCCCCAAATTCCCTCTTCCCTTTTGCTGGGGTCTCCTGACAGAGTGGCCGGACCACCAAGGAGAGACCATTCAAGTACAAGGATTTCTCCAGGGAGGAGGTTTTTGAGGGGCTCCATGGTCCCGCTTCTGTTTTGTTTTGGTTTTTTTAGTAGTACTGGGGGTTAGTTAGACTCAGAAGCATACTACCTCTGAGCTATAACCTCTTTTTAATTTTTTTGTGTGTGGTACTGGGGATGTTGAACCCAGGCAGGGGCATTCTACCTCTGAGCTAACCCCCAGCCCTATTTTTTAATTCTTTATTTTGAAACAGGGTCTCACTGAATTGCAAAGGGCCTCATTAAGTAGCTGAGGCTGTCTGTGAACCATGATCCTCCTGTCTCAGCCTCCCAAATGCTGGGATTACAAGCATGCGCCGCCATGCCTGGCTCCCCCTTTTTTAAAATTTTATAGCCCTTTTAAAATTTTTATTCAGAAGCAGGGTATCCCATGTGTACTCATTCGAGTCACCCCTCCATGCCAGTCTGGTATGGAGCTGTACCTATCCTCTGTATTTCTATCTAATAAACTTCTTTAAATCTTCAACAACAACAACAAAAAAAAGCAGGGTATCCCTAGGTTGCTAAGAGTCTTGCTAATTTGCTGAGGCTAGTCTTGAACCAGCAATCTTCCTATCTCAGTCTCCCAAACGCTGAGACAGCACTTATAACTTAGATGCCCAGACCAGAGGATAGTAGTCCGCAGACAGCCTCAGCCACTTAGTGAGACGCTGTTTCAAAATAAAGAATAAAAAATAGGGCAGGGGGTGTAGCTCAGAGGTAGAATGAATGCCCCTGGGTTCTACCCCTAGACCCGCAAAAAAGAAAAAGAAAAAAGAAGAAAATAAAAGAAAAGCCACTTTCAGACTTAGGAAACTCAATTTTTCCCATGCAGAACATGAGAGGCAGAACAGGTCTCACATCTACCAACCCAATCACACTAAGAACTCAAGGTGATAAGATCTTCAGCTTCCCCGACCTGCTTCCTGAGCTGCACAACTCCAGGGTAGACCAGATGACCAAACCGCACTTGGCACTTGGGTTGGGGGAGGATCTACATCCAGGGAGAGACAGGACAAGAACACTGGGCTGGGGGCAGAAGTGTTCTCCGGCACGGGCCCCCTGTTCAGCTCTGTCTGGTTTCTGTGCAGCGACGCTCCGCTTTCTCCAGCAGGAAGGCAGGCAGCTCTACCTCGGCCCATCGGCCGATCCCCAGGACCACGCGGACCATTTGCTCCAAGGACAATGGGCCCCTGACTTGGGGGGTAGGAAGCCAGAGGCTCCCAGCCGGGCCTATCAGATTCCCACCCGTGGCGCGGAACACCACCACACCGCGGCAAGCAGAGGCCTTAATAAGAACCAAACTGAGGCAGGGAGGGAACCAGAGCCGGCCCCTCCTAAGGGCTGGGCCACAGCTGGGACAGAAGGGCCCCTGGCTTTCCCAGCGACAGATGGAAACGTGGCGGCCCCTCCCCAGTTCTCAGGGGTATCACGATTAATTGGCGACTGCCTGGGAAGTGCTAGATGGGAGCCTAGTGCCTGTCCCCGCTGAGTTTCTGAGCTGTAAGTAAGGAGCTTTCTCAATCGCAAGGAAAATAGCAACTGTCTTCCTTTGGTCAAGGTGCCCCAGAGAAGGCCTGGGGCGGAGGCGGCCGGGCCCAGAGCTCCGGTTCCACGTGTCTATGACAGCTTTCCATGACCAGCCAGAGGCTGGGTACCAGTGGTCACAGCTGCAGCTATGGGGGACCCCTCACCCCAGCTTCAGCTCAGACACCAGTACCTAGTGGAGACCCACAGTTCTGGTCTGGCCCGCCCCCTCCCCCAGACACTGCCCCCAGCCGAGGTGGGCCTGGCCAGAGTGCCACATCCAGCAGGCACTTGCTAGAAGCGGTGGGGGCGAGGTAGAGAAAAATCTGCGTGGCTCCCTGGGGGTGAACAGAAGGGCCCAACTTCACTCTTCCAAGCGTTCCTAGCAGGGAAAGCCCCAGCTTCTTACCAGCCCCTCCAAGGCTGTCCCCCGAGGAGACCAGGCCAGGCCCAAGTCCCCTGAGGCAGCCAGGACAAGAGTAGCCCCAGCAGGCTACTGGGCGCAGGGCCAAGGCCAGGCCTCAGTTTCCTCTGGGAGGGCCGGAGCATCCTTCCCGCCAGGGCACAGGGATCCTGACAGGAGGCTGGGGTCAGCGAGAGTTCAGCATGGGTGGGTGGCTGAGGGCTGAGGAGGCCCTCCCTCCCAGGAACACCAGGAAGAAGATAAGGGGGACAGGAGGGCGCCACCGCCAAGACCCAGGGCCAGCTCCCTCCCTCACACTCTGGACAAATATTTATGAAGCAGACTCTGGAGCCAGGCTGTCCGGGCCAGAGCCCGCGAGGGCATTTATTGCTCCGGGGACCTCAGCTTCTCTGTCCCTCAGTTTCCTTGGCCGTCAGGAAGGACAGGCGTAGCCGGACCTCCCGGAGCTGTTCTAAGGCGGGTGTAAACGAGCACCACCTCTGGCCCCCCGGACGGACACTGTGTAAAGAGCGCTGCGGCCTCTTCTTTCTCCTTGTTATTATTTTTTAAAAATTTCATGACCGTTAGTATTGGCCTGGCATTGGGCCCAGGACAAAGGAGACAGGCGGTCCCCACCTGCGTGGAGCTCAGCGCCTGGCGCGGCTCACACGCTCCCCGAGGCTGGGCTCCCTCTCAGCCAGTAAAAGAGTAGAAAGAGGCAGGACACCACAGGCAGAGGTGGTCATGGAGGCCAAAGCCCGGTCCAAAGACCCAAGTTCAAGTCCCCGCCCGGCCGCTAAGAAGCTCTGACGTTCACTGAGCAATTGCGTTTTGATAATAGTAATAACCACCCCAACGAGAAGAGAAGCACGCTCACAACCACTCATTAGACGTTGGCTTCATCCTGGGCGCCTTTGGTCAGGCCCAAGGGGAGGATTTGCTGCACAGATCAGAAGTAAATTCCTCAGGCCCGCCCGCCCATATGGTGTGCTGTAACACTCAACTTTGCCACTGTGGTGTGAAAGCTGCCAGAAAGGAGACATAAAAGAATGGGCGTGGCTGGGTGCCAATAAAACTTTATTTACAACCGGCAGTGGCCGGCACCCCTGGCATCTCAGACACCCAGGGAGACGCCACCGTGGATCCTGGTTCACAGATGGAAAAGCTGACGCCCTCTGGGGCGCTCCGGTCACCTGCCACAGTGGCAGTCCGGGCCAGCCTCGGCGCTCCTGCCTGTCAAGCAGGAGCGGCCAGTCCCTGAGCCAACCTTATGGGCCCCAGGCAAGGCCGGATGGGCAGGTTCTGGGCCCCGGCTCCTGGTGGTTACAGACACCTCCATGGGGGATGGCTGTGGGGACAGAACTCAGGGACCAGAGGGTCCTCTGGGGCCTGGGCTCTGCCTCCCACCTCACGGACCACAGGGGACCCGGATGCCCACTGCGTCCTTGAGCCTCGCCCGCCCACGGTGGTGGGGGCACCTCCACGCAGGGCCCCTCTGGGCCTCACACTACTCATCTGTGAAGTGGGCAGGCGCCCACACCATCTTGGTGGGGAAGTGGGGTCCAGAGGAGGGGTCTGCAAATCACTATGCTCACGGATTAGGCTCCTGCTGTGCCCGTCCCCCCACGATCTGAGATTGGACTGTGGCCCGCGGAACCAACCTGGCCGGGTTCTTCCCGGTCAGGCTCCACCCTGAAGAGTAGACTGGGTGCAAACCCCGGTAGGAACATTTTAAAACAACACACTTGAGAGAGAGAAACACCTTTAGCTGCCAGCTGAGAACCCTCATCTCCCCAGGGTGCGGGCGGGGTGGGGTGGGAAGGGGCAGGCGGGAAGAGTCCTCCCTGCTGCCAGCCAGCCCCAAGCATGTGGCAGGCTTTATCACAACCCGGGCTGATTCTCCCTAATTGCTTTGAATTTCCCAGCCTGACACTTCCTCCTCTTCTTTCTGAGGCTCTAAGTGTAAACAGAAGAAAGTCGGTCACCTGATTAATATGCACCAGCAGCCACCAATGGCAGGTGAAGTGGGGTGCAGATTACAGACACCTGTGCTTCCAAGCCGCCCGCACTTCAGCGGCACCCCTGAGCAAGTTCCTCCAGAGGGGGGGGGGTCGGGGGAGACGCTGGGAAGGGGGGGATGCTGTCCCTGCCCTCCTGGTGCCACCCAGAGGACACCCGCAGGGTGCTCCGTCTCAGGCCTAGGTCCCTGGGGGAGGCCCCTGGGTGCCAGCTCCCAAGCACCACCTGTCCTGCTGGGGGGAGGCAGACAGGTTCAGCCTAGGAAGGCTCTGTCCTTTGCGAAGCTGGGGGTTCCCGGTTCTAATTTTGGTTTTGGTTGGACCTGCTAAAGTGCGGGGAGAGGGGGGGGTTGCCTCGAGAGGTGGCTGATTTGCATTTTAGGCAGGAAGAGACAGAGAGACAGAATATGAAATGGAGACCCTGAGAAACACCCTTCCTTCCTATAAAAATGGTGTAGACATCAGCAGGACACAGTCCTAGCCAGTTACCGGGAGGGACTGGAGCCACAAAGGCAGAGTAGAGCCGACATCCCACGGGGAACCTCTTCATTGGTTGTGCTCTGTTGGCTGGGCTCCCTGGTGACCCTTGGCCCTGCTCTGTTAACTTGGTGACCAGCTCGGCCTCTCAGGGCATCCAGGGCCACGGGGGGGGGGGGGGTGCCAGGCCCGCCGTCCATCCGCTCACGTTCTTCCTGGGGCTCCAGGCCCCCAGAAGCGACAGATCCTCTGAACACAGGGGGGGGGGCACAAAACCCAACCCCCAGCCACGTGCGCACCTCCCCGGCAAAACAATTCAGAGGGAACCCGCAGGGCCGCCCTCAGCAGCCGAGGGCAGGGCCGGCTCCTCCAGACAGCACCCCGACATCCGCAGTGCCCCCCGCCGGGGCCGCCCCAACTTCACAGCCACTGTCGCGGCGCAGAGAGGAGGGAGCGAGGTCAACACACGGCTGGTGCCTAGAACAGGCGGCCACACGCACAGCCTCGGCGACCTCGGGGCGGCGGCCCCACCCGGGGGCCCGGGCACTCCGACCCCAGGGCGCTAGGGGGAGGGCCCGCGCCCCTCCCTCCCCGGCCCTTCCTCCGGGCCCGCGCCGGCTCCGGGCTTCCCGGAGCTGGGAGTGTTTGCAAGGGCTGGGGTCCCCGGCGGCCAGCTCGGGAGGGGCTCCCCCGCCCCCCGGCCGCCCCCCGGGCTGCACGCGCGCCCGGCCGCGAACAGAAAGTTGCGGGGCGGGCGGCCGTCAGCGCGCAGGGCGGCGGGGGGCGCGGGAGGCGGCGGCGCCCCCGCCCGCCGCAGGGCAGCCCTCCCCGGGAACCCCGCCGGGGGCGCGGGAGGGGCGGGGGCGCCGCCGCCCGGCGGGAAAGTAACTTCTCGCCGGCGCCCCCGCCCCAGCCGCGGCGCGCACGGGCTCGGGCAGACAAAAGGGGCGGCCAGCGCTCCGGCCGGCGGGGAGGACGGCGGGGAGGACGGCGGGGAGGACGGCGCGGACCGGGCGGCGCGGCGCTTACCTGGTAAGTAATACAGAGGCGGCTTCAGTCCAAACATGATTCGGGTTAGAATTCCATAGTGCCAGAAGGGACGGAGAAGGAAACGGAAAATATATACTTAAAAAACAACCACCCAGCAATGGAACCCAGAGCGCCCTCCGAGCCCCGGCGCTGCGGGACGGCCAAAACAATAAAATAAAAGCAAAAAGAGCGACGGGCGGGGGTGCGGGAGGAGGAGAAAAGCTATCAGTTCTGCCCCAACCGCGGGCTGGCCGGAGGCTGGCGCTGGCCGCCCGGCCCTGCCAGGTCCGCGGAGGCGACGGAGCAGGCGGCCAGCCCGGCGCCGGCGTCCCCGCCGCGTGCGTATTTTCTGCCTTTTGGACTTGAGATGCAAATAAAAAGGGCGGGGAGCGGCGGAGGGGGGCGGGCGGGAGCGCGAGGAGCGAGCGAAAAATACAGGGGAGGCGAGGGTGATGAAACTGGGGGCTGAAGATCTCCGGGGATTACTCATTGGCAAGGAGAGGAGCGCGGAGGGGGCAGGAGGAGGAGGGAGCGCGGCCCCCGACGCGCGCGTAGCCGTCCTTCCCCCGTGCGGCCATTTGAATGTCAAGGGCGAGGGTCAAGAGACCTGTTTCCAACAGGGTTTCTCGTTCAGAACCCGGAGGGAAGAGCCAGGGGGCGGCGGGAGGGGGTGTCTCTGGTTGCCAAGGAGAAATCGGCTTTGTTTTCGTTCCCCTTTAGCTACCGGGGGAGGAGGGGGAGGGAGGGGAGGCGGAGGCGGAGGGGCGCGCGGGAGAGGGGCGAGGAGAGAGGAGGACATTAATACCCAAACAGCCCAGAAGTACCGGGGGGCGGCGGCGCCGGGCACCGAGAGAGGCCGGGACCGCGAACCCGTCCCGGGCCGCCGGGGCCGGCGCCCCTCCCCCTCGCCTGCAGCCCCCCCACCCCCCTTGGGGTCATCTCCCCGGCCGGGCGTCCCACCCCCGACTCAGACCGGGGGGGTGGGGAGGGGAGGAGGGCGGGGAGGAGGGGGAGCCGGGGAGGCGCGCGCGGGGGCTCGGCCCGGCCGCGGGGCGGCGCGGGCGCGCGCGGCGGTGGAGGGCCCCTCGATCAATTTTCATGCGAGAATCATTATCGGTAAATTGGAAAGCTGGCCGCCTGACAGCAGATTTGTCTCTCCTAATGAAAGCGAAAGGGTAGGGGCGCCGGCGGGCGGCGGCGGGCGGCGGCGGCTCCTTCCGTTTCCAGCCGCATCATCTCCAGGAGCAGCTCCGGGCTTCGCCGGCGATAATGATAGTTTCACGTGCGAGCTGGCCCTGGGCGCCGCGGCCAGGCCGGGACGGGCGCCGGGCACCGGGCACCGGGCGGTGCTGCCCTGCGCCGACGCGGGCCGCCAGCGACCCAACCCCGCGCCCCCCCACGCCTGACAGCCGCGCGAGCCGGCTCGCCCCGCACCCGGAGGAGGACCCCGGCCCCGGTCGCCTTTTGTGGAGCCCACGCA
Organism: Muscardinus avellanarius; assembly: GCF_963383645.1. Classification (NCBI taxonomy): domain Eukaryota; kingdom Metazoa; phylum Chordata; class Mammalia; order Rodentia; family Gliridae; genus Muscardinus; species Muscardinus avellanarius. The sequence goes on from NC_137796.1 coordinate 3,049,867, forward strand.
GGGCGCCCCGTGAGCTCCCGGGCGAGCTGGGCGCGCTCCTTTCTTTTCCTCGCCCCCCCCCGCCCCGCTCCTTAAAAATCCGTGTTGCAAGTGTAATCAAATGCTTGATGCCGTCTCCCACACTCTCCCTGCGCGGGCGCATTATCAGATCCGGGAAGGCATGCTTCCAGGCAAATAGACCTAATAAACGCTATTACCGGGATTCTGCAAGCCCCGGCTGCACCATAGTAACGAGCGCCCCGGCTAATTTGGTTTAAGAAACCGATCAACTGCACAGAGCGCGTGTGTGAGCGAGCGTGGAGCCGGTATCTCTCCTCCCCACGCCGCCTCCCTTTCACACCAGCTCAAGAAGGCCCCATGTGATAATTCCCCAAATCGAAGGGGAAAAAACCCTGCCGCCAAACCACATCCTGCGCGCTCTGTCCAGCCCAGCGATTTTAAAGAGACAGGACCCCTTTACCGAGAGCCTCCCCCGCCCCGGGCACGCTGCAAAGCCGCCTCTCCTAGTGACGATTTGTTTTCAAGCCCCTTTGCCTCCTGAAGGGCCCCTGGGGGCACCACCAGCTGGGAGCCATGGCTCGGTGTCACTAGGGAGACACCTTTTGACCCTAGATACAATTATGGTTTCAGGAGCAGACCTGAGCCCGCAGGTACGCGCAGCGGGCCACCGCGGTCACGCCGGGCTTGGGTTTCTGCCGATCTCTCCGGCCCCTGCGTAAACTGGGGGTCTCCAGCGACAACACCAGGGTCCCTGATAAGCGCGAGTGGGGGGTGTTCGGATGACAGTTCAACCTGGAATTGTGAGTCTCTAGGGGAAAGAGATCCGGAGGGCCAACTGGAGGAGGTGGCGAGGACCCCTCACCAACAACCCCCCCCCCAGGAAAATCTTAGATGGGCTGGGCGGAGCGCTCCTCCCCGAGCCAACAGCTGGGGCGCTGCGCGCAGGCGGTGCCTTTCCCCGGGGTGCACGCAGCCCAGGCCCCGGGGAGGGCGCCAGGCCTCGGGACCTGCAGGAAACTGGCCGCCGGAGCCGACCGCGCCGCCGCCAGCAGCCGGCCGCTCCGCCCCCGCTGACCCGGGAGGTCGCGCCGGCCCTCGGCGGCCGCGGCCCTTTGTTTCCGGGGCTGCGTGCGGCGCCCTCCTAACACCCGCTGGCCCGGCGAGGGGGCGCCGGCGGCGGGGTCTGGGGCCGGCGTGGCCTCCGATTGCCCCTTATCACCAGCCTAGGCCCCTCTGGGAGTGGGGGGGGGGTGGCTGCCCCCACCCCAACACCTCACAAGCTTGGAAAAACTCCCATTCTACTTGGAGGGAGAGAGGAAATAAAACTACTTTTAAAAGACCCTAAACTACTCGTTTCTGTTGTCATTCTTTTATTGGTTTTTAATTCTCTGGGATTACGTGAACAACAGTAGTAATTAATACTAAACCTTCCTCTACTGTATATGTTAATGGCAGGAGCCATAAAAATTAATTTGCAAACATGTCATTACACAATAGCTGCACAGGCAATAAACCTGTAATTATGGGCCAATCATAGGCAGGGTACAGAGGGAGGGACGCTCCCCCAATCTGCAGGAGCCCCCCTTCCCTGCTAAAGGGAGGAAGAGATCCCTGCAGGCGCTCCCTTCCGGAACCACCTGTGGAGGATGCCCCTGGTCCCAGGAAGGGGCCGGTTTCTGTCTAAAGCTCCAGGTGGCCTGACCTGGGTGCCCCAACTCCTGGAGACAGCCACTCAGGGGTCAGCTGCAATGGCGGAAGGAGAGTTCACTCAAAACCTGGGGGAGCGCCAGGGTTTGGCGGTGAGCACCCGCTACTAGGAGAGAGAGACACAGGGCAGAAGTCCCATGCCCGGGTGGCCAGCTCCAGCAGCTGCTAGGGCTTCCATGTCTAAGGCAAACATCTCCCCCAAAAGCATTTGGATGCCTGCATCAAATTATCTTAAAAGGCTCCAGCCAAACCCTAATTGCTTGGAGCCACACCCTGGGAAGGAGGGAGCTCTGAGTCTAGGGACAGCCAAGCCTTTGGCCCTGAGTCTGGGTGTTTGTAGGAGCTTAGGGACGGTTCCCAGTGTGGGGACCTTTGTCAAAGAGGCCAATCCAAGACCCACTGTGGGAGGGAGTCTGGGCCACAGCTAGCGACCAGATGCCAAAACCGCAGAGTGCGGCCCCACCCCACCGTGCCTCGCTCAGTGGCTCGGCTGTCTACCTAATGTGGCTGAACGGGCAGTTGGATGGTTTTGTTCTTTCCCACTGGCCCGTGTGGCTTGGCTGTGCTTTCTGGAAGCCCTCCCTGCAGCCATTCATACCCAGGGGAGCCAGCCCTCCTGGGGCAGGGGGGCGCCTTGGCCTGCCTGGCCAGGATGGCAGATGCTGCTGGTCCAAGCCACACCTGGACCAGGTGCCCAGATGCTCCTGCTGCACCCCTGGGTGTGACAGGACCCTGTCCCTCCCCTCCTTGGAGTCTCCGCCGGGAGGAGCCCGGCTTCTCTGGAAGACAACTGCCAAGGACTCCAGCTTGCCTCTGAGGGCTGGGGACACTGCAGGGAAAACCGGCCCCCACCTCCCAGGGAACCCCAGCCCACACTGCAGGCCAACCCACTTCTTTAGAGAGAAGAAAAGTGGGGCTCTGGGTTCTGGAGGCTGCCTCTAGAGTAGAGAAAGAAGGAAAGAAGAATGCAGCTGCCTCATTTCTTGATGGGGGAAAAAAAGCCAGGGCTGGGCCCAAGAGGCAGCCCCCCTCCTTACCAGCTGCACCTTCAAAATGGAGGGGCCCCAGACTCCCTCTAGTGGGGCCGCCCCTGCCACAGCATGGAGACACCGCAGCAGAATCAGTAGAACATTGTAAAAATAGCTTCCAGCACGTGCTGACGGCGCCAGCTGTGCCCAGAGTGCCTGGGAGCCCCGGCTCAGGCTGGAGAAGGTAAGGGCGCGCTCCCCCTGGGCTCCGGGAAAGGGAGGACAGAGGCCGTGAAGAGGCTGGCGTGTGGCTAACCTGGCATGCCCCGCCTGGGGGGGGGCTGTCTCCTGCAGGACAGTGAGACAGCCAAGACTTCCTGGTGCCCGGTCTGTGCCCACGGTCATTCTGAGCCCCTTTCATGGATAACTCCGTGGATCCTCGTGACAGACAGGTAAGTGCCTAGCCCAAGGGCACAGGGTGGGCCTCCGTGTGCCTGGATTTGGGTCTGAGCTTTAGCGAGGGCTGGGTGATCTTTTCTAGAACCTGCCTACCCCCACGCCACACACCCCCTGCAGGACCGTCAGTCACCAGGTCAGTCACCACACTGAGTCCAGAGAAGGGCGGTCACTGGCCCAAGGACACGGAAGGAGGGAGCAGGCACACCCACTCTCCCTTATCTGGCCCACGTCCTTAGGTAACTAGGCCTTGTCTACACACATCTCAAGCCTCAAGATACGCAAGTCCAAGGACGGAAGAGAAAGGGGACCTCTGTCCAGTCACAGCTCACTATGACATGTAAGCCGGGATGTCACCCTCCGGAGCTCTGGGGAATGCCACACCCAGGGCTGCCTGGCCTCACGGTCCGACTGGCCTCCTGGGCTCTGGGCCCCATCCCCACCCTGTGTATCAGGCTGACTGGCATCCTGCTCAAACAGGAACCCTGGCACTGGTGCCCAGGGCAGTCCTGTGACATGAAGCGGCGCAGGTGTGATGCATCCTGGGTGCCAGAGCGCTTTCTGGGCTGAGGCTGGGCCCTAAATCCAGAGGCAGATGTCCTTATAAAAGGAGGAGCATGCTCTGAGTGTGGTGGTGCACACTTGTAATCCCTGCTACTTGGGAGGCTGAGACAGGAGGGTTCCAGGTTTGAGGTCAGCTTCAACCACTTAGTGAGACCCTGTTTAAAAAAAAAAAGTCCAAGGGCATAGGTCAGAGGTAGAATGCCTCCAGGTTCAACTTCCAGTACAAAAAAAAAAAAAAAAAAAAAAAAGGAGAGGGGAGGCCAAGAAAGAAGACACCAAGACAGCACACGGGGAAGAAGGCCTGGAGCCCCCAGGAGCTGGGAGAGGTAGGAAGGGGCCTCCCTGGAGCCTCCAGAGCAGCACAGCCCCATGACACCTGGAGTTCAGCCCTGGCTCCTCCAGCCCTGCATCAATAAATTCCTGTTGTTTTTATCTGCACCCAGTTAGGAAGCAATTTGTTACAGCAGCTACAAGACTCATACGGCATGTCACCTGTGTAACAGTGGAACGCCCTGTCTTGTAGCCCTGGGAGGTACCTGGGGCTGGTGGGCAGATCTTTCCCTTGGGTCTACACCAGAGCTTGGATTAGCAAGCAGTGCCCAGCAGAGGCTCTGCAAGGGGGGGGTGCGGCTGGGCTGTGTGTTCCCCTCCCCCGAAGCTGAAGTCAACGCCCCCTTGTATGAGGAGCTTCCTGGCAACACGCCCAGTTCAATCTTATCCTTCCTGACACATGCAGGCGGGGGCCAGCTGCCCAGGGAATGGCCGGCCAGCCTTCCTGGGGCTCGCCCTGAAACGACAGGTTAAGAATCCAGGGCGGCCAGCCTTCACCTAGCCCACGCCCTTTCCTCCCAGCCTCGCATGGCCATGCTGGGTCCTACGACCTGGCCCAGCAAGAAGACCCAACAGAAGCAATGGGCCTGCCCCAGAACCACCTCCCAGGGAACCTCAGTGCTCTCTACATCTGTGCAGATGACACCTCCTCCCAGGAAGATAGCCACAGCCACACCCTCATCAACCTGGCGGTGATGTGCAGACAGAAACCCTGCCCCAGCCCTACAGACTGGACACACCACCCCATGGTTTTGCTGTGACGGGTGCTGGCCCATCAGGGCCTCTTTGTTACTGAGGCTAGCACTGGATCAGCTCATACACACCCTCAGGTCTCCTTTACAGATATTGACCTAATGGCCCCGAAGCTATCTTGCTTTATCTTCACAACGAAAATACATTTATCATCATCCCCTTTTTTTTAGATACATTTATCATCATCCCCTTTTTTTTAGATGCGAAACTGATGCTCAGAGACAAGTGATCTGCTCTAGACCACACAGGCAGGAAGAGGAAGAGCTCAGACTTGAGCCCAGGCTCAGGCCTAGCTTTGGGGCTTGTGTGTGTGTGTGTGTGTGTGTGTGTGTGGTACTAGGGGTGGAACCCAGGGGCTTTCTACCTCCGGGCTATACTCCCAGACCTATTTTATATTTTATTCGGAAACAGGGTCTCACTAAGTTGCTGAGAGCCTCACTAAGTAGCTGAGGCTGGCTTCGAACCTGTGCGATCCTCCTGTCCCGCCTCCCAAGTGCAGGCAGGGTCTAAGTTGAGGAGGGTCTCACTAAATTACTGAGGTTGGTCTTGAACCTGCGATCTTCCCTGGTACGAGGATTACCAGTGTGTGCCACTGCACTGGGCACCGGCCTGGCATTTTGAGCTGCTCCCTGGGTCCTCCCTCCTCTCTCTGCAGAGGGAATTTGCAGAGGCTCCCTCCCAGAAACCTTTTGTAATTAAAAGCAAAACAAACAAAACAGGAAGGGCACAGAAACAGGAAGGGCAGGAACCTGCATCTCCCAGTCTCCATGCAGAGCTGGCTGTGACCTCCAGCACTGGCCTGCCCCTGGAGCAGCTAGCACTAGTCTAGAGCTCTGGAAAATACCTGATTTACAAAACAGAGGCAGAGATAGTGCCCAAGTGCTCCTTCCTGTGCACCCAAACCACACCTTCTGCAGGAGAAGTATCTGCTATCAGTCACTTAAACTCCAGGGGGACTTAGCCCAGCCTCTGCTCTCGGTGGAATCAAGGCTGAGGCCCTGGGAGGCATCTCAGGGCTCTGGGAACAGCTCTTAAGATAAGATGTACTTGGGAATCACAGATCAAAGGAGCCACGCTGCCTACAGAGGCGCAGGGCAGCACTCAGGTCCTGCATTCGGGACCCGCGGGCCTTGCAGTGCGCCCTTCAAAGGGGACCCTCCACCTGTCCTCTGATGCCTGTGGACGCAGTGAGCCACTTGTGCCTGTCCATGATCCAAGAGAGCTGTGCCCCTCCCCTCAGTGTTCTATTTCATGCAGTCTACACAGGCCTGCTGTACGGCTGGAGAGAGGGGGGGGGGCAGGCATCGCCTCAGCTCCTGCTCAGCCACCCAGGCAAACCAACAAGGGTTTTTCTCCCCACGGGAGACTATGCTCAGAGACCAGGTGAAACCCAGATCAAGGGAGAGAGGCGGCTCTGAGCAGCCCTCACTGCCCTCCGCGGGGACCCGCGGCGGGAGAAGCCACACCGCGAGGTAATTACCTGCTTGCGGACTGCGGGAGAGCTCGCTGTCTATCCCTGGGCCTGCTGCTCTGGTCTGTGTGGGCCTCTAGCTGACACGTGTGATTGATAAATGGTGGCGCACTGCCTGTCTTCCCCCACGGGGGCACTGGCTTCCCCATGTGTCAGGCCCGGGTGGCGGTGGACGGCCCACCAGCTGTACCAGCAAAGCGGGAAGCCTCGCCCTTCCTCACGGCTCTCCCTGGGCTGCGCTGGGCTCTCTACTTGCCCTCCCCTGGGCCGAGTCTGACCTGATGGTGGTCCTGGATGGTCCCCAGCACGGGTGTCACGCAGAACGGCTCCTCCGCCCCATCCTCTCCAAGGCCTGGGATGGCCCAGGTCGTCCTCTCCGTGTGACTGGCACTGGGGCAGCGGTCTCTGTGCCTGGAGGCCACCGGACACAGGAGGATGTTCTGCAGCATCCTTGGTCTCCGGGTATCCCTCACAGCAATCCGGGGTCCCCGGACATTGCCAGCCTCTCTGGGGAGCAGAGTGCCCCGCAGAGATCACCTCTGTAGCCTGGGTTAGAGTCACCAGCAGGAGAGACCTGAGCCTGAGACCTGCTCACACCACTGGCTTTCAACCCACCCCTGCTGCTCCAGGTGAAAAGCCCCAGGATGGGACAGGAGCCCAGCTCCTCAGACTGTGTCTGACTCTCCAGCGCTGCTCGGCGACCCGGGTCCCAAGGTGGGAACGGGCTTATGACTCAGGAAAACAAGGTCAGAGATGATCGGACCCAGCGGCCCTTCCCCTTCCCCGAGCAGTGCTCACAGAGAAAATGTCAGGGTGAGGCAGGCGTGGTGGTGCATGCCTGTCATCCCAGTACATGGAGACGAAGACAGGAAGATCACAGGTTCAAGACCAATCTCAGCAACCTAGTGAGACCCGGTCTCAAAACAAAAAATAAAAAGGGTATATATATATAACTCAGAAGTCCCGGGTTCAATCTCTAGGGCCTAAAGAAAGAGCTGTGCTGAGCGTGGTGGCACACGCTTGTAATACCCGCACTTGGGAGGCTGAGACAGGAGGATGGTGCAGGTTAGAAGCCAGCCTCAGCTACTTAGTGAGGCCCTGTTTCCAAATAAAATATAAAAGTAGGTCTGGGAGTATAGCCCAGGAGGTAGAAAGACTCTGGGTTCCACTCTCATCCCTACAAAAAAAAAAAAGAAAGAAAGAAAGAGCCAGGCCTGGTGACACACTCCTTTAAACCCAGCCCGAGACAGGAGGATCACAAGTTCAAGGACAGCCTCCGCAAGTAGTGAGACTCATCAACCTAGCCAGACCCTGTTTCAGAATCAAAATAAAAAAGGGGCTGGGAGTGTAGCTTGGAGGTAGAATGTCTCTGGGTTTAATCCCAGTATCATACACACACACACACACACACACACACACACACACACACACACACACAAAAGGAAAGAAAGAAAAGAAAGAGAGGGAGGAGGAAATACCAGGGTGAAGACAACGTGTTGGTAGACAATCCTGGCACCTTTGGCCTCTCCATCCCCCCTTTCCTGTAGCCCTCTTTCTCCCCAACCTAAGCAAAACCTTCTGTGAAGAAGTATCTGGAATCTGTCATCCCCCTCTCTCCTGTGCCCCCACCCAGGCTCTACCCTCCCCACAGCACCAGGGTTCTGGAGTGAGCTACAGGAGGCCCGTGCGATACGCACAGCCTAAGGTCCATGCTGCCCACTTGGGCTAAATACAACCCCTGCTTTCGATTGCCTAACTTCCTGTGATGAGGTCCACTTCTGGGGCCCCCGCACAGCCACTGCCACAGGCGGGGAGGAGCCTCCGGCCAGTGCTAGACACAGGAGTCATGTGACACAGATATCAGGGCCACCAACAAGCCTGGTGTCGGAGGGCCGGGTCCCTGCAGCCTCAGTCTCCCGACGGCACAGGGCACGCTTCTAATTGTGCCAAAGCTGGCCATCCCGGCCCTGTGCCCCAAAGCCAGGCTTCCCGGTGGCTCCTGGAGGTCGATCATTCTAGAAGCATCTCCCATTCAGCTTCTGGTTGGAGGCAGGTGACCCTCTGGGGCAGGGGAGCACGCACTGTGAGGTTCTAGGCACAGGAGAGGATCTGGGTCCTGACACTTGTGCCCGTCACAGGGGCAGTGTGGCGCTGGCCTCCTCTGGCCCTCAGTTTCCTCCTCTGCGGGACGCTTGGACTGAATGATCCCATGGGCCTTGCAGCTCGGCGAGCCCATGATTAATAAAACTCAGACGCGCCATCTGCTCGCTCCGACATTTAAGAAATAGAATGGGTTTGCGAGAGAAAGCTCCTGGGCAGCTCACTTTCCCTCCTGTGCCTGAGGGTGCCGAAGCCCGCTCACCCTCCCCGGGCCCCAGCCCTGATTTGAAATCTCTCCCATCACTCAGAACCCCCCTGCCCCTGCCCAAAGGTCAAAATCAGGGTCTGCTGTTGGCTGATGCCCACGCTACCACGGCCTCAAAAGGGAACCTAGCCCTAGAAAGGCCTCTCCATCCTGAGGGCAGGCCAGGGTCTCTCATGATAACGGTGCGGCCCCAAGCTTCGCACAGCTGACGTGGCTTCCTGACTTGTTCAGCTCCTTCGCAGAGCGGGGGGTCCTCGCACACCAGGGAAGGCGAGAATGCGGACCTGAAGGCCGGGGCCCAAGCGCCACAGAGCTGCTTGGTGCCCCGGAAGCCCTGTTCCCCGCTGGCCCTGTCTACAACAGCTGGAGGATGGCGGGCGGGTCAGGTGGCTCCGCTCTCGCACGAAGCCCCGGCCCTGCTGTGTTGGAGGCACGGCCTGTGCACTTGGGCCAGGCTAGACCCCAAACCCCAGAGGTGGGGTGAGATCAGAGAGGCCTGCTGGCAGCTTCGTGCCAGTGGTGCCTGGTGGGCCCAGCTTGCGGCCTCCTCCCGGGCCCTTGGTTCTGCCTGCAGGGGCCTGACAGAGGAGCTGCTAGCCAAGGCTGGGCCCGGCCCTGGCACTCCAGGGGGGTGGCCAGCTCCCTCCCGGGCACCCCATCCGGTAGTCCACTCTGCATGCCCGGCTCTCCACCCTGCTCATCCGGACCATTTTGTACTTGCCTTCCTCTCAGCCCCTGGGCGTGGCTGCCCAATCCATCCCCGGCCACACTGGACAGTCTGCTGGCCCAGCCACCGCGCTGAGCACGACCCTCGCGCTCTGCTCCCACGCTTGGTCTCTGCTCCGCCCCATGGCGCCACCCAGCTCGAAGCGGCGGCATGGATAGCTGCCCTAATGGCTCATAAAAATCAATGCCCAAAGCTGGAGTAAGTCATACCCAAGCCAGGAGTGGCGGCACAACCCTGTAATTCCAGTTCTCTCTTGAGAGGCTGAGACAGGAGGATCGCAGATTCCAGACCAGCCTTAGCAATGTAGTGAGACTCAGCAACCTAGCAAACTCTGTTTACAAACAAACAAACAAACAAAAATAACCAAATAAATAAAATTAGCCTGGGAACCAGGCCTGGTGGTGCACGCTTGTAATCCCAGCATTCGGGAGGCTGAGACAGGAGGATCGCGGTTCGCAGACAGCCTCAGCTACTTAGTGAGGCCCTCCGCAACTCAGTGAGACCCGGTTTCAAAATAAAGAATAAGAAATAGGGCAGGGGGTGTAGCTCGGAGGTTGAATGGCCCTGGGTTCCATTCCCAGTACCGCAAAATAATAAATAAATTAATTAAATAAAATAAGACTGAGGCTATAGCTTGGAGGTAGAATGTCCCTGGGTTCAATCCCCAGGGCCACACAAACATACTCCAACCCTTTTTTTGTGTGTGTGGATCTGGGGATGGAACCCAGGGGCATTTGACCTCCAAGCTACACCCCCTGCCCTATTTTTTTTTTTTTTTTATTCTTTATTGAAACAGAGTGGCTGTTTCAAAACAGCCACATCGGTGGGCACCTGCCCGAAGCAAATCCAGGTACTCCGGAAGAAAAGCACCTAGATCCTGGGCTTCCAAGAACCCTGCAAAACACTTCCTCAAACACACTGACCAGCACACAGTCAAGGCTGGCCAGACACAGAGCCAATCTGCTTTCTAACTGGAATCAGCAGAAACAAGACCCAGCAGAAGCAGGTCGGTAGCAACTCCACAGGGTGGATCTCAGGAGCCTGGACTTCTGCTCCCCAGCAGGACGCAGGGCACCCTTAGGGCAGAGGAGATTGCCACAGCAACAGTGGCGCCCTATGTGTGTGGGGCTCCGTCTCCCCCCCAGCAGTCTGGGAGCAACGCCCGGGGGGGGGGGGCAACAGGACCTCCCAGGTATCTGCAAGCAATCTGTCGGAGGACACCCTGGACTGCGGCCCCTCTCGGCAGAGAGGGGAGAGGAGGCGACTAACCCCACATCTCCCTTCAGAGTGCCGCCTCTCTGCAGAGGTGGGTACGAATGAAAAACCCGCCACCGTATGAACAAACGGCCTCCGAGGTAGAGAAAAACCATCCAGAGGTGTAATGACTATTGCAAAAAGCCGAATCCTTTTGGCCAAAACAAGCGCCCCCCCACCGCTATAATTTCCAGCTCTCCCTTCTTTATGGGGCCTTGTGGCCTCGGCTTTCAAAGCCGTTGCCAGGGCTTCCTTCTGCGGGGGCAATTCTGGTGCCTGCAATTAGCTGAACAGGCATCTTTTGTCCCTGCTGAAGCACTCAATTGCAGGTGTAATTAGGTTCCCTCACCCCTGCAATCTGCAGAGAGCGCCCGCCTCGACTAGCTGCACCCACAATTAAGTGCTTACGGGCCTGTGGCTGGAGCCGGCGAACGCGCGCACGGCTAATAGCGGGACACCGAGCAGGTTTTCAAAAACAGACACTGTGCTGCGGAAACCCAGCCTTTCTGCGTTTGTTGTTCAAACGGCTCTGTCCAGCTGGGAATGATGAAGAAAGACAAACACGCCAATTAGACTTAGGTCCACACATAAATAAACCACACAGCTTCTTAATTAAGCTCCTTACAGGAGTGGGCGGGGCGGTGAGGAGACGGGGAAGGGAGGGCGCTGCCCCTTGCAGGGCCCAGGAGCGGGACTGCTGGCCACTTCAGCAGAGGGACAGCGATGGGTGGGAACTTGGGGGCTGATGGGCTTCAGGAGATGCCGAGGTTCCCAGAGGCCCCCAGGGCAAGGGAGGCTGGGTCGGGAGAAGAAGCAGAAGTGGCTTCAAACCGGTGTCCAGAGAACAGCAGGAGCTGGCGTTCCTCGTGATTTGTAAGAACAGAAACAGCCTGGCATGCACCTCCCTGCAAGTAGCAGCACCTGCTCCTTCTCTGCCTCCTCCTCCTCCCTAACCTCCTCCTCCTCCTCCTCCTCCTCCTCCTCCCTAACCTCCTCCTCCTCCTCTTCCTCCTCCTCCTCCTCCTCCTCCTCCTCCTCCCTAACCTCCTCCTCCTCCTCCTCCTCCTCCCTAACCTCCTCCTCCTCCTCCTCCTCCTCCTGGCAGGTGGGGAGACCAAGGTCAGCTCCTCTAGCCACAGACTGAGACCCTTCAGGCTCTTGTAAAGCTCTTGGCTGCAAATGCAGGTGTTTGTGTGTGTGTGTGGGGGGGTACTGGGGGTGGAACCCAGGGGCTTTTCTACCTCCAGACTATACTCCCAGACCTAAACAGGGTCTCACTAAGTAGCTGAGGCTGGCTTCGAACCTGTGCAATCCTCCTGTCTCGGCCCCCAAGCGCACACCCAAGCGTGTGCCACCGCGCCCGGCTCAGATGCAGGTTTTAAGACAAACAGGAGTCTGGTGCACGGGCGCACACCTGCAGTCCTAGTACTGAGGCTGAGACGGGAGGATCGCAGGTTTGAGGTCAGTGTGCTGTTAAGTCAGCAAGACCATTTCAGAATGAAAAGGGGCGGGGGTACAGCCCAGAGGTGAAACATCCTGAGGTTCAGTCCTCAGTACTGTACACACACACACACACACACACACACACACACACACACACACACACTCCGGAGAAGAGGGCAGCCCGTGGCAGGAGGTGAAAGGGGACTGTGGTGACTTCCGTGTGCCCCTCCCCAGTCGGTTCTAAATTCCCTGATAGCAGCTGCTTTGTTCTGAACAATCAAAGCAAGCCGACTACAGGTACCTGAGCAGGCAGAGAAAGCTCTCTCCCCTCCTGGGAGAACCACCATGGGGTCCCTGCCCGCTGCAGAGCTCTGCGCTCCTCTCTGAAAGCAAAGGGCAAAAGTAATATTTAGATAATTAAAAACCTGTTGCTGACAAAACCGGCAGACAGCAGCGCGTAGCTCCGGGGTGGACCAGTGGCGGGCCAGCATGGTCTGCCTGGCTGTCCCCCACGCCACTCTGGCCAGGAGCTCTTGGCGCCAGCCACAGCGGCAAGTGAAAGCCGGGTAGACCAGTGAGGATTCCTTCCCAAGGAAGATGGGCTTCCAGGCCCCTAGGAGACATGGCCCCGCTGCCTCCCAGCCAGCCTCCTCCGCTCAGGCCACCTGGCTGCATCCTGCCTCCGGGCCTTGGCACAAGCTGCACACCCTCAGCTAGAGCTCCTTCCCACAGGCCGGCCTTCAAACATCCCCACGTCAGAGTCCCGGCAGCCCCGCGCGGCCGCCCTCACCCCGGCCTTGCTCTGCGTTTTGGTAGCCTGGATCCCTGAATTTACTCAAGTATCTTCTGACCCCCCGGTTGCCTTTCTCCCTGGGGCTCCATGCAGGGCCACGCGGGGTGCGGGTGCTGTTACTGGACACGGGAATAGGTTCTGGTGCCCAGCGTGTAAGGGAGCCACCCAGGACACTGCTCCGGGGAGCAGGCCGGGAGCTTCTAGGGAGGGGCTGGAAGGGTCTTCCTGCCGCAGCCCTGCTCCCTGGAGCTGGGGGTGCCCAGTCGAGGCCCCCGTGCTGCAGCCCCGGCCACCCAAGGCCTTGTTCAGCTCTGCTTTGAATGTTTTGTTTTGGTGGTACAGGCGATTGAACCCAGGGGCGTTGTACTTCTGAGCTATTTTTAGTTTTTATTTCCAAACAGTCTCACTCGGTTGCTGAGTCTCACTACTCGCTGAGGCTGTCCTCAAACCTGAGATCCTCCTGTCTCGGCCTCCCAAGTGCTGGGATCGAAAGCGTGCGCCTGGCTTAGCTTTGTGTGTTTAAATCCAGCCCGGATGCGGGGAACCACGGCATTCCCGGAGCTTGCCCCCTCCTCTGTCGGCCCCTCTCGCTGCCCCCCCACCCCACACCCAGCATTTGCCTGTGAAAATCAGAAGCAAGATGGGCTCCCTGCTTCTCTGTTGTCATGGGGACAGCGGTGCAGGTAGCCTGGGCAGTAACAGCCCCACTCAGCTCCGGTCGTCCAATCAAACGCTGCCCGATGCGAACCAGCTGCGAGGTGAGCAGCCTCCATTTCACGTCCCGTTTCGCTCCCTCCTCTGCCCTGAGCCTGCCGGGGGGAAGCAGGGCCCACCGCCCCAGCCTGGCCCTGCGTGCCCCTCTCCTCCCGTCTGCAAACTCTCGAGCACACAGGATGTACCTTGCTGTGACCAGCGGTCATGCCGAAACCCCAAACCTCCCCTCCTTCGAGCCCCCGTCCTCAGCCCCTGGGGGCGGTGTGTGGGACCACTTCCTCTTCTCAGAGCCGGACACACGGAGATGGCTGTGTGGCTGGGCGGGATGACCTAGGTCCAAGCCCCCCGCCCCTCGTGGCCGGCAACCTCTCCCTGCCTTGGTCTCCCTGCAGGACTGAATATGGATGGAGGGGCTAGCACCTGGAAAGGGCGGCGTATTCCCGGCCCCGTGAGGCCCAGCCATTGTGCCGTGAGCCCAAGATCAGGAGGGACACAGCGGGCACCTGGGGACACCTGCCCCGGGAAACCAGACCCTGATGGCTACCAGGTGCAGCTCGGGGGCTCCAGGAAAAGCCCTGCTTCCGGCCCCGCCACACCTGAGCCAGAGCAGGGGCAGCCACGCTGTCCTGGGCCTCGGCCACCTCCCTGAAGGAGGCCCAAGGCAAATTTCAAAACTTCCTGGCCTGTGGCCAAACTCCCAGAGACTCTGCTGGGGACCCGGCAGAGCCCTGCTAGTCCCTGGGCAGTCACAGGGCCTCCCCTGTCCCCTCTGCAGCTGCCACCCTGATGGCTCAGCCCCTGTGGTGTTCAGCAAGGCCCCGGCCCCGGCATACAGCAGGTGCTTAATACATGCACGTCTCGCCAACAGCAGGTGCTCAGCGTGTGGTGTTGGGAGGCTGTGAGGCCGGCACCTAAGGGACTTCGGGAAGCAGGCGCTTGACCCCAGCGGTGGAGCACTGCTCTTATCAGCAAACGTCACACCCTGGGTGACAGTGCCTTTGCTTTCTTATCCTCTCTGGGGAGCCTGATAAGGTGGCCAACCTTTACCCTCTGCTGTTACCAGCCCTGGCCTGAAAACCTCCCCTGAGCACAGGCAGGAGGGGCTGGCCTTCTGGATCCTTCCACCTGCTGCCCTGGGCCCAGGCCGAGAGGGAAGGAAGTGCGATGCTAACGCTGAAGTTCCCCATTTGGGAGGCCCTCGCACCCCGAGGCCCTGCTGTGGTTCAGGCCACCAAGGCCTCGGTGAGGGTGTCCTCCTGCCCTGGGCCGGCCTGGCGGCTGGTGGGGCCCCGTGTGCGGCCCTGAACTTGCTGATTACCACCTCCGCACCGCAACGCAGCGCGGGCCCAGGGCTGCCAGAGGCTTGTGGGACAAACCTCGCTCTGGATGCCCAGCCACTGGCACTGCCCATCCCCCACAGTGGCTGGTAAAGGTCTCCTGCGCCTGAAGTCCTCTGGGGCAGGGACCAGTCTCGCTGGGCCCACAGTCCAGCCCCAAGAGGCCCATGCCGGAACCGTCCTGAGGGCTGCGGGCGGCAAGCCCGAGCAAGCGTCCCGCACAGCTGGACACGTGAGGGCACGCACACACCAGCTGTCCCCAGCCCCGTCCCCAGCCCCATGCTCACGGGACAGCCCCACCAAGAGGCACCCGTTACTGGTCCAAAGGTGGCCAGCAAACCACGCTGACCCACAGTCCACACTCAGCATTAAAAGGAACAAGCCAGCCATCGGCACACACGAGGGACCACGGCACAGACGCGCGGCGCCAGGGAGCAGGTGGCGCACGAGAAGGCGCTGCGGGCTCCTCCACGGCGGCTCCCCGCAGCAGCCTGAGCCTCGGCCATGGCAGGCGAGCGGGGTGCCGGCACCTGCTCCCTGCTTCCCGGCATGCTCACAGACGCCCAGGCAGGCCCCCGAGTGCCCATCGAGGGCGCCAGAAGACCAAGACGTGGTGCGCAGCGCAGGCCACCAAGTAACCGCACGTGGACAAGAGGAGGTCCCCACTGGGCGCACGCTGCACTCGGAGCAGTGCAGGCTCAGAAGACGGGCGCCGCGGTACCCCACTCACTTCCACGCGGTCCCCGAGGATGACGCAGGGACTGGGCAGGAGCCTGATAGGTACAAAGCTTCGTTTCACAAGTCCCAGCGGATGGTGGTGGTGCCTGTACGGTAATAACGGACTTGGGCCAAGCAGCGTACGCCCGTCACCCCAGCTTCTTGGGAGGCTGAGGCAGGAGGACTGCAGGTTCAAGGCCAGCCTTAGCAAATTAAAGAGACCCCGAGAATGATGAAGACAGAACCTCAGACCCAGAGACCCCGAGAATGATGAAGACAGAACCTCAGACCCTCAGCAACTTAGCAAAACCCTGTCTCAAAATAAAATAAAAACGGCACAGTGGTTAAGAGTACCCCTGGGTTCAATCTCCAGCACCAGAAAATAAACAACAAATAATAACGTACTAAGTGCCATTAAATTGTATGCCGTTTATGTTATGTGTATTTTAGCCCAATCACAGAAGAAATAAACAACCACCCTAGCGGATGGACGGGGAATGTGTGGACCCTAAAGCCTGGCTGAAGTGGAAAGAGGGTAAGGGGTTTTCTGGAGTTCCGGCACCACGCCTCGCCCTGGTGGGGGCTCACGGGAGTACCAGTGAGAGGCCCCAAAACAGGTTTATTTCACTGAAAGCAAATTCTACCTCAGCATAGATACACTTATTATTATTTTTTTTTCCCTTGGTGGTACTGGGGATGGAACCCTTCTACCTCCAGGCTACACTCCCAGACCTATTTTTATATTTTTTATTTGGAAACAATCTCTTATGCCAGCGAGGCTGGCTTCAAACCTGCGCGATCCTCCTGTCTCCGCCTCCCAAGCGCGGGATTACAAGCGTGCGCCACCACGCCTGGCAATTCTTTAATCTTCAGAAAAATTTGTGGTGCAGCTGGGCGTGGTGGCGCACGCTTGTAATCCCCGCGCTTGGGAAGCGGAGACAGGAGGATCGCGCAGGTTCGAAGCCAGCCGCGCGCGCTGGCTTAGGAGACCCAGTTTTCCAAATAAAAATGGAAAAATAGGTCTGGGAGTGTAGCCCGGAGGTAGAAGGGCTTCCAGGAACCCCAGTACCACCAAAAAAAAAAAAAAAAAAAAAAAATTTGTGGTACTGAGGATTCAATGCAGGCGTACTCTACTACTGAGATACCTCCCCAGTTTTTTTTTTGCAGTACTGGAAATTGAACCCAGGGGCGTTCTACCTCTGAGCTACACCCCCACCCGTTTTTTATTTTGAAACAAGGTCTCAATGAGTTGCAGAGGGCTTCACTAAGTAGCTGAGGCTGCCCGCGAACCTGCAAATGTCCTGTCTCAGTCTCCCAAGTACCGTAGTGTGCACCACCGCGCCCGGCTCCCCAGTCCTTTTGATTTTTGTGTGTGTTTCAGTACCAAGCCAGGATTGAACCCAAGGGCTTTCTGCCCACCCCCAAAAAAGCCTGTAATCCTGGTACTTGGGAGGCTGAGACAGGAAGATCCCAGGTTTGTGGCCAGTCTTAGTAATCTTGTGGGGCCCTCTACAATTTTATGAAACTCTGATTCAAAATAAAAAATAAGCTGGAGGTGGCATGCACCTGTTATCCTAGTACTTAGGAGGCTGAGACAGGAGGATCGCAGGTTTAATGAGTCACAGCAAGTAACGACACTCTCATCAACCTGTAAGACCCTGTTTTAAAATAAAAATAAACTAGGGCTAGGAGTGTGTTTCAGAGGACGAATGCCCTTCGGTTCAATCTCCAGTCACACACACACACACACACACACACACACACACACACACACACACGGAAAAAAGTAGGAAAAAGCCAGGTGTGGTGGTACACTCCCACAATCCTAGTACCTGGGAGGCTGAAACAGGAGGATTGCAGGTTTGAGGCCAGCCTCAGCAACTTAGTGAGACCCTGTTTCCAAATTAAAAAAAAAAAAAAAATGTAGGGCACAGCTTGGAGATAGAGTGTTCCTGGGTTCAATCCGCAATACTACCCACAAAAAATAAACTCAGTGAGGACCTGTTTCCAAATAAAAAATAAGAGGGTTGGGGTATAGCTCAGAGGTTGAATACTCCTGGTGTCCATCTGCAGTACCACACACACAAAAAGAAAGAAAGAAAGGAAGAAAGAAAGAAAGAAGGAAGGAAAGAAAGAAAGAAAGGAAGGAAGGAAAGAAAGGAAGAAAGAAAGAGAAGGAAAGAAGGAAAGAAAGAAGGAAAGAAAGCACACTTGTAATCCCAGCATTTGGGAGGCTGAGACAGGAGGATCTCAGTTCGAGGGCAGCCTCAGCTACTTAGCGAGGCCCTCTGCAATTCAGCGAGACCTTGTTTCAAAATAAAGAACAAAAAATAGGGCAGGGGGTGTAGCTCAGAGGTAGAATGTCTTTGGATTCCATCCCCAGTACTGCAAAAATAAAATAATATAAAACAGCAAATATCCCGAGAGCGAGCAGGTTGTTGTCAGCAGCTGTGGTCCCCCGGGTGCACGCTGCTCGGCGGTCCCTGCACAGGCGCAGGTCGGGGTGCACCGGGGAGGGGAGTCGGCCGGCCGCGGAGTCTCCTGTCCTACAGCCTGTGAGCGAGCGGTGGGGTTACGTTGTCCTTTTCCGGTCCTGGGCCCAGCACCTGGCCCCTCCCTGTATCCATTGTCTCAGGACCCAGGGCCATCCGGTCTGTCCTGAGGGAGAACAAGGGAGCCCCCCCCCCCATTTCCTCAGACTCCAAGTCCCTTGGCCCAAATAAACACAGGCACATGAAGACCAGCAGAGGTGACCCTGGAGCCGAGGGCCGGGGGAGGCGGAAGGGCCAGTGGCCACAGTTCCCAGGGCATTCTGTCCAAGCTTCCGCAGGGGCCAGCCTCGGGTTCCAGGCTCCCCAGCCACCAGCCACTGGGGCCTGTGAGGAAGGACCCACCCAGAACCCATCCAGAGGCAGAGGCTGGGTCCCAGCATGCTGGCCAGCCCAGGCCCTGCCCGGGGCACCCCTTGCTGTCCTGCCCCCTACCCTGCAGAAGTGCCAGCTCCTCCAGGGCCCCACGCACCCACCGCCCAGAGCACCCACTCCTCGGAGCCTGCTCTTCTGCTCAGGGGTCAGCGCCCATGACTGTAAATGCTGCCCCTGCCCCGAAATTCTCTCTCTTTTTTTCTTTTGGTGCTGGGGATGGAGCCCAGGGGCATTCTACCTCCGAGCTACACCCCAGCCCTATTTTTTATTCTTTATTTTGAAACAGGGTCTCACTGAGTTGCAGAGGGCCTCACTAAGTGGTAGCTGAGGCTGGTCGTGAACTGTGATCCTCCTGTCTCAACCTCCCGAGTGCTAGGATTGCAAGCGTGCGCCACCACGCCCGGCCCTGCTCCAAAATTCTAACAGGGGGTCAGTGGCCCAGCAGCAACCCACAGGAGACCCCCACTACCACCCTGTGCCTGGGCTGCCTGTGCCAGCACCTGACCCTGCCTGCGACCTGGCTGCTGGGGCAGTTCTAGACCTAAGAGCCCACACAGACAGGTAGAAGGTGTGGTCACCATGGCCCCCAAGCCCCTGGCACTCCGCTCTGGGTGCCCACGGTGGACTGAGGGCTCCTCTACCTGCTCCCCACGCCGACCCCCACCAGTCCTGCATCCCCACCCCAGCAAAGCGTGTTCAGAAAAAAGTTCTCCACTAAGGCCCGAATCCAGGCAGGCTGGGCGTGCACTGGGGCGGCTCACGGTGATCTCCTGGGAGCCAGCGCTCAGCCCTGATACACGGGGCCTGGCCGGCGAGAGTCAGCCAGGGGTCCACCACCAGGGCCCAGGAACCTGCACGACTTCCAGGGGTCAGGCCAGAAGGCCTTCTGTGGGCAGGCCAGGCCACGGGAGGAGCACTGTTTGTATGCGGCCTGGAGCTCTCCTGCCTTGGTGGGCCTCCGTCTTCCCTCGAAGGAGCCCTTCTTGGAAGGAATCATGGACCTTCCTCCTACCATCCATTGATGGGAGCTTGGGTCCATGGCTGGCGAATCACTGAGGCTTCAGATAGCCAAGATCTTCCGTCTGCGTTTCAATGTTAATGAGCCTGTGTCCCCTGGGCCCTGGCTGTGGGTGGTAGGCCTCCTGGGGCAGGGACAGGCCCGTCACCAGGGGCTGGGCGCCAGTCAGGTTTCTGCCAGGGCTTGACTTCTGCAGAGAAAGGCTCCCAGGCCTCCCCACGGGCGCGACGTGGAGCCGGCTGCAAATCTTGGGATTATGATTTCTTTCCGACATCCCGGAGTACCTCGCGTCCCCAGATGGAGAGCGCAGTTCAGCTCTGATAAGATTGTCTCGCTGGGAGGAGATACATTTTCGTCCGGCTCCCTCTGCCTCTGGCTAACATCATTCCTTTCTGATCTCGCCCAGGGCACCCAGGCGGGCTGGGAGGCAAACAGGGTAATCCATTTTAGAGAGATGGATCAATATCGTTAGGAGCCTTTTAAATGACTCCACAGGCTTTGAGGAGCCAGGGCAGACGACGGAGCTGGAAACTGGGGGCCCAGGGGTGGCAGGAGGGCAGGCGCTGCCCACAGGGGTTTCTAGACAGCTCTTCTACCTCCGACCAGGCTTCAAAGGCTGGTTCCAATCCAGGCAGGGAACCTGGGTATGAGTGGTAGGTTACGTTCCGCACAAGGGGCTGGGCAGCGGGGACTGGCCTGAACTCTAGCTGGCCTCTCTGGAATCTGTCCACCCAGGGGTGCTCGTCTACCACAGGCTATATCCCCAGCCCTTTTGATTTATTTATAATTTGTTATTATTATTATTTTGGTGGTACTGGGGGTGGAACCCAGAGGCTTTCTACCTCTGGGCTATACTCCCAGACCTATTTTACATTTTATTTGGAAACAGGGTCTCACTAAGGTGCTGAGAGCCTCACTCAGTAGCTGAGGCTGGCTTGGAACCTGCGCCATCCTCCTGTCTCAGCCTCCCAAGCGCAGGGATTACAAGCGTGTACCATCATGCCCGGCGTTTTTTTTTTATTTGAGACAGGGTCTCACTATGTTGCTCCAGCTGGCCTTGAACCTGCAACCCTCCTGCCTCAGCCTCCCACGTAGCCGGGGTTACAGGCATGTGTGCGGCACTGTACCATCTCTCTCTTTCTGCTTTGCAGCAAGGTATCCTTTGGGCCACCATTGGCCTGCTGGCAAGGACATGTGAGCCCAGGCTCCCAGCTGCCTGGCTCGGTCTCCCAGGAACCAGGAAGATGCCGCCCTGGCACAAGCCTTCGGCCTAATTGGCCACATCCTGGAAGCTTTCCTGCCCCGCCTCCACCGCCTCCCAGCTCACAGGCCTCGGGACCTCCCTGTTATGAGGGCTTGTTCAGCTGGGACGCGGGAGCCAGAGCTCTGAACTCTGGCTCCTATGCCATGCCGGGAGGGCCAGCCCAGCAGGGCGGGCGCCTGCGGGCCGCAGAGGGGCACAGGGCCCTTCCCATGGGGCAGACCGGCTCAGCTCCTGCCCACAGTGCCCTGGGGCAGCGGAAGCTGTGGGGTTTACATGAGAAAAAAAGTCAGTTTTTTCTGGATACTAGCAATAAGCTTTTTTTTTTTTTTTGAAAAAACAAAACCCCGCAGAGAGACAAGAGGGTCGCAGGTTCGAGGCCAGCCTTGGCCATTTAGCGAGACCCTGTTTCCAAATATGAAATAGGGCTTCCTCCTGGGTTCAATCCCCTGGTACTTCCAAAATAACAACAACAACTATTACAACAATAAATGCAGGAGTGGTGGGCACGCTTGCAATCCCAGCATTCAGGAGGCAGAGACGGGAGGACCGTGGTTCACAGACAGCCTCAGCTACTGAGCGAGGCCCTTCGCAACTCAGTGAGTGTTCTGTTTCAAACAACAACAGCAGGCCAGGCACAGGCCCCCGTCAGCCCCGCATGGCTCCACAGCTCCCCAACGGCGCCACCTGCGCCCGCCCCTCCCCCCCGTGGCTTTCTGGGCCAAGTGCGGGACATGCTGCTCCTTGCCCAGCCCTCCTGATAGCAGAACCCTGCTTCTTCCATACCCTGCACAGGCCCTGCCAGCCGTGCCAGGCAGGCCTCACCACCCCTGCACAGCCTCCTGTGGCCTCTGGCTGCCACTGCGCCCCCTACAGCCCACTCTCGGTATAGCAGGCCGAGGAAGCCGGTTTCACCACAGGCAGCTTCTCCCAGAACCCTCCATGGCCCCCACTGCCTTGAGTAAGGTCCTTACAGTGATCTCTGGGGTCTTACGCTCCCTGCCCACTGCTCCCAGTCACTAGGCTCCTGGTTTCACAGGGCCTCCGTGCTGGCCTTCCCCACGGCCACGGAGCTGCCTTCCCAAACATCCACAGGAGCAAGGGGATGCCTTCAAAGACCATGCGGGCGGCGGCACTGACAGCTGGGGCTCTCCCCCACGGCCCTCAGGGCCCCTCGAGCTGCCTGGCCTGCCCACGAGGCCCCTTGCACCTCTGCACCCTCTCCAGCACCATCCCCGGGTCTCCCTCTGCCGTGGGCCTGCTGTGTGCTCAGCTTAGGCACACACTCTCCTCTTCCCAGGATGCCCTTGTCCTCCCCACCTGCCAGGAAGACTCCTATCCACCCTTGAACACCCTGTGAGGGAGTGCCCTGCTTTAAGAAGTATTCCCTGCCGGCTCCCCCCGGGAGCTGCTGTGGCCTGTCCCCAGGCCATCTGATGTGGCACAAGGTTGGGGCCTCCTTCTGCAGGGTCTCTGCGACCCCCGGCCGAGCTGGCTCCCGCCCTGGGACTCCCTTCCCTGGCAAGCCCTTCCTGCCAAAGGTTTCTCCTTGGTTTCCCTGGCTCAAGGCTGGGGCTCAGCCTCCCCATAATGCGCGTGCCTCCAGCGGGAGCGAGCGCCGGGGCACCCTGGCACAGGTGTGTGCACTGGCAGAGGATTCAGACAGGCGGGGTGGGGGGCGCCCACGGGCGAGGGCCAGGGCCGGTCCCCAGGAGTGACACAGGGGTGCCCTCCTGCTACAAGCAGGGTGCTGGAAGGTGAGGAGCCTCGCCCGGCACCACCCCAACCTGCCAAGAGACAGCGGGGAGAGGTGGCCCCAAAGTGCCCGCGCCGCGGACGGTGTTTTCCCAATACCGTTTTGGCTCTTTCGTGAACTTAATTTAACGTCCATATTGCTGCTACTTAATTAAATAGATGAACTCATTTTACATTTACAAGCCTTAATTCATCCTGAACAAAATTGGCCATGTTTAGATCTTTATACTCCAGCAGCTCCCTGGAACAAGTAGTGGCCTTTGCGAGTTAACGACGGGGACAGGTTAAAAGCTAATTATCGGCTCCGCTCGCCTGTAAGAGAGCGGGCGACGTCTTTATCCATCATCGGAGCCGACAGAGGGCCGGGTGACGTCCTCCTCCCCAGGCCCCAGGCTGGCAGGCACCAAGTGGCCCTGTGTGAACTCTGGGTGACAGGGGTGGCCTCCAGGCGGCCCCAAGCCCGCCTGCCTTTGCTGCTCCCCAAACCCAGTCCCCCGGCCTGTCACCCACAGCCACCCTCCAGGGATTCCCTGACCCTGGGGCCCACCCCTCCTGCCATGGCCTGGCCAAGGGGCCACTGCACCTGGAATTCTGCAGATCACGGTTCCAGGGCTGGTGTCCTTGGCCGTGTGTGTGTGTGTGTATGAGAGAGAGAGAGAGACAGACAGACAGACAGAAAGAGAGACAGAGACAGAGAGAGAGAGAGAAGGAATAGAGAGAGAGACTGGGGATTGAACCAAAGGGGTATTCTTTTTACTTTTATTTTTTTGTGGGTCTGGGGATGGAACCCAGGGGCATTCTGTCTCCAAGCTACACCCCAGGCCTATTTATTTATTTATTTATTTATTTATTTATTTATTTATTTTGGTGGTACTGGGGTTCCTGGAAACCCTTCTACCTCCGGCCTACACTCCCAGACCTAATATTTTTATTTGGAAACAGAGTCTCTTAAGCCAGAGCGGCTGGCTTCGAGCCTACGCGATCCTCCTGTCTCCGCCTCCCAAGCGCAGGGATTACAAGCGTGGCCACCACCACGCCCGGCTCAGCCCTATTTTTTATTCTTTATTTTAAAACAGGGTCTCACTAAGTTGCAGAGCGCTTCACTAAGTAGCCGAGGCTGTCCTCAAACCGGGATCCTCCCGTCTCAGCCTCTGGAATGCTGGGATTACAAATGTGCACCACCACGCCCGGCTAACCCGGGGGTATTCTAACTTTCAAGCTATACCCCAGCCCTATTTTATTTTGACACAGGGTCTCATAGATTAACAAGAGTCTCACTACTGTTGAGAATGCCCTTGAATTGGCGATCCTCTTGCCTCAGCCTCCCAGGAACCGGGATTACAAGTGTGCACCACCATGCCCCGCTCCTCACCCCTTCTTCTTAGCCTTGGCTAAGTGGGGGACGCGGTGGGCTGCTACCACCCCCTGAGGGCCAGGCCGGAGTCTCTCCAGGCTGCCCTCATCCAGAGGATGGGAATGGTGAATCCAGGCGGCTCGGATGGCGGTGGAGGTCCACCGAGCTCACCTCTGGGCACCACAGCCCTGGCCACCATGGGTGCTGGGTGCATGCTGGGATCAGGGGTCAGTGTCTGGGGTCCTGGGGGAGCATGTCAGGTGTCTACCTCTGGGCAGCTCTTCCTGGGGGGGGGTCCTGCCCGCCCTGGGAGCCAGAACAGCCCCAGGTAGTGGTCAGAGGAGAATTCTGGCCCTCGCACCCTGGTCAGAGGCCTGGTGAGGTCCTGCCTGCTCGTTTGGTTCCCAGCAGCATTAATGGCGGGTGCTCTAGAGGGCAGCTGGGGCTGGAGTCTACACCTCCCGCTGCGTCCAGCTTGGCTCCAGCTCGGCCCCCAGCCCACCAGGTAGGCTTTCTCAGGAACCCTGCACGCAAGGCTCAAGCAGCCCTGCATGGGGAGGAAACCTTACCACACCCATTTCCCAGGAAGAAAACTGAGCCCAGAGCAGTTAAGTACCTTGTCCAGGGTCACAGCTAGCAAGTACAGAGATTTTTTTTTTTTTGGTGGTACTGGGGGTGGAACCCAGAGGCTTTCTACCTCCGGGCTATACTCCCAGATCTTTTTTATATTTTTTATTTGGAAACAGGGTCTCACTAAGTTGCTAAGAGCCTCACTGAGTAGCTGAGGCTGGCTTCGAACCTGTGTGATCCTCCTGTCTCAGCCTCCCAAGCGCAGGGATTACAAGCGTGCGCCAACATGCCCAGCTTGCAAGTACAGAGATTTTTAAATTTTTATTTATTTATTTATTTTTGAAGTACTGGGGATTGAACCCAGAAGCATTCTACCTCCATGCTATACCCCCAGCCCTATTTCTTCCCTCCCTTCCTTCCTTTTTCCCTCCCTTCCTTCCCTTCTTCTTTTTCTTTCTCTCTCTTCCTCCTTCCCTTTCTTTCTCTTTTTTTCTGTGGTACTGGAGATGGAACCCAGGGGCATTTTACCTCTGAGCTATGCCCCCAGGCCTGTTTTTTATTCTTTATTTTGAAACAGGGTCTCACTGAGTTGGGGAGGGCCTAAGTAGCTGAGGCTGCCTGCGAACTGTGATCCTCCTGTTTCCACCTCAGCCGTACTGGGATTACAAGCCTTGCCTGCCACACCTGGAGATGAGATTTGAACTCAGACCTTCTGGGGGCAAAGGCCATGGTCTCACCTTACCCACACTGCCCCTGGGGAGCAGGCAGAGCCCCAGTGGTCTGTCTATAGTGCCCCTGTCCCAGTACCTGGGCAGCTCCCCACCTCCACTGCCACGAGGGGCTGCTAGGCAAAGGAAGCCCTGCTGGCCAGTCGTGGACCTCGGGCCAGGGCAGGGGACACCAGGCGCATGAAGACTGAGCTGGCCCCAGCCCTCCAGCCCAAGGCCGCTCTCTGTGATGACCAGTCAAGGCTCTGCCAGGGAAGGCTGGGGTGGGGGAGGGGAGCACGTCCCAGCTGGGGGCGGTTTGTGTCCCCCCTTCTGCCTTCTCCCCACCTTCGGGGCTACAGAGAAGCAGGCTGGCCAGAGGCTCGGCCTGCCTCAGAGCACCCTGGGCCATGGTCGGTGGGCTACCCTGGTTGTGGGTGCTGGTGACGCAACCCATCTGGCGGGTTGCGGCAGAGACCACGGGAGGCAGACGATTCCCCCAGGGTGCAGCTGGTTGTTTGTGCAGGGAAGGGGAAGCTAGGGATGGGGGAGGAGGGCTCATTAGCTTTTAATCCTGCTGTGGACACGCTCAGGGAGTCTCTGTGGCCTCAGGGGTGTTGGAAGAGCCCAGACTTGCCCGGAGGAGGTGAGAGTTCTGGAAAAGCCCCATGGCCTAGACTGGCTGCCTCAGTTTCCCCAGGTGTCCTGCGTAGGCTTCCCCCACACCTCTTAACATACACAGGATGCGGGCGCCATCAGACGCCTGGCAGGGTCAGCTGACCGGCCCCGGGCCCCTCGCCCCACGCTCCCTTGATCGCCGGCCTGGCCCCAGGCTTCCCAGCCCAGGAATGTGGACAGATCAGAACAACGCCAGCCCTGCTTCCTGGCTGCAGCCCGGAGCCCACTGCGGCACACGCCGGGGCGAGGGCTTCCTGCAGCCGGGGGCGTCCTTGCGGACGTGCGGTTGTTCTGAGCCACGGGGGCAGGCCCATTTCTAGATAAGCAAACAGCCCAGAGAGCCTGGGTTCCTTTCCTGGCGCCACACAGCGGCAAGAGGCCTGACTGGGTAGGATCCCGGCATATCAGCGGCCCCAGCTCCCACCACCCTGCCATGGCCTTCTCCTACTGAAGTGGGAAGGGAGCTGCAGGGAATCAGGGGGACCAGGGCGTCTGCGGGGGGCCGGCCCCTCCACCCAGGAGACTGAGAAGCAATGCAGCCCTCCACAAGCCCCAGCCGCAGGGGCCTCCTCAATGAGCCGGGAGCCAAGTCAGAAACCTGGCCCCGGCCCAGGGCTCACAGCCCTCCACACCCCTCCTGCCCCCAGCACCTCCTGGAGGCCGCCTGCCAGTTGACTGCTGGGAACAAGGGGTGAGCCCTCCGGGGGTTCTCGGCCCGGCCCTGGCACTTGGAACTCCCTGGTTCCCCCCCAGGGCCAAGGATCCCGCCCAGAGGTTCTGGGGCACCACCAGCTGAGAGGAGGGGCCCCTCCTCCTCCCTGGGGAATTGCATCAGCCCTCGCTCCAGGCGCAGGGAGGGTGGGGCCGAGGGGCTGGGGTCCCTGGTCCTGCTTTTATCCTGCCTGCCCCCTCATCGGAGAGCTTTCCTCAACTCGTCCCAGCCCAGAGGCCACTCCATCTGGCAGTCAGTCAACAAATATTTACCCAGCGTCTTTCCCCAGCAGGCAAGCGCAGGGATGGAGCTTTAACAAAAGCTAAGGCCACAGAACTGTGGCGAAGGGAGGGCTGAGACCCACGCACACGTGACCACACACACGCCAGACACACGTCTGCATACATGTGCACGCACACCAGCGCCCACCACACATATATACAACCACACGCGCACATAGCTCCAACACCCCAACACACTCGCACGCACGCACACACTTGCCCCATCCCTGGTCAGAGTCCTTCCTGGAGCTCTTGCTCTTGGGCAGGTCCCTTCTCCCAGGTTCCCTCCTGAATGATATCATGATACCTGGACGGTGCCCAGCACAGCGCCCTCATAGCAAGCCCAGAAACGGGTCCCAGAGAGAGCCTGTGAGCAGGATTCCACCTGTGCAGAGGGGGCGGAGGAGGGGGCAGGAAGACACAGCCATCCCAGACGGGTGCCACAGGATGTGGGGTGCACCGGGCCACGCTAACCCTACCCGTGTCACCACCCTGGCACGGCGCGGCCACAGCCCCGGGTGACCTGACAAAGGGCGCGGAGATGCCTTAGCTGCCTCCCGGCAAACCCTGCTCCCCTCAGGGACTGCTCCTGGGGCAGGGGCCGAATGAAAGCCTGACAGCCGTCCCTCCAGATGCGATTCAAGCAGCCTGTTACAAACAGGGAAACGGGGTCAGAGAGCACAAGGCCATCGGCCTCAGTGCCTGGCCGGGCCTCCAAACGCCCTCCCCTGAGGTCCATGGAGGTTTCTAGAGGCCCCAAAAAGGCCCCCAGGGGGAGCAGGTCCCTGCCACCTCTGCTGGGTGGAAGGTGCCGCAGCTTCTGGGAGCCACGCCCAGGCTCTCCTGGGCATGCTCGGCCGCCGCCTGGCACTGCAGGGCCTCATTAGTGGGGCATCTTATAGCAACGTGGAGAGCCTGCATGACCTCTAGGCTGGGCACCAGGCGGCTCTGAATTTTACAGGGTGAGAACAGAGACAGAAGGAGGTCGGCCGGTCCAGGGCACACTGGGCCCTGCCCCCACACCGGCCCTTGCTCCTCCTCGGGCGATGGAGCTGAGAACCCCCTCCTGCCTATCGGGTGCTGAGCAGCAGGGAGGCTGCAAACGCCAGGGAAAGGTGACCCCGTGGAACGGGGACCTCAGAGACACCACTGGATAGAAGGGGAAACAGCGGTCCAGAGACGTCCAGAGCTAGCCGAGAGCTGGTCTGCAGTGCATAAAGCCTGGTCTGGAGCCCAGGCCTCCCATCCCACAGCCAGCCCTGGGCAGGAGGGGGCCAGGGAACCAGGGAGGCTGGGGATGAGAGGATAGTGCCAGGCTGGGACCAACCCCAGCTGCGTTACCGCTGCCCGGTCCACTCCTCCTCTCAGGAGAGTTCCCCACAGAACTATTTATTTATTTATTTATTTATTTATTTATTTATTTATCAACTTTTTATTTATTTATTTTTTGGTGGTACTGGGGTTCCTGGAAACCCTTCTACCTCCGGGCTACACTCTCAGACCTATTTTATAGTTTTATTTGGAAACAGGGTCTCCTAAGCCTCCTGTCTCCGCCTCCCAAGCGCGGGTGTGGTGGCGCACGCCTGTAATACTAGTACTTGGGAGACTGAGACAGAAAGATAGCAGGTTACTGGTCAGCTTCAGCAATTTAGCAAGACCCTGCTTCAAAGAAAAAAAACATTTTAAAGGCTGGGGGGCGGGTAGCTCAGAAAGAAAAGAAAAGCAAACTGGCTCCCAGGCCTGGGGCCCTCTGACCCCCACCTCAGGGCCCTGTTAGATCCTCTATGGCCGTGTTGACCCCTGAGGCCTTAGATGAACTGGCCAGCTGGGCTCTCAGACCCCCAACCCTGGCCTAGGCCTTTCACCTCCAAGCAAAGACTGGCTCTGCCTGTCTCTCTGCCAAACCACTTCCAGGAGGTGCTGGCCCACCGGAGAGGCCTGAGGGACCCAGCTCCACAGCCAGGGCTCCGCCCACTTCCCCATCCCCAGAGGCCGGCTCCTGTGGGCGCCCCAGAGCCTTTTTACCAGCACGAAACAAGAACAGGGTAGAGGTATGTGTCTGGGGCTCCAGGGCTCTGAAAGGCCAGGAATGGGAATAAAAACAGAAACAGAAAGTGGGTGTGGTGGATTACAAACCATGCTGGTAAGCCCAGTACTTGGGAGGCTGAGACAGGAGGATCATGGTTTGAAGAGTCTCAGCTACTTAGGCCCTGTGCAACTCAGTGAGACCCTGTTTCAAAATAAAGAATAAAAAAAAAAGGGCTGATGGTGTAGCTCGGAGGTATAATGCCCCTGGGTTCCATCCCCAGTACTGAAAGGAAAAAAAGACAACCCACCACCACCAACAACCCAGAAGCAGAGCCTGGAAGCTTCTCAGAGGAAGGAGGACTCCTGGGGATTCCAGCGGGCCCATGTCTTCCCCGGTGTGTGTAGGGAGTCTTCTGTGTCTGGTGTTCTCAACCCCCACATCCCTATGTGGGGATTCAGCCCCCAGGGGTGGTGTTGGGAGGTGGCTGAGGCCACAGGGTGCGGCTTCACAGAGGGCATCAGAACCTTGAAAAAGAGACCAGCACAGCGCTGTCCCGAGGCATCTGGAGCAGAGGGTTCCCGCTCTAGAGCTGTGAGCCACCAATTCGCCTCTTCCCAACCCTCGGTCCGTGGTACTGTGTCCCAGCAGAGCCACTAAGATGGGGTCCTCGGCTCCCTGTGCAGAAGGCCAGACACCTGATGTTCTGTGGCTACTGCCGAAGCCTCTGGGGCCTGACCACATCCAGAGAGGCAAGAAAGACCCTTCCCCGCGGGCCGGTGGCACACGCCGGTCGTCCTAGCAACTTGGGAGGCGGAGGCAGAGGATCCCAGGTTGGAGGTTAGTCTGGACAACTTAGACCCTGTCTCAATATTAAAGAAAAAAAAATGGCGGGGGAGCAGCTCCGTGGTAAAGCACTCGTCTAGTACAGGTGAGGCCCTGGGCCATCCCCAGCACTGCCAAAGGAAGGCCCTTCCCGGCCTCCCACCCCAAACAGGCTTTGTAGGGGCCGACTTGTGTCCCAGTCACAAGAGACCGTCCGTGACCTTGAAGATGCTGGGGATGCCAGGGAAGGTCAGCACTGAGCGCGTTCTGGAATGCTAGAGCTCACAGGGCCCAGAAGCCTGACACATGTAACTCAATGGGTGCCTAATAGTCCCATGAGGCATAGCCTCCGGTAGCCCCTTGTCTAGGGGGAAACTGAGGCAGGCAAAGGAAAGCCGGTGCGGCCGCACACAGCATAGAAGGGGCTGCGGCCTGAACCCAGGCAGGCGGGTCCGGCCTGTGTGTCCAACCTCCTTGGGTTCCTCCAGGATCCAGATTTAGGCCATGGAGGGGCAGCGGGGCAAGCCCAGCCCTCCCTGGGTGAGCCACTCCTGGCGCCGGGTTAGAGTCTCCTGAGAAGCAGGACAGACGCTTCTCACACCGCACGGCCCTCCCTCTGCACCCTGCGGGTGATTCCTTCTGCCCCCGCACCCTGCGCCTCGGCTTTACGGGCTGGCTTCAAGCTCCCCTCCTGTTCAGGACTGTATTACTGAACTGGGCGTGGCGGTGGCTCGTAATCTCAGCATTTGGGAGGCTGAGACAGGAGGATCGTGGTTTGCAGACAGACAGCCTCAGATACTACTTAGTGAGGCCCTTTGCAGCTCAGTGAGACCCTGTTTCAAACTAAAGAATAAAAAATAGGGCTGGGGGTGTAGCTTGGAGGTAGAATGTCTCTGGATTTCATCCCCAGTACCGCCCCCCCCCACAAAATACATTATATATATATATATATATTCTTTTCAGTATCAGTGCCCTACAGCTAATGAGGCAACACAGGCCCAGCCGTGGTCAGGATGGCTTTGCTGTTACGGGTGGTCCCTCCACTGCCCACTCCGTGCGCTATGAGCCCCTCATGGCCCGGGGCCTCCCGTGTTCTCTCTCGGCCCTGTGGGTCACCCCCGAGGCTCCCTGCATGTGTCCACTCCGGAGCTGGCAGCATGGATGCCCAGGTGGCCGGGCCAGCGGGCTCTGCAGGGGAGAGATAACCCACGGCGAGGCCGAGCCTGGCTCCAGCTCCTGCGCCTGTCGGGGCGTCTCGGGCTAGGAGCCCCATCCCTGGCGCCAGGCTGGGGCTCGGGGACCGTGGCGGGAAGTGGCGGTGAGGCAGAGCCCTTCACAAAGAGCGCGTCTCTGCGCGGGGAGATAAAGGGGGGGAGAGGGCGCTAAGTCAGCTGTCAGCCGCACACATGCTGACAGGGCGCTGGGCGCCTTTCGCGCACGCGGCTCCGTTTGTCCTCATTCACGGGGAGCCGCGCTTTATCTCCCTCCCATTATGTGAGGCCACAAGGCAGACACTTGCTCCAGCCTGCGCGGCTCCCTTAGAAAACATTAACATGTAAATGTCACTCTCCGAAGACCAGAAATGAAATGAAATGACCGAGCGCAAGATGCCCTGCCAGCAAGATAAAAAGTAAAGAGACGCCCCTGGGCGGGGCCCAGGCTGCGGGCGGCGGCGCGGGGGTCTGGGGGCAGCGGCTGTCTTGTCTCTCTCCTCATACGTGGGTAGTGGGAGCCAGGCCTGAGAGTCGTACTGGGCAAATGGGAGCTTCCTGGCCGCGGACCTGGTGTCAGGATGAATCGCAGAAGCTTCCTAGGTGCCTGGATCCTGATGTCCCACTACAGATGCAGGGCTGCAGTTCCCGGGGCCCCAGCACATGCTCTTAGGGGGTCTATGACCCCTAGGAAAGCCCCTCAGGAATGGCTCTGACTTATTTACTCACGCCAGGGCCTCCATCTCCCGACCAGAAGGGGCCAAAGCCAGACCGTACCGCCCAGCGAGAGAGGAACCCCTCCCCACTGGGATCACCGAGACGTGGAGGCGCACACGTGTAATCCCAGTACCCAGGAGACTGAGACAGGAGGATCGCAGGTTTAAGACCAGCCTCAGCGTCTTAGCAAGGCCCTCAGCAACTTACCGAGACTCTCTTTCCAAAATAAAATAAAATAAAATAAAATAGGGCTGGGGGGTGTCGCTTGGAGGTAGAATGCCTCTGGGTTCAATCCTCAACACCACAAAAACAAAAACAAAACAAAACAAAAAAACCAAGGTGTGCTAGGTGCTGTGGTGCATGCCTATAACCCTAGTTTCTGGGAGACTTCTGCAGGAAATCACAAGTTAGAGACCAGCCCCGGCAACTCAGTTAAGATAAAAAGAGAGCCGGGCGTGGTGGCCCACGCTTGTAATCCCAGCATTCCAGAGGCTGAGATAGGAGGATGGCTCGAGGACAGCCTCAGCTACTTAGTGAGGCCCTTTGCAAGTCAGTGAGACCCTGTTTCAAAATAAAGAGTAAAAAATAGGGCTAGGGGTGCAGCTTGGAGGTAGAATCCCTGGGTCCCATCCCCAGTACCACAAAACAAAAAAGATGAAAGTGTTGGGGTGCAGCTCCTGGTGGGGCGCTTGCCTGCTACCTCTGGGCCCTGGGCTCGCCATCTGGGGTGGCGCTGTGACTACCATACAGCTCCTCAAATCAAGGGGGGAGTGACGGGACCCTTGGGGAACCGCCCACGCCCTCCCCCTTGGTGGGGAGCCGGGCCCTGCTCTGTGTGATGGTTCTGTGATGAGCCTCTGACTCCATGATGACGCTCCGTGGCATAGAGCTGGCCCTTTCCCGGGGCCAGGCGCCCTGCTCCATCACTCCTGCCTCACCCTTTGAGCTCCTGTGGGTGGGGCCGCACTGTCCCCCAGGCCAGGCCAGTGACCTGCCCAAGCTCCCTGGCCGCAGGTGCTGGAGCCAGGACAAGCCCAGCGCTGAGCCTCTCCTAGGGCCTCCCAGGATTGAGTACGTGGTGGGGCCGGTGCCCGGTGAGGCTCGGGTGGAAGTAGCCGTCCCCAGGCAGGGCCACGGGCTTAACTTGAAAACGGCCTGGCAGGGGAGGGCGTGGAACGGAGGCAGAACCAAGGCAGGAGGTTACCCTTGGGCAGCGCCTTCCTCCTGCTGCCCCGGCGCCCACCCACAGGGATCCAGCTTCGCCCAGCTCACAGCAGAGCCCTGGGCACAGGATGGGCATCCGGGAGCCAAAAAGGCGGCAGGGGAGGGGCCTCAGAGTGTGGCAGAAGAGCGGGAGGAAATAAGTCCTCTTCCCCCACGTGCTGGGGTGCTCAAAGAGCTTGCCCACATACGCTGGGGGCCTGCCGTGGCGTCCTAACCTGGCCCCGGTGGACTCAGACCTCACTCTCATAGCCTGCCCAGAGCACTGGAGGAGGGCAGGACTGCTGTGTCTCTGGCCCCCACCTGTTCTGGGGATCACCCCTCACACAGAAAACTGCCGGCCACCCCACCCCAGAGCCCCGAGGAGCGGGCTCAGCTGGACCAGCCTTTGGTTCTGAGGTGCCCTGGGTGGAGGGCTTCCATCCCCACCTGCTGGGGAACCTCATTAGCAGACTGTCAGGGCGGCCCCAGGCTCCAGAGCTGAAAGGAGCAGCTCTCTCTACAGGGGCAGCTCAGCTACCTACCCCAGAGGAGGCGAGGCACAGCCTGGGGACACCCCGCTGCTCTTGGCTCCGGGGTCTGCACCCCAGGCCTGAGCGCAGGCCCCAGGGACAGGGACCGCAGAGGTGGGCGGCGGCGCCTGCAGTTGGAAAGTATGACCATAGAAAGCTGGAATGCCCTGGGAAGCCACAGCGCTCACCCCAGCACACCACAGAGGGCCGCTCCTGGCGCTCTCTCTCTCTCTCTCTCTCTCTCTCTCTCTCTCTCTCTCTCTCTTTCTCTCACACACACACGTGCACACCCTCTTACACGCATGCCAGCAAATGCTCACACATGTGCGCACACATGCATACATCCACATGTATGCACTCGTACGTACAGGTAAGCGCATGCACACATGCGCGCACACACACATGCACACACGCACACACACACACACCCTGCCAAGCGTCTGACTCATCAGCCCTGGCGTCCAGTCCCAGGATCCCTGCAGGGCTCAGAGCGGCCCAGGCTGGGGCAGGCCAGGCGCCAGCAGGCTGTGATCTTCCCAGGCCAGCAAGAGGAAGAAGGCGCAGGAGCAGAGGCCCCGGACTCCCCCAAGCCCCACCGCAGCCCAGCCTCAGCAGGGCGGAGGGGAGAGGGCACCTGGTTGAGAAACCTCCACCGGCAGCAAGAGACTCCTGGCAACGGGGCCCTTCTCAGAACAATGGGCTGAGAGCCCCACGCTCGCCCGGGCAGCTGCGAGGAGCTGGCCAGCTTCGCGTGTGAGGCGTGTGGGAAGTGGAGCTGGCCGCCCGCCAGGGGGCCGTGCCAGGCCTCCTGTGGACTCCTGCTCCCGCAGGGCCAGCTGGGGGCGGCCAAGCAGAGTCTGCCCCTCCAGGCCTGGCTCCCTGCCCTCTTGCAGCGCCGAGGCCGCCCGCCCGCCCACCCAGCAGCTGCTCTGGGGGAGGGGAGCTGAAAAGCAGAGTATCCAGGAAGCAGGACGCGGGGCCAGGGGGCACGGGAGGGTCCTGGGGAGTGAAACAGGCTGCGGTGTGGGTGGTTTCCCAGCCCTGGACGCTCCTGGCCGAAGTAGTGTCCAGGGTCCCTGGCCCTCCTCCCCTGGTACTCAGTGGAGGGAGACAAAGAAGGGGGGAGGCCAGAAGGGGGCAGAGAGGAGGGAGGGGAAGCAGGGGGAAAGGGGCATTCCGGGAGGAGGTTGGGGAGCCGAACCTTGACCTCTGCGCCCAAGGGTGACCTCCCTTCTTCAACTGAGAGTGCTCAGCTAGCCCGCTCACCCCAAAGTCCCCTAGGGTCTTATGTTTTCCTCAGGTCCCTACCTGGGTCCTCAAGGTGAGGTTCCCTCAAGGCCAGCAGAACCTGGGAGTAGAAATGGAGATTCTGGGCGACCCACCCCAGGGAAGGAAGTAGACTTGGGTGCCCCGAGCAGGGAGGGGAGATTCGAGGACGGCCTGCATGGTGCGGCCTGTGACGCCCACAGCGGTGGTGACAGCTAGGTGCTCAGAGGAGCCAGCCACCATTTGTCCTGAGGCCGTGTGAGTGTCCACCCAGCTGAGTGGCTGCTGAGCGGGGAGTGGTGGAGAGCAAACCGGCCTACGGAGGCAAGGCCCAAGTCGCAGGGGACGTGTAGGGGTGGAACAAGATGGTGGTGCCGGTTCCGACCACGAGCTGCCTACCTGTCTCCACAACTCACAGGCCAGGCGCACACTGGCGAGATCCAGTCTCTCTGGCCTCGACCTCCTCGCAGCTCTGCAATTAAATTAGCACCGTCCCCACCCCAGCCTCTCCCCGCTAATCAGCCGCACCCCCCTCCCGGGTGATGGGAGCGCTCTGGTGTCAGAGTGGACTCTAATGCGTGCGGCGTGAGGGACCCTTAATTTATTACGTGCCTGTAATTGATGTTTATATAAAGTAGCTCTTACAGCTACTCAAAGTGGGAGATGAAAAGCCATCAATCAGCCATTTGCCTCAAACATGAGGGGAGAAAACATCACAAATATCAAAAGCCACCCCGAAGCCGCCCTGGGAGGTGCTGGACGGGCGCTTTGAGGCTTAGGGTCCCAACCACGCGGGAGCTGGGGTCCTGGGTGCCGAACGCCGCCTCTCGCGGCCTGGCAGCCCTCCTGGTTCCACGGACCCAGACTCCTTCAGGGTCAGGAGGGGGAGTGAACCGGGGCCCAGCACAGAGGGTCTGCTGAGCCATAGGCGCTACCCAATTCACGCTGGGCTTTACCCAGGGCAGGGTGGCGGTGCTAATGCCCTGGCGCTGGCTCCTCAAGACACACACACATACGCGCACACACGCACACACCCCTCCTACCTGTGCATGGTTTCCACCACTCGCCCCCAACCTAGCATCGAGCCCAGACCTCGGTGTGTTTGGGGAGGCTGGTCGTGACCGACCACGGAAGAACTCTGTGTGGCTGTGGGCCTGGCCACCCGGAGAGCTTCCTACGTGGGGCGGAGTAGCAGTGAGGAGCAGCAGTGCGGCGTCCTGGGGCTGCAGGACAAGTCACCACAGGCTTGGTGGCTTAAGACGAAGGAATGCATCCCCGGTGGTCTGGAGGCCAGCAGGTGGAGGTCGGCCTCGCTGGGTCGAGGTCAAGGCGTCGGGGCCACACTCCTTTAGAGGCTCCTTCCTGCCTGGTGGCTCCAGGCAGCTCTTGGCTTGTGGCCGCATCGCTCCAATTTCTGCCCCAATCTGCCTCTCCACTGTCTTCTAGAGACCGTGGTTAGGGCCCACCTAATAACCCAGGAAAAAAATTTTTTTTTGGTGGTACTGGGGGTGGAACCCAGGAGCTTTCTACCTCCGCGCTATACTCCCAGACCTATTTTATATTTTATTTGGAAACAGGGTCTCACTAAGTTGCTGAGAGCCTCACTAAGTAGCTGAAAGCCTCACTAAGTAGCTGAGGCTGGCTTCGAACCTGTGCAATCCTCCTGTCTCAGCCTCCCAAGTGCGGGGATTACAAGCGTGCGCCACCACACCCGGCTCAGAGCGCTGGCTTTTAAATAAAGACTTGAAGGACCCAGGTGCGTGAGCCTTCGCACTCCTCGTCTAAGCAAGAGCATTCCAGGTCAGAGGGAGAGCAGGTGAAAGGCCCTGAGGCCCTGGCATGTTCAGCAGGACAGGAGCCCACCAGGAAACATGCCAGAAGGCAGATCAGAGGCAGAGGGGTGGAGGGGGTGCCGCAGGCGGCGGGGGCTGGCGGTTCTGTTTTGACTGGCTCGCTTGGTGTGGGGTGGAACCTGGAGGCCCCACACTGCCAGGCCAGGGCCCGCGCACTCGGGGCCGCCTCCCGGGGCAGTGCCCTTCGCTGTCTCCTTCCCCAGCCCCGAGGCTGCCCGAGCCCTTGCCGCCTGGGGCCCTGGGAGCACACAGCTGCAGGCACAGAGCCGGCTTCCGCATGCTGCGCGCTTGGGGGTGGCGTGGGCCATGCGGCCACGCGCACACGCCGGGGCTCTGGTCCCCGGCGGGGGGACCGTGGCTGCCACAGCCGCAACCTCCATTAAGAATTGATCAGCCCGGAGGGAAGACGTCTTTAGCTCTGGGCCTCCCACGGTGGGGCCCGCAGCAGCGAAACCCTGCTCCTGGGAATAAATGTTAATCCATCCCTGGGGCATGAGGAACAGCGGCTCCACTCCCCTGAGCGAGCCCACTCCCCTGAGCGGCTGGGGGGCAGCGGGAGGCCTGGGGGCGAGCTGCACAAGATGGCGGCGGCTCGGAGCGCTGCCCCCAGCCCCACCTGCTCAGCTGCTCGGCGCTGCCCGGCCTAATAAACCCTCTCTCTTCAGAGTCACATTCTCTGTGGTCTCAACAGGGAGCCATACGTCACCAAATCCAGCAAAAATTTGTGCTAAATTGAATCAATCCATCTTGGAAATGGCTCTTGTCAGCGTCTGTCAGAGGAACTGTCTGCAGGGGACGGAGGGATCAGGAGGGCTGGGGTGCGGGGCGCTCCCTCCCGGCACCTCCAAGGCGGCCACAGCGGCTGGCAGCACACACACGTGTGCACGTGTGTACATGCACACATAGGTGTGTACACACGTGCACACAGGTTCGTGGCCATGCACACACACGGGATGTGTGCACACATGCACACACATTGATCCTCTGGGTGAGGCTCACGGCAGGCTCTAGGGCAGGGACGGGCGGCAGCTGAGTGTCCCTTGAAGAGGGAGGAACACACACACACACACACACACACACACACACACACAGGCTCCTTGCTGGCGGGCTGGCACGCCCACAGTGACCACTCAGCGGGGCCATGCTCCCTGAGATGGGGACTGCTTACCTCTCACTTCCAAGTACAACACAATCATTAAACGCCCACTGAATGCTCTGGGCCAGGGCGGGGAGGGCCAAGGAAAGCCCTCAGCTGGGCCTCGGATCTGGCTGCAGCGCTCGGGGCTCTGAAAAGCAGCGAGAGGCCGGGGAAGGCGCGGAGGCCCCAGGTCCTCTTGAGGGGCAGCCACGGTCACCCCTTGGGAGTCGGCTCGCAGGGTCTTGGGCTTGCTCCTGGGCACGGATCCACACTGGAGTTCTGGGCACCCAAGGCCACAGGATGGGGCAGTGTGCCGCTCCTCCCTGTTCTGAGGGGAAACAGGCTCAGGCACCCTACAGCCTGCCCCAGAACTGGGCGGGGGGCCTTCAGAGCCCCCAGCTCTGGTGCCCACCCTCGGCCAGCCCAAGACCACAGCTGTCCTTGTGTCCGTCAAGTTTGGTTCTCAAAGTTGTCCCTGGCATGGAGACCTCATTTCTACGAGCCCTCACGTGACCTTGGCGCCCACCGAGGTCGGGCTGCACTCAGCGACCGGCCATAGCAGCGCCAGTGCCTGCCTCACCCACGGCTCCACGCCACGACTCAGAGGGCCCAGCCTCGGGCCTGCACACCTCTGCTTCCCCAGGGACCTGACCCAGGCGGGGTCCACAGATCTCCGCTCGGTTTCCCAGGTGTCAAGTTCAAGGGCCTCAGGGAACAAGGGTAGGACAAAGCCCGGAGTTCCTGCTGACCCACTCTCGACAGACAAACCAGCGACCGCGTCCTTCAGCACTTTGGGGTCACGGGCGCCTCTCTCCTTGGGGCTGTGGCTAAGTGTCCATGAAACGGCTGCCTGTGGCTCAGGGCAGGTCCAGGGGTGGCCCGGAGCCCAGGCCAAAGCTCACCGAGACTCTCACCTCCTAAGCAGCCTTTCCCGGGCCCCCATGAAGCCCTGGGCGGCTTTTTCCCCTCCTGGGGTAGAACATGCTTGTCCCACCCACTGCAACTCACCTCTGGCCCAGCACTGCTAGGCAGGAAGGCACCTGGACAGGTGATCACCGGAGCATCACCCAAGCATCACCTGTCTGGGAAGTAACTGCACCAGGCAAGGCACTGGCTGTTTGGGGCCGGGTGGCTGGGGACTGGAGGGGACTCAGGAGTGGCCATGCTGGCTCTCATCTGGGTACCGGTTGCACGGGGAGTTCAGCTGTTCCCAGACTCTTTCCTGCTGACCAGCATACTTCAGCAACAATTGTAAATTTAAGAAGAAACAAGAATAAGCCGGGCATGGTGGCGCACACTTGCAATCCCAGCATTTGGGAGGCTGAGACAAGAGGATCGCAGTTCGAGAGTAAGGCCCTCTACAACTCACTGAGACCCTGTTTCAAAATAAAGAATAAGCTGGGCATGGTGGCGCACGCTTGTAATCTCCACGCTTGGGAGGTGGAGACAGGAGGATCGCGTAGGTTCGAAGCCAGCCTCTCTGGCTTAAGAGACCTTGTTTCCAAATAAAAATAGGTCTGGGAGTGTAGCCCAGAGGTAGAAGAGTTCCATCCCTAGTACCACCAAAAATAAAAATAAATAAATAAAATAAAGAATAAAAAAACAGAAGCCGGGTGAGGTGCCTCACGCTTGTAATCCCAGCATTTGGGAGGCTGGGACAGGGGGATCGTGGTTTGTGGACAGCCTCACTATTTAGTGAGGCCCTTTGCAACTCAATGAGACCCTGTTTTAAAATAAAGAATAAAAAATAGGGCTGGGGGTGTAGCTTGGAGGTAAAATGCCCCTGGGTTCCATCCCCAATACCACACACACACACAAAAAAAAAAAAAAAAAAAAAAGAAAGAAAGAAGAAAAAAAAAGAAAGAAGAAAATAATGACACCTAGTGCGGGCCAATTTGTATCTTCTCCCACGTCACTGCTGAAGTCCAAGTGCCTGCAACCCGCGGTCGTGCCGGTAGGTACAGGGAGACTGGGCCTGTGCAGAGGCGACGGGGCCTGGGCTTGCCTGACGAGTCAGGACGTGAAGCAGGCCGAGGCGAACGGCGCCTGCCAGCCAAGCAGCAGGGCTTTGGGGTGCGCCATGCCTGCAGCTAGATCTTGGTTTCCGGCCTCCGCGACCGTGACAACAGATCTCAGTTGTTTAAGCTGCCGGGTCTGTGGGAGTTTTGCCCTGACAGCACTAGCCCACCGGGTGCGTGGGAGCGACCGTGGCTCCATATGGGAGGCCCAGCAGCACTGCGCCGCCCCCTTGCCCTCAGCCCCAAACCTGGCTGGGGTGACCAGGCCCGGCCTTCGGGGGCCGTCCACCTCGGACGCCCACCACAACCCCAGCTCCATTTCCACACCAGATCCCAGGTAGGCAGCCAAGGACGGAAGCAACAGAGGGATGTAGCCGGCCCAGGAAGACAAAAGCAATCTCTCTTGACACAAATATAGATGAATACGTGGAGAGGAAACCCACAGACTGGCAAATTAAAACGTGGTCGGGGCTGGCAAGCGCCAGGGACGCCGGCTGATAGATCTTCCCAGCCAGACAGCCGAACGGACCAAATATGTCACAGCGACAGGCTCAGGAAGACTGCCGCCCCCACGGCCCCCGAGGGGCAGGGGAAGGGAGCTGCTGCCAGCCGGGCGGGCCCACGCCGGGGGCGAGGAGGCAGTGCGTGCACACCTGTCCTGCGCCGCCCAGGGGGAGCAGGGGCCCAGGGAGCCCTGGCGCGTGGGGAGCTGAGAAATGGGACGGGGGTCATGCGATTTGGTGTTAGCTGTTATTATAGCCGCACTGAGTCTAGCCCCCACTGGAGAACAACCCTGGTGGGTGCCACAAAGCACCACCTTGGAACACCCCAGGCCGCTCCTGTCCCCTCCCTCTCAGCAGGCCCTGACGCCAGCCCCCGGCCTCCACGTCCCCCTGGCCTCCTTCCTGCCTCCCGCTCTGCCTCCTTCTCCCTTCTCCTGGGATAACTCTTCCCTCGTTCTCCGGCGGGTCCACGGACCTCTGCACACCGACCCTCCCGTGTCCCCCGGGACCGCGCCCTCCCTAAGGTAGCCACAAGTGGCTATTTAAATTATTGAAGTGAAACGAAATGAAAAATTCAGTGTCTGGGCTGCGCTGGCCGCGTCCCAAGTGCTCGGGAGCCCCGCGGGCTGGCGGCGCTGCCACAAAGCACAGGCATGGACGCTCCTGTCTCGCAGAAAGCTCTGTCTAAACTCTGCCTTGCGCCGTCCACTGCAGAACCTCTTGTGACAGCCAGCGTCCCCGGGTCCACTCCTGGGTGGGTGTGTGGGGGTCCCTGGCTGACACCGGAGCAGACCGGCGGCGCCAACCTGCACAGGCGCGGGCCCTTGTGGCTGGCCTGGGTCCCGCTTCTGTCCTGCTGTGGGAGGACAGGTCCTGGGAGCCTGCGACGCTGACCGTGCTCACGAACTGAGCGTTCAGGGGTCAGGGCCACGCAAGCACCCACCTGGGTCACCTGCTCCACCGTCCAAGCCCCAGTGAGGACGCAGTCCTGCTTCACAGTGTCACGGGCCGAGGCCCAGGTAAGCCGGCTTTCAGACACGCCTGATCCCAGCTCGGTGTGGCGAAGGGGCCACGTGGGTTCTGAGTTACTGTCCCCGAGGGAGGAGTCACAGCAAAGACCGATGCCTCAGATCCTCCTGGCCCCTCGCCTGGGGTCCTGGGCACTGCAACAGGCTTCGGGGACATTCAGTGGGAATGTGGGGACCAGGGAGGGCAACCAGGCTCATGGGAGATGGGGCTGGCAGGCCCTGCAAGGGGACTGATGGACCTAGTGACCCTGAGGTGTGGCAGATGAAGCTCGTCCACCCCTTCACTCTTGCTCAGCTCCACGGCGGGCTGGTCTGGGGAGGCCACTGTGGCACAAGGATAGGATGAGGTATCCATCCATCCATCCATCCATCCATCCATCCATTGTGGTACTAGAGATTGAACCCAGGGGCATTCTACCTCCAGGCTACATCCCCAGCCCTATTTTTTAATTTTTAATTTTGAAACAGAGTCTTACTAAATTGCAGAAGGCCACACTAAGTTGCCGAGTCTGGCTGCAAACCTGCAATCCTCCTGTCTCAGTCTTCCAAGTACTGGCATTACACACGTGCACCCCCACGCCCGGCTTGAGGTGTATATTTAAATACCAGGATCCAAACCGGATGTGGCAGCCCATGCCTGTCATCTCAGCTCTTGGGAGGCTGAAACAGGTAGATCACAGGTTCGAGGACAATCTCAGCAAGTAGTGAGACTCTCATCAACCTAGCGAGACCCTGTTTCAAAATAAGAATAAAGTAGTGCTGGGGGTGTAGCTCAGACGTAGAATGTCCCTGGGTTCCAACCCCAATACCCTAAAAATAAACAAGTAAACAAGCAAACATCAGGATCCAAGCTAGAAAAAAACAAATTTGGTTTCTGTAAGGGCTGGGGTGGAGCCCTGTTCTGTGCATGTAAACATGGGTATGTGTGCAAGTGGGCACATGTGTGCAGGGGCACTTGTGTGCATGTGCTTGTGTGCAGGGCATGTATGTACAGGGGCAAGCACCTGTATGTGCTTGTGGGGCGTGTGTGTGCAGAGGCATGTGTCGGTGTGCATGCAGGGGCATGTGTGTACATGTGCTTGTGGGGGTGCTGTGTGCAGCGGCACACACTTGCACAGCTCTATGGGCTGAGTGTGTGCACGTGCTTGTGTGCAGAAGTTCTCACCCAGAGGCTTGGTGACTGCAAGTCCCTTTCAGACCTTCACCTTCCTATTACCCCCACTCTGCACAAGCCCTGAACTTGAGCAGCACACCCTCCCAGAGGGGATGAGCTTGCCCCCCTTGTTCCAGGACCCTAAGAACCCCCAGGCTGCTCAGTCCAATTAGAACCCAGGTTCCCTGTGACCCACAGCCCTGGGCACCTGGCAGGAGGCTTACGTAGCAGGAACCTAACAGACTCAGTGGGGCCATTAACCCACCGCCTGAGCCCAGACACCAGAGAACGCCCGCGCATCACACGGCCGCCGTGGGCGGCGGCGGTCTCGACACCTCACTTAGGGGAGCCAGGCCCTGGTCTCCGCAGACAGCTTCAGACCAGGTGCCATGACAGCACACTGCCCCTCTTTATCTGAGAAGGATGCGTTCCAGGATGACCCACAGATACCCAAACCACAAATAATCTCAAACCCTATGCACACCGTGTTGATTCGGATCCATACAAACCCGCAATAAAGCTTAATGCATAAGCCCGGCACAGTGAGAGCTATTAACAAGAACAAAACAGCAAATTATGACTCAACTGTAATGAAAAACTTATAACCTATGAACTGTAGCAGGTGTGGACCATGGTTGACCTTGGAGAAGCCATAGAGGGAGCCACTGACCGGGGGACCACTAGACCAGGAGGCCCGACCCGCCTGTTTGGGATGGGGTCCCCGAACTGTCGAGTGCACGGCCCACTGCCCCTCCCCTGGCCATGGCCGCTCCCAGGGAGGGGGTAGGGCCCAACGCTTCACCCCACAGACACCCCGCCATCTGGTATCTCTCCTCCTGCCTGCCCTGCATGGCCGGGATGGGGCGCAAGCAGAGGGTCCCCTCTAGTGCCCCACTCAGTGGGATCGGTGCTAGACACGGCCTGGGAGATTTGTGGGCGGCACGGTGGGAGACGGAGCGCTGGGGTGGGGAGCCCTTTTCTGCAGGGTCAGCAGCCTGGGCTCTCAAGACCCCCACTGCACCTGACCCGCCCTCCTAATGGAGGAGGCAGGAAGGGTGACCATCCATCTTTCCTGCCGCTGGTCCTAATTAAGCACCAGCGAATTCCCCAACCTGCCTGCTTCCCGTCCCCGGCATAATATGTTATTTACCTGGAGCTAATAGGTTCACGGGTAATGATAGTCTTGCATCAAATGACGGCCGTTTGGCTTCTGACAGTTTTAAAGACCGGTCTCGGGGACACTCGGGTTTCTAATTACAGGGTCTGTCATCGGCGAGGTTTGGTTCAACAGCACCTCCTTCTCCTGTGGGTGACGCTTCTGTCCAGATAGGAAATTTAAGCTCAGCCCCGACAGTTAAGGTTAAAAATACTGCTCCGTATGAGGCAAGGGATCATAATTTGGGTCGCTGCCGTGTTTAATTAATTGGACTGCGGCAATCAGGACTCCGTGGGCCGTAATTACAGGCAGGGCGAGAGGCCCCGCTTCCCTGGCCGTGTCTTACAGCTGTAATTTCGCGGAGGCTCTGACCTGGCTCAGAGCAAGGGGCCCG
The DNA here is from genome assembly GCF_963383645.1 of Muscardinus avellanarius. Taxonomy (NCBI): domain Eukaryota; kingdom Metazoa; phylum Chordata; class Mammalia; order Rodentia; family Gliridae; genus Muscardinus; species Muscardinus avellanarius. The sequence continues at coordinate 3,093,747 of NC_137796.1, forward strand.
GAGCTCTCTCGAGGCGCGGGCCACTTCATTAGGCAGTGTGATTTGTGAGCAGGCCAGCCGCCCGGCGCAGGGGCAGGTGGGCAGGAGGCGCCGCGCAGCTGCCGGTCCCCCTCCCACAGCGGGCAGCTTCCCTGGGTTGCCCTGCAGGCGGCCCTTGCTGGAAGGTCAAGGTGAAAACAAGACCCATACCTAGATGCCAGAGACGGCCGGGGAAAAGGGATCCCCGCCCTAGAAGCCCGGGTTCCCTGTGCTGTGCACAGGCCAGGGGGTCAGCCCTGGGGCCCCAAACACCTTTGCCCAACACCCTTCCTCCAACACCAGCACAGCAACCCCACTGGGTCAGGCATGGGGGTCTTTCCCACCTTCGCCCCCTGGCCCCTTATCCTGCCCGTCTGCTTTGCTAACCCTCATCTAAAGCCACATCCGACCCAACTGTGTTTTGTCTTTTGTGATGACACCGTCCTGGCCTGTCTGGGGCCGAGTGCCTCTTTATGGCCCCATATCCTGCTCCTGCGTCCGCCCTGGGCCTGGGCCATGCTTGTCTCTGAGCCAGGCTGAGCTTTGGGGAGTTTCCTGGAGACCCCATGGGCTCCCAGCTCAGAGAACACTCCCTGCCTCCTTCCTCCTTCTCCAAGGTGCTGAGAGATGCTTGCGATCTTCAGGACAGAAAACCCACAGTGGTGATGGCAGACAGGCTGGGGCAGACTGAGAATCCTGACCGTGCGGGAGGCCGGGCACGGGCGGCCTCTGGGGATGCTTCCCTGGGAGCTGCTCTCTCTGTGTCCACGGGCAGAGCGGTCAGCCGCTTTGCTTGGTCAGTATCGGGCGTTGACCCTATGGAGCCTTGGTGGTCCTCATCTGCAGAAGGAGTTCTGTCCTCCCACCTCAACGGGAGCACGTCCTTGGGAACAGATGGCTGAGACTTGGAGGTGCTCAGGGAAACACGCGTGGGGCAGGCCCAGCATTCACCCGGCCCGCGCCAGCCCGCTGCCTCCCTTCCCACGGCCTTCGATGAGTTCCAGGACCTGACGGAACTCAGACATAAATTTACCTTGAAGGAGGCCTGTCCCGCGGCAGTGGGGAGGCAGCAGCCCCCGGGAACCCCGATCTGCTTCAAACCCGCTCACAAGGGTAAAGGGACAGGGCTGGCTGGCAGGCATCGGTCCCGGAGTTCCTCACATGTGGACCCCAAAACATACGTAGAAGTCCCGGCCCCCGTCAGCCCTGAAGAAGTCATTTGGAACAAGCAAGGGTCCTTTGCAGTCATGATAGATTATTTTTTATTTTTGGAAAGGGGATGGAACCCAGGGGCATTCTACCTCCAAGCTAAGCCCCCCAGCCCTATTTCACTTTTTATGGGTCTCACTAAGTTGATGAAAGCCTCACTAAATTGCTGAGGCTGTCCTTGAACCTGTGATCCTCCTGTCTCAGCCTCACAAATGCTGGGATTGCAGCTGTGTGCCACCATGCCCGGTTTGTGGTGGCTTCAGATGAGCTCACATAGGGGTAGCCCCTAAATCAAACGTGACCAGGGTCTTTGGAAGATGAGGTCCAGAAGCAGAAGCACAGGGAGGAGGTCATGTGAGGACAGAGGCAGACACTGGAAAGCCAGCAGCCACCAGTGGAGGGGTGCCAGCAGCCACCAGGAGGCAGGAGGGAGCCCCTGGAGCTGCAGAGAGATGGCGGCCCACCACAGCTTGATCATGCACCTCAGCCTGTCAGAGCCCTCCAGAGCCCTCCAGGACCCTCCAGAACCCTCTAGAACTGTGGCATAGCTTTTTGTAAAGCTTCCAGTTTGGGCAGTCACAGGATACTGGTGGAGACCCAGAGGAGGCAGGGAGCCATGGTGAGGGCCTCTCTCGACTTGGGTGCCCTGGGAAGCACAGCCACGTCCATCACCCCACGCCGGGCCCCTCCTCCCAGACCCCCCAACGCGTGGTTCCCATGGAGCCGGGGACCTGGAGGTGGGGGACCAATGCGCCTGTTTATTAAGAATCGAAGGCTGGGCTGTGAGCGTCTCAGCGGAGAGCTGCTTTTGAAGCGCCGAGTGATTTATTTTAGCCAATTACTGGTGCACCTCCCCATCCCCGGGACCACACGTAATTGATTGAAACCTATTGAAAACAAATTAACCAGCACCGGGGCGCAAAGATCTGTTTATCACGTCTCTGGAGGGCGGCGGGGAACTCAGGAGAACTACAAAACATGCTGGGGCCCGCCTTCCCCTTCCCCAGAAGGACAGGAGGAGGAAAAGGAGCGGGGCTGTTCCCAACCAAGCAGGTGGCCCCCCACCTGCGGCCCACCCGCCCTGGTGCTGCCTCCTGGGGATGGTCCTGGTGACCTGGCTGTGGGGGCGCTCAGGGTGGTCCCCGTTTTCTATTGTAAGAACCAACCTCTTAGCTGGGCATGTGACACACACTTGTAACCCCAGCATTCGGGAGGCTGAGAGAGGAGGAGCACAGTTCACGGCCAGCCTCAGCTACTTAGGCCCTTTGCAGCTCAGTGAGACTCTGTTTCAAAATAAAGAATAAAAGTAGGGCTGGGGGTAGAGCTTGGAGGTAGAATGCCCCTGGGTTCCATCCTCAGTACTGCAAAAATTAAATTAAATTAAAAAATAAAAAGAGCTGAGGGTAGTTCAGAGGTAGAATGCCCCTGGGCTCAGCCTCCAGTCGCCCTCTCCCCCACACCCCCCCAAAGATGTAAAGCTCACGAGTTAAAGATATACAGGAAGGAAGGCGAAACACAGCGGGAAGGCTCGGAGCTGGGCCGCGCGGGTGTGTGGGGTCATGGGGATGTGGCCTGGGCTGCTGATCACGCTCCTGGCCGCTTCCTGTCTCTGTCTGCTCCTGGCGGCCATGAGGCGCGGCCTTTCCTCCAGCACACCGCGAGGTTTCTGCCTCGGAACCAGAAACATGGACTAACCTCTGAAACCTCCAACACTGTGAGCAAAAAAACCCTCTCCTCCCCTAAGCATGTACCTGTGTGTGGTGTGCTTGTGTGTACCTGTATGTGTACACTGCATGTGCCTCAGCGTGTGTCTTTGGGTATGTGTGTTTCTATGTGAATGTATGCGTGCACATCTTCATGTGTGTCGTGTGTATCTGTGTATGTATCTCTGTGTCTGTGTGGTATGTGCCCGTGTGCCTGGGGGCACTGGCATGCATGTGTGTGTGCATGCGTGCATCTGCAGGTCCGTAGCCATGGTTTTCTGTGTGTATGTGTGTGTTCATGTGTGTATAGACGTGTGCATACAAGACTACAGCCATAGGTGGCCAAGTGTGCATGCACCTGCGGCTCCACAGGCATGGATTTCCGTGTATACAAGTGTGTATGTGTGTACATGCGTAAACCTGCAGGTCCATAGGCATGGGTTTCTGTGGGCACATGTGTGTACCTGTGTGTATATCTGCAGGGTGTTGCTTGCCACAGCAGTGAGGTACCAGCCCTCCTCCAAATACACCCATTTTTCCCAATTCTATTCCTACCCTCAATCTGCAAAGGCTGACCAGTGCTGGGCTGGTGGCCCCTAGCTCACAGCTGCAGGGGCCTGGCCGCCAAGGTGCAGGCTTGCCCATCCCTCTCTGCCCGGCGGCACTGTGTCCCCCTGACCCGCCTAGCTCCCCCTCTGGAAGCTTCCACGTGGTATTTAGTGCCTGGCTCTGTGGGAAGCCTCTCCCCGGCTTGCCGGGTCCCATCAGCACCCGGGGTGGATGGCGCACACTCCATCATTCACACAGCACGAACTTGTAACCGTCCCTGCCAGGGCCCGGGAAGGCCGCCCATCGCTCTCCCTGACGGTGCTGGGAGATGGATGGTTCTGGGAATTGCCAGTGGCTGCAAAGTGGCGACCTTTCACCTGCGGGGAGCAGGGTCAAGTCGCTGTCACTGTGGGCTCGGCCCCGGGGAAATGAAGCAGGAGACCCTTGGCCGGGCCGGGCCGTGGCCTTGCCCTCCCAGCATCTGGCTGAATCCCACACAGAGGATCGATGCCTCGGAGGCAGGTGCTCTCGGGAGCTGTTGACAAATGAGGAGCAGGAGCTCCGAGGGCGCTGGACGAATTACCCAGCTCCCAGCTCCCAGCTCCCAGCTCCGCATCCTTCCGGGACACAGCTCACCCCTCCCCCAGCCTCCCCCAGGCCTGGTCTAAACTCTGAGCGGGTTTAGAGTTCCCCAGCACATTTGCACAAGGACAAGGGCGCAGGCCTGAGCATCTTATCTAAGAGAGAAGGGAGGGCCCGAGCCCGTGGGGCTAAGCGATGGCTGGGCCCTCATGGCTAGGCCTGGACCGCATGCTAGGACTCTCCTGGGCCCAGGGAGCGCCGTGGCAGTGGGGGGCTAGCCTCCCCCGGGCTCAGCTTCCGGGGAATAGGCCTCCAGAATCTCCGTCCTTTCCTCAAAGGGCTATGGAACACTGGCAGGGCCACGTCATAAATAATGCAGGGCTGGAAAGGGCCCCATGCCATCGCAGCCCACGGGGAGGCCCAGCCTGACCCAGAAAGGCCTGGGCTGGGCCAGAGCAGACCAAGGGGAGACGCCAAAGCCGGGCCTCCCACTCCTGCGGGCCCAGCCCAGATGCCGCACCCTGCCAAACGCCATCCTCCTCAGCAGATAGTAGCCCTTCATCTCCGGCCAGCAGCCAAGTCTGCGCTGCCCCCGATCCACACCCATCACACACCTAGGATGGGTCCTCTGCCGAAGGGGGGGGTCCCTGCACAAGTCGTGAGTTACAGGCCAGCTCCTCTGAGCCAGGCGCGGTGGTGCACATGCGCCGGTAATCCTAAGACTCAGGAGCCTGAGGCAGGAGGGTTGCAGGTTCAAAGCCGGCATGTAGTAACCTAGCGGGACCCTGTTTCAAAATAAAAAAGCAAAAAGGCTGGGGATGAGGAGCTGGGCGTGCTGGTGCACGCCTGTAATCCCAGTACGTGGGAGGCTGAGACAGGAGGACCGCAGGTGCCCTTGGAAGAAGGAGAAGCTGTCTCTTCAGGATGGAGGCAGAGTCAGGATGGAGGCAGCCGCAATCCAGGGACATCTGGAGCCACCAGCCCTGGGGCTGGGGCAGGAGGGTCCTTCCCTGGAGCCCTTGGGGAGAGCCTGGCCCCTCCGGCACCTTGATTTGGGACTTCTAGCCTCGAGGATGCGGGAAGATATGCCTCTGCTTTAAGCCTCCTAGCCTGGGGTAGTTTGTTAAGGAAGCCTTGGAGATCTAACTCGGCATCTGAAACCTCAGACCGGGTAAACCAGAACACAGGAGAGCCTGCCTCCGGGCTGTGCACACACCTGAAGGCCACAAGCTTGCTTCCTCCTGAGACCTCTGCTCCCCCAGCCCGCCCTCCTCCGTCCGGCCGGCCGCGTGGTCTCTGTCAGTGCACGGCACCGTCGGCCAACCTCATATCCTTAGTGCACACTTGTCCTCCAACACACAGAATATCAGTTCCTCCGGGGTGGGGAGGTCACCTGCGCCCCTGTTGTGTCCTCAGCCCCAGGAACACGGGAGATGCTTCGCAGACGGCTGAAGGATGGGCATGTGGGATGGGACCAGGGCTGAGCCGAGCCAGGGACCTCAGGTGGGAAAGCCCCGGGGCTCGGTCGCCATCCCTCAGGGACAGACGCCTCCAGAGCCAGGAGGCCCAGCATGTGGTGGGCCGCGGGGCATGGCGGTCCAGGCCTCAGCTCTGCCACCTCAGCCCCTGCTCTGTCTGTTGTAAAGTGCCTGCCAGGCCGGGCGTGGGGGCGCACGCTTGTAATCCCTGTGCTTGGGAGGCTGAGACGGGAGGATCGCACGGGTTTGAAGCCAGCCTCGGCTACTTAGTGAGGCTCTCAGCAACTTAGTGAGACCCTGTTTCCAAATAAAGTATAACATAGGTCTTGGAGTATAGCCTCAAGGTAGAAAAGGCCCTGGGTTCCACCCCAGGACCATACACACACAAATAATAAAATAAAATAAAATAAAATAAAATAAAATAAAATGCCTGCCTCCTGGAGCTGCTTTGAATATTGAGTTCACAGGGCTAGCCCCTCCAACAGGGCTGGTATTTAGTAGATATTTAGTAACCACCAGGTAAGCATTTACTGGTGTCCTTGTTGTGTGTGTGAGTGTGATACTGGGGATTGAACCCAGGGGCAGTCCCATCTCTGAGCTAACACTCCCGGCCCTTTTTTTGTTTTGAAACAGGGTCTCTCTAGGTTGCTGAAAGTCTTCCTCAGTTGCTGAGGCTGGCCTTGAAACTGCGATCCTCCTGTTTCAGCCTCCCAAGTACTGGGATTACAGGAGTGCGCCACCACACCCCGGCCACTGATGTCGTCTTCGTCAGTGGAACTGGAGGGGTTAGAATGAGAGGGTGGGCTTGGGTGGGAGGTGGTCTCCTGGGTGGGAGAATAAGACCTAGTGCCGGCAGCCAGGCTCGGTGATCAGGCCCATGGTCCCAGCTACCTGGGAGCCTGAGGCAGGAGGACCACCAATTCAAGGCCAGCCCGGGCAATTTAGGGAGACCTGTCTCGGAAATAAAATTACAAAAGGCTGGAGTGTGTCTCAAGAGTAGAGCGCCTGTCCAGCAGCAGAGGCCCTGGTCCCACTGCGAGCACCCAGATACAAACAACACCAGCACCGACAACTAGCTCTGGGCCGGGTCAGAGGAGCAGGAGGCCTGCAGGGCTGAGCTGGCTTAGGGTTATTTATAGATCAAACACAGCTGGCCTCAAGGTGCGGAATCCCAGCCAGAAAGCCCTGCAAGTAACAGGGGAAGCGAGTCCAGCCGGCCTCCAGCAGAGCCGGACTGGCGCCTGCCTCTAGGCTGAACCCGGCTCGAGGCCAGCCCTCCAAGGCCGGGGTCAGCTCCCTGACCTCAGGGGTGGGCGTGGCCAGCAGCCAGCCTCCCAGGCTAGGGGTCAGCTCCTCTGACCTCAGGGATGGGCGTGGCCAGCAGCCAGGCCTCCAGGGCCAGGGTCAGCTCCCCTGACCTCAGGGGTGGTTGTGGCCAGTGGCCAGCCCTCCATGGCCTCAGCTCCCCTGACCTCAGGGGTGGGCGTGGCCAGAAGCCAGCCCTCCAGGGTCAGGGTCAGCTCCTCTGACCTCAGGAGTGGGCGTGACCAGTGGCCAACCTCCCAGCCCAGAGTCAGCCCTTCTAACCTCAGGCCTGGGCATGGCCAGTGGTCAGCCCTCTAGGCCCAGCTTGACTCCTCTAATTTTGGGGGTATCCAGGTAAACAGAAAGGAGCCCCAGTACCTGGGGGGGACTCAGAGCAGTCCCAAGGCCCGTGTGGGGTGACAGAGGGCAGGTACCTCCTGCTCTCCTGTCTGTATGAGCTGGGCTGCATTATCGGCACAGACGACTATAGACGACTATAACCTCGCCAGGCAGACTTTGTCACCCACAGGCCAGTGCGGCTGCGGCTTCTGCTCCTGTGTGCCCTCCGTCCCAGAGGCCTCGCAGTGCCCGCCCGGGCTCCAAACGCCTCCCAGCACGCCCTGGGCTGTTCCTCGGCATCTCCCAGCCTCTTTCGCATGCCACCTCCCTGTGAAGCTCTTCTCAAATGTGTGTGTGTGTGTGTGTGTGTGTGTGTGCGCGCGTATGTGTGTGAGTGTGTGCGTGAGTGTGATACTGGGGATTGAACCCAGGGCATTCTACCTCTGAGCTGCGCCCAGCCCTATTTTATTTTTCCAGTTTGAAATACGGCCTCTAGGTTGCGGAGGGCCTCACTGGTTGCCGAGGCTGGCCACAAACCTTTGCTCCTCCCGTCTCAGCCTCCCACGTAGTGGAATTAAAAGCGTGCGCCACATGCCCAGCCCAGACACTCTTTCAAAGCAATGCCTGCCCGCACCTGGGACCTCACGCTGCATGGCCTGTGCCTCCCTGCTTCCTGTGCCATCCAGGTGCCTGGCTCTCTTGGGCCCTGAGGGCGGGGAGGGGTGGTTCTTTGCACAGCTCACGTGCCCCCATAGCAGGTGCTCAATAAACAACAGGCAGAGGAACACACGGATCCCCTCTCATGGCCCCAGAAGCGACCAAAGAGGCCTCACTGGGACCTGGAGCCAGGAAGAAGCCAGCCGGGGCAAGCTGGTGCCCTGGGTCGCTGGTCCAGGGAGGAAAGACAGAGAAGAGGGAGGGGGGAGTGAGCCTGGCCTGGGGCTCTGAGGCTCATTCCAGTCACTCAGGGACAAGGGTTTGGCCGAGTGAGCTGCACCCCTGCTGGAAGTCAGGAACCCCCACAGGAGGCCTGGGGGGACAGGCTGCCCCTGTGGGGGCGGGGAGGCGCCTGCTGGCGGCTGATGGCCGTGCCCCCTCCAGCAGCCGGGCAGCATTAATCTGACCATATATACACACGCTAATCAGCTGTAACCGTGGCACCCAGCTCAATTCAAATTGATTTACAGAGGCTGGAAATGGATACAAATGTGATTAAAGGCCTTTTATTTTACATAGGTTCTCTATAAAATGATTTAAATCAATTGCCCGGCAGGCCCTGCACTATTACTGCACAGAGCCGCCACTGATGGCTGCGGGGCTGGGAGCCAGTGTGGGCGCAGGGCCGCGCCTGCCCTCCGGGGCCACCACGGGCCGCCGCCAGGGTGCCCTGCGACCGGGTGGGGGTGGAGGGTCCGGAGATGTGTCCGTGCCACCTGGTCACTCCTTCTAGAAGAAGACACGGAGGCTCAGGCCGAGTCAGGCGGCAGAGGCTGGGTCTCCCGGCTCCCAGCACCTACTTCTATGCCAGCCTGCCTGCCCGCCTGCCCAGGGCAAAGGCACAATGGCTGCCATTGGCTTACCACACATGGTCTCTTCCAGTGCTTCTTGGAGCCCTCAGCTCGTGGGGCCAGGCCTGTGTGTCCTGTGCCCCCTGGGCAGGGAAGGCAAACAGGGGACAGGGATCCAACCTCAGAAGTCCCTCCTCTCCTGATCTGGAGGCCAGAGTCTGAAATCCCAGCATGGTAACCTCCCTGAGACTGCAGGGAAGGTCCCTGCATTCTGTGCCCGAGTGGAGGGGCCACCAGAGACCTTGGCTGAGGCCTCGTCACTACCTCCGCCCACATCCCCGCAGGGCCGCGCCCTGTGTGATCCCCAGTGCATCTCTGTCTCTCTCTCTCTCTCTCTCTCTCTCTCTCTCTCTCTCTTTCTCTCTCTCTCTTTTTTTTTTTGAAGTATTGGGGATAAAAGCAGGGGCATTCTACCTCCGAGCTATACCCCCAGCCCTATTTTTTATTCTTTATTTTGAAACAGGGTCTCACTGAGTTGCAGAGGGCCTCACTAAGTAGCTGAGGCTGTACGTGAACCATGATCCTCCTGTCTCAGTTTCCCAAGTACTGGGATTACAAGCGTGCGCCACCATGCCCGGCTTCTGCTTTTCTGAGGAGGACGCCAGCCATGTCGGATTTCGGGCCTGCCTATACCAGCATGGCTGCAAAGACCAATTTCCGAGTCAGGTAACATACTGAGGATCCGGCGGGTGTGAGTTTCAGGGGGACACTCCCGCCTCCCCAGTTCAGATAAGGTGTTACAGCACCCTGCGGTGCCAGGCCTGGGCCCCCAGCCGCACGGTTCCTGGCCTGTGGACAAGCTCCATGTCCCCTCCTGTCTCTGCCCAGGGCTTCTGCAACCTGTTCCCAGAGCTGCCGAGGCGGGTGGCACTTGGCCCCGGGCAGGTCGTACCAGCGGCTGAGACAAGTCCCCAGAGCCCACTGAGTCACAAGGGCCATGTCAGCCCTGCGGGAAGCCCGCGGGGCGGGGGTGGCTGGTGGGGAAGGGGCTCTGTGTGCCCAGCCTGCGCTTCTCGGGAGAGCAGTCACTGCCACGGGCTGGAGTTTTAAATCCAGAGGCGAACTCATGAAGCCCAGGTCAGGCTTACAATCCACTCCCGAGACGCCAGAGTTGTGTAGACAGCGCAGGTGAAGAACAATCCCCAGGGCCCCAGAAAGTCTCACCGCGCAGACACTCTGCCTGCTTCTCCTCGCGAATTCTGAGCCACGGGCAAAAAGAATCGATGGAAACACAGTCATTGAGAGGAAGGGCTACAGGGCTGCCGCGTCCCCGCTGGGACAGCGCTGACCCTTGGGGGGCTAAGTGGGGTCTCCTGCCCCCCACCCTTCCTCGTGTCCAGGCCCGTCTTGGCTCCGAGGCCAACCCTCTCTAATCCTGTCTGCGAGCCCAAGGAGTCCACGCCTGATTCTCTGATCTACCGGCACTTCACTCAGAGCACCACAAGGCCTCCTCCAGAGTCTCAAACACGCTGACCTCTGTTCTCCCCCCAGAAAACTCCTAGGCAGCCTCCAAAACCGAAGTCCAACCTCATAGCACCAGAAAAGCCTGCTGCCTCAGCATCCTATACCACGAGCCCTAGCCCCTGGCAAAGCCTCGGTCCTTGGCTGTGAACGTTTTATAACCAAGCGGGGCCAGGGGTCTATATCCACAGAGGGAGCGTATAGGTTCCCCACGAGGGCCTGGGTTTACCCAGCTTAACCATGCCTAGGGTGCTGTAGGGTATAATGCAGTTGGCGGCACAAATAACTGAATGAGAGAAAGCAGACCAAGCCGAGTCTCCTCCTGCCTGTACACGTCGAGCACACAGTAGGAGCTTAGTAAACAGAAGGGGCAGACCAGTGGATTCAGAAGGAAGGAGATCACGAGAGAGCGAGAATCCTGGCTGTGGAAACAGGAGGGAAAAACCTAGGGCGGCGGGGGGCGCGGGAGGACCAGGCCTGGGGCGCCGGCTGGCCCCGCCGCTCCCCTCTGCCGCCTTCCTGGGCCACGGCGAGGCTGGTCACTCACGTGGGAGGTGCTGGGGCCTGCGCCTCCAACCCCGCGGCACGCTATCGCTCCACAGAGCCCAGGAGTGGCAGGTGGCACTGGGGGCAGGCTTTGAAGGTGCCAAGGGAGAGCAGCGGCCGGTCTGCAGCCCAAACAGACCTTCCAGAGTCGAGAAACCATGACCGTGGGGCCCAAGGCATGTCCACAGTGCAAGGGCCCTCAGAGGGCACAGCCCTGGCCCAGCTCCAGCTCCACGCCTGTGCCGGGGTCACGTGAAGGCTACAAGGTCGGGGAGGACTGGTCCCACCGTCCCTGAGGCTGCAGAGGCCCCCTGGGGCCGTATCCTCTGGCTCTTGAGCACCCCACCAGCATTTAACCCATTGCATCGACCTGTCCAGCACCAGGTACCAGCCATGCGAGTGTACCTGGGGGGGCCTCAGAGAGGCTTGACACAACGGTGTGATTCTGTGGGCCCCAAACCCGGTTCTTCTTTTTTTTTTTTTTTGGTGGTACTGGGGTTCCTGGAAGCCCTTCTACCTCCGGGCTACACTCCCAGACCTACTTTTATATTTTTATTTGGAAACAGGGTCTCCTAAGCCAGTGCGCGCGCGGCTGGTTTCAAACCTGCGTGATCCTCCTGTCTCTGCCTCCCAAGCGCGGGGATTACAAGCGTGCGCCACCACGCCCGGCAAACCCAGTTCTTCAAAGCTGGCCCTGAACCGGCTTCTCTCCGGGCGACAGATGGCACCAGGGACCATCCTTGGGGAGTAGAGGTGCTGCTGCACTGCAAGCATCCAAGCTCACTTGGAACATGATTCCTGTGCGGTGCCTGCCTCACATTCTGTCTGTCCCCCAGTGGTCAAACAGCACACCTCCTATGTAGAAATAGCATCTGGAACCTTCCGAGTCTCCTGACCATGCTCCTCCCCCGTGGCTCAGGCATCCCTGTGTCTTAGTAACCACTGGTGGACCCCATCGCGCTGGGGATCTGACCTCCAATAGAAATCGAGGTCCCCATCTCACTGAGGTAGGCACAAAGCCACTATATGAGAAATTAACAAAAAATATTCTAATTATGTGGCCTATGTTCAGCAACATTTCAACTTGTCCTAACAATGCAGACCAAGCCCCTAATGAACCGGAGAGCCTTCCTCCCAGGCCCGGAGGCTGGGGCTACTCCTGTCACAGGGCAGCGCCGTCCAGCGTGGTATGGGGGCCATGCGGGGGGGCTGGGGGCTGCTGGGGCGGCTGCGTGGGGGCTGAGGCACAGTGCCAGGAGGTGTGGCCAGCACTTCCAGCAGAGCTGGGTCCCAGGGAGGAGTCCAGCCTGGGGTTGGAGTGGTGACCTGGCGGGGAAGGACGGGGCTTCCAGCAGAGAGCAGAGAGCCCGGCATACTGCCAAAGGCCCCGGGAGCCTCTGGGGTCGCACAGAGAAAGGCCACTTTGGCTATGAGTCCTAAAATTCTGCAGACAGGAGACGGCCGTCTACCTAAACCCCCAGCACCACCCCTTGCCTTGACGGGGGAAATTACGCCTTTTCAACAGTCAGGGCGCTGCCACCCTTGGGGGGCTTCCTGGGTGTGTGTGAGTGTGCATGGGTGGGGGTATAAGAGAATGTGGGAGTGAGCGTGAATTTGTATTCAAGTGTGAGAACGTGTGTGCGCACAGGAGGCTGGGGGCCAGTGTGGGAGGGCACGCCCTGAGGCCACCACTCTGTGTCCATCTGTAAAATGGGCCAGGACGCCCACAGGCTGGGGGCACGCGGCTCTCCTGGGGCGGGGGACTCTGCTCCTTCCCAGGGGTGCTGGGGCAGCCGCAGCTCCCAGGATCCCGCCCCCCCCCCCCGGTCAGGCCAGGCAGAGCCAAGGCGTGAAGCGGCCCCCCCAACTCGGGGGGCATCAGCTCCCCGGGAGCAGGCGGCCCAATTACAGGGACATTACGGGCACGCTGATGCGCAGCCAGTGCCAGCGCCCACCTCTCGAGTGATGAGCTGGCCCGGCGGGCTGTGCGGCTTTAATCCGGGAAGGCTGTCGGTGTTAATGGTGCAAGCTCATTAGCTGCAATCCATCTGTCCTTAATGCGGCCGCAGCGGAGCAGGCCGAGTTTGAAGGACGCCCTCCCAGGAACCTAGGAACGTGGGTGGGTGGCAGAGGGCGGGCAGTCGGGCAGTGGCTGCGGCACAGCCCGGGAGGGGCTCCCTCCTCGGAAAAGTGGAATAAAGGAAAGGGTGCAAGCGGGGGCTGGGGGGCAGCTCTCGCTCTGCCTGAAGGCACAGCTGGCGCTAGGAGGCTGGCCGGGCCCTGCACACCTGCTGTGTGACTGTGGACAAACCGCGTGCCCTCTCCCTGTGCTGGTATCTGGGGAGAGGCAAGAGCCAGAAAAAATACCCCTAGGACACAGGAGCCCATGGGCAGGTCAGTGCCGCCTGGAATGCTCCAGATGGTTTTCTGACAACCAGAAATCCTGCCTTTCTTTACCCGGGGTGTCAGGAGGAGCCCTGCCACACCATCTGGACAGTGGGTGGCCCAGTGAGGGGTGGTCAGTCACGCAGTGGCCCCGGGGCCTGGTGGGCCAGACTCGAGCGGCACAGAGGAGACCAGGCTGAAAGAGGACTGAGCAGGTGAGGGCCTGGGGCCAGGCTCGGGTGGCCAGGGGTGGCCCCCACACTGCTGTCCTGGACCAGGGGCAGCGGGTGGAACACGGGGTGTGGGCAGCACAGGAGGCTGGGTGGCTCTGGGCCCTGCAGCCGGGGAGCCAGGTCTGCGCTGGTGTGCGTCAGGGGATCACTACGCCTTTCTGTTCCTCGGTTCCCCATCTGCGGCCACGTGAGGGGGTGACTAGCAGCCCCTCTCTCGGGGGTAATGAGGCCTGATGTGGGTGGTCTCTTCCAACAGGCCCTGCACAGGGCAGAAGCCGGGCTGGCCTGTCTCCAGCGTCACATCTCCTTGGCTTGGGGCTCAGTGTGGCTGTGGCCACCTTCGTGCCCCCAAGTCATCTACGTACTCCTTCAAATGGACCCGTTAATTTTGTTTCTGAGGGGGTGGAGAGAGAGAGAGAGAGAGAGAGAGAGAGAGAGAGAGAGAGAGAGAGAGAGTGTGTGTGTGTGTGTGTGTGTGTGTTTTACTGGGGATCAATCCAGGGGCATTCTACCTCTGAGTTATACTCCCACCCCTATTTTATATTTCATTTTGAAAAGGGGTCTTGGTAAATCTCTGAGGGTCTTGCTAAGTTGCCGAGGCACGAACTTATATGATCCTCCTGTCTCTGCCCCAAAGTCCTGGGATTACAGGCATGTACCACCACTTTTGGCTTCAATCTATTTCTTTCTTTTCCTTCCTTCCTTCCTTCCTTCCTTCCTTCCTTCCTTCCTTCCTTTTTTTGTGGTACTAGAATTTGAACCTAGGGGTATTCTACATCTGAGATACATCCCAAGCCCTATTTATTTATTTATTGTGGGTCTGGGGATGGAACCCAGGGACATTCTACCTCCATGCTCCACCCCCAGTCCTCTTTTTAATTCTTTATTTTGAAACAGGGTCTCACTGAGTTGCAAAGGGCCTCGAGTGGCTGAAGCTTTCGGTGAGCCGCGATCCTCCTGTCTCAGCCTCCTAAATGCTAGGATTACAAGCATGTGCTACTGTGCCTGGCTCCTTTTTATTTCTTGAAACAGGATGTCACTAGATTGCTGAAATTCTAAGTTGCTGAAGCTGGTCTTGAACCTACGATCTTCCTGTCTCAGCCTCCCAAGTACTGGGATGATAGCCATGCACTACCACGCCTGGCTTCAACTTATTTCTAAAAAACTAATTTTGGGGGCTGGGCATGCCTGTAATCCCAGTACTTGAATAGCTGAGACAAAAAGATCACAAGTTCAAGGACAGCCTCAGGAATTTAGCAAGGTTCTCAGCAACTGAAGTGAGACTTTGGTGGGGTTTTGTGTGTGTGTGTGTGTGTGTGTGTGTGTGTGTGTGTGTGGTACTAGGGGTGGAACCTATGGGCCTCCTATCTCCAGGTTATACCACCAGCCCTATTTTATTTTTTATTTTGAAACCAGGTCTTGCTAAATTGCTGTAAAAACCTTGATAAATTCCCGAGGCCATCCTTAAACCTGTGATCCTCCTATCTCAGCCTCCCAAGTTCTGGGATTACAGGCGTACACCACCACCCTTGGCAGGACACCTTGTTTCCAAATAACAATTAAAAAGGGCTGGGAGTGTGATTCAGAAGTAGAATGGTCCTGGCTTCAATCCCCAGTACCACAATAGGAAAAAACAAACAAAACCCCCAGGGTGATAGGCCCCTTGCCTCACAGGCTTAAGGACTTTGCTTCCAGTTCTAGCACCGTTCAAATAAAACCAAATAAATAAATTTTAAAAGCCACATGTCTAGTTGGGCCCGGTGGTGCACACTTGTAATCCCAGCATTTGGGAGGCTGAGACAGGAGGATCCGTGTTTGTGACAGCCTCAACTACTTAGTGAGGCCCTCTGCAACTCAGTGAGACCCTATTTCAAAATAAAGAATAACAGCCGGGCATGGTGGTGCAAGCTTGCAATCCCAGCACTTGGGGGCGGAGACAGGAGGATTGCGCAGGTTCAAAGACAGCCTTGCTGGTTTAAGAGACCCTGTTTCCAAATTTTAAAAAATATATAAAATAGGTCTGGGAATATAGTCCGGAGGTAGAAGGGTTTCTAGGAATCCCAGTACCACCAAAAAAAAAAAAAAAAAAAAAAAAGAAAGAAAGAAAGAAAGAAAGAAAGAAAGAAAAAAGAATAACAAATAGGGCTGGGGGTGTAGCTTGGGGTAGAATGCCCCTGGGTTCCACCCCCAGTACCTCCAAAAAAGGAAAAAATGGCCTATTTTTGCCCGGAAGGCACCTGTCAATCACTAGCAGGAATGGGAGTCTGGAGTCCCAGCCCCAGTGCTCACTGGTGCCGCTGGCCGGGAGCGGGACCTCCATGGAGGCCAGCAGAGTGCGGGACCTGGTACCTGGCCGAGCCCTGCTGCCCGCGGACGACCCTGGGGGTGGGAAAGCTCAGCCCTGTCGCAGGGTGAGCTCCTGCCAGCACGAACGGTCCCCAGCGTGGCATAAACCATGTGCATGCAGACTCAACTCCAGTACTGGGGGGGCCGAGATGAGAGGACCATGGATTCAAGGCCGGCACACGGTCATTTAGCGAGACCCTATTTCCAAATACAATCATAAGAAGGGGTGGGGGTGTAGCTCAGAGATAGCAGGCCCAGGGTTCGATCCCCAGTGCCCCCACACACACAAAAGTCACAGTGCAGGGCGGCCCTGCGCTGTGGCTCTGCTTCCGGGGCGCAGCACCCCCATCCCGACGGGGCCACCTCTTCTCTTACACAGCGGAACCAGCTTCACCCAGCCCAGAATGCGGGAGCAGAAGGAGCTGTGTTCCAGGCCCCGTGGGCCTCAGTTTCCCTGTCTGAACCTGGCGCACCCCATCCTGGGAGGCGGTGGGGTTCCAGCCGGTGCTTGCTGCGCTGTCTGAGCCGGCAGGAGGTGGGCGGGGGGCGCCGGGAGGAGGGCTCTGTCTCGCTGAGGCAAGGCTCTTCAATGATTCAAACAAGAATCGCAGCCTTATTTAAAGGCTAGTCTTGCATCCGCTGCCTCCCGGCGGCCCGCGCCAAGGCCTGCGGGTGTGGGGGGGGGGCGCTCCCTCTGGCTAAGTCAATTAATTAAGCAAACACTCGCCAGCACGTTCTCAGGTGTGCAGCCGGGAGGCCCAGGGTCTCGGCCTGCCGCCTCGGAGACACTCGATCCTGGCAGAGGAGCCCGCGCCCGGAATGCCAGGTGCGCTCCCGGGGGACTCGCCACCGTGACTCACAGGTGGGGAAACCGAGTCACAGAGGGAGGGGTGGGACTCGCTGCAGGCTGAGATCCCAGAGAGGGTCATTCACCTCCCAACCCTCTCCACCAGCATCCTGTTCCTGGGCCCCCCCAGACCCCAGGCAGACAGCGCAGCTCCCGGCCCTGCAGCCCCAGCTCCCGCCAAGGACTGCTGCAATCCAGCTTAATAGAGGGGCCGCCGAGCTACAGAGTAGAGGGGCGACCACCCAGACCACCCAGGTACGGGACGGTGGGGCCCGGCCGGCGGCCCAGCCTCCTGTGGCTGAGAGGGGCTGGCTACCCCCAGACTAAACCCAGCCGAGCGACAGTGTGTTCTGGCAGGTTCTGGGATCCCGGCATCTTCTCGCAGGACGAGAGCCACAGATGGCACGTAAGGACTCACCCAGGCCTGGCCCACCCTCGAGCCTGTGATAAACCGCGGCCAGGCTGGTGCCCGGGAAGTCTGAAGGGCACAGCCCAGCCTTCAGCTTCCATGGGGCACGGGCAGGGGCCAGGTCCCCACACATCGCGCCTGGGCCTCCAGGGGCCCGGCTGGCCCGGAGGCAGCCGTGCACGGCGCCACGGGGTGTGGGTGCTGTGTCGCGGCTCTGCCACCTGGGCCTGGAGCCTGGGGCACACTGCACAAACTGCCTCAGGGCCTCGGTTTCCTCAAAAGTCCCGTGACAGGTCCCTTTTATCTGAAGGGCCTTTTCCTCCCGTCCTCAGCCTCCTAGAATCCTCCTACACATGCCTCAAGACCCTCCTTGAGCATGGCATCCCTCTGTTCATTCCAGAGTTATTTTTTGTGTGTGCGGTACTGGGGATCACACCCAGGGGCATTCTTCCTTCCAGCTACACTCCCAGCCCTATTTTATTTTAAATTTTGAAACAGGGTCTCACTAAGTAGCTGAGGCTAAACTACGAACCTACAATTGATCCTCCTGTCTCAGCCTCCCACCACAGAGCCTGGGTCTGAACCTGGAAGTTGGGCGCGAGGGCAGGCGCACCGGGACGAACACAGGAGCAGGAGGCCGGCCTGACTGTGGGGCGAGCCGGAGTGCGGCCCTGGTGGACGGCCCGGGGGTATGGAACCTAAGGCGGGACCAGCCAGGAAGCAAGCTGAAACCCGAGTGGAGGAGGCTGCGGCCCGCAGGGGAGGAGGCCTGCGGCTTCTGCAGGAGCCCGTCTGCGGTGCCCAGCTGCTCCGTGATTATTATTTCAGAAGCACAGGCGGCCCAGGGGCTCCTGGCCCCCAGCTGAAACTCAGGAGGGGGCTGCTGGGCCAGACTGAGGCCCTCTGGCACCCCGTGGTGCTGGCCACCCCGTGGTCCTCATTATCTGGGCCCCAGGAGGGGGAACCGAGCAGGCAGGCTCAGGAATGGGGTGGCTGGGACCCGTGTGCAGGCAGAACGGGGGTGGCGCGGGGATAGAAGCTTACGGTTGGCTGTGCCGGGGCCCCAGCACAAGGCCGGAAAGAAACTGGGTTACAGACGCATCTAAGTCAAACAGCAGCTTCAGCCGGGCATGGTGGCGCACGCCTGTGATCCCAGTACTTGGGAGGCGGAGACAGGAGGATCGCAGGTTCAAGACCAGCCTCAGCAACTTAGCAAGCCTCTTGGCAACTTAGTGAGAACCTTTTATCAAGACAAAATAATAGGGGGGGCTGGGGTGTCTCTTGGAGGTGGGATGTCTCAGGGTTCAATCTCGAATACTACAAAAAAAGTCTCACCTGGCTCAGCGAGCTCCGCTGCCCACAGTCTGGCTTCCCGGTGCCTCAGTTCCCCCATCTAACAAGGGAACCTGCGATCCTCCTGTCTCAGCCTCCCAAGTAGTGGGATCGCAGGTATGCACCACCAGGCCTGAACTGAGTGTCAGGGACAGGCCAGGCCCCCGCTAGATGACAGAGAAGCAGCGCCCGCCTCTGCGGGTGCAGGCGCGGAGGGCCCCTGAGCTTCTGGTTCTCCGGTGTGGAATCAGGGCCAGAGTGTAGCAGGATGAGACAAAGTGCCACGTTGCAAGCCTGCAGCCACGGCCTCGGTTTCCCCACTCTGTCCTGGTAACGATGGCAGCCCTACCCTAGAGCTGCTGACGCGTCCGTGAGGCCTTGGGTCAGCATCCGGCCAGGATGACACTGCGCCAAGCCCTGCATCTCGACGACAGGACACCTAAGCCAGCCTCTCCCCCACGGCACTCGGCTCTGCATCCTGGGGGCGCCTGCAAGAGCACCACGGGCAATGGTGGGAGTGTGGGGTGTCTCCTCCTGAGGGCTAGGTGGCATTCGGATTGGCAGCACACCAGGAGGAGAGAGAGAGAGAGAGAGAGAGAGAGAGAGAGAGAGAGAGAGAGAGAGAGAAAGGAGAGAGAGGGAGGGAGGGAGGGAGGGAGAAAGAGAAATTTCCCAGAATTCTCCCAGGAATAGGGTGCCCCTTGGAGACCTCACCAGGGACAAAGGTGAGGTAGCTACACCCCCAGCTCTATTTTTTATTCTTCATTTTAAAACAGGGCCTCACTAAGTTGCAGAAGGCCTCACTAAGTAGCTGAGGCTGGCCACACACCGCGATCCTCCTGGCTCGGCCTCTCAAGCACTGGGATTACTTACAAGTGTGCATCGCCAAGCCAGCCTGCCTGCCTACCTGCCTTGTGTGGTTCTTGGGGATTGAAATCAGAGGATTCTACTCTCAGTTACACCCCAGCCCTATTTTATTATTTTGAAACAGGGTGGGGTCTCACTAAGTTGTCTAGGCCTGGCCTCAAACCTGCAGCCTTCCTGTCTCAGCTTCCCAGGTGCTGGGATTATAGGTGTGCACTACTGTGCCTGGCTCAGACAGATGTGAGCCACGAGGGGTCCGGCACGCCTTGTGGGATTAACAGAGATCAGAGGCAGAGGTAGAACAACACTGGGCTCAATCCCCAGTACCTCCTCAACACACAAAGACCTGAATTTGGACACTGAGAAAAACGAAGACAGATACAGAGAAGGCTCCGTGAAGACAGAGGCCGGAGAGCTCAGAGAGGTGCAGCCACAGCAAGGGATGCCCGCAGCGCAGCCTCCAGAGGTGGAGGAGCCTCCCTGCACCTGGCCTGCAGGACTATACAGAAAGAAACTTCTATTGTTTTAAGCCACCAGTTTGTTGCAGTTTGTTGCAACAGCCCCAAGAGACTTGTATTCGCTCTCTGTAGCTGGGACAGCCAGGTGGGGAAGGTTGCTCAGCTCCTGGTGGCTGGAAGGAGAGAGAGGAGAGCGAGGTGGGGAAAGAGGGAGAGAAAAAGAGGGGGAGGGGAGAGGAGAAGAAAGAAAAAGAGAGAAGGAGATAGAACAGAAAAAGAAAGAGAGGAGGAGAGAAAGAAGAGAGAAAAAGAGACAGACACAGACAGACACACAGACAGATTGCTGTTCACCCTCCCGGAAGCCCCCAGTGACTGGCTTCCTTCAACGAGGCCTGACCCGCAGTCCTCCCAGTAGCATGCCCAGCTGGGAACCCCTCGATGGGTTGGTCCTCCAATGAGGTTAACGCCCTCGTGAGCCCATCTCTTCCCGAGGGTGCCACCTCTGGATGCGTGGCGCTGGGACCCAGCCTGTAGCAGAGCTCGTCCACTCCCCTCAAGCCAGTGGTCCTCGACTGGGCCATCCTGCACCTCCTGCCCATCCGGGAGACCGCTGAGATGGGCACGCCTGAGGAACGTGGCCAGCACCCAGCAGGGAGAGGCGCCACTCCACAGCCTACACGGGCTCCCACAAGGGAGCCCTGACCCCAACAGCAGCAGTGCCATGTGCCTCAGGCGAAACACGCCTTGGAGGAGTCCAGCCCCGAGTGGACACTTAGCCGTGGACTGAGTGACCCAAGAGCCTGGTATATGCCACCATGCAACCAGCATTGTCATCCTCCTCCTCCTTTTTGGAACTAGGCGTTGAACCCAGGGACATTCTCCCTCTGACCTACACCCCCAGCCCTTTTAGTTTGAAACAGGGTCTTGCTAAGTTGCTTAAGGTCTTGCTAATTTGCTGGGGCTGGCTTTGAACCTGCGATCCTCCCGTCTCTGTCTCCCAAGTCCTGAGATGACAGGCATGTGTTTACCATCCTCATTTTAAGGCTGGCTGAGATCGGAGCTATAAGGGTCTCCAAAACCTACTGCTAGAGTGGGGAGCTGGCCCAGAGGAGCCATGGGAGCCGGGGAGGTGCTGCCCCAAAATTGCCAAGGGCCGGCCTCCTTGCTCAGGTCTTCTGGGGCGTCCCTGGACACCGCCCTATGAAATGATGGGGGGACAGGCTGAGGGAACCTGGGGTTGGTAGAGGAGGCCTGTCCACGGAGGGGACCCGGCTAGCAGAAGAGCTATGGCCGCCCCCCTTGCCAGCATGGAGCCCCGCGGGCTGAGCATCTGCAGATGGCCACGCGCTGTGTGTCAAGAGATAATCACTATTAAAATTCACTGGGGCTTATTTTATCTTCTTTTTAGATTCCATTTGGGTTCTCTACTTCCTCCCAAAGAAGCCACCACAGTACCATGCAACTTTAGCCGTCCCTGACTAAAGGAACACTCACTAACCCACCAGGGTCTCTCCACTCGGGTGGCTGGGGGAGCGGGGCAGGTGCAGCGCCTCCTCAGAGGTCCCTGCATCTCCTCCGCAGACCCACAGCTCCTCCAAGGGGCTGGGCCACCCATGTGAGACCCCCGCTGTGGGTGCTGGCCGAGGGCCACCACCACCAGGAGCCTGGTATCCGACCAAGGCGCCTCCAGGGGCAGTGGGGTGCTGGGGCTCTGGGATGGCCCGGGCCATGGGAGAGGGAGGAAGGCGCACAGGCTGTGGGCCAGGCACTAGGGTCTATACCAGAGCTCAAACACCCCAACCAGCCCAACGGGAAAGAGCCCGTGTTCCTGGATATCCTGCCCGTGGGGCACACCAGCCGCCTGCCAGCCTCGGAGTCCTCCACAATACATGGGTTCACTGAGGGTCCCCTGACTAGAGCCAGGAGGCACAGGGCTGGATCCGAGGGGTTCTCAGCTCCAAAGGGGGTTCAGGCCAGCTGAGGAAAGCTGGCCCCCTGCTGGCCAGGGCAGATGCCCTTTCAAACTGGTTAAGGATGTAGGCACCGGTGCGCTCCAGCATGTCCCAGGCCTGGGGCATGGCGGTCAGCAGACCGCTGGCTCAAGCTGCTGCCCTTACAGCAGGCAGGAGGGGCAAAATGTGGGGCTCCTGCGAAATGGACCCCAGAGAATCTCAGCAGCGCTGGGATAGTAGAGGCGGCTGATGCATCTCAAATCCGCAAACACCAGGAGCAGCCCCCAGGCCTTGCCGGGACCTTTCTCTACCCATCTCCTGCCCCAGGGACTCCTCACCTTCTGCAGGCAGGTCGCCCACTAAGGTAGCTGTTGGACAGAGCTAGGCTTTGGCTGCACTCCCTTAGCCTGGAAAAGGCCCTCTTTTGGCCAGACCAGCTGATTTCTTCCAGCCTCATGGGAAGGCAGCAGGATGCAGTCCCAGAGCCGGGTCTGCACCTGCTCAGCGGCCTCACAGGCTGCAGGGAACATTCGAGGACACTTTAAATCATGACATGTTTTATAATTTGAAAAAAAGTGTGTATGGTACTAGAGATTGAACCCAGGGACATTCTACATCTGAGCTACACTCCCAGCCCCCCCCCTTTTTTTATCTGTACTGGGGATGGAACCCAGGGGCATCCTGCCTCCTAGCTACACCCCCAGCCCTATTTTGTATTTTTTATTTTAAAACCGGGTCTCACTGAGTTGCAAAAGGCCTAAGTAGCTAAGGCTGGCCGCGAACCACGATCCTTCTGTCTCAGCCTCTTGAATGCTGGAATAACAAGTGTGCACCACCACGCCCAGCTACCCCCAGCCCTATTTTATTTTGAAACAGGGTCTTGCTAAGTTGCTGAGGCTGCCCTTGGACCTGCAATCCTCCTGTCTCAGCCTCCCAAGTACGGGGTTTACAGGAATGGGCCACCACGCTCAGCTTCCTGCCATTTTTAATGTATATTTTGAGGTAGGATCTCAAGTCATCCAGGCTGGATTTCCAACTTGCAAACCTCCTGCCTTGGATTCCCAAGCAGCTGGGATTACAGGGTGCACTGCTCCCCCTGCCTCTGACGTCACAGCCTGGAGGCTGTATCCTTCAGAGGCTGCGTGGGGCTGGGGGCTCCGTTCCTCTCCCAACACCTGGTGCTGCCTGTGCTCTCTGGCTCAGGGCCCCACCACCGGCCCTGCTTCCATCCATCCCGCCTGGCCTTCTCTGCTTCCATCCATCCCGCCTGGCCTTCTCTTTCTCCTCTTTGTGTCTTACGGGGGCGCCTGTCACTGGATTCTGGGCCCGGCCTAACGTAGCATGATTCCAGCTCTGGATCCGTTACTAAGACCCCATTCCTGAAGAAGGCCACGTCTGGAGGCTCCTGGTCCAGGCCGTGAGTCGTGGGTGGCGCTATAGACTGAGAGGGTCCACGGTCACAGCATGCTAATACTAGCACCAGCCCAAGCGCACCTGTGAGACATCAACAGATGGGGAAGGACAAGCAGGAGACATCAGTAGATGGGAAAGGACCGTCCCTGTGCCGAGATCTTCGGCTGGAGCCGGGGCAGGAGGCGGGAGGCGGCCTCCTCCCTAGGCTCTGTGAGGTGGGGCCTGGGAACAGCAGGTCCACTCCTCCTCACGAGGAACAAAGGTTAAATGTTTCACCCAAGGGCACACAGCCAGGAAAAGGCAGGCCCAGGATGCAGACCTAGGCCTCGGGCGCCAAACCAGAGCTCCAACCTCAAGTGGAGACACAGGTGCCCTGTGTTTTTTTTTTGGCGGGTCTGGGGATGGAACCCAGGGGCATTCGACCTCCAAGCAACACCCCCTGCCCTATTTTTTATTCTTTATTTTGAAACAGGGTCTCACTGAGTTGTAGAGGGCCTCACTAAGTAGCTGAGGCTGTCCGCGAACCACGATCCTCCAGTCTCAGTCTCCCGAATGCTGGGATTACAAGCGTGCACCACAATGCCCGGCCAGGACCTTTTTTTTTTGTACTGGAAATGAAACCCAAAGGCATTCTACCTCTGAGCTACACCCCCCGCCCTTTCTTTATTTCTTTCTTTCTTCCTTCCTTCCTTTCTTTCTTTCTTTCTTTCTTCAGCACTGGGGATCGAACCCAGGGGCATTCTAACTTTGAGCTACACCCCCCCAGCCGTATTTTTTATTATTTTTTTGGAAACAGGGTCTCACTAAGTTGTGGAGGGCCTCACTATGTAGCTGAGGCTGGCCGTGAACCCGGATCCTCCTGTCTTGGCCTCCCAAATGCTGGGGTTACACGCGTGCCCACCACGCCCGGTTCTTATGGGCCTTCCACTTCCACTCACAGTGAGAGCAAGCAGTCCTGCCTTCCAGGCCGGCCCCCAACCCCGGGCAGCCAGCCCCAGGCGAGCCCCCCCACTTTCAACAGCTGACCCTGCCATCCGCCCAAGAGCCCAGGCCCTAACATCCCACAGCTGGCCGCAGTCATCGGGACGGGACGTGAACCTGCCTCTGGGCCCCAAGGAAGCAGCTAAGCTCGCAGGGCTGGGCCACGCCAGGGCGATGAGCTCATCCCCCTGGGGACGCGGGAAGGCTCTGAAGGCAGCCCAAAGCATCTGAGTGGACTTCGGATGTGATTCCAGCAGCCATCAGCACGCCCGCTGAGCACCTAGGAACGGGACCAAATGCTCCTCTGGCCGTCCTCTAACGATCTGATGGGCACTTATTGGGCACCTATGGCATACTCAGGCACCGCAGGAGAGTCTGAGACCAGAGTGAAAAGAGCTTTCCTTTGAGGAACTTCAGATCACTAACGTAGGGGCCCCAAGAGCAGGCGCAGGGGGCAGGAGGGAGACCCCGGAGGGCTCCTGGGAGGAGGCAGCTGTGAGGCCAGGCTTGAGGAGCAGGAGCAGGTGGGGAGGCAAGCAAGTCCTCCCCGGTGGGAGGAAATAAGGGCGGGGATGTCTATCACTGGGCGGTGTTCAGCCCTCATTGTTAAAGCACAGACCCGCTTATTCCTGGAGGGCGGTACCCTGACCCCGAGCCACGAACAGGAGGCTGCGGCACGGAGAGGCCAGGTCACCTGGGTGCCACGCCACGAGGCTCCCTTACAGCCGTGGCACCCGCAATCTGGGATGGCAGTCACGGGTGTGAAATCCAGGGGGCTGCGGTGCTGGGGAGGGGGTCTCTCCTCTGCATCCTGTGGCAGCCAGGGGTCAACCTGGATGGCCAGGTAACAGAACCACCCCGTCAGGTTGCAGCTGAAGAGAGAGGAGCCCGTGGCCATGGGTCCTGTCCCCGGGTGGGACTTCCCCAAGCCGCGGCCCAGCACCTCCCTACCATGTCTCTTGCTCTGGCTGCAGGAGTATCCTGCAAGCTATCCTGGGCTCTCTCATGCAAAAACAGGGGTGAAGCCACACCTCCCTCCCAAGCAAAGTGTGTTCATAGGCCGTCCGAACTGAACTTCCAGGCCAAGGCCTGGCCTCCTCCGGCAAGGGCTTCCGCAGCACAGGCTCCTCCCTCCTCTCTAAAGGGTGCGGATGGCGGCTCGCACCTGAGCAGGCGGGGGCTCCGGAATGCTGCATGACCAGACGAGGGCCTCCCTCCGCCAGCCGGGCACTAGAAGGGAGCCCGGCAGCGGGACGAGGGGATCAAACGCCAAAGTAAGAAGAGAGTTTTGTACGTTTGTCTGGCTCAAAGGGGAAAGGCTTCCCCGTTTCCATTCCTCTAAGCTGCTGCCCCCCGCCTGGCCCCCGGGAGAGCCTGGAAAACGCCTAAGCCGACATCTGATGGACGGGGATTTGTTTTAAGCTCTTTCTACCCACTGGACTCCAAGCATCAGCTGTGCGCGACCTCTTCACAGACGACTCTCCCCCGGAGCCTTCAAAAGGCGGAAAGCTTTAATAGCTGCAGTTCAAACAGGCGCTGAGGCGCACAGCCGGTGCAGGGGGCCCAGGCCTGGCAGGTGGGTGGGCCGGAGCGGAGGGCCACGCCCGGCTGCACCCTGGCCTACCTGCAGGCCAGCAGGTGAAGCGTCTGGGGTCGGGATGGCCAGCCACACGTGGTGAGCGTCTGATCTAAGGCGTGGACATCCCTACCCACCCCGTCACTGAAGGCACTCAGAAGCTGGGCCCCCTGTGACCTGAGTGGGCGTCTGTCCCGGCTCAGCCAAGGCCGAGGGCCTGGCCCAGGACCCTGCTCTGAACCCAGGGCAGCCCCAGCCGGGGCCTGGGGTTGGCAGGTCCATTCACAGCAGGCCCTGTGACACTTGCTATGCCTCTTGCCTAAGAGTGCACCAGTCGCGGAGGTCGTGGCCTTGATGCCACGGGGATGGTTAAATCCTGTCGAAGGGGCTGAAGCCGCAGACCCACCCTAGGTACGCGCCTGCACAACCAAGAGGACGCCCCCCTCTTGACTCCATCTCCTGGTTTGCCGGGTGCAGGGCTCCAGGTGGCTGAACCCCAGGATAAAGCAGACCCTTGGGCAGCAGCCAGGCCATTGCAGCTGGCCGCCTGCCCTGGACTCGGTCCAGAGGTGATTCTGCTCGCACTCATCCAGGGGCCCCGACCTGCCACGGGGGGCGCAGGGGCAGCTAGACCGCCGGCAGACGGAGCTTTTCCACTTAAAAATAAATCGATGGCTGTTTTTCTGAGTTGTCAGGAGGACGCTGGATTGGCGGCGCCCCGGACAGCACGTGCGTGGCCGGAGCACCGAGCTCCCGCAGGGGTGGGGGCAGGGAGCTGG
The DNA here is from genome assembly GCF_963383645.1 of Muscardinus avellanarius. NCBI lineage: Eukaryota > Metazoa > Chordata > Mammalia > Rodentia > Gliridae > Muscardinus > Muscardinus avellanarius. The sequence goes on from NC_137796.1 coordinate 3,120,080, forward strand.
GGCCAAGCCTGGCGGGTGGGTGGCCCGGAATGTGCCACTGGCCCTCTCCCCCTCCCTCTCCGCCCGAGTCGGCGCACCAGGTACTTACTGAGATCCAGGAGCAGGGACGACCAGGTCTTCATGCCCAGCATACTGCGCTGCCCTGCGCGGGCCCAGGGACCCGGGGCCTCTAGATGGGGCTTCCTGGCATCACCGGCCACGCGAGAGTCGCCGCGACAGGGGCGTCCGGTGCTCCGCGTGCCCCTCCTACCCGTTTGCCTTCGCGTGGGGGGGCTGGGAGCCGGGGAAACGGCCGAGGATGTCCCCGGAGGGGGCGGGGGCACGGTCCGGAGCCCCGGGTCTTTGGGGGTCACGGAGCAGCCCCGTCCCTGCGCACTGCGCCGCGCCCCGCCCGCCCGCTGCAGGGAGCCGAGGCCGGCCGGGGCGCACCGCCTGCTCGCCGCCCGCGCTCCCCCCGGCGCCCGCGCGCTCCCTCCCCCGCCGCGCTCCCGGGCAGCCCCGCTCCGCGCTCTTGATAGCGCCTGTCAGGACTGCTGAGTCGTCCTGACCTCTCCCCCGCCGCTGCTAATTAAGGCTCCGCCGTGACAGTTCAAGTGCCGAGCACCAAGTTTGCAGAACCGCAGCCTCTAATTGGGGCCGCTTTTCATTTCTCCATCCCAGGGGCTGGGGCTCCCCAGACCTGGGCACCGGCGCATTTTTCTTTTGTATTTTCCATCGGGGAGAAGGAGGGGGACGGGCATCGGGAGGGAAGGGCGGGCGGGCAACCAACGGCTGGGGTGGAGGGGAGCGGGAGCCAGGTGGGGGCCCTGGCCGGCCCTCACCAGCCAGGGCCCCCCCTCCCTGCTGGTCCTTCCACGTGGCCTCTAATGCACCCCCCAGTGCCCCGGGGGGGGGCTCCTGGGCGCCCCCTCCCCTGCATGCTGAGTGGAGACCATTGGGCTTGGATGTGTTGGAGGGGGGCTCAGCTCAGAGTGCATGGCGGGCGGGTGGTGGGTGGGCTGGGCCGGGGAGGTGTGCTCAGCCCTGGGCCCGCTCCCGCCCCTCCCAGCTCCTTTCCAGATCAGTGCTGGCGAGCTCTCAGCAAGTCTCAAGCTGCTTTCTCCTCTACAGCCTACTAAATCAAGCCGTGGAGAGCCCCAGGCAGCAGAGAGGAGGGGCAGAGCTGGCTCTCTGAGCTACCAGGGGGCGGAGGGTGGGGACAGGGCGCCAGGACTGGATGGGGAGCCCCACAGGCCCAGCTGGCGGGCATCCCTAGCTCCTTGTGCAGGGGCGTGCCCCCCCACCCCCCAGCAGGGCTGGGCCTGAGAATTCCAGGGACTGTGACTACACTGGAGGCAGGCATTGCTTCATTCTGACACCCAGGAGCTGCTCCTGGTGAGTCCAGCTGGGGACAGGGGCTGCGGTGGGGGTCTGGAGCAGCCCTGCTGGGGTCTGGGCTGCACCCCATGTTTGGCTGTCACTCTGGGTGGAGAGCAGAAGCCATGCCCTCCAGGGCCTCCCGGGACCTCAGTGTGCAGCCAGGGCAGCGAGCCTTGGCCCCAAGCCAGTACCTCCCAGAGCAGAGCAGGAGCCAGCTTTTGTCTCCCAGGACACAAGTGGCCCCCAAGGCCTTGGGTCACAGCTGGGGGGTTGGGTGCTACTGGCATTCAGTGGTGGAGGGGGGGGGAGGTGCCTGAGTGTCCCGCAATGCCTGGTCAGGAATCAGCCAACCCCAACTTTGAGTAGTCGCGGAGCTAAGAAACTGGACAGCCAGCCCCCACCACCCCATGCAAAGGCCATTGGAAAACAGTCTTTCTCTAAGCCAGCTGTAGGCCGGCCCTAAAGCAGGGTGCATCCCTGGGTCTCCATGGCTTGGGGGCTCCCTCTCCACTGGTGTGGAGGCTGGGCTGCTCAGCTAGAACCCCTTCCTGCGCTGAGATTAGGTCTTAACCCCCTCTCCCACAATTCACACTTGGACGTTCCTGGGTTTGTCCACATCCTCCTTAAGGCGCAAGCCCAGAGGGCCCTCAGACCCCACCCCCGTCTCCTAACACCTCCAGGGATGGAGTTGGGCTGTGGGAGGTCCCTGCTGGCTTCTGCCTAAACCCCCACTTATCAAGGTGCCCGCTTTCTGCCAGTCCGTTTGCTTTTGACACAGTGCTGGACTCCGCACAAACAACCTCACATCTGCCCCGGGGCTTTCTTGCCGTCCAGCACATTTGCAAAACAACCTGGTTTCCAAGCCCAACTCATCCAGCGTCCCTCCCACAGGAGAAGGCATGCTCGCTGACCCTGTGGGGCCCTTCTGTCTCTGGGGAAAGGCCTAGGAGAATCCCCAGGGGTGGGGCCGCCATAAGGAGCAGGGACAGAGATCTCCCCAGGCCAGCCCTGCTGACCTCGAACATGGCTGGTATTCCAGGCAGCAGGATGCAGTCGTGACGTCTCTGCTTATCCGGATCCTGGGGCCCTCCTGTCCAACCCACCAGGAGGACAGGGCCCAAGGAGCTGTGGGGTCTGCAGCCTGCTGGGAGCTCCTCTGGACTGCTGGAGGAGACTGCTGAGCCTCCAGCAGGAGCCGGCAGTATAGACTGTCCAACGGGGCAGTCAACTCACTGCGGGAGCTCCGGGAGGGGCAGACGCTATTCAACCTGCAGACAGTAAGTACTCGAGACGGAAGAGAAGCAGCCACTGGGGAGGAGAGGCAGAGCCGGCAGGGCCTACGTAGGCTCATCCGAGCCCCAGGCACCTGGGCCGAAGGATCTCTGAGCCTTCTCCAACTCCGTGCCACCCCTTGGCATGAGGGGACAGATCCTACCCAGGCCTCACATGGCAAAAGGGACCGAGGACCGTCAACAGGAGCACTCTGGTCTCCACAAGCTGAAAGCGCACCTGTCACTTGTGCTCTTAGCCCTAGCAGCCACCCACCTAGCACGGTCGTCCATGTTCACTGCCCAAGGGCACCTGTAACCCTCATCTATGCACGAGCAAGCACCGCGCTGGGACGGTCTGTCTGGAACAAGAGGCATCTTCTAGTTTGCACGAGGGACCCTTGTGAGGTAAGGGCTCTGTAGGAATGGCTGCTTCCCAAGTGCTGGCCCCTGGCCCCAAAGCCCTTTGTTGGGGATGGTCCCTCTTTACACTCTGAGAATGTAGACTTACACAACCTCCCAGGAAGGGCAGGGACCCTTAAAATCATGCGAAGGGGTAAAGGATTGCCAGCCACCTGTACCGGGGTGCAGGTGGAGACGGGCCACGGAGACCCTGGGGAGCGGCGCTTGCGGCAGGCGGGGCTGTGGCCCTAGATAGCTTCTGCCTGCTTCAGGGTGCGTGACTGCAGGCATTGCTAGAAGACCTCGAGCCCTCTGTCCCTGATGGTCCCCAGCGAGTCCTGAGAACCAAGCAGCAGGACTGAGCGGGTACTTCTGAGGGCACGAGGGTACTGTTGGTCCCCCCAGCGCTGAGGACAGGTGTCCAGGCCCTCCAGGATGGGGAGCCGACGGGGCTATGAACACAGCCTTGTGGGACAGGGATGATGTGGGACCCTCATGGCCCTGGTGCACCTGGGATCAGTGACTGCTTCCTCCAGGGGCCTGGGCTGGGGAGCACCCCATCCCCGCAGGGATGCAGAAGTGCAGTTGCAGGTCTGGGGTGGCGCTCGAGAGTCTGCGTTTCTACTGCGCTCCCAGGGGTGCCGCTGCGGGTCCAGGCACCCCACCTGGACAACTGCTGCTCCATCCAGGTGGCTCCTTGCAATAGACCAAAGCCCTCGCCTTGGACCTGACATACCGGGGGCCCGTCTCCAGGGCCACAATGGCCACCTCTCCCTCTGGGCCTCCCAGGCCAAGCCCCATCTCCACTGCCCCCTCCGCTGGACAGTGCTGTTCCTGCCCCAGGCCGTCCCTCAGCTACAGCCCCTGCCCCAGGCCTGTGTCCTGCAAGGCTGCTTTCCAAACATGCTTTCCTACAGCTGCTGCTGCTTCTTCTTCTTCTTCTTCTTCTTCTTCTTCTTCTTCTTCTTCTTCTTCTTTTTTTTTTTTTTGGTGGTACTGGGGTTCCTGGAAACCCTTCTACCTCCGGGCTATACTCCCAGACCTGTTTTATATTTTTATTTGGAAACAGGGTCTCTTAAGCCAGCGCGGCTGCCTTCGAACCTGCGCTATCCTCCTGTCTCCGCCTCCCAAGCGCGGGGATTACAAGCGTGCGCCACCACGCCCGGCTCCTACAGCTTCTTCTAATGCATATATCTTGTTCCTACCTAAGCGCCAGCCCCAAGACTCTGTCCTTTCTCGAATGTCCCTTGGCATCCCTCTAGGAGCTAAGTGGGGGTGTCTAAGAGTGAGGGGACCCTGAGATGGCTAGTTCAGCCCCCTGAGCCCTTGAGGCCAGGGTCTGGAGGGGAGCCCAGAGCGGGCGGATGTGAGGGGCCAGGCGCGGCAGAGCGGCACTCTGTGCTGCAGGCTCCTGTCAATGGGCTTGGTAATAGCTACTGGCGTCCTAGGATAAGATGAGGCAGGCGCACGGGAGGCAGGGTGGGCACACGGGGGACAGGGTGGGCGCACGGGGGACAGGGTGGGTACATGGGGGGCAGGGTGGGAGCGTGAGGGGCAGGTTGGGCACGTGGGGGCAGGGTGGGCACACGGGGGGCAGGTTGGGCGCATGGGGGGCAGGTTGGGCGCGCGGAGGGCAGGTTGGGCGCGCGGGGGCAGGGTGGGCACATGGGGGGCAGGTTGGGCACATGGGGGGCAGGGCGGGCACACGGGGGACAGGGTGGGCGCACGGGGGACAGGGTGGGTACATGGGGGGCAGGGTGGGAGCGCGAGGGGCAGGTTGGGCGCGCGGGGGCAGGGTGGGCACACGGGGGGCAGGTTGGGCGCGCGGGGGGCAGGGTGGACGCGCGGGGGGCAGGGTGGGCGCACAGGGGGCAGGGTGGGCCCATGGTTCTAGACAAACACTAGCTGCCATTACTGTTGTTATTGAAAAGCCTGGGTGGCGCCCAGCTCTGATCGTGTTCTCCAGGCTCAGTCTGGCTCTGGGTGTTACACTCAGCGCCTATGGGTGAGGCAGTCTCCCCCGTATCTCACCTCTGGGCATGGGGACCTGGGGGACCACTCACTGAGGGCTGAGGAGGGTCTATGTGCAGGCGGGGGTCCCGGGAGGGAGCGGCAGCCTCCACTGCTCCCTCCAGCCAGGAGCTCAGTACAGCCAGGTCCTGAGGCCAGCACACTTTTTTTTTTTTTTCCCAGTACTGGGGATGGAACCCAGGGGCATTCTACCTCCCAGCTACATGCCCAGCCCTAATTTTTATTCTTCTTCTTTTTTTTTTTTGCAGGTCTGGGGATGGAGCCCAGGGGCATTTGACCTCCGAGCCACACCCCCCACCCTATTTTTATTCTTTATTTTGAAACAGGATCTCACTGAGTTGCAAAGGGCCTCACTAAGTAGCTGAGGCTTTCCACAAACAGCGATCCTCCTGTCTCAGCCTCCCGAATGCTGAGATTATAAGTGTGTGCCACAATGCTGAGATTATAAGTGTGCGCTACCGCGCCCGACTGCCAGCACACATTCTAACACCTTCGGGGAGACAGTGAGGCCCGCTGAGCTGACCTGTGGGGCAGGAGAGAGCCCTGAGAGCTCTGTGTCCTCTCCCAGGCCAGGGGCCACCACATTCCAGGCTGCAGCTGCAGCCAGGCCTCCCAGGAGGCTCCAGGCCCTGTAGAGAGCACATTCCCTCCCTCTGCCCCGCCTGCCTCCGCCCTGGGTCCTGACCTCTCCAGATAACCACGCTGGCCTCTGCAAGGCCCTCCCCCGCCCTTATCTGGCCGGCTGCCACATGTTCCAGGGCCAGTGCTGCCCTTTGTCTTGGGGTCAGGAGAAGCCGGAGCTGGCTCACCTCTGCCACCTTCCCGGGTAGGCTGCTATGCCAGGCCTACTTATCACAAGACACCAGCCCTACCCACAAAGTCTCTAGAGCCCAGCAGGCTGCAAAGCCCTTGGTCAGCTTCTCCCAGGAGCAAGCGGATCCTGTGACTCGGTGGGGGTGGGGGACATTCTGTCCCACGTGGGCAGCTCTTTCTGCCGTGCCCCCCCTTCCCTGACAGCAGAGGGTAATCGGGGCTGGGGGGGGGTTCTCTTCCCGGAGGCCAGGGTTCCTAGGCCTTCCTACTGGTGGACCTCCCAGCCGCCCACGGTCACCGGCGGCAATTTCCCCACCCACGAGCCCAGTGGTCTTTAAGTACATGGAACTGCCTCCTGTCTTTTGCAGAAGCAGGCAGGGCAGAAACCACAGGCGCACACAGTAGGGACACGACCCCCTCCATGCTCGCGGTGGAGCGGGGCATGCGTGCCGCCAGGGGAATTCTTGAGGCAGAGCCTGGGGCCTCTGGGCCTCTCCTCTAGCAGGCCCATTCTCCTGATTGCCCACCAGGCCCCACTGCCTCAGCCCCCCTGGCAGATAGGGTCCCCCACCCACGCAAGTGTCCCCCAAGCCCATCCTGCCCGGGGACCCTCCTCCAAGCCATGACTGTGCTCACTGAGGCCCAGGCCTCGTCCAGACGCAGGTGAGCGCATGCCAGGTGGAGGGCGAACTCCAGGCACCAGGATCCATCCCAGTGCCATAACGCGACTCCATAACGCGGATGAGGCTCTCTAGCGTCTGCGGGCCTCAGTTTCTTCATCTGTGAAATGGGAGCACCACAAGTCCCTCCTCACGAGGTGGAGGGGAAGGACTGAGGGGAGCTCACACCTGCTGGTGAGGCACCTGGAGCAGGGCCTGGAAGCTGGGGTGCCTGGGGGAGGATTGCGCAAGGGACTGGGCGCTGCTCCCAGCAGGCGTGAGGTCAGACAGGGGGACGCTCTCATATATGCAGACAGCAGAGGCAGGCAGGCACAGGAGTAGGTGACTCCCGCCCCATAAAGCTCAGAAATTGAGGTAAAACTCCCCAGCGAGGGAGGCCTTGGCCACCTAAAGCCACCCGAAGGGGAGGTGGACAGCCGATGGCCGCTCCTTGTGCCGGTCTCTGACAGCGATGGAGTCACATGGCAGACAAGTGGGGCCTCCAGCCAGGCACAGCTCCGCTTGCCTCTCCTGCTTCCCAGAAAGCCTCTGAGCCCCTGCCCCCGGGCATGGCACAGGGGCTGTGGAGCCATCCGGGCCCCGGCGCCAGCTGAGCAGAGCTTTAGGAGGGTGCACTGGCTCGCTCCTCCTCCCTTCCTCCTCCTCTTCTTCTTCCTCCTCCTTTTTCTTTCTCCTTCCTCCTCTTCCTCCTCCTCCCTTCCTCCTCCTCTTCTTCTTCCTCTTCTTTTTCTTTCTCCTACTTCCTCCTTTCCTCCTCCTTCCGCCTCCTCCTCCTCTTCTTCCTCCTCCTCCTTTTTCCTCCTCCTTCCTCCTCCTCCATCTCCTCCTCCTCCCTTCCTCCTTTCATTGAACTCAGCAGCATTCTATCTCCAAGCTACACTGGATTTTATTTTTTATTTTTTTAAATTTTGAAACAAGGTCTCGCTAAGTTGCTGAGGCTAACCTGAAACCTAGGATCAATCAATCCTCCTGTCTCGGCCTCCCAAGTACTGGGATTCCAGGCATGCACCACCACGCCCGGTCGGGGGCTGTTTCTTCATCCCTGAAGAGGAGCTCTGGGGCTGCCCTGGGGCGTGGGCTGTGCCCGGAGTAAGTCCCACCGCAGATGCACACTGAGCCATGCTCCATGCCAGGCGCTGGCCAGTGTCACGAGTCACCTCGCTCGACCCTCAGCAAGCCTTGTGGGTACTGGGTGTGCCCCCGTTGGCAGCCGGGAACAGAACCGCACAGACTGGGGCACCGTGAGACTCAGCCAGGGGGGGTCTGCGGCCTTTGGGAGCCATCTGTGTGGTGGGGGGTTGATCATGGCCTGCTCCCAGGAGCTATGCCCAGGCCGCTGTGTGGCCCCACTTAGAGACAGGGTCTTTGCAGGTGTGACTCATCCTGGGCTTGAGCCCCGGAGCAGAGACCTTAGAGGAGGCAAGGAGGAGATGCCAGAGAGAGAGGCCCAGGCCGATAACAGGGGTGGAGATCTGAGCCCCAGGCCCCTGTAGCCGAGAAACGCCCAGGATGGTGGGCAGCCACAGAAGCTGGGAGGCAGGCTGAGGACGGATGTCCCCGGGCCTCCAGGGGGTCAAGCACCCCTGTGGGGAGCCGTGGACCACAGTGACTCCAGGAAGCTCCCGCCGCTGACCCAGGCTGTGCCGCACAGGATGGCCAAGCGTGTTGGGCCAGGAGGGCATGGGCCCACTGTGGGGTTATCTGTGTATAATGGCATCCCAGTCCCCACCTCTGGGAATGGGGCAGTCCTGCTGGGGCCCTCCAGGTGAGGGTGAGACGTGAGCAGGTGGACACACACAGCCCCCCGGGGGGCCTGGGACGGGGTTATCTGTACCCTGCAGCAAAGTGAGCAGGCGGTGAGGACCCCTGGGCCAAGGACCGGGCCCCTGGGGCCGGCGTGGGGCTGGTGGTGGCAGGCATGGGAGGTCCAAGGGCTTGAGGACTAGCACCCCCGGGCCTGGGCCCCCGAGGGCCTTCAAGGTCAGGCTGGCATGGACGAGGAGGAGGTACAGAGAGAAGACTTAAGAGAGGCGCCCTCCCGGTTCCCAGCCCCTGCCAGAACTGCCCGGCTTTGCAGTGCGGGGGACTCATGACCACCCAGCCCTTGACCTCCGGGGCCCTGAAAGCCACACTCCAGTGCTAGCTGTGTGTGTGTGTGTGGGGGGGTAAGGTTCGGCAAGTCGCCCAGGGTCCCAGGCCCCGGAAGATGACTGCAGCGCCCCCAGACAGCTTCCCCCATGCCCAATAGCTGCAGAGGCCTGCATCTAGAACTTTCCTTTCATATCAGAACTGAAGGGGATCACTTTGTAGCCGATTGCCCCCACCCCATTTTCTGCTGGAAACCTAGGCCAGGAGGGCCCGTAACTTGTCTCTCAGGATCACACGGCACCCGGTGTTCGGAGTCGGGCTGAGCTGCTCAGTCCGGCAGATTTGGGTCCTGGGGGAGGGTGGTGGTGGTGATGATTGCCCCCACTCCATAGCAGGAAGCCTCCAGTGGAGACCTAGGCATGGAGCACCCCCGCCTCCCCAGCACCCAGCTCTGGGGACACCTGGCAGAAGGGAGGTGCTTGCAAAGTGTTTGTTAAGAGAACAAACGCGGAGAGAAACCGCCAACAGGCTGCCTGGGAAAGGCACCGGTCCGCCCACCAGATGTTCTTCCCTGCGCTCTGTAATTAGGGTTCTGGGCTCAGGGCTTCATGGGATTCGTGGGATTCGTGGAAGGCCCAGGAAGAGGCGCCAGACAGCAGGAGGCGGCGCCTACCTGGGCTGCTGGAAGCATCCATTTCCTTCAGACCAGTAGCTCTGAGAAATACCAGAGGCCTGGCCACAGTCCCAGGTCAATGACAGAGGGGTCAGTGTGAGCCGGATCCGGGCTCAGCACCGGTTAGTTACCTGCCCCTCCCCCACACGAGTAGAGAGATAAATGGCCATGCTGCAGGGCTGTCCACACGGCAAACAAGGGCCCGGAGGAACCAGACAGCTGGACTCTGTAAGAGTAGTCAGGGGAGGGGTTGTGGATTTTTTTTTTATGGTACTGGGGATGAACCCAGGGCAGTCCACCTCTGAGCTGCACCCCAGCCCTTTTTCTTTTGTGTGTGTGTGTGTGTGTGATGCTGGGGATGGAACCCAGGGCCATTCCACCGTTGGGCTACACCCTCAGTCCTATTTTATTTGGAAAACAGGGTCTCACTAAGTTGCAGAGGGCCTCACTAAATTGCTGAGACTGGCCTTGAACCTGCAATTCTCCCATCTCAGCCTCCCAAGTACTGGGATTACAAACGTGCGCCACCTCACCTGGCTATTTATTTATATATTTATTTTTTGTTCTTTGGAAACAAGGCATTGCTAAGTTGCTGAGGCTGGCTTCGAACTTGTGATCCTCCTGTTACGGTCTCCCAAGTACCAGGGTTATAGGTTTGTGCCACCGTGCCTGGCTACATAGTTCATTTAATGGCCCGCAGACACTGCTTTCTGCGCCCATCTTCCCATCGAAGGGTCCCTCTGGTGGGGACAAAGGGATGGTCTAACCTGATGCTGAGACGCGTGGCAGGTGGCCCCTCCTTGTGTGGGCCCGGGCACCCGGGTCTCTGGGAAGTGGACAGGAAAGGCCCTCGTGGAAGCCTCTGGGCAGGGGCAGGGCCAGTGTCTCCATGTATGTCCACATCACAGAATCACACCCAAGGGAGCCCAGCATCACGCTAAGCCTGTGTGGATCCCAGCCACAGGGGCTGCTCAGGGGAAGCTGGACGTTGTGGATTCCTCATCAAGTGCTCCTGTCTCTTGGCTTCCTCGCAAGACAAACCACAGGACACAAGACAGACCGGCAGCCCAGGGGCTGGGGAATGGCTGCAGAGAGATAGGATGAGGTTTTCTAGGGTGAGGCAGGGTGCAGCTTAGGAGCCAGAGGCAGGGGACACCAGGCAGAGACCCGGCGCTCCCTTGGCAGGCTATGCCAGGAACCCCGCTGAATACAGTCTGCAAGAGGCGGCACATCTTGGGTTTCATCCCTCACAGGAGAAATGTCTTTGTGATTGTGAGTCTCAGAGTAGATCTTCAAATCCAACAGCTACAGAGACAGGATCAGAGAAGTTATGCTATCTCTCCAGGATCGCACAGCAGCAAACCCAACTCGGGCCTGCTGGCCCTGGACCACCGCACTCAGCCTCCTCCGAGAAGGCCCATCGGGGGCCACTGACTGCCTGTGAGCTGCGCTGCAGACATGGCAATCCGGTTCCGGAGCCCAGGAGGGAGGGAGGAGCTGCTGCTAGCTCGTCTTCCCAGCCAGCGACCCTCACTTCCCCTGGGCCTGACGGAAACTGGCTACTTGGGGACCCTGTGACCAGAGGAGACACAACAGGGCCCGGCCAGCAAGCCCGGTTTCTTCCCCAATCTGTGCCCCATCCTGACTTTGATTTTCTGGGCACTGCCAGGCCAGAGACCATCCGGAAAAATCGGTCAGGAGCAGCTGCCCGGCGCCTCTGGAAGGGCTCGGATGGGGTGTATGGTGGGCCACACATCCCCGGCAAGGTGGCTCCGGTACCACAGCCAGAGGGAAGCAGCCTGTGCCCCCAGGGTGTGATGCGGCCAGCTGCTCCAGGCTCCGGCCTGCTGGCTCCCTCCCGCACCGGCCACCTGCCCCCCAGAGTCAATATTGACGCCGGCTGGCTGCCATGGCGGGGCGCAGCAGGGCTGAGGGGTGCGGGCGCTGGAGAAGCAAACAGCTCCCCCGGCTTTCGACTCGATTGCTGCGAGGACGGATGAGAAATTGCCTTCCTGACCCAAAACCGCAGTTCACAGCTGCACTTCATTACGGATTTCTCCAGGAGGCCCTGGGAGGCGCGCCGCACCGCTCACCTGTTACTGGCAGCTGCGGCAGGAGCTTTCAACGCGACCGCTGTTTCCTGCCCAGGGTTGCAGGGCGGGGACACGGGGCCGGCTGCCAACCTTGCCCTCCAAGCCCCCTCCACCCCCTGCCAGTCTGCATTAACTCGGCGGGTAGAGGGAGGAGGAGGGAACAGCCACCAGAGTGGGGCCTGCTCTGCTTGGAAGGTGCCAGAAGGCGAGGGTCATGCCGCCCCCTCCGTCCCACTCATCTTTCTGGGCTGCGTGCGGCTCACGGGAGCTCATGTCTGATGCCCGCCGCAGCCCCCAGTACACAGTGTTTGTTCAAGAAGGGCTTCCTCTGTTCTCCTCAGAGCCGGCCTCTCGGTGCTCGTGAAACGCCCTCCCCCATCGATATTTGACAGGTGTTTAAAAAACACAGATCCTGCGCGGCAGGCTCCTCTGCCCTGGCTGTGCATCAGCGCCATTTGGAGGGAGAGCTTCTGGAAAGGTCCAGAAGGCCAGCTGAGTCCCAGACTCCCTGAGCCCGGGCCCAGGTCCTTTTCCAAAGCTCCCAGGCGGCTGCCCTGCCACGTGCAGCCAGGCTGAGATGCTGAGGCAGGCTGTGCATCTGGCCCCGATGGCTGCGTGTTCTTTCCCAGTGGTGGGGGCTGCAGGGCGAGAGGAGCCCTGTCACAGCCCTGGAGAGGGAAAGAGCCAGGCTCAGCACTCGGCCATTGCTAGCCACCAGCTCTCCTGTCCTTGTGCTGGCTCATAACCAAGGCCTACGTGGAGTCGGAGCACAGGCCCAGAAAGCTGCCTGCACCTGCTGCACCAGGGCAGAGCATGTCGGAGGTGGGGGGTGGGCACCGAGAAGCTGTGTGACCCTGGGCAAGCAATTTGCACTCTCTGGGCTTCTGCTGACAAGGCTGGGCACCGAACCTCGACAGCTCAGCACTGTGCCTGGAAGGTACCCAGGACCTGCTCAGGCCTAAACGGTTTCGTTCCTCCTTCCTCTGTGTGTTCTGAGAACTTTGTGTTCCAAGCAGAGACAGTTTCCATTCGGTCTCTGCCTGGACCCTGGGATCCCGGAGGAGCCCTGAGCCCTGCAGGTGAAAAGATGCACCTATCCACGGGGCCACGGAGCTGGTGGCGGGGCCGGCCGGCCACGTGCACTGAACACCCAGCACCATCCTGGGTCCTCTGTCCTCACTGCACACCTACGCGGCTCCTGCTCCTAGCAGCCCCACTTACAGGCCAGGAGGCCAAGGATGCAGAGGTCACTTGCCCAAGGTCAAGCAGTGCAGCTGGGGTCTGAGCCCTGAGCTGCGGTCCCAAGCTCCTAGCCACCACCAGCTCCCTGAATCTCCTTCCAGGGCCTTCCCGGGGGCTCTGGGGTCACAGAAGGGCCAGAGGGGAAGACGGCCCGAGGATCTCTGTGGGGGAGGAGGCCGCAGGAAATGCATCCTTATTGTGGGGCCCTCCCTGGTATCTGAGGGGCGCAGTGGGCCGAGTGGGTTCCTGATCAAGAGGCCCATGGGAGGGGGCCTGAGTGTGAGGAGCCCGTGCACTGTCTGTACCCAGAGGCCGCTCTGTGTCCAGGCCAAATCAGAGAGGCCGGTTCAGGACACACAGCCTGGAACACCTGCCATGGCTGGGGGAGCGGAGCCCCGCAGTGGGAGGCGGAGGTCGCCTGGGGACAGGAGCAGGGAGCTGCGGGGAGGAGGAGGCCAAGGCTCAGAGACAGTCGCCTGCTCGGGCTGCCCAAGTGCACAGAATGTGGTGTGACTGCCTGGCACGGACCTGCGGCCGTGCCCGTCCACACCGGGCTGAGCCCGAGCACAGCCTCTCAGGGAGCCTTGATGGTGCTGAGAGCTAAGTTCTGTTCTGCCCGCTTGACAGAAAGAGGGACACTGAGCTGCTCAGCCCTCCCCGGGATCTCACAGCCAGCCAGGGCAGACCCAGGAGGCTCTAGAGTTTCTGTCTTAGCCAGTTGACTGGACAGCAATCAGGGCCTTGGCCTCCTGGGAAGCAAGACCCCCCAGGATGGGCACCGAGGAGCTCCCAGCCAGAGGGTAGGAGGTGGGCAGCAGCCAGGGGAGGCTTCCTGGAAGAGGAGGCACTGGCTAGAAGATAACGGAACGGAACATAGATACCACAGCTGATATTACTTGGCCGAGGCAGCCAGGCCCTACTCTAAAGACCGTGCGCACAGCCCTCAGGCCGGGGACCTCCCCAGCCTGCCAGGTAAACACCGCTGTTTGTCCATTTCACAGATGGGGCATCGTGGCACAGGGCAGTTAGGAGACCTGCCTGAGGACCCACAGGGATTAGGTCGCAGCCCAGGGATCCAAACTCATCAGCCTGGGCTCGAGGAGCAACCCAGAGAGGTGGCGTGGGTGCGGGCAGGCGCGGGAGGGGGGGCTGTCCCTCCCACCAGGAGCGGGCCCTGCCTTGCAAGGGAAGCAGAAATCTGTCGTTAACACAGTGCCAAACCCAAAGTGGCTGCTCCCGGCCTGCAATCCAATAAAAGTGCGACTTGTCTATTTATCATCCTCGGGGCTTTTTATCAGCGCAGATGGCTGCTGCCTTTGGAAGGCTCTGCAGCCCGCTGCCAGCCGCCGGCGCGCAGAGCTCAGCTCAACAAGATCTGGCCTGCACCTGCGAGGGGCCTGGGGCTGGCTGCCCCTGCCAGAGGGCGGCCACTGGGCACGCGGCGGCGGCAGGCCCTGCCTCCCTGCCCTCGGCCCTCACCAGCTGCCCCCTCCCCGGGCAGGTAGCCTGCGGCCTCTGCCGTGCTGGTCGGCTGCTCCCTGGAGGGGCAGCAAGGAGACCCAGGGGCTGGCGTGTGCACCCCGACACGCCGTGCCTGCCAGGTGCTCAGGGTGAGGGCCGCGCGGCGCACCACCAGCGACTCGGGGTGGAAGATCAAGGGTGAGCACACACGGCAGACAGAAGCCTCAGTTCCCCTGCGTGGGTGTGCCGGGGAGCCAGAGAGATTAACGAGGAGATGGAGCTGCCCAGGAGGCAGAGAGAGCACGCGGAGAGGGGTGCGGGGCCTTGGGGTGGCTGAACCACATCGGAAACACCTGCTTGGAGGTTGGGGGGCTGGAGGAAGGCGGGGGCCCAGCCCCTCCCACGTGGCCACAGCAGCTCTTCTATCCACCCTGAACCCCTGCTGTGGCGTGTGTGTGTGTGTGTGTGTGTGTGTGTGTGTGTGTGTGACCTTTGCCCTCTGGACCTAGCCCAGGAAGTGGAACACCAGAAGCCCCCACCCCTCAGGCTCCCTCCCTCCCTGCCAGCTCTTCAAATAAACCAAGAGGGCAGTTGGGAAAACCAGCGGGCTCCTGCCCAGGTGGCATCCTTTCCGCAGTGACTCTGGCTCCCCCGCCAGACTCTATGCCCAGTGGCCTGGAAGCTTCTCCACGTCTAGAGACTGCGCCTGCCCGTCTCCGCCTGGGTCCTGGGGCTGCCTCAGTGGAACCCGCCTTCCACAGTTCTGGTCTCTGGTTGCTCCAGGGTGAGGCCAATGGGCGTGGTCCCGCCTCCTGCAGAGGAGGGTCCGGGCTCAGGGAGGCTGGGCAGGGTGACCCGCGGCTCTCCTGGGGGCGGGCAGCACTGGTGACAGGAGCTCCTCGTGACAGGCCTCTGCTTCCCGGCCACACTGCCAGCATGTGCCAGAGTGCCTCGTCTGCAGAACGGCAGAGGCATCTGTCGCCCGCACCCTCCAGGCCTGGCTTTCTGTAATACTACTCAGAGTCTGCCCGTGTCAGGAACAGCTAAAGCTCATCTGGGCCTCGCCCCGGGCTGGCCCAGGCCAGGCTACGCCGCGTCTCTATTCCATTATTTCCCAGGCGGGGTAGCAGCCACAGAGTGGACGAAACCGGCCAGAGGTCACGGGCTGGAGCCAAGCCTGGCTGACAAGTGTCTGGGTCGCGCCCTGGCCCTGTCCTGAGCTTCCTCTGGGCCGGCCACGGCTCCCCGGGGAGACCCTGGCTCTGTGATGGGACAGAGGTCTGTGAGGGTTGTCTGCCCATCTTTTTCCCAGGCAGAGAGGACCTCAGTTTTCTAGCTTCTGGCTGCAGATTTTGAAGGCACTGGGGCTTGGGGCACAGAGAGTTGGAGGCAGCCAAGTTGCCTAGGACATGTTGACCCCAGGCGACAGGAGGGGCACCTCCTAGCCTAGCAAAGGATAGAAGCGAGAGATGTCACAACTTCTAAGAGGCCAGCGTCGCCCTAGAGACACTGAGGTGCCCGACCAGTTGCTGATTTTTTTTTTTTTGTCCTAGAGATTGAACCCAGGGGCATTCTCCCTCTGAGCTATACACCAAGCCCTATTTTTTTTTTTTGGTGGTGGTACTATTGGGGTTGGAACTCAGAGGCT
The DNA here is from genome assembly GCF_963383645.1 of Muscardinus avellanarius. Classification (NCBI taxonomy): domain Eukaryota; kingdom Metazoa; phylum Chordata; class Mammalia; order Rodentia; family Gliridae; genus Muscardinus; species Muscardinus avellanarius. The sequence goes on from NC_137796.1 coordinate 3,135,838, forward strand.
TTCTACCTTCAAGCTGTACTCCCAGACCTATTTTATATTTTATTTTGAAACAGGGTCTCACTAAGTTGCCAAGAGCCTAAGTTGCTGAGGCTGGCTCTGAACCTGGGATCCTCCTGTCTCAGCCTCCCAAGTGCAGGGATTACAAGCGTGCACCACCAATGCCTGGCTCCCATCCCTTTTATAGTTTTAGTTTTTTTGTTTTTGCTTTAAAAAAACAAAACAAAACAAAACAAAACAGGGTCTCACTAGGTGGCTGAGAGTATCACATAACTGCTGAGGCTGGTTCCGAACCTATTATCCTCCTGTCTCAGCCTCCCAAGTACTAGGATTACAAGCAGTGCTGCAGCACCGAGCTTTTTATTTTGAAACAGGGTCTCGCTAAGTCACTGAAGGAGACCTCGAACCCGTGATCCTCCTGCCTCAGCCTCCTACACGCTGGGATTAGAGGCCTGCACACCGCGCCTGGCTTCATTCAACAGACGGTTATCAACCCACTCCTGCGCAATCAGCCCTTTTCTTTTTTTACAATCCCCCCCTGGGACGGGGCACTGGATAGTAAATAAGCAGACGAATAAGTGACCGCGTTTCAGCCACCCAGCGTGGCCGGGAGGAAAGCGGAGCTGTGCCGGGGACGGGGGAATGGTGTCTTAGGGTGTGACGTGTTAACTGCGCCTGAACCAGACAAGCGTCGAGTGTCTGGCAGAAGACGGCACCCGGCCAGGCGCCCAGGACAGCAGGCGCCGCCATCGAGGGCCGGCGGCTGGCCAGCGTGGCAGCGGCAGAGGACCCCGTGGGCAGCGGGGGAGGAGGCCATTGCAGCTGATCCCGGTGCCTCTCCCCGGTCCCTGACAGACTCCTACATACGCCTCTGTTCTGGGCCACTGAACAGAGTGGCCTTATCTAGCTGGGGTGACTGCCTAGGGCAGGGTGAATGGCGACCTTTGGAGAAGCCTTCCCTTGTCTTATTTTGGGAGTGATTGGCGTGTGGCAGGCGGAGGCCAGGAAGCTGTTGAAGGTCCTACGGAACAGGCGATCGATAACCGCCCAGAATGAGCCAGCCCCATGTCAGCAGGGCCGGGGCTAGGGGACCCGCTGACCCCGCAGTACCTTCTCCCTGCTAGCACAATACCAGAACCCACCAGCGCCCTCCTCTCCTGGGCTGTGGACGCAGGCAGGCTTGGAAGCTGGGAGCTGCGGGACCACAGCATTTCTGACGCCCCCTGGCCCTCCCCGACCCTGTGTTGCTGAGCAGCACTGCTGGTCCCAAGGGCACAGCCTGGAACGCTTCTAGGGACACCTGGCTCCCTGGCCACGGGCCCCACAGATCCGAGATTGGCCGGCCAGATCAGTGACCTTTGACCCCAGTCAGGAAAAAAAACCAGGATGGCATCGCCCTAATCCAGGGTTGGGTGTGACATAGATGTTTGGGTTCAGGCTGGTTACCCAATTCTGGTCCTAGTAAACACATCCAAGAGGTATATGAAACTTCCAGAAGCCAAGGCCGCGCTTCCCCCTGTAGGGAACTCTCCACCAGGCTGCTGTGGGGTTGAGCAGGGTATGCCGGCAGCCATGCCCCCACAGGCCTGGAGACCGCAGGCCTGGAGCCCAGGTCTAGTGACGCCGAGGTTCACCTCTGACCCCAGCGGTCCCGGCTTGATCCGGGTCACCCAGTCTCCATGCACTGGAAAAACGTTTCCATCTGGGAACCCGGAGGGGCTCTGGGACACACTGGTGCACAAGGCCCGGGCAGTCTGGTCACAGGGCGAGGGCGGGGTTTCATTGCAGAGGGGTGAGGCAGAACCGGGTGGGCAGGGAAGGGGCTGAGGCAGAGGGGGAAGAGTTTTGCTCCGAGGGGCGTGAAGCCCCACAGGCACTCCCTGTGCGTCTTTGCACGCGTCCGTGTGTGTGCAGCTATGTGCTTCACAGACGCCTGCGCTCCTATGGGCACCCACACGCACATGTGTCTGTGAGCATGTGTGTGTGTGTGTGTGTGTGTAGTCTGTGTGCACACGTCTGGGCACCTGTGTTTGCAAACATGTGTCTGTGGCTCTGTTTGTGGGCGATATCATAGGCAGACCCCCATCCCAGAGCGCCCCCCAGAGGTGAGGGAGTGCAGAGGCACCTCCTTGAGACACGCGCACACACACGCACGCACGCACACACACACGCACACACACACTGGTGTTCTCCCTTGCCAGTGCCTCTGGACAAAGGGCCCCTCCACCTCCGCCAGCACACCACCATCTGTCTCTCCCTCCCACCCGGCCATTTGAGCTGGGGGGTGCCCCAACCTCCGGGTGGGCGGAGAGACAGATGGTGGGGATCAGGGCCTCCGCCCAGGGGAGGCGGTGCCTGGGCCCCTCCCCAGGCTGGCCCCAGCCACCTGGGTCTCAGGGCAGGCCACCCCCACCCGTGCCTGGGGCTGTTCTGACCCCGTCCAGGCCCAGCTCAAGCGGCCTTTGACTTGGCCACATAAATCACCACCCAGGTCAGGCCCGGGTAAGGCAGTGAACGGGAGGGCGCACCCTGGGGGCCGCGGGCTGAGCCGCTGTGGGAGCAAGGTCCTCCAGGCCAGAGGGCAGGTCAGGAGGCGTGGTGTCGCCTGGCTCTGGATGACCTCGGCCGCGCCACTGCAGGGCCCCAGGTCAGGACTGTGGGACGCCTGCCAGGTGTGTCTCGTGGAGGTGGCCCTGCTGGTCTCCCTCGCCAGCTGTCTGCCCGCGCTGGCTCCCGGGCCCGTCTCTGTACGCTGCAGACAACACGGGAGCTGCCAGTCACATGTGCGGTCAACAAACAGCGGCCACCCAGGCCTCCGTAGGACATGTGGATGGGCAGACCGACTCCTCACTTTGAATTCAGGGACCCCACTCCCGAGCTGCCAGAACACGGCCCTGTGCCTACCGCTCTGAGCCTCAGACTCCCTGTTTCTAAGGGCGGCTCCTGGAGAGCCCACCTCTCACTGTGCCGGACTCGCAAGCCAGGGTAGAACAGGAGTGACCACCCTGCAGGCCTGAGACCCCAGCCATGGCACCCACTAAGGAGCTGTGCAGGGGTCCCGGAAGCAGGGCAGTGGCACCCCCAGTCCTCCCTGGCTGGAGACACCTGTTCCACTTCACCCCTGGAGGCAGAAATACATGGGGCCTCGCAGGACCCCCAGGCCGGGCAGAAGCCCCAAGGCCAGGTGTGTTGACTCACTCACTGATTCATTCAGGCCCCCCATTTTTTTTTTTTTTTTTGTGGTACTAGAGACGGAACCCAGGGGCCTTCTACCTCTGGGATACACTCCAAGACCTATTTCATATTTTCATTTGGAAACAGGGTCTCACTAAGTTGTTGAAAGCCTCACAAAATAGCTGAGGCTGGCTTCGAACCTGTGTGATCCTCCTGTCTCAGCCTCCCAAGCGCGGGATTACAAGTGTGCGCCACCACGCCTGGTCTCAGGCCCCAAATTTTAGTGCCTACTCTATGTCAAGCAGCCCGTGGGGGCTGAGTCTGCCGGGGACACTCAGATGGATCTCACACCAGGGAGCAGAAAGGTGGGTACCCTTAGTGCTGGGAATAGAGCCCCTCCTCCTTGGGACCAGCCTGGCGCTTTCCTTGGGGTCTGGGTGGTACCTATGGAATGTTCCAGCACCTTGTGCTGTGAGTCCCCACAGAACCCCGGATATGAAGCAGGGCCTGCTTAGAAAAGATTCAGAGGAGTTGGCCGCCTGCCCAGGGACGCCTGGCCAACCGCCAGGGACCCAAGACACAGCCCGGCCTCCGGCCTCTGAGCACCCCTGCTGGCCCAGGGCTGGTGTCCAGCCTGGACAACAGGAGGGGAGAGGGAGGCAGGCCGTGGCGGGCCGGGGGCCCAGTGCCTGCCCCCGCAGGCCTCCCACCACGGCCCCCTCAGCCCCTGCTGGGCCGGTAGACCAGGGAACACAGGTGCAGCCGGTGGGGTGGGCGCTGGGGGAGCTGGGCTCACAGCCCAACTCCACAATAGCCAGCAGGAGGCCCGGGACTCCAACACCAAGCCATCTAGAAATAAAAAGATGTCCTCGGATGCCATTCTCTTATTTACGTGTGTAAACGGGCCTCCCTCCCCCACTTCCTCTGGAGATGGGGGCGGTGCTTGGGGGGCAGTGTTTGGACGACGCAGGGGGCCCCTATGACCCCCGGGAGCCTCCTGGGGGGGGGCGGTGCTACAGGACAGTCAGATGGCTGTAGGGAGTGGGCCAGGCGCCCTCTCACTCTGGCCCCACTGGGAGATTTCACGGGTGTGGTAACACAGGAGACCCGGGTGCCCTGGCCCCGCCCCGCCATCTGCTCAGAGGCCAAAAGCCACGGGTGGGCCTGCTGTGCGGCCAGCCTGGGCGCTGTCTCCCGCCCGCCCTCCTGCCTGGAGCAGCTGTCTCCCGATGATAAGCTCCAGGCTAGCCGCCTGGAGCAGCCGCTGGGCAGGGTCTACGGTGGCGGTGGACAGGGCCCAGCAGGACCAAGCGCACTGTAGTCCAACCCAGAAGTTGCAGGGGCCAGGCCCTGCCAGGCCTGTCTGCCCCAGGCCATGGCGTGCCAGGCCGGGCGGGGTGAGGAGTGCTGGCCCTGCCCAGCTGGCCAGGCCTGGGGCTAGCGCTGGCTCTCGGCACCTTCTGGGAGCCATCTCACCCAGAGGCCTAAGTCCTTGCTTTACCCCTCTGAGCCCAAGTTTCATTCCTGGGACAGAGGCAGGGCGGTCCCCGAGGAGCAGGAAAATGAATCCCCCCAGGTGTTCCAGACAAGGGCTTGCTGAGGCAGCCCAGCTGCAGGACAAGGTCCCACTAGACTGTGGGTGGCTGGCCTGAGGCCAGTGCAAGCCGGGCGAGGATGGGGCTGAGCCACCGTCTGCTGTGCGGCCTAGAGCCAGTGTCCTGAGCTCTCTGGGCAGTTTCCCTATCTGCAAAAAAGAGGATAAGAGCTGGGAGTGGTGGCGCAAGCTTGTACTCCCATCATTTGGAAGGCTGAGACAGGAAGATCATGGTTCACCAATAGACTCAGCTATTTAGTGATACTGGGGATTGAATCCAGGGGCATTCTACCTCCGAGCTACACAACCAGACCATTTTTATTTATTAATTTTTTTGTTTTGAACCAGGGTCTTGCTAAGTTACTGAGGCTGGCCTCAAACCTGTGATCTTCCTGTCTCAGCCTCCCAAGTACTAGGATTATAGGCATGTGCCACCACTTCTGGCTCAGAGGAAATTTTAGGATGCCCTCACGAGTTCATGCCACACACGGCCTGCTGCCCTTATAGCCCAAGGCAGAGGTAGGAAGGCAAGCAGGTGTCACCCCTAGTCCTTAGCCCAGTTTCTCTGGTGTACCCACCCGAAAAGTCAGGTGCCATGAGCCTGCTGTGGGGGTCTCACAGATGTCGGGCAGCTTGTGTGTGGGCCGTTCTGTGGGGTTCCCTACGTGTTTCCCAGGTGCGGAGCATCAGCCCTGGGCCAGCCTGCTGGAGGCTCCCCGCCTGACTGGACAGGGAACTGAGGGTGACACTGGATCATCCACAGGACTCGGGGATTCCAGCACAAAATCAAATGAACGGTCATTTGACAGATACAGTGGTAACACCTATAATCCAGAGACCGAGGCAGGAGGATCACAAGCTTGGGGCCCGCCCAGGCAACTTAGACCCTGACTTTCAAGAAAATTCAAGAAATTCAAGAATAAAGGAGGCCAGGCGTGGTAGCAGGTGCCTATAATTGCAGTACTTGGGAGGCGGAGGAAGGAGGATTGCAGGTTCAAGGCCAGCCTCAGCAACTTAACAAGGCCCTCAGCAACTCAGTGAGATCCTGTTTTAAAATAAAAATAAAAGAGGCTGGGGGTGAGGCTCTGCGGTAGAATGCCCCTGAATTCCATCCCTAGTACAAAAAAGAAAAGAAAAGAAAAGACTCCTAAAACAAAAACAAAAAGAAGGCGCCCCTATTCAAAACTACTGTGGTCATCTCTTTGGCACGAGTGTATTAAGTGCACCGGGCCCTGGGTGAGGGGCCCTGTGTGGCTGTGGTGCTGCTCACCCATGAAGCCCCTGCAGGCCAGGGGAGGAAGGACAGGCCTCGAATACCCAGGTCACCCCCAGGACGGCTGGAGGTCAAGACCTGCCAGCACAGTCCCCCAGCTCGGCACTATGGCCCTGCCCTTATGGCCCAGGCCAGCAGTGCAGCCTCCCTGTGCCTCAGTTTCCTCTTCTGTAGACGTGGACCATAATCACCCCTTCCTTTCTGGGTTGTTAGGGAAGTTAAGGGAGTCAAGTTTAGTGTATGGGGCGGGCTCAGGGCTCGGGAGAGGAGCGTGCTGTTAACATTACTGTTAGCCACTGTCCCAGGACTCCCAGACCAGGCCCTAGATGATGCTCGCGGGGTGGGAGGGGGCCAGGAGGGGTCTCCTGGGAGCCATTTACATTATAGGAATGAGACTGCGGTTCTTGACTACGGAAAATAAGTCCTGTGGGTCTCATCTCCCATCTCCACCCATCCATCCATCCATCCATCCATCCATCCATCCATCCATCCACCTATCCATCCATCCATCCATCCATCCATCCATCCATCCATCCATCCACCTATCCATCCATCCATCCATCCACCCACTCACCCACCCATCGATCCATCCAACCATCCACCCACCTATCCATTCATCTATCCATCCATCCATCCATCCATCCATCCACCCATCCATCCATCCATCCATCCATCCATCCACCCATCCATCCATCCACCCACCCACCCATCCATCCACCCACCCATCCATCCATCCACCCACCCATCCATCCATCCACCCACCCACCCACCCACCCATCTATCCATCCATCCATCCCCTATCCATTCATCCATCCATCCACCCACCCACCCACCCATCGATCCATCCATCCATCCACCCACCCATCCACCCATCCATCCACCCACCCACCGATCCATCCATCCACCCATCCATCCACCCATCCACCCACCCACCCACCCACCCATCCACCCACCCACCGATCGATCCATCCATCCATCCATCCATCCATCCATCCATCCATCCATCCAAAGTCTACCCGACATCCATTCACATAATCCACTTCCATCCATTCATTCAGCCAGGCAGTCGGCCAACCCACATCATCCATCCATCCATCCATCTATCCATCCATCCATCTAGGTGTGTTAGAGTGTTTGCCTAGCGTGCACAAGGCCCTGGGTTCCATCCTAACACCACACATACACACACACACACACACACACACACACACACACACACCTACCTATCTCTTCAACATCTATTGCATACACATGTACAACTTGCACTCCATCCATCTATCCGATTTCACGCAGGCATCTACCCATCACCTGCCCAGTCACCCACCGCCCACCCTCCCCTTACCCACCCCTCACACATGCCTCCATTCTTCTCAATCCAACCATCCACAACCCTTCCTTTGGTCACGCAGACAGAAGTTAGAGCCAGCAGAAGAGCCCAGAGCCTCCAGGCTCTGCAGAGCTGGCCGCAGCAGCCCTGGGGTGACCAGTGACCTGGTCACCGACACCCCTCCTCCTCGTCGCCACAGCCAGCAGAGGGCAGGCTGAGGCCAAGGCCAGCTTTGTGACTTGGGGGCCTGACCCAGCAACTTGCCCTTTCTGTGCCCCCATCTCTGTCTGTACAATGTACTTAAGAGCCGGCCCTCCAGGGTGTTGTGGAGGCTAAACTGAGAAGAGAATCCCAGTATAAAGCAGGCGAGGGGATGGCCAGGGCCCGTACGCGCCCATGCCTCGAACCACAGCCGTGCTGGTGTGCAGGAGCACTGCAGGGCTGGAGTCTCCGCCACCGAGGCCTCGAGGCCCCAGGACCGGCCAGCTCATCTCCAGTCTTTGGCGAGGATTCTCCCTGTCCAGGCTCCCGAGCAGACCGAAAGCTCAGCAGAAAGAACTGGGCTCGGCCCCTGGTGTGGCCTCGAGACCTTGGACCCCAGGGTGATTCGGTACTGGCCGCAGAGGGCAGGTTGACAGCTGGGCCGCAAACCCGGCTAGGTGGGAACTGCAATCCGCTACAGCTCCGCGCACACCTGGCTCCATGCGCGGGTGGGGCCGGCCCAGCCTCGGCTCCCCCACCTGTAAACTGGGGGTGCTTCAGGGCACTGGCAGCATGGCAGAGAGTGACCGGGAGACGCATGGCCCAGAGCCACACCTCGGAAAGCCGCTCGGCATCAGACACAGGCGAGAGGAGAGACGCCGGCACTGGGGAAGCAGAGGGGGGCCGTGGCGGAACGGTGGCCTTGGAACATGTAGGGTCGAGGCTGCCGTGTGCCGGGGTGGGATCCAGAGGAACGAGGTCACCGAGACAAGGCAGAGTCTCCTTGAAGGTGCCTGTGGCCTCCTCCCACTGGGAGAGTCCAAGAGGACCATCGCTTCCCCGTGGACCTGTGACCTTGTGCATGTCCTCCATTCCCTAAAATGCCCCGTCAGACAGTCCGGCCAGCCGCGTCGGCCTCCACATCCTCAGCCTCCTTGAGCCCTGGCGGCCAGCGGCAGAGCAATCTGGAAGCAGTGCCATGATCCATTGTGCATGCTCAGGCCCTGGTCTTACGGCACTCTACGGCTTTATTAATAGCCTATTAGTGGGTAATTCATGCATTTGGATGAGAAATCACCCGGTGGTGGTTTATGGAGGAGGAGGGCCGAGGGCCGAGTTGGGGGGCGTGAGTGGGGGTGTCCTCTCCAATTCCCTTCCAGCACCGGCCTGGGCGGCGCTGACTGCCGGTCCCGCGGGGCGGCGTGCCTGCGAGGCCCCCTCCCCACAGCCCCGCCACTCATTAATCTTGACGAGGTTTCTGCTGAGTATTCTTCTAGGACTTTCAAACCGCTCGCTAATTGCAATTAATCACTTATGGAAGCAGATGTCAGAAACAATGGGATCGGGAGGGCTGGGGGCTTGATAGAGCCGTTGGGAGAGGCCGGTGGGCGGAGGGCTGCCCGCTCCTGCCCTGGGGGGCTGAGCAAGGGAAGGCGGGCTGTTCCAGGCTGGCCAAGGGGGCGCCCCAGTCATGGCCAAGGTCAGGAGAGCCAGGGGACGCCTCTGAGGATGGCCCGTCACCCCCCTCTCTGAGGCCGGTTTCCAGCGCTGGCTGGGTGTGTAGCCCCCTGCCTGCACATGTAGCTGGTCGTGGGCCTTCTGCCCTGTGTGAAGAATCTAAGACCTGCATTTTCTACAGCAGACGCCAACATTTAAACATCAGACTTGACAGCAAAATCTGGACTTCTGGTTTCTCTTTGAAAACAGGAAAGTGCCATCCTGCGCTACCACCAGGCTGAGTCGGTGCCCACGTGCACAGGGCGTGACCCCTCTGCTCACCCTGGCTCAGGCCTGGCTCTGGCCCATGCGTGTATCATGCCGCCTACCCAGGAGGCTCCGGGCATCATCAAGCCAAGCTCAGGGGTGTTTGAAGACAGGGGCTCTGCCTTTGAGGCCACAGTTTTCAACCGGAGCTTCCCTAAAAATCACTAGGAAGCTGTTTTTTTTTTTTTTGTTGTTGTTGTTTTTGTTTTGTTTTGTTTTGCAGTACTAGGGATGGAACCTAGGGGCATTCTACCTCTGAGCTACAACCCCCCGTCCAATTTTTTAGTCTCTTTATTTTTTGAAACAGGGTCTCACTGAGTTGCAGAAGGCCTCTCTGAGTAGCTGAGGCTGTCCGTGAACCACAATCCTCCGGTCTCAACCTCCCGAATGCTGGGATTACAAGCGTGCCCACCACCCTAGACAGCCGGGGAGCTTTTCAGCATCCTCATATGGTGCCCACCAGGGCTCCGATGCTCTGGACAGGCGGTTCTCAGAGAGGGGTGCCCAGTAGCAACAGGAGTGTTGGGTACTGGCTAGAAATGCAGTCTCAAGCTTTCCCCGTCCTGTGGAGTCAGAGGCTCTGGGGTGCCTGGCAATGCCTCTGCACAGCTCCAGGGGCGCCACTGCATGCTCAGAATGAGTGCCTGGGTTCCATACTGTGGCCCGGATAAGGTCAGGCAGGTGCGTGCCTTTGTAAGGCGAGCGTGCTGACTGCACCCCCTGCATGCCTGGCCCATATCCTGCAGATCCTCCACAGCGCAGCTGGGCGCGCATGGCTCGCTCGGCCCCCGCCTCCGGGCCAGGCTTTCTGGGCTGCAGCCTGGAGTGGTTCCTGCCTGTATCCCTCTTGGAGCCACTCAGGCCTGGCCCGGCTGGGGTCCTGGGGCAGGTGGTGACACTTCCAAGGGCCTCTTTCCTGTCTGCGCCTAGGGACAGACCCGCAGGCTCTCAGAGCCATCCATCACAGGATCACGGTAGCTGCTGTCATGTCGTACTGCTCTGAGCTACTCTTTGGTGCCGGACTCTCTCTCTCTCTTTCTTTCTTTTTCTTTCTTTCTTTCTTTTTTTGCGGTACTGGGGATAGAACCCAGGGGCACTCTACCTCCGAGCTATACCCCCAGCCCTATTTCTTATTCTTTATTTTCAAACAGAGTCTCATTGGGTTGCAAAGGACCTCACTAAGTAGCTGAGGCTGCCCGCGAACTGCGATCCTCCCGTCTCAGCCTCCCGAGTGCTGGATTACAAGCGTGCACCCCACGCCTGGCTGGACATATACTCCACTATCTCCCCTACCCGTTTCTCCAGTTATTAAACAGGTGGCCTTTCCCTGGGTGTGAGGATTCAAGGATCACGCACAAAGCATAAAGAAAGCCCGGCGTCTGGTACCCCGTGAGAGCCAGACGCAGTAAGGATTCCCCCAGCACAGAGCTGCGCTCAGACTCAGCCCGGGCCATTCCCTGCGGACTGCACGTGAGGCGGCAGCTGAGTGAAATCTCCAGCGCTCACGCCCCGCGCTACCTGCGGCACGCGGGGCCCCACGAGCCCTGGGAATAGGACCCAGAGGAGAACAGGTCCCCGCCGATGATCGCCAAGGAGGCAGATAAGAAGTAAACGCTCGCCTGCACGGTGTCAGCTGCGATCCAAGTCTCCAAAGAAAAGCCGCTCAGGGAAGGCGATGGAGCCCCAGGGAGGGGAGCGGGCCTCACCCAGGCTGTGCGCGAGGAGCGGCAAGGAGGCTGGGAACTGCACACATACTGCCGTGCAGCATACTACCGCCGTCCAAGCTACAGAAATGGCAGGTGCAAAGCCCCCGGGTGGGTCTGAGGTTCAGGGAAGAGGCCCATGTGGCTAAAATAGAGCCAAGAAGGGAGAGGCAGAGATGGGGCAGCGGCAGGGCTGGAGTGTGCGGCTCAGAGGCCGTGGCCAGGGACGGGGCGGGCGCAGGGAGGTTCTGAGTGCGGAAGGACATCATGGTTCCCCATTAGGACAGACATGCTTGTCTCGGCTGTCCCCGCCTCCCTTGTGGCTACCAGGACCCCAGAGGGGTGAATAGAGGGTCCCCAGCACACCGTGCACCCAGATTCCTGGGGTCTGTCTCCAGGAGTGGTCCACAGATCCTCTTCGCGAGCTCCCTGGGCTCTGGGTTTGTATCACAGTCTTGTCATGGGCGGGCACACGGATACAGCACGCAGATGCTGTGGGAGGGCGGCACCTGCCCAGCGGCCCACAGGTGTCGTCTGTCTCTCTGTGTTTATGTTAAGTTACGCGGTATGTGGGTGTGCGGGCACAGGCTTGGAGCCGTGCGTGATTGTGTATGTACGGGTAGTACCTGTGTGGTGTGGCATACAGGTAAGCCTCATAGGTGGCTGGGCGGGTTCGATTCTTTAGAAAGATTATTAGTCAGCCGGACATGGTATACCTTGTAATCCCAGCATTCGGGAGGCAGAGACTGGAGGATCGCAGTTTACGGACAGCTTCTGCCAATTAGCGAGGCCCTTTGCAACTCAGCGAGACCCTATTTCAAAAATAAGAGGACCGGTGGGGGGCGGGGGGGGGAGAGTGACGCACGTTTGTAATCCCCTTGCTTGGGAGGCGGAGACAGGAGGATCACGCGGGTTCAAAGCCAGCCATGCTGGCTTAAGAGACCCTATTTCCAAATAAAAAGTATAAAACACAGGTCTGGGAGTGTAGCCTGGAGGTAGGCTCAGAGATCAGCGGTGCACCAGGTCCCCACCACACGGCCCCGTCAAGCCTGGCGATAACACAGCGGCCCTGGCCATATGCAGGCCCAAGACACGCGACACAGCCGGTCTCCACCAAGACCTGCATGCGGCCTCCAGGAAGCAGGACAAAGAAGGACCTAGACTGTCTTGCTGGCCCTTCTTTTGTGTTGATTGAGCGTTAAATTGATAACAGGATACATCGGGCTCAATAAAATATGCCATCCAAATCAATGCCGCCTTCTCTTTTTTAAGACAATGGCTGTGAAGTCCGAGCCCTCGCCGCAGCGTACGTGCGTGCTCTGGTTCCCACCGCCGTGTTGCTCAGGAGCGAGCTGTGTCCTGCGGGCCCCGGGCGCTCCTCTGAGGCCCGAGCTCCCCTGCGTCTGAGGGCAGCCACTGTTGCAGGCCTCGGTCCTGGGCCTCGGGGTGCAGCACCGGGTGGGGGAGGGCAGCCCCCTGCGGCCTCCCGGGGGGCACGCCGCCGCTGCGAGGGGACAGGTGGCTCCTGAGGGAGGTCTGAGGGGACAGCAGGCTGGCGCTGTGTGGCCACCCTGTGCTGAGCCTCTTCCCCTCCGAGGGCATGAGACCGGGGAGCGCTCAGCAAACCACGGCCACGGCCTGCCCTGCCCTCCCTGGCTCTCCTAGCACCGCTCCCAGAACACGAGATGGGGTCTCTGAACCGGCCTCACAGCAAAGCCTGGGCCAACTGAGCACACTCCCAGTGGATATGAGCCCCAGGCCGAGGAGGTCCCTTCCTGTCACTCACAATCATGTGTCCATGCAGCTGCCCGTCCATCTTTCTGTCCATCCATCGTCATCCACCCATCCGTCATTCATCTGTCTATTCTCCATCCATCCATCCATCCATCCATCCACCCATCCAATCATACACCTGTCCATTCATCACCCACCCATCCACCTATCCACCATCATCCGTCCATCTATCCGTCCATCACCTATCTTCCCATCTACTCAATCTTACATCTGTCTATCATCTATCATCCACCCATCCATCTACCCCTTTCCACCATCCACCCATCACCCACCCATCATTCACCCACCCACCCATCCACCATGATCCATCCATCCAGCACCTACCACCCACCCATCCATCCGCACGCCTGTCATTCATTCATTCCCGCACCCATCCGTCCCTCCGTCCATTATCTACCCATCCACCCGTCCACCCATCCACCGTCCATTTTCCTATGATCTGTCCATCCATGCATCCACCCATTTACCCATCCACCATCCATTCCTCCCCCTCCCTCGCCCTATCCATCCATTCCCCGCTCCCTCACTCTGCAGCTTGGTGGTTGGGAGTGAGCCTCTGGAGCAGGTGTGTCTGAAGTCTCAATATTGGTCCTGCTGCTGACTAGCTGGGTGACCGCAGACTGTCACACCTTATCTCGCCCTGCCTCAGTTTCCCCACTAAACAAGGGCATGATATTAGCTAGAGGAGGCCCCGGGTAGGACATTCGGATCCCTCCTTGCCTGTCACTTGCTGTGGATTCTTGGCCAAAGTGAGCTGAGGCCGGAATGGCGGCTCAGCGCGAGGAGGACCCTGGCTTCCTCCCCAGCCCCGCTGAGGACTGCACGCTGGGCCAGCGCGGGCGGCCCTGACCTGACGGCCGTGAGGGGCGGGTTCTCCTGCTCGTCGCGGAGAGCGGGGTGGGTGGCTGTGCGTGGTGACAACACCTTTTCCCTCTCGTCCCTGCAGCTCAGACTGCCAGGGTGTGCGTGGGCACAGCTCTCTGCCGCCCCCCTGGAATGACCCTGGCTCTTCACGTTCAAGATGTGCGTGTCTCAGGAGCATCACCTGGAGATGAGATTCCCACCTGCCCACACGAGCAGCCCAGCCCCGCGGCGCCCCTCCTCCAAGTGCCCGGCCAGCCCGGGGGTCCAGCCGCCCCCTGCAGGCATCGGGCTATCACCTGTGTGTCCTCTGCTGCACTGGCCTCTCCATGCCCGCTTGGCCAGTGCCCGTGCTAAGCCCTCCGTGTTGAGCTCCGCATGAGTTTCTGTCTGCTGGCCGCACCCGGCAGAAAGCAGGGCACGCAGCTGTCGAACAGCTGCAGCCTCAGCTGGGAGCAGCCAGGGCCGCGGGAGGGGAGGCTGCGGCCCCCACCCGGAGCGCCAGGGAGGGCCGGCTGGGGCCGGGGCTGAGCCGGAGCCCGCTCTCCCAGGGCGCACGCTCCCCACGCCTGCCCGCTCCAGCTGCCTGGCACGTGAGGCAGAACCCCGCCTGCAACCCAAAGAGGACCTGACACATGTTAAAATAAATATTCTGCAAATATGATGTTCCATATGTATGACTTCGTGGGGTGATGATTTTTCCACTGATGGCTCTAGTGACAGCTGTGCGGGCAGCGCTGGAAACACGGGCCCCCGTGCCACGCGGCGGGGTGGCGAGGGGGGTGCCGCCGGAGCATCTGGCGACTCGGGGTGTGCGGCGCCCGCACGCCTGTCAGGGCTCTGCGCGGGCGCATTAGTGATTCCAGGGGACGGCCGGAACAGGTGTTCCCAGGCAGCGTGTTTGTAATAATTACTTTTGGACTGTTTTAAAGTATTTGAGCAAGATCCTGGGGGGGGGGGCTGGAGGGAGGAGGAGGACAGGGTGGGGCGGACGGGCCCGCTCCAGGCCAGCCTCGGGGTGTCTGGAGGTCAGGGCTGGACCACCTGGTTTGGGGGGGTCCCTACTGCTGGCCGGATCCTGCGCCATGTGTATCCCTAGCTTCGCAGGCTCGCAGGGCCAGGTGTTACGGTGTGACGCTCCCCCACCCCAGGGCCCCAGCAAGCCTTTTCTAGAAGACCTGGCCCAGTGCCAGGCAGCGCTCTCTCCCCGACAGGTAAGGGAGCAGGGAGGCCGTGGGCAGGGCATGTGAACACAGCAACCACCCTTGTCAGGTCCCGGAGGTGTGATTTCTAGGTCACCAGGCCCAGGCGCTGCAAGGCCGCGCCTGTCCAGTGTTCAGCCCAGGGCTGAGGACACAGGCTGAGGACACAGGCGTGCCCACCTCCCGGGGACGAGAAGAGGCATGAATGGTCCGGGTGGCCAGAGCGGCCCGTGGCCCCTCCTCTGGGAGCTCTGCTGTCCGACACAGGGCAGCTCCAGGCGCACCGGGCCCGGCTCCGGGTCTGAGCCGGGATCAAGCAGTCCCTGCCGGCCTCAGGCAGGCATCTTGGGGTCAGCTGTCTGGGTGGGCTTTAGGCCCTGGCCATGAGCGGGGACCCCAGGGAGAGTCCTACAGGTGGCGGGAGGCAATAACAGCACCCACCACAGAGGGGCGTGGCTCCGGCTCCTACCCGGCCGCCATGCTGCACGCCCTCCCGGTTGGCCTTCCCGGCTCCCGTCCACAGTCCTCGCAGCTCATCCGTATTGGGGACGTGGTGGCTGTGCACAGGGCTCTCCCTGGCCATGGCAGCTTCGCAGCTTCGCCACCCGGGCCCCGCTGCACCCTGGGCTGGGGTGGCTATACACAGAAAAACCCCGGCCGCCGGGGCAGCTGGGCGCGCACAGCGGGGTTCTGTCTGGGCTGGCTGCAGCTCTCTGGAGGCAAGGTCAGCAGACGGAGGTCACACAGCAGGGCTGGCAACAGCCACTGGGTGACCCCAGGTGGGGCTGGCTTTGCCACTGGGGGGTGCCTGTGCAGGTGCAGGTTTAGAAATGGCTTCCTGGACCGCTAGAGCATTCTCCTCTCCCTGCAGAGAAGATGGCCACAGAGGATGACCAGACACCCTCCAGAATTCTGGTTCCAGGGGAGCAGTCTGCCCAGCCCCCCATCCCGTGGCATGTGCAAGGTGGGCCCTGGGGCCAGCCCCACCTCAACGTCCCCCTGGGTGGGGCTCCGCGGGCCCGGGGCTGGTAGCAGCAGTGTTCATAGCTGGTATTTAAAAGCTGGGCAAGTTCAATATTAGCTCTGGGTTTAAACAATCTGTTGCCCAGACAAAGCAGCCAGGTAGGCAAGCAAGCAGGGTGCCCTGCCTGCCCAGAGCCCAGCACGCCGGCTTGGCGAATCAGCAGCCAGTGTCTCCTCAGCAAGCCGCAGAACCCCAGGCACCGAGGGAATCTCTGTGTGTGTGTGTGTGTGTGTGTGTGTGTGTGTGTGTGTATGTGTGTGTGTGTGTGTGTTTCTGGGAATGGAACCCAGAGGCATTCATTCTACTTCTGAGTTATACCCCCAACTCTATTTTTTATTCTTTATTTTGAAAGAGGGTGTCACGGAGTTGCAAAGGGCCTCACTAAGTAGCTGGGTCTGTCCTTGAACCACGATCCTCCTGTCTCAGCCTCCTGAATGCTGGGATTACAAGCGTGCGCCACCACACCTGGCCACCGAGGGAATCTTAAAGGCTCCTTCCCACCCCTCGGCAGAGATGCCAAGTCCAGCTGGGGGGCAGTGCCTGGCTCTTCCACAACTGCGGCCCCTCTCCTCCCTCCCCAGGCCTGGCACCCATGCACCAAGCGCGCTCCGGCCCCCGGGCCTCTGCTCTTGCCCCGTCCCCCTGGCATACCCTTTGGTCACCTCTCACCTCCTCAGCCCACACGGTCGCCTCCTATAAACACGCCCCCCTCGAGCAGGAGCAGGCTGCGCAGTGAACATCTGCACCGCGGGGCCCCCAGCCCGCCACTCTTCCTCCTCCAGCTCGGCGCCCGCCCGTGCTGCCCCAGGCGGCTCCCACCATGGGCCTCCCAGGGAGGAGCCGACATCCCTCATTTAGTGGCTGGGGGGGCTCCTCCGTGGCATCTCTGACCGTCATTCTTGCGGATCCTGCCTGCGAGGGCGCCTGCTGACAGCCGCCCCGGCGGGGCTCATCTTTTATTCATGCCGATAATGTCAACCGCTGTGTCTAGAGCAAAGTCACTTAACCCATTAGAAGAAGCTGCCGCGGCGGCGGGTGGGCAGGCAGGCGGTGGCACCGTCCTGGGGAGGGCAGTGGAGGGGCGGGCGTGGCCTGGTCCCGGATGCCAGGGGCCGCTAGGCAGCCCTCCTCCCCACGCCGGGCTATGCGTAAATGGCAGAACTGAGCACTCGCAGGGCCAGGAGTCCAGCCCCCGCCGACCGCAGGGGACGCTGAGGATCCCCTGTAAGAAAGGCCTCGGCCAGGCCTGCCCAGGAAGCCCTGCAGGGTGCTAACTATTATTATATCTTTCAGGAGCAAGCCCTGGAGCCAGGAGGCCAGTCTTAAAGGAACCACAGTCAGTACCCTCCCTCCTCCTTGGGAAAGCAGGCAGGGCAAATGATCCCCCCAGCCCAGCACACCCTACACACGGATACACACACACCCCACCCTCCAGGCAGGGGCAACAGCCAGCACAGAAAACCCGCCGCCTTCTCCCTGCCAGGCCCGACAGCAGCCGTCTAATGGTTTGTTGAGTGACTAACTGGTAGATCACCTGGGGCAGCCGTTTGGGACCTGCAGTGGCTCTGCATCCTTGGGCCAGGCCTAGCTCTTTCTGTGCCTTAGCTTCTTGTTGGAAAAGGAAAGTGAAGCCGAGGCTGCCTGCGCTCTTTTCAGGGGTCACTGCCCAGGCGAGGAGCCCACGTGTGGAGGACGGGGGACTGCAGAAGACGAGCCCGGCTCTGGCCCTCCCCGATCTGCAACTATGGCCAGAAAGGCCTGGGCGCCTCTGTCCCAGGCTCGGGTGGCTGGCCGGGCCTGAGCCCAGCGGCATCCTACCTCTGAGCTACACCACTAGTCCAATTTCATTTATTTTTATTTTTCAATTTTTATTTATTTTTTACTTTTTGCGGTACTGGGGATGGAACTCAGGGCCATTCTACCTCTGAGTTACACCCTCAGCCCAATTTTTTATTCTTTATTTTGAAACAGGGTCTCACTGAGTTGCAAAGGGCCTCACTAAGTAGCTGAGGCTGTCCGCGAACCGCGATCCTCCTGTCTCAGCCTCCCAAATGCTGGGATTACAAGCGTGCACCACCAGCCTGGCCAAATTTTTTTTTTTTTTTAATATATTGAAACAGGGCTCGCCAAGTTGCCAAGGCTAGTCTTGAACCCGCGATCCTCCTGACTCAGCCTCCCAAGTACTGGAATTAGTAGCATGTGTGCTGCCAGGCCCGGCTTCTCTCTTTCTCTTTCTTGCATCTTGGAGACTGAGCCCAGAACCTCTTGCATGCGAGGTAAGTGCTCTACTCCTGAGCCATATAGCTCAGCCTTTTTATTTTTTTAATTTAACTTTGAGACAGGGTCTCGCTACGTTTCCCAGGCTGCCTCTGAACTTGGGATCCTCCTGCCTCAGCGTCCTGAGTTGCTGCACCGCCGGCCTGGGAGGCTTTGCTTAGCACAAAGTATCTCACCTGCGCTGGGCGCTGTTCTAAGCAGCACATAGGTGCATGGGTACATTACGCCCTCCCAACACACCAGCAACGGTAGGTGCTATGATTATCCTTTTACAGAGGACACGGAGGCCCAGAGGGTCAAGGGGCAGAGGCGGGAGGTGGCCTTCAGGTTCAGTGAGGGCTCAGCAGCTTGACTCCAGAGCGTCCCCTGCAGGACAGGGCAGCCTTGCAGGCTGTGGGGCCCAGTTGCCCTCCTGGCTCCCCCTTGTGGGCACCCCTGGTACTGCAACTCTGGGCTCCAGAGGGGCTCTGCCCACCTGCTGGGGGTCTGGGATAGGCTACAGCCTCCCCTTGGGTTGATAGGAGGCCAATGCTGGCCTCTGGTGCTGATGGACCACTGGCACCCTGCGTGGGATCCTGGGGACTAGCCGGTCAGGCCAGGACAGAGGGCACACAGCCCAGCCCAAGAGTAAAGTCCTCGAGTTCCTGCCCTTGTTGGGACCGGCGATGTACAAAACCCTCTTTGTCCTGATCGGTACCCTGCAGCCGTCACATCCGGGAGCCTGTTCTCTAGCATCCTGGAGGCAGGAGTCGAAAGGTGCAGCAGGGCCTGTGGCCCGAGGGTCTGCGGAGGGTCCTCTCCCTTCTGGCTTGGCCCAGACCCTGGGCACCCTTTGGCTGCAGCCACCTCCCTCAATCTCGGCCTGCGCCATCACAGGGCACCTCCTGCATGTCTCAGAGCCCTCTTCTTTGCTTTGTTTATAAAGACACCAGCACAGCCGGACGTGGTGGCGCACGCTTGTAATCCCAGCCTTCAGGAGGCTGAAACAGGAGGATCGCGAATCGCGTGAGGCTCTCTGCAACTCAGTGAGACCCTGTTTTAAAATAAAGAAGAAAAAGTAGGGCTGGGGGTGCAGCTCGGAGGTAGAATGCCCCTGGGTTCCATCCCTAGCAAAAATAAATAAATAAATAAAGAAAGAAAGAAAGAAAGAAAGAAAGAAAGAAAGGGTAAAGAAAGACACCAGCACTCATTTAACTACACCCACAGAGATGCTGATCTCCAGGCCCCCGCCAGGGCTCCAGGTGGACCGTACGTTGGAGACAAGCTGTCCGGCTTCCCGAGGCCTTTGACCTGGCCCTGCTGCTGTCTGCAGCCTCCATGCTCCTGGACACAGCACCGCTCCTCTGTCCCAGCCTCCTGGACACCTGCGCGGCCATCCTGCCCCCACCCGCGCCATGCCTCTCCTCACGGAATGCCCGCTGCCTGCGGTGTCCTCCCTGGTTGCCCAGCCTAGCCTAGCCATGGGGTCGCCTTTTCCAGGAAGCCCTCCTAGTCTTCAGGCTGGATCTGCTGACCAGGGCTTCCTGTTCCTAAGCACTGTGAGCGGCACACTGTCCATCTCTGCCCGGCCAGTGCTCGGCCCCTCCACCACGCGAGGGAAGAGGCTGGTCTCCTTGTGGTGCCCACTCAGCACCCAGCCCCAAACCGCAAGGTGGACCCCTGCAGCTGAGAAGGGATAAAGAAACCCCACAGTCCTGAGGGGCTGCGCAGGGCTGGCCAGCTCAGCCTCCGCCCCCACTGCCCTCTGCCCAGCCCTGCCGCTCTGGCAGGCCCTGAAGTAGGCAGGATCCTGGCTGGGGCCATCGTCATCTTCTTATAGGGGGCCTGCCTGGACCAACTCCATCTGAATACTGGGGGTGGGGCAGACTCCAGGGGCTTTATTTTGTTTTGCAAGTTTTATCCCCTCCCCTCGAACTGGGGATGGAACCCAAGGGCATTCTACCTCCCAACTACACCTCCAGCCCTACCTTTTATTCTTTATTTTGAAACAGGGTCTCACTGAGTTGCAAAGGGCCTCACTAAGTAGCTGAGACTGGTTGCGAACTGCAATCCTCCTGTCTCAGCCTCTTGAATGCTGGGATTACAAGCATGTGCCACCACGCCTGGCTTTTTTTTTTTTTTTTTTTTTACTTTTTATCTTGAAACAGAGCCTCACTAAGTAACTGAGGCTAGCCATGAACCCGCAATCCTCCGGTCTTAGCCTCCCAAGTAGCAGGATTATAAGCATGCCCCACTCGCCTGGCTTCTGCGTGTTCTACAAGTCCTCAGGCGGCTGGGCTCAGTGTCTCGCATCTGCCGCCCCACGTCTTAAGAGTCTGGAACAGAAGGATCCCAGGTTCGAGGCCAACTTTAGCAAGCTAGCGAGGCCCTCAACAACTGAGATCCAGTTTCAGGATAAAAAAAATAAATAAACTAAATTGGGCTGGGGAGTGTGAGTGTAGCTTGGAGGTAGAATGCCCTTGGGTTCAATCCCCGACACCGAAAACAAGTGAGATCAAACGTAAGGTCCTTGGGTGATTTCCACGCGCCCTTAAGGCTGGTGGCTGCCCTCTGACGCCCACTCTCCAGGCGCCCCCGCTGGGGGAGGGCAGTGCCCAGCGTCTCTGCCACCCACGGGCGGCTGCGTTCAAGCTCCTGACTCAAACAGCTGGCACCAACCATCTGCGCTCGGGCGGCTCCCGCCTCAACCCGCTCCTCCTGTGGAAACCCCCCGGTTGCTCAAGTGGGACGCTTGGAGAGTTTTGGAGTCTCCCTTCTCCCCGCCCCACCTCCGCACTGCCAGCGCCGCACTCCAGATCCCTCCCCAGAGCTGTCGGCCTGGCCCAGGAGGCCCGCATCCCAGGTGCCATCCTCGGGCCCTGGCTCATTTCCTGCCTACCCACCGCGGCCAAGGGCATGTGCCCCTGGCGGTTCCCACCCAATCCACAGGCGGCTGGGTGGCTCTGGGTGGCGGAGAGGCTGCAGGCCCATGTGTGGGAAGGCGGGGCAGTCAGAGAGGGCTTCCCAGAGGAGGTGGGCTGCTGCTAAGCCTGGTCTGATGGGCAGCCAGGGAAGGGATGGGGTGTACCAAGAATGAACCAAGAGCTGGGCGTGGTGGGCACACTTATAATTCCAGCAGTCGGGAGACTGAGACCAGAGGATCAAAATTTGAGGCTAGCCTCAGCTACTTAGTGAGGCCCTCTGCAACTCTGTGAGACCTGGTTTCAAAATAAGGAATAAAAAATAGGGCAGGGGGTGTCACTCGGAGGTAGAATGTCCCTGGGTTCCATCCCCAGTACCGCAAAAAAAAAAAAAAGAAAGAAAGAAAGAAATAAAGAAAGAAAGGAGCCACAGGCACCCATGGACCCTGTGTCTTGTTGGGGACCTCTAGCCTCTCCTCCTCAGCAGTGGACGTAGCCGGCGCACACTGTTGGTCCATTTCCAGCAGCCTACCCGCCCTGCTCGGGCTTCCTCCAGCCCCATGATCACCTGGACCAGCAGCAGGACCTGGGACTTGTTAGAAACCAGAGTGTCTGGCGGCCCCAGTGCGGCTGAATCAGAAACATGGGGGGCAGAGCCCAGCACTGGATTTTAGCACACCCTCTGGGGGATGCCAGCTCTGCGGAGCTGGACAACCTCTGATCGGCCTCGTGGGATGCTCGGGACTGTCTGAAGCCCAGAGCCTCGCCTAAGCCCGGGACTCTGCTCACCTAGGCAGGAGCGAGGAGGCGGCTGGGTGTCCCCAGAGCGCCTGAGGCACCTGCTGCAGGCCCTGCCCACCGCCAGCCTCAACCCAGAGCCCTCGCTGCAGCCCCCCCGCCCTGCCCCAGGAAGGAGCTGGGCCAAGGGCAGCCAGCCGGCCAGGTGGCCCAGACCTCCCGCCTACTCAGAGGAGCCCGCTCTGAACTCTCTCCCGTCACCCGGGCTCTGAACAGAGAAAAGCCACAGAGCGGAATTACACGTTCAACCTTGAGAAATTAGGCGGCCCCTCCCGGCTCCGAGCCCCCGCCCCCCGCCGGCCCGCCCCGAGCCGGGTTCCAAGAGCGGTTCATATTTAATAATGCAATTTATATTCCACTCTCAACATAAACTATTGTAAAGGCGCTCTAATGTAAAAATACATCTGGCTTGTCAATAGTTTATCTTCTGGATCCGCATCTAAATCCCTGGGCCTTTTTGACTTATGGCTGCACCACTGTCTAATGAATAAAAAGGTGCAAATTATAGGCCCGGCTTTAATGCTCATCATAAAATTAGACGATAGTTGCAAAAGCTGCATTCTCCTGCCCACAGTGCAGCGATGGCTGGCCATAAATAAAGTGTATTTAATGTATCCAGGGCCGCGCAGACCCAGGAAGCAGTGTGTTACCGCGCGGCCTTCGAGGGGTCCGCCTCGAGTTCAATGGAGTGATAAGGAATCCATCATGTGAATTTATGCTAACTGTCTCCTTGCAAAGCCATGGCCTCCACACTGTAAATAGCCCACAATCCTTCCAGCAGGCCCGCCGGCCAATAAAACTGTCACCGCAGGCAGCCGGCGAGGGCCTTCAGGACGGGGGACAGGCCGGGCCGTCCCGTGCGCCCGCTCCCCGGGGGGGCTGCCACCTCGAGGGGAGGAATCTTCTCCAACACGGGGGGGGGGGGGGGCAGGGTCAATGGCGGGGGCTGGCGGCGGCTGCCGGGAAGGGTCGGCCGGCTGGGGAGGGGTCTGGGGTTGGGAAGAGAGCCAGGGGTCTGGGGAGCCCAGGTTGGCCAGCTCTTCCTTTCTGGGATGACGAATCTGCTGAACCCCAGCACTTAAGCCATTATAGCATTTGGTCTTTTTTTTTTTTTGTATTGGCATTCTATCTTTGAGCTACACCACCAGTATTTTAAAATATATGTATATATATTAAAAGTATATTAAAATATTAAACATATTAATATGTAATATAATTACATATAATATGAAATACAATTACAAATATTAAATATATGTTTTTAGATATTTTATATGTATACGTATTCTACGTTTTGAAACAGGGTCTCGCTAAGTTGCTGAGGCTGGCCTGGAACCTGTGATCCTCCTGTCTCAGCGTCCCACGTGCTGCGATGGCAGGCGGGCACCACCACGCCCGGCTGTACCCTGGCCACAGATACTATATTTAGCTTTGTCTCTGTCGTGGAAACCCTGCAGGCACAAAAAAGACACACTCGAATCAGAAAGGCCCAATGGTTGAGAAGACAAGCACACGGTTTTGTTTTGTTTTAAGGTGCCTGGCTAGCTGGCGTGGGGGCGCACGCTTGTCATCCCAGCACTCGGGAGGCTGAGACGGGAGGATCGTGGTTCACGGCCAGCCTCAGCTACTTCGTGAGGCCTCTGCAACTCAGTGAGACTCTGCGTCAAAAGAAAGAAGAAAAAATAGGGTGGGGGGTGTAGCTCGGAGGTAGAGTGCCCCTGGGTTAAATCCCCAGTACTGCTGAATGAATGAATGAATGAATGAATGAATAAGATGTGCCAGCTGCTTTGCACAGTAGTGGCCCCGCCCTCCGCCCCAGCCCCCACTGCCCACGGGCACCTGTTCTGCACACGGGGAGCTGACGACTTCCTGCGGGCCAGGCCCTGGGGCGGGGGAAGCCCTGCGCGTGCCGGGCCTGCGGTAAAGTGCAGACTCTGACCTTGGGCGCAGGTGTAGCGGTCCTGCCCGCGCCGGCCGGGAGCCACTGCTGCGGTCCCTGAAACACCAGCTTCCCTGCTGCTGGACGCGGCTTACCTTCTTACCTGCGTCCCATGAACACCTCCTCCTACCCAGGGGCGTTCTACCTCTGAGCTACACCCCAGCCCTATTTTTTATTCCTTATTTTGCAGCGGGATCTCACTGAGTTGCAGAGGGCCTCACTAAGTAGCTGAGGTTGTCTGCGAACCATGACCCTCCTGTGTCAGCCTCCCGAATGCTGGGATTACAAGCGTGAGCCACCATGTCCAGCTTAAAATATACATACTTAACATATATACTATACATATACAATATATATATATTTTAAATTTTGAAACAGGGTCTTACTAAGTAGCTGAGGCTGGCCTCAATACTGTGATCCTCCTGTCTCAGCCTCCCAACTACTGGAATTACAAGTGTATGCCACCACGCCCAGCTCAGAACCCAGAATTTTAAAACATAGGCCAAAGGAGCCAGGTACAGTAGCGCACGCCTGTAATCCTGTAATCCCAGTACTTGGGAGGCCGAGACAGGAAGATCTCAGGTTCGAGGTAGAAGAAGTATAATCTTTTCTGTCAAATAGGTGTTCAGACAGCAGCCATGTTGGCACATGTCTATTGCAGTCTTTGGTTGACTAGAATCTTCCAGAATCTTAAATTTTGTTTTAAAACTCCCGCCTGTCCTAGAAATAAGCCGGTCACCACAGAGCTGTACCTTCAACTTTCTTTCTTTGCCAAACTTGGTTTCAGAATCGCCGTCCATCTTAGGAATAGCCAATCACACAGAGCTGTGAGCCCAAGTCTCCCTCCACCAATCAGGGCAAGGGGCAGGATCGCGGCAGGGATAAAAACCCGAGCGGCCGCCCGCCCGCCCGCTGGCTGACCAGATTTCTTGTCGGCTGCACAGGCTGCTGCAGAACTGAGAAGGCCTGGGCTTGCTGGGAGCCTCTCCCGTTTCAATCCCCTCCTTCCATTTGCTTGTCCGACAGAAGCCAGCCCCAGCGATTCGGTACTGTGCCCGGGAACTCAGAGACTGTGTTTCAAAATGAAAAATAACAACCAGGCACGGTGGCACATGCCTGTAAGCCCAGTACGTGGGAGAATGAGACAGGAGGATCGCAAGTTCGCAGCCAGCGTCTGCAACTTAGTGAGGCCCTTGGTAACTTAGGTAAAGTGCCCCGGGTTCAATTCCCGGAATGAATAAATAAATAACACACATGCCAGGGGTAGTGGTGCACGCCTGTAATCCCAACACTTGGGAGGCTAAGACAGGAGGATCGCAGGTGGAGGCCAGCCTCGGCAACTCCTCTTTCTAGAGGCTCATCCCGCCTCCCCATGGACAGCAGGTTCGCCTGGACGGCCACCTCGTCACTTAACTTGGTGCTGGGCCCAGCGTCCGCCTGACGGTACTGGGCGCTGCTCACCGACGGGGGCACAGGGCACTGCCTGCTTTAGGCCAATGGATCTCAGACTTGGAACCTGCGGGTCCGTGAGAGAGCGGCGGTCCCCGACGTCTCTGGCCCCAGTTTCGAGGAACCCTGCTTGCAGCCGAGGCTGCTTTCGGGTGGGTAGAGGCCGTCTTATCTTGACGTAACTGTACACGCAGACGCAGGCGCTGGGTCTCCCAAGAGCTCAGCTGAAGGGCAATCGCCAGAACAGGGTCTCGCTAACTACACCTGGCCTGCCACGGACACGGGAGGCAGAAAGCAAGGGAGCCTGGTGGGCCCGATCGGAATCGACGCCCGTCCAATAGCAGTGGGCTTGCGTCGGACCCGGCAACTTGCATGTGGTGCTGTGCACGCAGTGGGTGCGCAGCAAAGCCCTGTGCACTTCCCCGCTCCTCACTCGGCCCAGCCTCCAGGGCACCCACTGCCCTTCCTGCCCCGTAGTCACCGGCCCCCAAGTCCACAGGTGCTCGGCCACCGGCCCCGGCCCCGGCCCCGGCCCCTCGACCTCCGAGCCAGCTGACTGCCCAGCACCTGACCCAGGGGAGGTGCCCAGGGGAGGCGACCGTGGATCCGAGGCCCGTGCCCCCCTGCGGCTGGGGCAGTGGCCGCTCTGTCCCTGCCTCGCTCGGATGGCCCCCGTCCTCCCTAATAACGGCAGTTCTAAATCCTCCCGGACAATTCCGCTCCAATTCTATAAATAATGTAGAATCTTTTTATTTACTGACAGGTTGTAAAAGTATCAGGGAGAATAATGAGAAATCAGGGGCTGCTGAATAATGCATGGTGCTGGGCTCCCTCCCTCCCCCCGGGGGGCGCCCCCATTGCGCCCCAGAAATGGCCCACCATCGGGGGCTGAGGGAGGCCAGCTCTGGCCCTGACCCCACCGGGGACAGGACCTCTGGGCTTGGATAGTCAAGCCAGGCCCACCGGCCTGTTCTTGCCAACCAGCCTTTGAATGGTCACGCCAGGTGTCTGCCCTTCCAGGAAAACACACACACAAACATACACATAACCACACACACAGACACAGAATCACACACAGACACATGATTACATGCAGACACGCACAATCACAGACACATATGGGCACATACACACGGATACACAACCACTATCACATGCACAGACACACCACACACACACCGAAAAATACATACATATACAACCACACACACACAGACACATAGTCACACCCACCCACACAGACCAACACGCGCGTAGACAAATGTAGACAACTCAACTATATGCACAGATACAGACACGGGCACGGGCACAGAAAGGTGCTCGTGTAAACACCCAGAGAGGCACAGCCACACACAGCACCCAGCCATGTCCCCCAGCCCCTCAGGGCGGTGGGAGGGCTGGGCAGGTCTTGGGTGGATAACCCCGCGTTAATTATTCAAGGTGAATAGTGGAAGGGTGCCACTATGGTGGTGAGGGGAAGCCGTTAACAGCCGGTCTGGGTGTGGCCAGGGCACAGGCCCAGCAGGAAGCCTCTGGGGTTGGCCCTGGGCCTGCGGGGGTGGCTGCCCGCCGGGAGGGAGCGCTCAACCTTCAGAACACCGGGAAGAACGACAACCCACCCGCAGCCAGCCCGCGAGAGCTCGCCGCCTGCCAGGGCCACGCTGGAGGCTACACACACCTGCTCCATTTGTCTTTCCCAGACTCACAGAATATGTGCCCGAGAGTGGGACCTGTCTTGCTGGTTGCGGGGTGGACCTTCAGCTCCAACATTAGAGAGTAGGTCTGAAACCAGCCCCTCAGTTCTATTCTATCCTGTCTATAAGTCAGTTTTGTGGTTACTATAACAAAATACCTAAAGCTGGGTACTTTATAAAGAAAAGAGGTTTATTTTGCTCAAAGTTCTGGAGGTTCAAGGGCCTACAGCTGGTGGCAGTCTTTTTTTAAAATTTCTTCCAATACTGGAGATTGAACCCAGGGGTTCTCTGCCACTGAGCTACATCCCCAACTCTTTTTATTTTATTTTGCAACAGGGTCTTGCTAAGTTGCTATGGCTGTTCCCCCAACTTGCGATCCTCCTGCCTTGACCCCCTACGTCCGCACCTAGGATTACCAGCATGCACCAGGCAGTCCCAAAGCGGCATAGGCCATCGCACCGTGAGAGACAGGTGTACATGTGTCTTCCGGTCTCTGTTTATAAAGCCACCAGGACTCAACTACAGGGCCATCACCCTGACACCTTATCCAACCCTACTTGACCCCGAGGCCCAGCTCTAGACCCCATAGCCTAAGTTCCTATTTCTTGATGCCCGATAGCGGGGATTCCAGTCCAACACAGGACTCTAGGAGCTGCAAACCCCAGCACGCCCAATTTATAGCTGGGGAGACTGAGGCCCCGGCCACGCGCCCAGTCGCCTGCAGAATCCTCTATTAGCTTTGAGAATATGCGGAGTCCCAGACAGCCTCCCTCTTGAGGTCATGAGTTAACTGGCGGAACTGGGGCATGGGGACTTGGTGGACAGACTTGGGGGTGCCCTGGGTGGCTTCTGAGCTGCTCTAAGGGTGGGCCTGGGCCTCGGTCTGAGAGCCAGGAGGGTTGCAGGGGAAACGCCTTTAGAACAGACCTCAGGGAGAGGACCAAGAGGGCCTCCCCGGCTACTGCAGTCTCCAGGCCCAAGGCCGCCGGGCCCCGGGGGATCCCTCGGGAAGGTGGCGCAGGTGTGCGACCCACGGTGTCCTTGAGAGGGACAGATGGCCGCGGGGCGGCAGGTGGTGCAGCCTCCCCGCCAGACGCTCGGGGAGGCTCGGGGCTGAGTCAGAAGCCGAGGGCTCCCTGCCTGAAAGTGACTTTGGCGCCTCGTGACCGGCCGAGACACGTCAGCTCTGGAAGCCGGGAAGGGGGGCTCTGTCTCTAGAACTTGTTCCCTGACAAACCGGGTGCCTCGGGAGACCACCCGTCCAGGGCAGGACAACGCACGGAAACACCAATGCACGCACGGAGACACCCTCGGGCACGTCAGCTGGCAGAGAGGACAGCGGGCCCTGCGGCGGGGAGCCCCGCATCCAGCCGGGGACCGAGAGCCCTGCTGGGTGAGCCGGGCCAGCGCGTGCCTCTCTGAGCTGTCCCACTGTGGGACGAGGGGAAGCTCTGGCTTTGCCACGGCGCAGAGAGGAGGCATCAGGGGCGTCCCCAGCAGTACCCCGCGCCTGTGCCACCGGCTGCCTCTGGTGTTTCAAACTCCTTCTTCTGCCTCTGTTGTTCTCTGGCTCCAGCTCCCTCCCTCTCTCTGGCCTTCCCAAGCCTTGCAAGGTCACACGCTCCCTAGAGAGGACACCCCATCTCCCTCCCAGACAGGAAAAGAAAGCGCCCAGCTGCAGCCATAGCCACCAGGTGTGGCCACTGATGGCTCTAGTCCCCATGCTGGACGCTGGTCCTGCCTGCCGAGAGGAGCTGGGGAGGACCTGGACGCCCAGGACGGAGCACAGCCCTCTCTTCCCCGCCTAAGGGAGGAGGGAGCTGCCTGGGCCCTAGGCAGGGAGCCTGCGCCATCTGGGACAGCGAGGCGCATGCAGCTGGGGCGGAGTGGGCCTGTGGGGCCTTTGCATCTGGCTGCAGAGTCCTGGAGCTCAGCCGGGGCCGGTCCACGGGGGCCCGTGGCCTGTCCTTCCCGTGTCTTAAAACAAGGCTCGGCGCCCACTCCAGGACCCTCCCCGTGCCTGGGCTGGCACAGAGGATGCTGTGAGGTACCCTGGCCCCCATGGCCGTGACCCCCACCCTCTGAGTCGCATGGGGTTTCCCAACATGGACCGCAGACTAGCAGCAAACTGTGAAAGAGGCCAGAGGCCAGGAAACACTGCTGGGCTTTCTCCACGGCCCTATTAATATCTGAGAGAATGTTCTAGGGGCAGCGGGCCAGGGCAGAAAGGAGATAGACCCTGGGGCTCTTCTCTGGACAAGAGAGCCAGGGGCAGGGCCGCCGGCCCTCTGGGCCTGGGCTGCAGGTCTTGGGGGCCCTTCTGGGCCAGCCCCGGCCTCGGGGACTCCCCGCCAACCCTCCTGCGGGGCGCTGCGAGCTCGCTGAGCTTCCTCCCCTGATCTATTCTGGGCTCTCTCCGCTCCGGGCCAGGCTGGGAAGGCGGCCGAGGCCTGGGGGAAGCGGGAGGCGGCGCGGATGACTTAGGAGCTGTTCTGGGCAGGGCCCTGGAGAGCGTGGGCCGGGCGGAGCGGAGGCGACAGATGGAGGAGCATTTATCTCGGTGAGTCAAAGGACGCAAAGGGTTTTCTCAGGGGCCCTGGTGAGGAGGGAGGCCTGGAGCCAGCCGCAGTGGTGCGGGCTGGGCCAGGCATGGAGCCTGCAGAGCCAGAGGCGCAGAGCCGGGCGCCGGCCACTGGGTGGTGTCTCCGGCCAGCACACACGCACGCCAGCCTGGGCTCGGCCTGGCAGGTCTGCAGGCTCTCAAGCGCTCCTCTCCGGCCTCCTGGGATCACTGTGGCCTCGGTTTACCCGCCTACACAATAGGAGAACCCTAGGGTGCCTTTGACATGGGAGAGTCGGAGCTAATTCCCAGCAGGAGTGCCACTGTCTCCAGGGAGCCTTCCCGGATTGCTTCCAGAGCTTTCCTCCAGCCCACTCGGCCAGCCCCAGCCGGCCACTCTGGGCCCTGAGGCTTCGCAAGGCCAGTCTCTGGAGGCAGCAGGACCGAGCTGGAACACCTTGTTCTGCAGCGAGGAAAGAGACACCCTTAGGGACACGGAAGAGCTTCTCCAACTAGGACAAGCGCCCTGACAGCAACCCGGGGGCTTTCGGAAGGCAAGGCCACGCCTGGCTCCTGGCAGAGCCCGGGACCGTGGTGCCGCTGCCGGCCAGGGGAGGGAGGGCTGCCATCCATCTGGTGACCCCAGGAACCGGCCAGGGGAGGCCCCACCGCTGCCTCAGGGCCGCCGGAGCCCTGGCTTCAGGGTGCAGCTCCCGGCTCTGTTCTCGTCCTTTCAGGGTGGTGGCCACAAGCCCCCGTCCTCCAGGGTCATTTGAGAATTCTCCCTCTCCACCCATCAAATTAGAGCAGCGTCCGCAGGCCGCACGGCCGGCAGGTATTAAAGTTTAATGAGCGCTAATGGCTTTGCCCTACTTTGTGAGAGCCGGGCCTACGTTTATGAACATTTAATTTCTCAGCGCTTGCCCCCCCACCCACCCCCCGCCGCCCCTGGCTGGTCCCACCCTATGGCTCCAGCGAGCCCCGCACAGATGTCCTGTCCCTACCACCTGGTGGCCAAAGCGTCCATTTACTCTAGGGATGGCCTGTGTCTGCAGTGAGCAGTGACCGCTCTGTCCCTGGCCATTCCTGCCCACTGAGACCCGGGCCCCAGGTGAGCTAGAAGTGTCCTGTGGCCCTGAGAGGGGCATGCCCCACTGCTGCCTGCAGACCAGGCCCCCAAACCCAGCTCCTGCCTCAGTGGGCCTGCTTGGCCTGCAGGGCAGGAGGGAGGGCCCTGCTGCCCTCTGACGGCCAGAGGCCCACCTGCTCAGGGTGGGGAGACATATGCTAGAGGGCTCAAGGGGATGGCACACCCTTCACAGGGCACCTGGGTGGGCCAGGCCTGGCCCAGCTCCCTGTGATCCCATCCAGCCAGAGCCTAGTCACCCCGCGGCCCTCTGACCACCAGGAGGAAGCCGTATCACCTCGGAGGAGGGCAGCCTGGCCTGCTCCTCCTCTCTGAGCAGCCTCCTCAGAGAGAGAAGACTGAGCCCCAAGAGAAAGGGGGAGCAGGGAGGAGCCCAGGACACACCAGGAGGAGGAGGGAGAGGGGGAGGAAGAGAGGAGGAGGGAGGAGGAGCCCAGGACATATGGGGAGAAGGGAGAGGAGGGAGGAGCCCAGAGCACATGGGGAGGAGGGAGAGGAGGGGGAGGAGGAGGAGGAGAGAGGAGGAGCCCTGGACACATGGGGAGGAGGGAGAGGAGGAGGGGCCCAGGGCACACCAGGAGTCCTCACTCAGAGAGCCCTGGCCTGTGCTCTGGCTGGAGGGGGAGATGTCTCCAGGTGTGCAGGCTGCCGGGCCAGCCTCCTGGTGCCTGCCATGCCCAGCCTCAGGCCTGGGCTCCAGGGCAGGCCGCCTGGGTTCCGGCCCCTGCATGGCTTCCTGCCGGGTTGTCTAGCTGGACTCTCGCAGCCCAGAGCAGGAGGTATCTAAATGCAGTTAAGTGCCGTGTGCTACACGGACACGCAGACCACACGGGCCGGGGTCACGCCGTGCGGGGCACACTTGCTCTGCCCAGGGCACTAAGAAGCGTTCGTCTGGGTTGAAGTTTATCGGGCATCTGCTGTGTTTCTCTCTGGCCTGGGCGCCCTCCCCGCCGGGTCCTATGTGGACACTGTGGGCAGCCAGCGGTCACTCCTGCGCTGCGCTGGCCTTTATCAGTATTTATACTGTCGTGGTTTGGGCATCTCTGGGGCCGGCTCTGAGACAAGGATCGAGCGCACAGAGTCTATCTGGGAGAGGCCCGGGCAGCGAGGGAGTCGGGGAATGAGCCGGGAAGCGTGGGCATGAGCAGCCCTGCTGGGGACCCCAGAGAGTGGGAAAGGACGGGGCACGCCCACCAACACCGCTCGTCAAAAGGAGCTGCTCCAGGGCACCAGCCTCCTGACACCAAGGCTGCGCTTGCCATGCGTGGGGACAGTGGTGGCACCTGCGGGCACCCGGCCCCAGGAGCCAGAGGTTCAGGGCCCCCATAAGAAGATAGACAGGCCTAAGATGTGGGCAGAGAGGAGGGGTCCAGGGGGTTGGATGGCCCCTACCCCACATTCGTGTCCACTTGTGAACGGGGCCTTGTTTGAAAAGTGGCTTCTGTGCTGGGCACAGTGGTGAATGCCTGTAATCCCAGTATTTGGGAAGCTGAGGCGGGAGGATTACAGGTTTGAGGCCAGCCTCAGCAACTTAGCGAGGCCCTATTTCAAAATAAAAAGTGCAACTGGGCACAGTGGTGCACTCTTACAATCCCAGTACTTGGGAGGCTGAGGCAGGAGGATCACAGGTTCGCGGCCAGCCTCAGCCACTTAGTGAAACCCTCTGCTTAAAAAAAAAAAAAAAAAAAAAAAAAAGAATAAGCGGGGCGTGGCGGTGCACGCTTGTAATCCCAGCATTTGGGAAGCTGAGATGGAAGATCATGGTTCGCACACAGCCTCAGCTACTTAGTGAGGCCCTCTGCAATTTAGTGAGACCCTGTTTCAAAATAAAGATACAAAATAAGGCAGGGGGGTGTAGCTCGGGGGTCAAATGCCCCTGGGTTCCCTCCCCAGACCCGCAAACACACACAAAAGAACAAAAAAATAGGGCTGTGGGTATACCTCGGAGGTAGAATATCCTGAGTTTTATTTCCAGTATTGCCAAAAAAAAAAAAAAAAGTGCTGGGGGTGCAGCTGGAAGGCAGAGGTCTTTGCAGACGTCTCAGAGTTCAAAGAAGCCGTGGTGGAGTGGGACTGGAGGCTCCGCACAGACGGAGCTGCGGGGCACAGGACAGAGAAGGTGGAACCCCAGACTCGCCCTGCCCACGGGTGACCCCAGACCCCTGACTGTCACGGCCACGCCCCTGTCGCAGAGCGCCACCCCCTGGTGGCACTTTGCCACTGCAGTGCTAGGAGGTGATCAGAGCACGTCCCTGTGCCCCGGGGTCTCGGTTCCCTCAAATTACAAGGCAGAAGGCTCAGGCACGCAGCAGAGGCTGGCTGGAGCGGGCCGTGCCCGTGGGCTGCCTCCTTCCAGCTGGGCCTGGCCGCAGCACAGGGCCGCCAGGCACGGGGCGGGAGCTGGGAGCCGTCGGGGTCGACATGTAAGCAGCCCCAGCCAGGCGGCTGGCGCCGCGTTCTGTCAACTCCCGGGGCGCGGCGGCGGGGCTGTGGGCCGCTGTAATAAAGTGGCCGGCTATCAATTCCCCCAGGGGCCCGGCCCTCCGCCCGGCCCGGCCCGGAGCTTGTCATTCTGCCAGCGTCCCACATCTCCAAAGTGCAGACACAAAAATGTAATGTCATAACATTCGCAGCCCAATAACCTTTGCTTCAGGAGACAGCTCGGGCTGTCAGGGCGGGAGGCGAGGATTCCAGCAGGCAGGGCCAGCGCGGGGGCGCGAGGGGGCTGAGCCAGCGAGGGGGGGGGGCGCTGGCGTCAGACCTCACCCCAGTTAAAATCCCCGCACAGTAAATCCAAGGAGAGGGAGCCGGAGAGGCCAAAGCCGGCTGAAATATGAGCAGATATAAAGCCCGACACCTTTATTGTTCTCAGACGTCTCCCAGTGAGTTATGGGACCACAGGTTGACCCGAACCTATCAGACTGTTATACAGTGGGGCACAGGGCTAGCTCAAAGGGGACACGCTGCCCTCCAGGGCGCTGGCCTGGCCCTGCCCGTCCACCCGGGTGTGGGCGCCCCCGCCCCGGGAGGGAACCTGACCCCTGACCTCGCTTCCAGAAAGCAAAGGAGCCGGGCCGGTCTCCTGCTGGTCACAGAGATGGCGTCGTGTCTCTGGGCCAGCAGGGCCGAGGAGCAAGCGATTCGGTACCTACTGTGCAGCTGCTGCGGAGACTTTAGGGACACAGAAGTACGCCGAGGTTCGCGCGCTCCCCGGGCCTGACCTGCAGGTGGTCCCGGAAGATACCCCAATAGAGCTGCCGGCGTTTCTCCTTCCTCTGTCCCTTCTCAGGCTCCGGCAGTGCCTCAGTTTCCCCTTGGGTAAAATGCGGCAAGGAACCTGGGCCTACTTGCTGTGTCGCTCCCTGCACGCGACATTCCTCTTCTGGCTGGATGGAGGACCCCGTGCGGGCAGGGGGCAGGGGCCGCCGAGGAGAGGCTACGAGGTAGCTGGGACAGCGCTGATGGTAGTGACGATGACGGTGGTGATTTTTATCTTTTGGTGCTGGAGGTAGAACTGAACTCAGGCTGTCACTTCCAAGCTATGCCCCAGCCCTATTTTTTATTTTTTTGTGGTACTGGGGATGGAACCCAGGGGCATTGTACCTCCGAGCTACACCCCCAGCCCTGGTTTATTTATTTTTTTAGTCTTTTTTAATTTTTGAAACAGGGTCTCACTGAATTTCAAAGGGCCTCGCTAAGTAGCTGAAGCTGTCCATGAACCACGATCCTCCCGTCTCAGCCTCCTGAATGCTGGGATGACAAGTGTGCACCACCACACCCGGCTCTATTTTTAAATTTTGAAATAGGGCCTTGTTAAGTTGCTGAGGGTCTGTCTAAATTGCTGAGGTTTGCCTCAAATCTGCGATCCTCCTGTCTCAGCCTCTCAAGTACTGGAATTATAGGCACTTACCAACATACTCACCTGAGATTATTTTTATTTAGATAAACAAGAGGACCCTCCAGGCTAGGCGTGGTGGCTCACGCCTGTAATCCTAGCTCCTTGAGGAGACAGAAGCACCACAACTTCAAAACCAGTCTGGGCACCACGGCGAGATCCCCTCTCAAAATCAAATAAAAAGGGCTGGGGCACAGCTCAGTGGTGGAGCGCCGCTGGGTTCAATCCCCAGTGCTGCAAAAACACGTAAGACAGACATGAAATGAAAGGGAAGGTGGGAGCCGGGCGTGGTGGCGCACGCTTGTAATCCCAGCGTTCGGGAGGCTGAGACAGAGTGGGTTCACGGCCAGCCTCAGCTACTTAGCCAGGCCCTTTGCATCTCAGTGAGACCCTGTTTCAAAATAAAGAATAAAAAAATAGGGCTGGGGGTGAAGCTCAGAGGTAGAATGCCCCTGGGTTCCATCCCCAGTACCAGAAAAAAATAAAAATAAAAGTAAACAGAATCAGGTGTTCCTGCCAGGAGGGTGCAGACCAGGGAAGGGCACCTGCTCTGTGTGTTAGCGCCTCACGCAGCCTGCTGGGTCACACAGCCCAGCCAGGCGTCAGGCGAGGCGCCCCGGCTCCCCTCAGCCCTGACCCATCACAGGAGCCGGCTGACCCTGGGGGCCCCAGGGCAGGGTCCTCCCTCTGCCGAGCCCTCCCCCCAGGGTGCAACCAGCCCCCCGGCTTCTCGGGAGCCATCCTGGCTGGGGGTCAGCGTGGCCATCCGTCACGGCTCCACACCCTGACCGGCTCTGTCTCCGCGAGGGATTGATCTATGACCCCATTACCGCCGGGGCCTCTGAAGGCTGCGGGATGGATTACCAGCTGCCTTGCGGGAGCGGGGAGGCAGACGCGTGCACAGGTGACAAATGACCCTCATCAGAGTCCCCGGGTCTCATTACTATCCGTCAGCGGCGGGCCTGCCCGGGGGCCGCGGACATCTCAGCTCGGCCCCCTGTGGGTGGCAACTCCAGCATGGGTCCACGCCCTCCTGCCTGGGAGCCAGGGCACCCTGCCCAGCACCCACGGGCGGAGTGAGCCTCCCCGCCTCCCGCCCAGACGAGTCTCAGCAGGCTGAGGCGCTACCTGAAACACCTGCTGAGGTCGCCCTCCCGGGGCGTGTCTGGGTCCTGGGTGGCTGGGCCCAGGGTGGTATGCACGCGGGCTGGGCCCAGGGTGGTATGCACGCGGGCTCCTGTGGCGAGAGCAGCCTTGTCTTGAGGCGGCGGAGCTGGGCAGGTGGCGCAGGGCGGTGGGACCTTTATGTGGGGAAGCGCTCTGGAGCTTCTGCTGCGGAGGCCGGGCGGCAGAGCAGGTGCGTCCAGAGTCCTGACCGTCCAGGGGGTTGGCACAGGGGCAGCCCTGGGAGCCTGCCCTGCCCCGCAGGACAGCTCCAGCCCCTGCTCCTGCCCCCATCCCCAGCAGGGCCCACGCTTTGATGCAGCTAGAGCTCGCTAGTTCCCGAGAGTGAGCTGTCAGCACCCGCACGCCTGCCCGGCCTCGGCGGGTGCCCTGTCGCTCACTCAGGCCTCAGCTGTTCATAAAGGGAGAGTGGGAACTGCCAGGGCAAAGGTGGAGGGCTGGTCTCACGGTGACAGCCGAGGCCCTGTGCTCAGCCAGAGCCGAGCCGCCGCCAGGAGCCGCCAGGAGCCCAGTGGCTTCCGGAGTGCTGGCGCCAGCTCCATTTTTATGGGTACAGAAATGGAAGCTCAGAGAGGTCGAGAGACTGGTTTGATGTCACACAGCAGGTCAACAGCAGAGGAGGTGGTGGGAACCGAAGCCCTGGTGCCCATCCAGCCCCTGCAGGGTGAGGCCACCTGCCGCCCCGCCACATCTTCACGGAGCTGGGTCTTGCCAGCGTGAAGCACATGGGCATCCCTGTTCCCCTCAGCGAGGGTCCTGGGCCCCACGTCGGGGCCTGCTGAGTGTTCCGAGCTGACTCCCGTTGCTGCGCACGCCAGGCGGGACTCAGGCAGACACACTAGAGAGCTGAGCCACAGCTGGGGTGCCTTCCAGCCCCCGGGGACAGCCAAGCCCCGGGGAGCGCAGCCTCTGGCCCCAGACTATCTACTGGCCGAGGATCCGTGGTCCACTGTGACCCCGACTCTGCTTTGCCAGCTACAAGTACACGGGTCCGCCCAGCAGGAGGACTTCCTGCCCTCAGCAGGCCCCTGAATGGCGACCCTCTCACCCCAACCGGGGAGCCCCGGGACCCTGCGCCCCTCTGGGCCTCGGCTCCCTCCTGCGAGGCGATTGGAGGAGCAGGAAGAAGCTGTGTGGTCGCCTTCTGAGGAGACGCGCCGTCAGGCTGGCCTGGGGGAGCGGTGAGCACCAGAGGAAGGAGTGCGCGCGCGTGTGTGTGTGTGCTGGAGCTCTGGGTGTGCAGGTGTGTATCCTGTGTCTGTGCACTGGCGTGCTGAGGGCCCTATGTGATGCGGTGGGCATGTGCTCAGGGTTCCGTGTGCCGGGAGGGGTGACGGGCGGGGGCGCCGGGTGTGGGAGGGGCGGGTAGGGCGCACTCTGGACTCCTGACTGGCAGGCCCACCCCGGCTCTGGCCTGTGTCACCAGGCCAAGTGTCCCCGCCTGCGCGTCCCAGCGTGGCGCCGGCCCATAAACCCACGGGTAGGAGCCTGAGCTCGTTCCCTGTGGGGAAGCCAAGGCACCGGCCTTCTCCAGGTCCCTCCTGGCTGCGAGGCTAGAGGGACTGTCCTGTTCTGCCCTGCAGTGGTCCCGGTGTGTCCACCTGAGCTGTGACCAGGGCCCGCTCCTGCCCCATGTGGCCTTGGTTAAAGGAAGGCCCGGACACCAAGATAAGGCTGGAGTGGGAGGGGCAGCAGGAGCCCGCAGGCAGGGGTGATTAGCTGCCAGAGGAGCCCCGGGCCCCTGATATGGGGTCAGGAGATAAGCGGTTTCCCAGGAGGCCGAGGCTGGGCCCATGATGGATGTGTTGTGACCACCCACCGGCCACTGGCAGCCAGATCAGCAGACAGCAGGCTCGAGGGACCACAGGGGCCCAGGCTCCTTCTCCTCAGCCGGCCCTCTGTCGCCCTCTGAGCAGACACAGCCTCAGATTCTCTGCACCCTCCGGGACAGCTAGCCCAGGTGAGGCCTCAAGGCCCCTGTGTCCTGTGGCCCTAAGAAGCGGTCCTTGACCCCAGGGCCAGTCCCAGCTGCCCACAGGGGTGCATGTTAACACTTACCGGGGAGGGCCAGCATGTCAGCCATCTGGCCCCAGCCAGGGCCAGCAGCCCCAGCCCTCACGGTAAAACGCGCATAACAGTAGCCACATCTCAGGGACACAGTGGCGGATGCGAAACTGGCCCGGAGCAAGAGATCTAGTGGTTATTAATAAATTTAAAGCTGAGTGCAGAGGCACACGGGTCATCTCAGTACTGGCAGGGGGAGGGGCTGAGACAAGAGGATTGCAGGTTCAAGGCCAGCCTTGGCAACTTAGCAAGACACTGTTTTACAATAAAAAATACAACAGGGCTGAGGGGTCTCGCTGAGAGGTAGAATGCCCTGGGATTCAATCCCTAGTATAAAATAAGCTGAATAAAATTAATA
The DNA here is from genome assembly GCF_963383645.1 of Muscardinus avellanarius. NCBI lineage: Eukaryota > Metazoa > Chordata > Mammalia > Rodentia > Gliridae > Muscardinus > Muscardinus avellanarius. Next base: position 3,174,018 of record NC_137796.1, read on the forward strand.
GTATGACCTAGCTGATCCCACTTGTATGTGTATGCCCAGAGGAACTAAAAAGGTTTTCAAAGACAATTTTTACTTGTGTGTTCAAAGCGCAGTTGACGGTAGCCAAAAGGAGGAGAAAACCCACGATCTGCTCACTGCAAAGCGAGTGTGTAAGATGGGGATGGCCACGGCGGAATATTAGTCAGCCATCAAAAGGAATAAAGGACATGGCTGACCTCTGAACAAGCTATGCCAGTCCATGGATAGGAGCTGTCCAGAACAGGCAGGTCCACAGAAACAGAAGCGGGCGAGCAGTTGCCAGGAGGCGAGCCCAGCCCTGCCTGGACCTCCCCCTGCTGCAGGAAGGACCACAAGCAGGGCCCTGTGCCTCTGCTGGTCAGAAGAGGAAACCGAGGCTAGCGAGGCTGGGTGACCTGCCCAAGCCCACACGGGCAGCGGGGGAGAGGTTTCGATTGGCGGCTCTCCATCCAGGAATCTGCAGGAGCCAGAGCCCAGTCTGAGTCCCTGAGAATTTACTTCTTAGCCTGGAGAGGCCCAGGAGAAATCTGGCAGCCTGGCCCCCCGGGGACCATGGGGAGGTACCCAGCAATGCCACGCGGGATGCCCAAAGCACACAGATGCCCCTCCATCCTCTGAAGATAGTGTTGGCACTCCAGGGTGCCCACGCCGTCCACACAGCTGCCCCGCTGGCATTTCAGGCTCCTGAGCAAGGTGACAAGAATTCCAGAACCCCAAACCAAAATGTGCTGGGTGGCTTCGATGGCAGGTAAGCCTGGCCACCATGCGCGGAGCGGAGGCCCCACCTCCCGTCATGGCTGCGCAGCCTGGACACCAGCAGGGCCCAGGGTGGGGCACCAGGTGGGATGTGCGGACTGGCCTGTGTTGCCCAGACACACACAGCCTTCCCCCAACTCGGCCGCCTCCCGCCTCTGCCCAGCGGGACCTCCAGCGTCCAGTGCCCCGGCACCTGCGGCTTGGCAGAGCCGGCCACAGCAGGGCTGGCGCCTCCTGGGTCTCGGAGAACAGAGCCGGGCTGTGTTTCTGGCCCCAGCCAGGACCACACGCCTGGTGGGCGGGCCGTGGGCTGGGAGCAGAGCCACCGTCCCACTCTGCCCGCCACAGGCTCTGCCTGGGCCCCAAACCTGCCATTAGGGTGACTGGCGGCGGCCAGAGCCTCCCACCCAGCCAACCCTCATCCCCCGAGGAAGGGGGCGAGGCCAAGGCCCGGGGCTCCTGGGCTCAGACGAGGGCAATGTGGGCACCTACCTGGGACGCCTTGCAGAGTCGCCGCCGGCCCTCGGTCCCCTGGACGTTGGGGCATCGTCCCGAGACCCTCCCCGCAGACCCACCCTGCAGCAACACGTTCTCCCCAGGGCGCCTCGGGTCCACCACGGCTGCCGGGTCCGGCCCCTCGCTCCAGCTGTGGAGCAGCAGCGGTGGTCTCTGTCATGGCCGCCGCCAGGCCTGGGGAGGGACATTGGTGGACTGCCATGCCCTGGGTGGCAGAGAGGACCCCAGGCCACTCGAGTGACCCCCCCAGTCACCCCTTTCCCACAGAATCCGTTGGCAACCCACTTGGGACGCCCTGCTGCAGGCCCCTGCCTTGGCCGGGGCCAGAGCCCGGGGTGCACCACAGTCCGCTCCAGGCACAGGTGACATCCCCTCCCCATGGCCAGAGTGCGAGGACCAAGGTCGGGAGCCCACTGTGAGGAGGGTCGGCCCGGCTGTGACTGTGTGTGTGTGCGTGTGTGTGTCCTGGACAGGAGCGCCTGGAGGCCACCTCACTGACCAGGCAGAGGCAGGTGGGGCCGGCTCCGGGGCCCCTGTGCCTGTCTGGTGCTAACGGTCTCCATGGGAGCCTTCAGGATGGAGGTGGAGAGCCGCCCTCGAGCCCAGGTGAAGGAGAGGCCAAGGGTGGGGGGCAGGGGGAGGGGAGGGGAGGGGCTGCGCCCTTGGGTTTGGGTATTGGGGTCTCCTCCCGGGGGGCCTCTCTGTGGGCCCAGGTCCCAGTTCTGGCGCCTCCTCCTCCTGGCAGCCCTCCTGGGTTGTGCTGTGCTTTCTCTGAGTGTCTGCCCGTGTTGGACCATCTTAGCGTGTTCGGGGCAGAGCTGGGGCGGCGGCTTGGCTGCCTTCCAGCACAGCTGGGTCGAGGGACCCTGGGCACCCAGGGCTTCCTGAGCTGTTTGTTCCTTGGGCTGTTTCCAGGGGGCTGATGAGAAGAGGGGCAGGTCCTGTCGGGCCCTGGGCGGAGCCCCTCCCAGGCCCAGGTCCAGCCCAGGCCAGGGCTTTGGCAGCTGGTGCTCTGTTGCGCCACCTCCTGGGCAGCGGCCAAACTGCACCTGGCGCCTCCAGGGTTGGCCCAGGCAGCCTCCCCAGCAAGGGAGGCTGGAACGGCATGACCCGAGGGCACCGCCATGATGCACACAGCAGTCACTCTAAAGGCTCAATTCAAGGATCTCACAGCCTCTCCCCAGCCCCTCTGAGTCCCAGAGGGAGAAAGAAGCAATCATTTGCTCCTGCCGACCAGGAGAAGCTTGGAAGGAACGGAGCCAGGGTTCGACCTGAGAACGTCGCCGGCCTGGATCTGCGTGCTCACTGACGTCCACGTCCCAGTCACACCCAACAAACAGCTCGCGCACGCGCCTGCCGGGGCGTAGAAGAGGAAGAAGGCGGATACCCGGGACAACGTGGCACCCACAAAGGCTCAGATTCAAGTTCCAGGGGTGGTTTTAAGCCACCAGGTTCAGGACGGCTTGTCACGGTGCTACAGCGAGCGCAGACCTCCTCCAAGTTAAGCCACCGCCCGGCAAGAGCCCGCGGAGGGAGGGAGGGGGCTTCCAGGAGCCAGGCTGTGTCTCCATCAGCCAGCCCGTCCCCTCGTGCCCACCCCACACACCACCACGGCCACCCGCAGAGGGGCAAGCACTAGCGAAGACGCTATGGGTAAACTGAGACACGGCACGGGAACACTGGGCATCTGTGACTGCGTATGAGGGAGGCAGTTTCAGGAGGCTCATTCTCTTGGAAGCCACAGCCCCTTCCCCAGCCTCTGCCAAGTCCTCTCCTGGGCGCTGGCGTCAGCCCCATCTTGGGGACGGGGACAAGACACCATACGGGAAGGGCCAAGAGGGACAGAGGCCCTGTGTTTGACCAGCAGTGACCAGTACCGGTGAGGATGCTCTGGCAGGTAAGAAAGGAAGGAGCCGGGGCATAGGACTGGGTCCTAAGGCAGCTTGACCGGTTTTCTGCACCCCAGCCCAAGCTCATAAGTGGGGCCCGCAGCTCCGATCCCTGGATTAATGACGCTAGGGGCCACTCTAGAAGCTACTGCCCAGCTCTGGGAAGACGTTCAAGGCTTGCAAGGCCAGTCAGTGAAACGTGGCAGCCCCGGGGGCCGCAGGGACCACACAGAACAGATAGACTGTGCGGTACGCAAGCTGGACAACCGCCCAGGACGGCTGTCGGTGTCACCCTGACATTCACCCTGCGTCGCTGATGCCCTTGTAGGAGGGCTCAACTCTTCTGAGTCGGGGCTGCTGGGCCCTGGGCAGGTTCCGACCTTCACAAAGGCTCCACAGCTGGGCAGCTGCGGCACTGGCTCGGGCTTGGAAACTTGGCCCCGGGTCTCGGACACGAGCCTCGCCCCCTCCTGTCAGCCAGCGGTGCCACTCCTCAAGGAGGCTGCGGATGGCGCAGAAGTGACCGCTCCAGAGATGGCCGTCCCCGTCAGCTGGTGATAAATTAGGAGTGTCCGCTCATTGGATTTGATGCGACGCGTGAGAAATGGGTCTCCATTTGGCTAGAGGCTGAGGAATCTTGGAAAGAGCCGGGCGTGAGAGCTCGCCACGGCGCCTGGGAGGCCGCGCAGGGTACGGGTGCCGGAGACTGTGGGTCAGCGTGAGGCTTGAGCCTTGGCTGTCTGAGGACCCATGGCCTAGAGTCCCCTCAGCCTCCCAGGATGGCAGAAGCCCCAGAGCCACTCCCCAAAGCCGGCAAGAGACACGTCCCAGCGGGCATCCAGACACAGCACCCAAGAGCAGGCACTGCCAGGACACAGAGGTGGCCCATGTGACGTCATCCAGGTGACATCAGACTTGACCACCCCGTGGGCCGGCCCGGGAGTCTCAGCAGGACAAATCCAGCGGTCCCCAAACGCGCAGCAGTCATCTGCCTACGAGCTCCTGCCCCTGGGGGACACCCAGTAGCTGCCCGTTGGCTGCGCACGTCCCTGGAGCACCTGACCCGGCCACCCATGGGGCAAGGGCTCCTGGTGCCCCTGCCCCTTAGCCTGATGAGCAGTGGTCCCCCGTATGGACATGCAGGGAGCAAGAGTCAGAGATGGGCAGCCAGGCTGGGCACCGTCCTGCGTGGCGGCGCACACGTCCCCCCCACAGCTGCCAGCTGGGAGACACCTCTGCAGGGGACAGAGGAAGCTCAGGGCCCTGGGGCAGACTCGGGAAGAGGGAGTGACGTGGGTACATACATGCAGGTGGGGCGGGGCGTGTGCATGACCGTGACCGTGTGACCGTGTGACCGTGTATGTGAATGGAAAGCTGGTGCCCGCGTGTACCTGTGTGTGTGTCTGCATGTTTACGGGGAGAGCCTGTGTATATCCCCACACGTTTATGTGTGTGACTGCATGTGTCCTGTGTGTCTGAATTTGTGTGTGAACACAGGGTCTGCACCCATGTCTGTGTATCTGTGTACGCACTGTGTGCATGGGGCCTGTATGCATCTGTGTGTGTGGCTGGTTTCTACACATGCACCCATGTATGTGGGTGGGTCTTGATGTCTGTATCTGTCTGTGTGTCTTCTTATCGGTGTGCATTTGCACGTGTGTATACCTGTGTGTCATCTCCGTGTGTGTGTGTGTATAAGTGTGTGTATCTCCTAAGCGCCCGCGTGTGTACCGCGTCAGCGTCGGCCTCCGGGTGTGTGTACCAGTGTGTCTGCGTGTACTGTGGCAGTACTCGTGTGTCTGTGTGTCTGGCCCCGCTGGCTCCTGCCCCCGCCCCCCGTCCAGCTGGCCGTGTCCCGCTGGGCCCTGGGGCTGGCCTGCCGCATGCGAGGTGGCAGGTGTGTAATAAACTATTAGTCACTGTCAGGTTTCTGAGCCGCGGCGGCCGCCTGGCTGGCCTGACTGCGGGACGCTGCTGGCTGGCGGCTCTTGGACTGGGAAGCTGCCCCTGGCCACGCACACTGATGGGGCGCAGCTGGCGGACGCAGGCTGAGCGCCCCACCCCCGCGCTGCAGGGCAGGGCTCCTGGCCCGCGGCCCCTGCTGACCTGGCCTCCCAGGTCGGCTCTACCAGAGTGACAGACAAAGACGGTCCCGCGACCTCTCTCTGAAAGTCACCAAACAAGGTTCTTCTCTGGAATTGGGAATATCACCCAATTCTTCTTCTTTTTTTTTTTTTGGCGGGTCTAGGGATGGAACCCAGGGGCATTTGAACTCTGCACTATACCCCCTGTCCCAGTTTTTATTCTTTATTTTGAAACAGGGTCTCACTGAGTTGCAAAGGGCCTCACTAAGTAGCTGAGGCTGTCTGTGAACTGCGATCCTCTGGTCTCAGCCTCCGGAATGCTGGGATTATAAGCGTGCACCACCGCGCCCGGCTACCCCCTAACTTCTCAGCTGGCGACTCTTTTTTTTTTTTTTTTTTTTGGTGGTACTGGGGTTCCTGGAAGCCCTTCTATCTCCGGGCTACACTCCCAGACCTATTTTTACATTTTTTATTTGGAAACAGGGTCTCCTAAGCCAGCGCACGAGGCTAGCTTTGAACCTGTGCGATCCTCCTGTCTCTGCCTCCCAAGCGCGGGGATTACAAGTGTGCGCCACCACGCCCGGCTCAGCTGGCGACTTTTAAGGAGCAACGCCAGGTCCAGCATGGCCGGATCTTACACCATCAGAAAAGGGAGGTGCAGAGACCGACGAGCCTGTTCTCGGCTAAGGCGGGTGCACCGGCTCCATGAACAGCACCGGCTCTCTTGGAGTCCCATTTGGGACTCGCCCTGGGGCGCTGACTTGCCAGGACCTCCCTTGAGCCCTGTGGAGCCTGAGCCAGGCTCTGCCCAAGGGCAGGCGGGAATGGAGGGCCAGGCGGGCGGCCTCCTCCCTGGGCGCCATGGACATGGCCCAGCAGCGACCGCCCGTGGGCAGCTGGCAGGCGCTGGCCTGCCCTGGGGCGCTCTGGCTCCCCTGTACCCTGTCACCCTGGGTCAGGGTAGCTGTCAACCAACCAGACCTGCCACTTGAGCTGGGTGAACAACAATCCCGCCCATACCAACGGTGCCAACTTAGTGCCGCACATCCTGCCCACCCCGCCGCCCTGGGAGCCCCCCTCCGGGTGCCCTCGTTCTCATCTCAGATGTGGGGACAGGCACAGGGAGAGAGCTCACCTGCCCGATGCTCTGGGCGTGCTGGGTGGACGCGGGGACACTCGCCTTGATGTCCGCTGCCTGCTACCACATCTCCCCTGTGCCGCCTGACCACCCCTTCCCCGCCTGCTGATGTCTGGAAGCCGCTTGGGCCCTGCTCAGCTGGGTCCGGGCCAGGCCCCTCCTCACAGAGACAGAGGTGGTCATTAGGATTGTCCTGAGATGGACACCCCATATGAAAGCCCAGGGCCTGGGGAGGGAGTCGGCCTCCCCAACCCACTGGCCCGGCCCACCTCCGCCCGGCCCTGGCTCTTAATGAAGCGTGTTTGGGGCCACCTGCCCTGGTGCGGCCGGCGGGGGGCAGGGCTGGCTGCGGAGTGTCCTGTTCCTTCCGAGCCCAGCCTGGCTGGTGAACCCCGTTGTCTGAGGGTGCCGAGGGGGGTGGGAGAGGAGACAGGGCTGGGGAGCTGGTGGTAGCCCCAGCGGGTGACCCCGGTCCCGCTGGTACTGCCCAGACACGGCGCATGCACATCCGTACACCCCAGACACGCCCCGCTGTGGGTCTGGGACAGCAAGACCGTGTTTATAAAGGCGTGTGAATGACGGGCGGACAGACACGACAAGGGCCACGCGTGACTGCGGGACACGAGGCCTTCGGGAACCAGGGGTTTGGGGTTAAACCACATTCGAGACACACAGAGCGTGAAGATGAACATCCTGCCCCACGTTAGGGAGCCCCGTCTTTCAGAACGCGGCAGATGCGAGCTGGCACCCCCAGTACATGGGCCGGCTCGGTCCCCCACGAGTACCCAGAGATACACAAACAGCTGGCGCCTACCTGTGCCCTTGAGGTCCGGTCCATCGCCATCCTGGCCGCTCCGTTGGCACTGTGCTGGCCGCAGCTCCTGGGTGGTCCTGGGGCCTCTGGGCAGGCTCTCTGGCTCGGGTTCCCGGGCCGGGGTGTGGGTGGCTGGAGGCGCCTCCAGAGATGCCACGGGAACCTGCCAAGAAGCCAACACGGTGAGCTTGGCTGTGCCTGCCCACGGTGCCCAAGGAAAGGGGCTGCGGTCGGGGCAGCCCTCCTCGCCTCTGCCTGGCCTTTGAAGTTGGAGATTTGGCTTCTGCTGGCTCCGGGTGGCACCAAGCAGGTCCCCCACCAAAACCAGGTGCGCCTCTTCCTCAGCCAGCAAGGTGCGCCCGGGGATACCAGCTGGAGCTGTCACCGGTCAGCCTGAACCGGAAGTGCACCGCCTCCAGCCAGCGGCACCGAGCGTGGCCGAGGGCCCAGACTCGCGGGACCAAAGAATTACTCCGCGCCCTGGAAGTCTACCTTCTTTAAGTGAATACACAGAATGACGCTGGACCAGTCTGTGTCCCTTTATCTCTATCTGGTTCCAGTGTCTCCCTTTAGCCCCCTCCAAAGCATGGCCGCCCCCTTTGGGAACCCGTGACCTGTGATGAAGTAGGCGGGCCTGCCTCCCCAGATCCCACCTGTTTGTATTTTTTTAAATTGTGCTTAAAATACACCCAACCCCAAAATTGCCAGGTTGAACACTTATGTATTTAGCGGTGCTGTGGCTCAAATTCAGGGGCGCTCTACTGCTGAGCCACAACCCCAAACCTTCTTATTTTTGACTTTCAAAGAGGGTCTCTCTAAGTTGCCCAGGCTGACCTCAAATCTGACATCCTCCTGCCTCCTGAGTAGCCGGAATCACGGATACGGCCGCTGTACCCAGCTCGGCGGACCATGCCTGTAAGTAGCCACTGTTCCGGTTATCCTGACCCATCCCAGGGCCTGGGAAGGTGAGGCTCAGAAGGGCAGCAGGAGCTGAGGTCTCGCTGCAGGCCTGCCCAGGCCAGGGGAGCTCGATGGGGGCCCGGCCAGGACTTCCAGCCCAACTGCTCCCGTCGGCTGTAGGGCCAGGCCCGGGTGAGTGAAACCCTTCTCTCTGGTTACGAGCTAAGGGGCAGCGCGGCTGAGGAAAAGCAGCTTTCTGCTGATCCAGGTTTTGGTAGGGATTTAGTGCCATAAAAGCCAAGTGCCTGTGTGAGACGGCCCATCAGAGCTCCGGGGCAGCGCGGCCCCACAGCCCCACAGGCGAGAGACGTATAAATTCACCTCCCGCTTCCTGGAATGCTTTAATTTATGGGATCCATATGGCGCCGCTGCCCGGGCCACGGTCCTGCAAATCCCACAGGCGTGCTGACGGCTGAGGCTGGAGCCGGGAGGCTGCTATGGCGGCGGCAGCAGAGGCCGCTCGGGGCAGAACATGCCATTCATTCACCCATTCAGTCATTCGCTAATTCGGGCTCCAAGGTGGGCCCGTTAGCATGGCGGCGCCCCTGCTCTGCAGCCGTGCCCCAGGTCATCACGGACAGCCCTGCTGGGTACTGCTAAAGAGAACCAGGTACGGGACCAATGGGTCCATGAGTGGTCACAGGACGCGGGGCCCGCCTGCCTGAGAGATGCCTGATGTCAGACGGGGCTCATGGGGTCCGATGCTCAGGCAGGGGCGGCATGCCCATCCTCGGGACCAGCTGGAGGAGGGCGGTGCGGGGCCCAGCTGAGGGACAGCACGTGGGGTGGGCACAACTCCCAGGAGCGGCTGTGGGTGAGGCCAGGAGGTGATGAGGATCACCCAGTGCTCAGCCCAGAGCTGGACCCAGGAGGAAAAAGTCCCCTTGGTCAAGCGCCCACTATGAGCCAGGGAGGTTCACGTGGTCCATCTTACGTCAACCCCTTTGCCAAGCGGATGCAAAGAAACCCGCCGGGGCTTGTGCGGTGGTGGGCGGCAGGGGGATTTAACGCTCCAGCACGGGGCTGTGCCAAGGGGCTCAGGCAGAGACCTCGGAGGGCCAGGGAGGGAGAAGAGAGCGGGGACACGGGGTGCAGAGGACAGGTGCTAAAGGAGTTTGGGAGTGGGCGCGCTCCCCAAGGGCAACCGTGTCGGCGGGGTCCTGGACCAGGTGGATCTGAGCCAGGCCTCCCAGAGGAGCAGGGCCAGGAGGGGCAGCACCCCAGGCACGGGAGTCAGCCTGGGCCCAGTGCTAGAGGCGGACCACACATGACGGCTTCAAAGCACCCATAGCTGATGAGCAACCCATAGTGCCCAGTACAACAGAGGCGAAGGCCAGGTAGATCACGGACCCCACACTTAGTAAACGCAGTCCAGAGACAAAGAGGCAGCACCTGACTAAGGAATGTTACCAGCCCATCACCTTGGTAACGCTGATAAGAAGATGCCAATGCCAAATCCATTTAAAGGCCGGGGTCCCGAAAAGGGGTCAGGGCTCCATTTTCAGGCTCTCCAGTGTGCGGGCCAGCACGCTGCTTTTTCCTTCTCTTTCTACTTTCTACTGATTTTTGTAATAAAGATCTGTTAAAGCTGCGCCAAGCTGCCTATTAGTTTTAATTTTTCTGTTCAACAAACTTTAGTGGAATCAGAAAACGATCCCACGGCACCATTTAAACCGTAACACGCCCCCCCCCCCCATGCAGGGCAGGAATGCACGGGGCGAGAGCTGCGGCCCTACTAAGAGCCAGTGAGTGCTGTGCTGAAGGGCATCAGCCCCTGACGTTCAGATCTGATTCTTCAAGCAGCGGCTAGACACCCACCTTCAAAAGCCGCGCTCTCTAGATTAAAAAGCATTAGCAATTCATTTTAAAAACGTCCAAGTGCTGATGCCTCTCATTGGCTACCAATGGGGACTGGTACCTGCCTATGCCCCAGCAGGGCCCTGCTAGAGACGGGGCCCAGAGTGCCAAGAGGGCACGGCCAGCGCATCCTGCAGCCACCCCAGAGCTGGGCTTCCCCTTGAGGCTGCAGCCGGCTGGTGCCCTGTTTGGCGGCCTGGTGAGACCCTTAGCCCTGAGCTCAGGGACAGCAATGGCCGCGCCTGGCACTGCTGTCAGCCGAGTCATCATGCCCGATACAGAGGGCCAGAGGCCAGTCATCAGTGTGTCCCGACCCCAGCTTGTCAACGTTGTCCAGGGCCCGGGGACTCAGTCACCGCGGATGGACGGGCGCAGCAGCCAGGCCATGGATGATTTTATACAAAGAAGCACGAGGAGTGGCCAAGCGTAGGCAATCCTGGCCAATAAAACGCAGCCCCTAGCCGGGCGTGGTGGCACGCGCTTGTCATCCCCGCGCTTGGGAGGCGGAGACAGGAGGATCGCGCAGGTTCGAAGCCAGCCGCGCTGGCTTAAGAGACCCTGTTTCCAAATAAAAAGTATAAAATAGGTCTGGGAGTGTAGCCCGGAGGTAGAAGGGCTTCCAGGAACCCCAGTACCACCAATAAATAAATAAATAAATAAATAAATAAATAAAACGCAGGCCCTGAGCCAGTGGCCACTGGGCCTCCGCTCTGCCAGGACCCGGAGTCCTTCAGACAGGGTCTGTCTTCATTGAAGGTGCTGTTATGTCTGGGCCTGGGACACAGATCGCTGCTGTCCCCTTCCCCAGGGACCCTGGAAATGGTGGCATCTCAGAGCTGTCCAGGGGTCCAGGGCCCACCCAGACCTGGCATTGGGTGTTTTGCCAAACTGCCACTAATTTGATGGGGTCACCTACCCTACACGTTAGTCATTGTGTGTGTGTGTGTGTGTGTGTGCGTGTGTGTGCACGTGTGTGTGCACGTGTGTGTGTGTGTGCATGTGGCGTGTGTAAGGACAAATGACAAAGTTTCCAGAGCACTTCAAAATAAAAGAAGACGGGGCTGGGGGCTACCACTGACTCCGGAGACATCTTGCTTTCTCTGGTGAAGTCAAGGGTTGGTTTGTTTGTAGCAGTAGAGATTGAACCTAGAGGCATCCTACCACTGAGCTATTATGCCCCTAGCCCTTTTATTTATTTATTTATTTATTTATTTATTTATTTATTTATTTATTTATTTACTAGGGATAGAACCCAGGGGCATTCGACCTCTGAGCTACACCCCCAGCCCTATTTTTTATTCTTTATTTTGAAACAGGGTCTCACTGAGTTGCAGAGGGCCTCACTAAGTAGCTGAGGCTGGCCACAAACCACGATCCTCCTGTCTCAGCCTCCCAAATGCTGGGATGACAAGTGTGCGCCACCACGCCTGGATTTTTATTTTTTTCTGAAGTAGGGTCTTATTAAGGTGCTGAGGGCCTTCCCAAATTAACGAGGCTGGTCTCAAAGCCGTGATCCTCCTGTCTCAGCCTCCCAAGAACTGGGATTACAGGCGTGCACTACCACGCCCAGCACTCAGGGGCTTCTGAGGAAGCTGACTCTGGCCACATCCAGGGGCAGGGGAGGGAGAGGCGGGTACCATATCCCACTCCCGAGGGACGTGGCCGGTGCACGTGTCTTGTCAGGACCCAGTTTTATTTTATGAATTGCCATTAGTCCACGAGGTCCTGGAATCTGGGAAGCCCTGGTCTATTCTTTCTTCAGTTTTACTGAGCTGTAATTATTGTGCTATACAATTCACCCATTTATTTATTCTTCTTCTTTTCCCGTGGCTCTGGGAATCGAACCCAGGGCCAAGCCATGCATTTAAATCGTCCAATTCGGCGGCCGTTAGTACATTTATCGCAGTGCGGCCGTGCCACCATCCAATTCGCAACATTTTCATCACTTCCAAAGGCAAGGAGGCCCGCGCTTGTGAGCTGTGGACCCCATCGCCCCGGCGCCCCGGCCCCCACCACCTTCTGGCTGTCTTTCCAGAGTTATCTATTCCGGATGGTGAATAGAAATGGAATCACATGATATGTGTGTGTGTGTGTGTGTGTGTGTGTTTTCTCCTGTTTACTTTTTCCAGGTTTATCCACACAGTAGCAGGCAAACCTTGTATTTTTAGGAACATACTTCAGTCTGAAGACCAAAAGTATAGCTCAGAGGCCACTAGGCAGAGAACCTAGATTTCCTCCTCCCGGAGCCTACAAGATGGGCACCAGCTGCTCTCGGGCCAGTTCCCTTCCTCCCGGCCTCCCCTGGGTCCTGGCTACTCTCCCCAGCAGGGGTTGCTCAGTAGAGTGGCCTCTCCAGGCCTCAGTTTCTCCTTCTGCAACAAGGGAGGGCAGATGGGGGTCAGCTCCTGGAGGGATGCTGGAGGGAATCGCGGAGTCCCTTCTGGAGCGTGTGGTAGCCTGAGGGGGAGCGCTGGGCCTTTGGTCCTGGCCACGGGGGTGCTGTGTAGTGCGCCTGCGTGCCTGGGTAGCTTCAACTCAGCTCCCTAGGCCTCTACCGGCTGCTGCCCCGGAGCCCCCGACAGTCCAGGGTCCCCAAAGTCGGTCTAAGCAGCCCAGCTCCCTGCCCTTTCTGTCTCAGGGGAGGCTCCAGGTGTGCTCAGGAAGCCAGCCCTGCTGGACACGGCAAAACAAAAGTGGGCTTAAGCCCGGATGCGCTGTCCACCCAGGGATCTGACCAGGAGCAGCCTGGCAGCTCCGACACCCTGAGCTGCGGCTTCTGCTGCTGGGAGATAGGCTGGCCATGCTGGTGCCAGCTGAGTACTAGCCCAGTGACCCTCCCCCGACTCTACCTTTGCAGCCAGGGAGACCGAGGCAGAGAAGCCAAGCCAGCTGCCCAAGCTCACTCAGGTCAGAGTCAGAACCAAGAGTCCGTCCACCTCCAACATGTCCCCGTCCAGTTGTCTGGTCCCCAAACAGCGCCAACAAGCAGCGCGTGCTCACGAGACACCAGCAAGCCTGCGGCCACACCGTCTCGGGCTCCGGGCTGGTGCTTTTGGGAGCTGGCGAGGGGGTGAGTAGCTGATGGGCTGTGCCTGATTCACCTCCCGAGCAAAGCCAGCACGTAAGGACCAGAAACATGGCTGCAGCGGAGGGGACGCCAGAGCCCGCACAAGCACGCAGCGGTGCTTCTCTCCACCCCAGGGCAAGCCAGGCACAGGCTGGACGCCTGGTGCAGGCCGGGCACGCGCACTGTCCAGCAAGGGCAGTGGGCACGGTCAGGAGTGCTTCCTGGGCTGCCCAGGGGCCTGTGTCCCTGCTGGCGACATGCGGGTCACGGGACCGGGGCCCAGTTGCCATTAAGGAAGAGGAAAGGAGAGATGTGTGCCACTCAGCCCTGCCAAGGCCCACCTCCCTCTCTCTAGATGTGGCCCACACCTCGCCCACCCACAAGACATTGTGTTTGACCGGTGTGGCTGGGATTGGTTCTGTGCAGCAGTGTGGCGCGCCGGAGGCCGGGAGCCAGCACTTCACGCCCCTTAATTCCCTGTAATGGCTCCGTAAAGGCAGCGTGGCGCTCCAAATGGCGCATAAAGGGACCGGTAAGACTCCGGGTGGGGGGAGGGTGAGCGGAGCCGCCGAAGGCAGAGTCCCTGATAAGCAGACAACTAAAGGGTTATTACACGTGCGGCGGCGGCCAGGAGTAATTGGAAAGTTATTAGATATGGAATACACACAGCACCCAGCAAATGGGTAATCAGAGGCTAATTAGGCGCGTGCACACGGCGCTTTGCGGGAGGCCGCGGCTGCCACATCTGCGCTCGCAATTAGGGTGCCGGCTGCGACGCTCTGGGCCGGGGCGGGCGAGGGGTAGGGGGCCGGGGGCGCCATCTTGGGTGAGGGAGCTGTCGCTGGCAGCCTCTGCCCACCTCTCAGGGGGAGACACCATGACCGAACACTCTTAAGGACCACAAGAGCCAGAGTGGACACTGGGTCCAGGACTTGAACCAGTTAGAGACTCTATCCCTGGCTTCAAGCTTGGCAGCTGTCTGGGCCCCTGGGCAGTGCGAGGAGAATGCGCAGAGAACCAGACCCGGGAGCTTTGCGACGGTTCTGCCGGGTACACCAGGTGGGGAGTGCAACCAAGTTGTTCTACAGATGGGGAAACCGAGGCTGAGAGGACAGAAAAAGACAGGAGGGGTGCAGGCTCGGCGGGAGCATGGTGATTTGGCGCTCCTTTAGCTTCAAAATAAAAGATAGAATAGGGCTGGGGGTGTAGATCTGTGGTTCTGTAGATCTCCAGGTTCAACTCCCAGTATTCTACAACCACCACAAACGTACAAAGAAACAGGAAATGGGCAGTGGCGTCTGATCTGGTCCTCACCCTGGTAGCCACAGGCAGTCCTCGGGTACTGGGGGAGGGGAAGGAGTGGGCTCTGGGTGGGGCAGTGGTCAAGGCCAAGTGCAGGGGGGAAAGAGGCCAAACTAGTCTCAGACAAGGCCGCTGTCTGCCCCTCTCTGTCTCTCCCAAGGGCCTCCTCTCCCACTGCGAATCTCCACCTGCCCTGATGGAAGAGCTTCCTGCTGCCTCTGGGCGCACGGCCCTGCCAATCGCAGTGCCTACCACACCTGGGTTCAGTGAACGTTCCCAATCAACGCACACCCCGCCAGGCCCTTGACCGAAGCGCTCACCCCTCCACGTGGCACCCAAGAGTCATGTGACCTGGCCCAGCCTGGCTTCTCTCCCACGTCTCTCTGCTCTCATATCCATCACTCACCCACCCAACCAATCATGCTCCACCGTCCATCTGTCCATCCATCTATTCACCCACCCAACCAGTCATGCATCCCTCCGCCATCTATCCACCCACCCAATGACCCATTCATCCATCCATCCATCTCCCCAACAAGCCAGCATTCACCCATCCAGCTATTCATTCACCTGCCCATCCATCCACCTGTCCATCCCTCCATCTGCCAGTTTATCCATCGATCCATCTGTCTGTCCGTCCATCCATCCATCCGCCCCACCCTCCCACCCATACTTCTAGCCATCTATTCATCCGACACACACTTCCTACTAAACACCTGCCATGTGCCAGGGACTGTGCCTGGGTACAGCAGCAAATAAAACACTAAAAATGCCTCCTGTTAAGGAGCTGACCTTCTGCACGGGATGGGAAGGCCGGTATTCCAATGTGAAGATGAGTAAGTACAGTGTTGTTGAATAGCTAGTAGGAAGTACCATAGGACAAAGAGCAGGACGGCAGGGCAGGGAGGAGGCGAGGCGGGTGGAGAATTCCCCATGCTCCATGCTCCACTAAGAAGATGGACATCTTTAGGAGGCGGAGACAGGAGGATCGCGGTTCACGCACAGCCTCAGCTACTTAGTGAGGCCCTCTGCAACTCAGTGAGACCCTGTTTCAAAATAAAGAATAAAAGACAGGGCTGGGGGTGTCGCTCAGAGGTAGAATGCCCTGGGTTCCATCCCCAGTACTGCAAAAAAAAATAAGAGGACATCTGTGCCAAGACTTGAAGGGAGAGGAGTTGGTATCCACAGAGACACCTGGGGAGGGCGTCAAACACAGTGATCTTAAAGGGCCAGACAGTATTTCTAGCTGGGCTTGCAGACCCCATGGCTGCTGCTGCAGCTACTTGAAGGGACCTCAGACGACATGCAAATCAACACTTGGCTGTCCAATAAAACTTTATTTATAGATACTGAAATCTGAAGTTCTGCGATTCTGTGTGGCAAGATACTGCTTGCTGGTTCCTTTGATTTTTTTTTTTTTTGCAACCATTTAAAAAATGTAAAAACCATCCTTAGCTTACCAGCCCTAAAAAACAGGCAGAATCGGAATCGGCCTGGGAGCTATAGCTTGCAGAGCCCTGATTTAGAAGTTACACGGAGGCCTTGGGGTAGCTGGACTGTGAAGACCAGGTACCAGCACTGCTAAAAACACCTGGTCAACAGGAAGGTTTTAGCCGGGTGCACGTCTAAAACCCCAACACCTGGGAGGATGAGACACGAGGATTACAGGTTTGAGGACAGTCTGAGCAACTTAGTGAGACTGAGTTTTAAAAAATAAAAAAGGCTGGGGTGTAGGTTGGAAGTAGAACACCCTTGGTTTCATTCCCAGTACCAAAAGCTGCCCCCCGCCTGGCCTACCACCCAAGGGCAGCCCTGGTGTGGCTTCACGAAGGGCCCCGCCCGGAAACCAGCGGCTGGGGTCTGCTCCCTCTGCCTCTGCCAGGCGTCCATGAGCACCTTCCTCCCCCGAAGTGCCCTCCTCCCTCCCCCAGCGCCCGCACCGCCTCCTCCTTGGCGGGGATCCGCCCCGGGTTCTTCCCAGCACTGGCCGCCGTCTTGTCCACCTTCGTGTCAGTGCCGTGGGCCTGCTTCCTAGATCACAGCCCGGTCCTGGCACGGAGAAGACCTCTGTGGCAGGAAAGGCCAGAGGCAGGATGGTGCCCGGCTGTGTCTGTGGAGCTAGGTCTGCGGAGGGGGCGGGAGCGGCGGGTCCGGCTTTGGGGGCCCACAGCCTCTGGGGCCCCGGCCCTCATCTGGAGCGAGCGGGAGCCCGGCGTGTTCTCGGCTAAGGCTGGACGCCACCCGATGTTGCTGCCTGCCTTCCTTAAATGTTGACTTCTGCTGTCGAGGTACTTGGAAATTCGCCTGCAGTTCCGATCAATAACACAGCGCCGCCCCGAAGCCCCGCACTGTCTGCCCGGTGGTGAGAGGCGTACGGCCTCAGCACCATGTCACAGCAGGACGTTGGCAGTGACAACCCGCCTGCCATGTTCAGGTCTCCCGGGTGGCTTGTACTCACGCCTGGGCTCTGTGTGTGTGCATGCATACCGTGTGTGGAGGCTGCCTGCACACACGTGCTGTGTGCATATGGGTTCATGTATGGACTCTGTGTGCATGCATGCACGCCACACTCATGCATGCATACATGTGTGCATATGTGTCTACATGTGAGCACGCTGAGTGTATTGTGCTACATGCATGTATGAATGTATGTGTGGGGTGCATGTAGGATCACATGTGCCACATGTACGTACATGTGCACTGCATGATTATGTGTGCATGTATGTGTGCATATATGAGCACATGCGTGTGCAGGCATAGCATGTGTGTGTGTTGTATGCATGTGTATGCTCCACATATGTGCACGTGTGTGTCTGGGTGTGGCTTTACCCTTACTCCCGCTCTCATCTCCCTCCCATCATGATACACTGTCACCACCACGGCGTCTGCTGACAGCGCCCTCCCTTGTGTCCTGCCTGCCTGCAGCCACCAATCTGTGTACGTCCCTGGGTTCCAGACCTGTGTGTGGAATCCTACGGGACCCGACCTTCTGGATTCCCCAGCTGAGCACAATTCCTGGCCGCTGCGTGTCATGGAGCTCCCTCTTCATGGCCTGTGGCCCTGTCCCTCATCCTTCCTGACCACCATGGCCTTCTCTGGCCGAGTCCCAGCTGCGAAGGCCAAGTGGTTATCAACAAGCGGTTTATCGAGCTGACCCATAGGTGTGATTTTCATTCAAACGTGGCTCAGAGATGTCTGGCCACTTGCGGGTCATCACACAGCCAGAAGATGTTCAGATGTCCGCTGCGGCACACCTGGAATTGCGCACAGACGGATTTCGTGGCGCCCTGTACTCCGAGAGTGGGACTCACCTGGCCCTTAGGAGAGCAGAGGCCGCACCCTGGGCCTGCGGTCTGCTTGACCCTGGCCCGCGCCCGCCCGCCGCAGGTGGGCGTGGCATAATTACTAGGGGAAGGAACTGAGCCTCGCCGGCCGGTCAGTTTATCAAGTCCTGACAGCGCATTAGCTGAGCGATCACTAGACTATTAATTTTTCTCCTCGGCCCTTGCCAGGGGTATTACAGTGAAAAATGGCAGCTTAACCACAGGGAAATTCTTCAGGGTGACAAAAATAAAAATAGCTCTAATTGAAGTTGATAGAAATTATACCCTTTAAAACACACGTCGGGATGCACTGGCTCTAACGTGAATTAGCACGGGGGCAGGATTCCTGTCGCAGGATCACACCAACAGTGACAGCCGGGGGTCTGCCATGGCGGGGACCAGCTGGGGGATGGCGGGGGGGTAACATCACCATCCCTCCTGGATTTCAACAAGAGAGACCGAGGGTGTGTCCTGGGCACCCCTCAGCCTTGGGCAGAATTTGTGGGCCACCGCAGGGCCCTGTTTCCCGGAGGCTGGCACCTCGCAAAAGCAGCGTGTTGGGGGCACACACACTTGTAATCTCGGTGCACTTGGGAGGTTGAGAAAGGAGGAGCGCAGGTTCGAAGCCAGCCTCGGCCACTTAGCAAAACCCTCAGCAACTTACTGAGACCCTGTTTCAAAAAAAAAAAATTAAAAAAGGTCTGCAGGTGTTGCTTGGAGACAAAAGGCCCCTGGGCTCAATCCCCAGTACCACACCCCCCACCCAGGAAACGACAAAGCCACAAAGATCTCAGAAATAAACTGTGTGTGTTCGTCCTTGGCGGCAAAGCGTTCCTATAGGCAAGAAGCATTCAGCTGAGCATATGGGAGAATAACAAATATAATGTCAACAAAATAATAATCAACATCTATGCTCTGCCTGGATCTCAACACTTTGTACACTTCTTTATCTTTTTATTTTTCGTGGTACTGGGAACGGAGTCCAGGGGCATTCTAACTCCGAGTTACACCTCAAGCCCCTTTTTCTATTCCTTATTTTGAAACAGGGCCTCAGTGAGCTGCAAAGGGCCTCACTAAGTAGCTGTTTGTGAACCGCAGTCCTCCTGTCTCAGCCTCCCGAACGCTGAGATTACAAGCGTGCCCACCACGCCCGGCTCCAGGCCAGTTTTATTCCCCTTGCCAGCAACTCCTGCAGTTCTTTACTTTATGGCATTTAGCTGCTCTAGCCAGCAGGATGAGCCACGCACTGTTCAAACACTACCCATCCTAACCTGCCGGATCCTCTAGACAGCTCAAGAGGGAGGCTCTGCTCTGCGCCCATCTCGGGAGGCGGAGACTGAGGCGGTGAGGCAGCTGGGGTTGCGCGGAGTCTGCTCGGCACCCAGGCGCCACGGTCCCGGGGTCATGAGGTCGAACCCTCAGAATGGCCCAGCAGGTCAGGAGGGTGCTGGGGTGCCCGCCGGCCACCGGGCTAAGGCGAGTTACAGCGGGTTAAAGCAGGTGAGAGGCTGCGGAGCCCGACCTGAGATGCTGAGGAGGGAGAGGGACCGTGGGGAGGGAGGGAAGCTGAGACACTGTGGCGCCTGAGACCCTCTGGCCCTGCTCCATGCTCATCCTGGCCTGTGTCTGGTCACCTAAGACAGGAAGAACCCGCGGCCCCGAGCAAGGGCGGCTGGAGTGGAGGAGGGGCCGCCTGTGCTGGTTCTCTGGCCCAAGGGCAGGGGTCCTTAGGGATGTCCCTCACGGCCCATTATTAGGAGGGACAATCCTGAAAGGTCACCTGCCCCGCAGTCCTGCGGGAGATGTGTGTGTGTGTGTGTGTGTGTGTGTGTGTGTGTGTTGTGTTACTGGGAATTGAAACCAGGGGCATTCTACCTCTGAGCTACATCCCAGCTCTATTTAAAAAAAAAATCTTTATCTTGAAATAGGGTCTCACTAAGTTGCAGAGGGCCTCACTAAGTAGATGAGGCTGGCCACGAACCTGAGATCCTCCTGTCTCAGCCTCCCAAGTACCGGGATTTCAAGTGTGCGCCACCACGCCCGGCTGCGAGATCTTTTTGGTGCTGGGGATTGAGTTTAGAGCCTTGTGTATGCTAGGCAAGCACTTACCACTGGACTAACCCCAGCCTGAGAGAAATGCAATGGAATTGAAAAAATATGCATGTACCACATATAATAAAAATATTGTGAGTTTCAGATATTGGTTGCAAGTCGGCCCTGCCCCAGGACTCCCAGGACACCTTGTGCTCAGAGGCTCGCTCCCTCAAAGAGACATGGACCCCAGGAGCATGCCCCCGAGGCTGTGCCTGTGCAGGCTCCCAGCCTATTCTCCTGAAGGGGGTGCTGCAGAGCCCACCGGCCCAAGTGTGAGCTGCGGCCCTCAGGCAGGGTGTCTGCTGGTCCCTCAAATGCTAGGCCAGACCGGGGTGTGCACCCACGTGGGTGTGCATCTATATGCATGTGTGTGGATAATGCATTTCGTGGACTGTCTACATGTTCACGTACATGTGTGTTCATGCATGCCCTGTCCCTGAACATGTGCACACAAGCCATGTCGATGTATGTGCTCGCCAGGGGCATATGTGTGCGTGCACAGGAGTGTGCCTGTGTGCTGTGTGTATGCACATGTGACTGCTTGCGTGTACCTGGGGCATGGTGCATGTGCGTCCTGAGCATGAGCAGGCACCTGTGCACACGTGGGCTGTGTGGCCGTGTGCAGGCATGTGTTCATACATGTGCATGTTGGGCTGATCGGCAGCTCACAGACTCCCAGGCTGAGGGGGCTGCAGGTATCCTGCCAGACCCACCCAGGCTGGGGTGGGCTGACTGTGCCCTGTGCCCCCGCCCTGACCATGCCCCTTAAGGGAATCTCTGAAACTTCAGTCTCATACTCAGCCCTGTCAGCTCCTTGAGTGATCCCGGCCAAGCCCCTGGCTCTGTGCCAGGCTTAGCAAGCGTTTGTTGAATGAATAAACAAAGACTCAGAAATCTGGGGGCCGAACTCCAAACACCAGCAGAACACCCACACAGAAGCGTGAACAGGAGCTGCAGCGTAGGGCTGGCTTGCAGGAGGACCCTCGCCAGCTCCTGGGCTGGGAGGCCAGGGTACAGAGACACTTGGCCCACCTTGTCCAGGACGCTGGGTGCACTCTGGTCTGTCCCGGGCAGCCCAGGGAGGCAAGGTAGCCCCCAGCCCTGGGCCAGCCAGCCAGCACCGGGGGCTCTTCACGGGACACTCCCTGCCAGCCTTTACTGCACCTGAGTCCTCACATGTTGAACCCTGTTCCCTGTGCAGCTGGTGCCCAGGGGTCTCAGGCCTGAGGCCCCTTGTTGAGCTTGGGGTCCCCAAACTTAGAGGGGCATAGCACCCCTCCTTCTCTACAGGGCCAGTGGCTCAGAGCACAGGACAGTCACCCTCCCCCACCACACCCCCATTCAGCAGCAGGCACCCCACACTGCAGGGAGCTAACCCGCAGCTGCCCCGCCTTCCTGCGCCGGGAGCCCCAGGCACACTCCACCAGCCGCCAGCCTGCCAGGTGCCAGCGTGGCGGCCTGGCGCCAATGACTCCTCACCGGATCACAGGCCTCGCTGGCTCAAGCATGAACTGAACTCGCCAAAAGGCAGGGCCCCCGGCCCCAGGGCACTGGTTCCCCTTCACGGCATCCCTGGGGTCAGCAGGTCAGCAAGACTGACATGCACTGGGAGCTGGGGGTGCCCAGGGGTACAGAGGGGTCACACAGCCCCCATCAGGGGACCCTGCAGCGTGGAGACAGCGTGGAGACAGCGTGGAGACGGCGGGACCTGCACCCTGGAGGCCTGGGCTGCAGAGAACTCTGTGCCACGGGAGCTCATCCCTGAGGATAAGCAGAGGTCTAAGGGATGGAGACAGCGGACTGCAGAGAAGGGAGGCTGGAGGGGAGGAGGCTGGAGCACCGGCCCAGGAGTGGGAGGGCAGCGATGGTGAGCAGGGCAGCTCCCAGTCAAGGCAGGCTCGCCACAAAGGTGACGCAGGTGCCCATGCCCTCTCAGCAGAGGTCCCAGGGCCTTGTCTTTGTTCTGGGGACTGTGCTCTAGGCAAGTGTCCCACACTGAGCTAGCCTTCAAACCCTTTTTATTTCACTTTCAGACAGGGACTAGCTAAATTGTCCAGCTGGCCTTGAACTTGTCTTCCTCCTGCCTCAGCCTCCCAAGTCGCTGGGCAGATGCACACCGCCACGCCGGGGGGGCCCCCCTCTTTACAGGTCTCTGACCCTGTGCCTAGGCCTCCCGCACCTGCACCTGCTGTGAGCATCCTGCTGGAGGCGGTCCCGTCCCTAGGCAGGAGCCTGAACTCAGAGGGGTTAGGTGTCTGGCCTCAGGCCACACGTAGCCACCATGGACTTGGTCTCTCTGGCGCCCACTGTGTGTTTGGGTCGCGTCACCCCAAGGTGAGGCTCTGGGGGAGGCGAGCCATTAACAGCTCCCCTGTGCTTGCCTGTCAAGACCCATCGTCACCCCATGCTCTCAGCCTTCCCAAGTGGGCAGGGCTGGGGAAGGAAGCCTGGGGAGGTGGGGGCGGCCCGGCCCCCTCTAGGGCTCAGCTTGCCAAGCACTAGTGAGGGCTCTGAGCAGGGGGCAGAATCTGGTATCCAGACAGATGTCAGTTAAAAACTTAATTAGGGAGCTGGGCGTGTTGGCGCATGCTTGCAATCCCAGCATTTGGGAGGCTGAGACGAGAGGATCCTGGCTTGAGGACAGCCTCAGCTACTTAGTGAGGCCCTCTGCAACTCAGTGAGACCCTGTTTCAAAAATAAAGAATAAAAAATAGGGCTGGGGGTGCAGCTCAGAGGCAGAAGGCCCCTGGGTTCCATCCCTAATACCGAAAAAACTTAGGAATTATTTAAAGGCATAGAGATACTCTACTGAGCATCTGGGTGCCCCCTGCACCCCCTGCTGGGTGTGATATGGACCCTGGGGCCAGTCCAGGATCCCGCAGGTGGCTGTGCAAGGCCCAGGGGCCACTGTGGCCAAGGGCCAGGCACACGGACCCTGCACAGGGCTGGAAGTCAGAGTCTGACGCAGGTCTCACTGGGGTCAAACCAAGGGCTCACCAGGACTAGCCCCGCCCTCCCCTTTCTAGAGGCCGCCTGCAGCCCCAGGCTCCTCAGTCCCTGGACCCCCTGTATCTGCAGGGCCCCTGAACTCACCCATAGGTCCCTTTACTACCTAAAGGGACATTGTTACAGGTACTGATCAGGACAGGGACACCTTAGGGCCACTGCTCAGCCTCAGGCAGTATAGTAAGTGCGTGTGTGTGTGTGTGTGTACATGCCCATGTAATGTACCTCTGGGGATCAGACCCAGGGCCATTCTACCTCTGAGCTACTCCAGCTCTTTATATTTTTCATGTTTGAAACAGGGTCTAGCTCGGAGGCTTGGTAAGTTGCCGAGGCTGGCCTTGAACCTGAGATCCGACTGGCTCAGCCTCCCATGGCCTGGGATTCTGTGTGTACTCCGCGGCTGCGCCTGGCTCCTTTTAGATTTTGACAAGGTCTTGCTAAGTGGTCCTGGCTGGCCTTGAACTTGCAACCCTCCTGCCTGGGTACCGCAGAGCGGACCTTTGGCCAGTGTGACTCAACCCACTTTCTCCCATGCTGTCAGGAACAGCACAGGGCCCCAGGAGCCATCTGGGGAGGGCTCCTGGTAGGTGAGGCCTCTGCCGGGGCAAGGGAGGGGGCTCCCTGGACGGAGGGCCTCACACCTGCTCCCCATCCCCTCTGCCCACGAGGGGCGCGCCTGCCCAGGCCTCCCACGCACCCCAGCCCCAGCCCACCTCTGCACAGGGAGCCCCGGGAGCTACTGTTTTAATGGGTTCTCTGCGCTCTAGTCAGCAGGTGCGGTGTTGGAAGTGCCTGGTGTGTACCTTGCACGGAGCCTTTAATAACCAAGCCCAGGCACGGGCTGTGGGCTCCTGCTTAATCCACTCTGAACACGCGCTTAATGAACCTTCTCTGCCCTCTCCCAGGCACCCCGCGGCGCCCCCGGGGCTCTTAACGAGCAAGCAAGCCAGTGGCCTGGTCCCTGCCAGGACCCCAGCACTGCCAGCCCTGCCAGGCCTGGGCTGCTGGGTCGGGCGCTTGGGGCTGGGGCTGTCCAGGATGGGCTGCATTGCCCCAGGAGAGCTGAGGCCCTGGGGGCTCGGGAGGCTCCGTGGGAGGGGTGAACTTTCTGTCAGGGCGGCAGAAGCTAGGAGAGGGTCTGAGGAGCCGCGCCCCCCCCCCCCCCCCGCCTCCTTCCAAGCTGTGGCTCCGTGCCAGCCAGGGTCTGGGGGAGGGGCACCGGGCAGGCGACCCCTCTGCCGATTACGCCTCTCTCTGTCCTGTGAGAGGGTCAGGGACACCAGGTGCGGCCTCATCTGAGGGGACAGGGTGGCGGGGCAGCTGGGAGGTCTGGGTGGTCTCTAGCCCCTGTCCCTCCCAGCTCTGCAGGAGGCTCAGGATGGAGCTGTCCCCCGCTGAGAAACGCTGGCAGGGTGACGGCAGGCTTCCCGCTTCCCCAGAGGGCAGAGCCCAGTGTCTCTCTGCCCAGCGCAGACCCTGCAGGGCCCAGAATGAGACCTGTATATGCTTGAACGTGTCCTTTTTTTCCTTTTAAATGAATGATCTGTTGCTGGGGAAGTGAGGTCCCTCCCACCCCATTTGAGCGCTGTTGAGGGCTGTTGAATAGCTGAGTCTCCGGCTTGAAAGGCTGGAGTGCGTAGGGAGAGAGAGCTTCCTTTGTCGGGAAGCCGCCCCCCTCTGCGCCCGCTGGGCCTTTATCTGGCTCTTCTCGCAGCGGGGCGGCCAGCCCTCCAATCTGCAGCGGGGCAGGAGGCCCACCGCACCCCAGGCCGGGCCCAGGTTCTTCCCTCCCTGCTATTTGGGGAGGAGAGGAGGAAGGGTCAGCCTGGGCCACGCGATGCCCTGCATCCTGCGTCCTGCTCAGAGCTGGCAGGAGCTGTGGAGCCCGCAGCATTGTGGGGCCAGCATGATGGGGAGGCTGAGGCCGGAGTGGCGTTCGGGTGGCCAGCCTGACCACTATCAGCTCCTCCTCTCCAGGAACCAGCCATGGAAGGGAGCCAGGTGCTCCCCAGTACCGCCAGGCTTGGGCCTGTGGCCTCTGCGGCTCCCTGTCCTCCTGCCCATCTGTGCAATGGGCCTGTGGTCGGGATCAGGTGACCGCACAGGCCCAGACAGACCTGACCTCCTACATCACCAGAAAATTACAGGAAAAAGACGCACCTGGCTAGATTATCCCAAAATGGCCGTGAGAGTCCTCCCACTGCACAAGGCTTTCCAGAACCTGTGGGCCTCATCCCAGAACCAGGGCTGGGGCTAGAGGGGTTCTGGGTCTGCTGGGGCTGACAGTGGGGGAGGGGACTTTGGAGGGAGGTCAGGGGAATCGCCCAGCTCCGTCCCACCTCCCAGGGGCACCCTGGCCCTGAGCCCCAGCCGCCAGCCAGCGAGAGGCAGATTGGCCCATGGAGGACCTCTCGTGGGAAGACCCAGGAGCCAGAACCAGCCTCCAGCCACAGTCGCCATCTTAGAAGCACCCCACCAGCCTTGACCACAAGGCGGATCCGAGCCAGGGCCAGGCCTGCTGCTCCAGCTGGGGTGCCTGCCACACGGCAAGATGCGTCCAGAGGACGCGCCCCAGGAAGCGGCTGGGCCCACGAGTGCCTGCTAATGCCGGGCGCTCTCCTGGTCACGTGCTAACCCAGGAGTCCGCGCTTGCCGAGTGCCCGGTATTGCTGACAGCCATCATCCCCGTGTGACAGATGAGGCAACAGAGATGGTAAGTAACCCACGTGAGGTCACATAGCCAGGAAGCAGAGGAAATGGCGCTGGAGCAGGCGGGACCCTGGAGTCCTCAGCTTTAACCTCGGCCTACTGCCCTCCTGGCGGCTGGATGGTGGCTGGGACAGACCGCGTGGCGGGTGAGGCCTCTAGACCCTCTGGGCCTCTGCCCGGTCTGTGGGTGCTGGGGTGGGACGGTCACAGGACCAGGGTCTGGTATTGCAGCTCCCACCGGCGGGCCTCACTCCCCAGCCCCTCGGGCCACCTGGTGACTGGCCCAGCTCCCAGGGGTCCCTGTCCTTCCCGACCCCAGGACCCCCGGCAACATCTCTTTCTTCCCTCAGAATCTGGCTGACGCTGACACCTTTGATGCCGAAGCTCTGGTCCCCCACCTCCGACCGTCCACCTTTCTTAAGGAGAGCCAGGAGAGGCCGGGAATCCCATCCCCCATGGGTGCTGCCCTCCACACCCTGCAGAAGGGTCCAGAAGCGCACCAAAGGCCCTCCGCCTCCCAGAAGGCACGTCCCGCTCAGAGACTCAGGCAACCTCTGCAGGCAACCTCTCCGCTGGGTCACGCAGGGGGGCCCGGGTGGGGTTGGAAGCCTGGCTTGCCCGAGGTCAAGGTAGGCTGGCCATCGCTGCCCAGGCCCCACCCGCCGCGAACCTCCAGAGCTCGGGAGCCACAATCGCTCCCTGTTCTGTTTCTCTTTCAACAGCTATTTAAGGAGGTCGGGTGACAGCGGGGACAGGCAAGAGCTTTGGACCCAGACCAGGCGGCGGCCGTCCCCGCGGTCACCCGGCCTTGGTTCCTCAAATGTAACGTGAAGACAAGCCCCCTCCTGCAGCTGTGGGTCAAGGGGGCTGGAAACGAGGTGCCCAGAGTGCCAGCAGCCCCCCAGGTGTTGGCTGCCGGGGCCACTGCGGGACACACAGGCCTGGCTCCGGCTCCAGCTCCGCTGCCAAGCCCAGGACTGATTGGTTCACGTGTTTGTTTTTCTTTGCAACAAGGTTTGGAGGTGCCAGCTGTGTGGCTGGTTACAGTGGAGTTCCGCCTCCCTGGGTGGGCTGTGGCTCCTCCCGGCAGACCCAGTGGGCACTACTGACCTGGACGGGCAGCCAGGGAGGGCAGAGGGCGCCCTGACTCCTGGCACATGTATCCTGTGACACCACGCTGGCCTCTGGCGTATGGTGAGGCCGTCTCTGGGAGGCCACCAGGGCCAGCTGACCCCGTGACCTACAAGTTGCCGGGTGCTGAGCCCGGGCACCTTCCCACAACGGCCCAGTGCCAAGCCTGAGCAATGGTCACCGTGCCACCCTGTGAGGGCTGTGGTCAGACCTGGGGGGTGGACGCAGCTCTGGCGGCCAGAGAGCTGGGCTCCAGTCTGACTCTACTCGAACGGGATCAGAGCCCCTGGGCACATCACTGAGGACACCGCCATGTCCTGATCTGCAAAGTAGAGCTGTTAGACTAGATTGGGGCTCAACCAACACAGGCAGGAAAATTCTCTTCTTTTCAAATAAAAATAAATGGATAGATCCAAGCAGTGGGCTCAGGCTGGGAGGAGAGCATGCGGGTGGACTGTGGTCCCGTGGACCCTGGGGCCTCTCTGCTGGTGAGCCACTGTGGGCACCTCTGGCATCCTGCAAGCCCACAACTCAAGTGACGAGAACATTCCTGCAGGCTACAGCCTGGGCTGAGCACTGACTGTGTGCTGGGAACTGTTCTGGAAACTAGAGATAAACAGCGGCACAGGCCTTATGCTCCGGGTGCCCAGAGGCAGCAGGGACTGGACGGCGACCACGCAGTAATATACAGCATCAGGGTGAAGGACGAAGGGAGAGCCCGCATGGAGGAGGCCAAGAGCGAGGGGAGTTGTCTCTAGCAGGGCCTTCTGGGGAGACCCCTCAAAGCCACGAGGACGGGCTCTGATGTGGTCTGGGCAGGAAGGACAGCAGGTGCAAAGGGTCTGCAGCTCGGGCATGCTTGGTGTCGGGGAAGAGCAGCGAGGCGGCCCGTGCACAGAGTGCACAGAGCAGGAAGTGCCAGCGGAGGGGTCTGGTCACATCCGGCGGGCTGAGCACACTGGCCTCCTCAGAGCCTCAGAACAGAGCCTAATTTGGAGACAGAGTCTTCACAGATATATCCAGTTAAGATGAGGTCATACGGGAGTGGCCTGGGCCCTGGATCCAAGGAAAGTGTCTCCATAAGATCAAGAGCCGCAGAGACAGAGGAATTCCAGGGGAAGGATGCCGGCAAGGCCCAGAGCTGCACATCTGCAAGCTAAAGGACCCCGGAGCCCTGGGCGCCTCCGGACGGAGCGTGGCCTTGCTCCTCGCATGGGGGCTTTGGACTTGGGGCTTTCAGAGCCCGAGCGGGCAGACCTCCGGGGTTTTCACTCTGCTTGTGGTGGGAGCAGCCCCGGGGCACCCACCACTGGAGGAGGCCTCTGCTTTCAGCCAGATGGGATGTGGGCCGTGGGGATTTTGAGCACAAGCTGAATGGTGTCATGGATGGCTTCTGTTTTTACTATTTTTGTTTATGGCACTAGGGATGGAGCCCAGGGGTGCCCTAGCACTGAGCGGCACCCCCATCCGCTCTCATTTTCAAGACACAGCTAAGTTGCCAAGGCTGGCCTCGAACATGCGATCCTCCTGCTTCAGCCTCCTAAGGAGCTGGGATTGCGGGCGTGCACCACTGCACCTTGCGTGTGACCACGTTTCGAGGAGGGAGGTTCTTGGGGTGTTCTACCTCTGAGCCACAGCTTGTGATCACGTTTTTATGGGGTGGCTGCGGTGTACCCCTTGTCCTGTCTGCCCTGGTTCTGAGTCCTCAAATCCAACAGGTGTGAACACAGCGACTTTGACCCCAGGCTTCGCTTCAGAGCAGCAGGCGAGAAACAAAAACAAACAAAAAAAACCACGTGGTGGCGTGTGGCCCCAGACCCTTGAGTGACGTGTCGCTGCGGCACATCCCCCGGACCACCCGGGTGTGGCAGGGCAGCCACCCACTCGGCTCGGCGGACTTGCCGGGCCCTCCTCGGCTGCGCGCGGAGTATCCCAGACGGACTTTCTCCTGGAGAAACGGAGCCTGTCATTACCACTGCAAACCGGTCATTTCTTCCTAAAGAAACACCCCAGCTGAGAAAGGAGCCAGTGGGCAGCCGTGGCGGGCCCCTTGGCTGTCTGAGCCGGGGAGGGGGGAGCACGCACCCGCAGCCTCCGCCCACATTTATTGACCACCTCATGTTTGCCTGGCTCTGCGCTGGGTACCGCCAGGAGCCGGGTTAGCAGCTTTGGTGCCGCCAGCTCCGGTTTCTGCTAATTCCCAGAAAGCGCACAGTTTGTACAAAGGTGTCTGAGGAAGGTGTGAGAAGAGTCGAGACCTAACGCCAGCCCGGAGCAGCCTGCACAGGGGCTGTGAGAGCCGACCACGGGAACCCTAGAGCAAACGGGATCCCCGGGGTCTGGCACGAGAGGCCCCGGAGCTCCGTGCCCCGCAGTCTCGGCCTGCACGCCTGGCCCGGCCCAGGGCCTCCCAGGGTAGCGGGAAGCTCCCGCCCTGGAGCTTCCTTGAGATATGCCACCATCTGGAAGCTTCTGTGATGGCTCCTGCGGCACCTCCCTTCCACCCAGGCCCTGGCGTGGACGCAGCCTCGGCCACACGCCCAGCCCGCCATGCTCCATCACTCAGCTGTGAGGACACGCAGGTGGCCCTAGGGTGCTGCCCTGCCCCTGGGCGTGTGTCTAGACAGCCGGGCACAGGAAGGGGGAGAGGCGGAAGGCCACCCACGGGGGGCCTGCCAGGCCAGGTCCACCGTCACCACCCACCTGCCCTGGCTGCAGACGGCCGGCTTCCAAAGGCGGACCCCAGGCGCCGCAGTCCCACCTGCGCCCCATGCCTGCTTTTTGGGAGCTCGGTCTGACTTAGGAAGCCTGCTCCGTCCATCTTATTTGGGACATGGTGGAGATGCCATGAAGGTAGGCGCACCAGGATCCGAGGCCTTTAGCTGGAGGTGGGGAGCGAGGTCACAGACCACACATCCAGGTACTGGGGAGACCCCTCCCACGGATGTGTGGCAGGACACATCTTGGCCTGTCAGAATGATGCCCGCACCTGAATGAGGCCTGGGGCACCTGAGGTGCGTGAGTGGCCGTCCTGGCCACATCCCCGGGACGCTGACTTCATAGTCACCACCAGACACAATGGCTAGCTGAGTCCTATGCCCCAGGCACCGTGCCTGCCCTGCGCACAGTGGGTGCTCAATTGATGCGCACAGTGGGTGCTCATGGTTAAACAAACACACAGCAAGGTGGGCAGAGGGGCTTGTCCTAGGACAGGGTAAATGGGCCTCCTGCTCCGGGTGGGAGAGCTGGAGGCCCGCCCTGTGCCCCCAGCTCCTGGCGCCCCTCCCTCGGGCTTTGATTACTGCTTACTCAGGCGGCAGCTCACTCACCGTCTAGACTCTGAGTGGCCTCCCCACGCCCTGCTGGGCGACGCCAAGCCCGGATGGGGTTACCTGAGCCAGGTTCAGCCCGCCACGCCCGCCCACCAGCTGCTCCAGGGTCAGAGTGTCACAGCAGATGCCACGCCTAGAAAGCCCCGGGGCACAGGGGTGAGCTGTACATCAGGAGCCCCCGCTTTCTTGATCTGTTGCTAAGCCCACAGGCTATTTTTATGGCCTGGAGGTCAGGTGGCCTCTCCGGAGGACATTAAATGTCCTTGCAGGTGGTCTGGCCTGTTAAAAGGCCGGAGCGCTGCCCCCCTGCTGCCCCCTGCTGGCTGCCTGGTCCCTAAAATGCACCCTGCACAAACTGATTTAGATCAATCCAGCGTGCTAATGATAGCTGAGATGGTGACGTTTAGACATATTGGGCTGAAAAAGTTATATTAGGCTGGATTTCACCTGCCTTCCCTTTCTCTCAAAATGACTCCGAGGAAATTCAAAAGGACAGGTGGCCAGCAGCTACCTCTGGACCACACGGCTCCTGAAACCCCAGAGCCGGCACGCATGCTCCCACCCGCCCTTCGGAAATGAGAGTCCAGCCGGGGCGCCGCTGCCGTCTGTGTGGCTGGGGCGCTGGGGGCTCCGAGCACTGACCCAGCAGCTGCCTGCGCAGAGCCTCGGGCCGCCCGGCTCCCAGCCTGCGCCCTGGCCTGGCCCTGAGCCATCTGCCTCTCTTCCCGCGTCCCCTCCTCTCTCAGCAGCACTGCCTAGATGACCTGCTGTCCGCCTTTCCTGCCTGGTTTTCGCCCAAGGCCTTGGGCTCCCTCCCCAGGGCTGCCAAGTGCAGTGAATGTAGACACAGATGTGCAGCTCAATTGCCACTGCAGATAAACCATAATTTTTTAGGGGGTACTGCAGATTGGACCCAGGAGATTTTGCCCTTGAGCCACACCCTCAGCCCTTTTAATTGTTTTGAAACAGGGTCTCAAGACCTCAGGGTCTTGCTGAATTGCTGAGGCTGGCCTTGAACCTGCAATCCTCCTGTCTCAGCCTCCTGAGGACGGAGGTTACAGGATGTGTGCCACTACTCCCAGCTAGATATATATTTCTAGTGTAGGTACATCCCATGAAATATCTAAGATACACTTATTCTGGACAAAGAGAATTAATTTTTAGTATAAGTCTATCCCAAAACTGCCTGGGGTAGACTTATTCTAAAAAAGATTTTGTGGCTTCTCTGATTTGCCGATCGAATGGGTGCCTGCATTTTAATCCGGCAGCCCGGCCTTGATTTGGTAGATAATTCTCTCGTCTCAGGCCCCTACACACTAGGATGCGTGTGCCCAGGACAGGGCATTTGGTTTCGGTTACTCAGGTAGCCGCAGCACTGAGTCTGAGCTCAGGGACACTGAGTGCTGAGGGGAGCCAGCAGGTGCCCTGGGCGGCGGCAGCTCCTCGGGCCCTCTGACCACATGCTCCCTGGCAGCAGAGCCGGGTCCACTCACCGCCGCCCACGCCTGTTACAAAAACCTCTGATGGTGGAAGACGTGTGGCAGGGCCTCGCTTCCGCCAGGCTGGATCCTGGGAGCAGATTCCAAACGCCATTGCCCCAGGCCCTGGGAATGAGCCCGGACTGCCAGGCCTCCTGGGCTGTGCGGGGCACACGGGCCTCTCATCCGCCTTCCTCAACTGGCCCTCTGTCTCCTTCTCTGCCAAAAGCTGAGCTGCAGCAGGACCTGGGGCGTTCTCAGAGGAAGATGCTGGCGCCGGCTGAGGGGCACAGGGCACCAGAGTGGGCAGGCTGGGAGCCCCGGCATTGCTAAATGAAGCCAAGGCCTGGAGGTGGGCCTCTGCTGTCCCAAGACCTGTGCAGCACAGGTTCCCAACTGGCCTCATCCCAAGCCTGGTGTGGCCTGTCCCTCACGCAGTCCTGGAAGCTTCGCTCTGAGTGCACGGCCGAGGCAGAACCGCACCAGGACAATGCTTACCAGGACGTGCAGAGGCCTGGGAAGACTCGCAAGCCACATGCTACATGGGGACCTGCCCCAGGGACTCATGCGGGGAGCTATGGCGGGCCAGCAGGAGGGGACTGTCAGCCTGGGGCAGCAGCCATGGCAGCGCTCCCAGGGGCCCTTGCGCATGTGAGAGCAGGCAAAGAACGAGACAGGAGGCCGGAGGGGCCATGAGTGTGAAGGTTGGTGCGTGTGGACACGAGTGTGCACACGTGTAAGGGCAGCTCAGCCTAGCTGCCCTGCGGCCTCAGCAGCCCACTGCGCCAGCCTACCATCGGCCCCACGGTCCCGGCCATGGCATCTGTGAGCTTTGCTCTCCCCAACCCATGAGGTGCAAACGTGAAAAGGAACTTCCCAGAGGGCTCCTGGGAGGTGGTGGCGCTCCCCACTGCTCGCCTGGTGAGGCGGGCACGGCGGGCCTCGGGCCTGGGCTGTTTTGTGGCACCAGCTGGCGTTCTCCTGTTTCCTGTTCTCTTCCCCCTTCCCTCTTGGGACCCCTGAGTCACTGGGGGAGGGAGGGGGAAGATGAGGATGGAGGACTGTTCTCTGAGCCAGTTACTCACACACACACACACACACACACACACACACGCGTGCGCGCACACACACACGGAGCCAGGGCCAGGGCAGTATCACGACCTCAGGGACCTGCTCACATATGGATGCCCTGGCCTCCTGGCACCCGACGGGGGCACGTGTGAGGCCCAGGGCTGGAGGGCGGCAGAGTTCAGGCCTTGGCAGCGAGAGCTGCCCAGCGACTCCTGGACAGCCCCCTCCCCAGCCTGACCCGACTGTCGGCCGTCTGCCGCCCGATGCCTCTCTAGCTCTCAGTTCCCGGGGTGACCAGCGGGGCAGAGGGCAGGGAGGGGCAGGAAGGGGAAGGGGGCGGGTGGAATCACTCTGCTTGGCTTCCTCAGGGACATGAAAGAGGCTGTTGTCCAGGAGGGGACACGGGGAGGCCTGGCCCTGTGCAGCTGGGCAGGCCACCCCGGGACTCCCACCCGGGTGGTCTTGGGCAGTGGTGGCGCTCCCCTATCTGGGGTCACGTGGGACCAGGGTCACACAAGGTGTCCTGGAGGCTAGAGGAGACAGGGCAGCGGCATCTGCCCCAGAGGCTGGACGGGGGGCAGTGGTCTGGGCCCGCCTCTGCACAGGCATGGACCACTGTGTCCTGCGCTCCCTCTGCAACCACAGGCCAGAGCTGGGACCGGGCCCAGAGCCCACACGCTTCCCCAGCTCCAGCTCCGAGCCCTAGCGGTCACAGGTTCAAGGGACCCCACCCCTGCTCTCCTGAGAAGTTCCCTGGGGGCTCGATGGCGGGAGGGCCTCGGCCCCGGAGTTTAGGTGATGATCTCGTGGTCTGGTGTGGCCAGAGCCTCTGAGTCCGCTGCACGGAGACCCCTTCTCTCCAGGGGTGCAGCTGCAGCCTTAAGGTCCCGAACCCGCTTCATCCTCTGGCTCTTGGCCTGGGCCCCTTGGGCACGCCTGCCCGGAGGTCCAGGTGAGAGGCGGCAGGAAATGCGTCAGCTTAACAGGCCTGGACCGCTGCCCTAGCTCCAGGGGCCACCAGGCTGGGCGGGCGAGCCCGCCTCCTCCCGGGGGAAACTGTGTCCCCACAGAACACTTCCCCTGGAGCCTGTGACCATGCCTGACCCAGGGAGGGTACCTCAGAGCCTAGTAAAAGGAATAACCTGGGAGTCCAGTGGCTCTGTGATGTGTCCTCGCAGAAGAGAGGAGATTTGGGGACACGGAGCGAGAAGACCCTGTGGCAATGGAGACAGAGCCTGGACTGATGCAGCGACACGTCCAAGGACCCCGGAGCCACCTGAGTGGCAGGGGAGGAAGGGGCCCCACCAATGCCCTCAGAGGGGCGCAGCTCTGCGACACCCTGAGTTTGGACTTCTGGACTGCAGACTCTGGGGGAGGAGCGTGCTGTTTCAAGCGCCCAACTTGTAGTACACTGTGCTGGAGACCCCAGGACCTTCACACGCGCTGTTCTCTGTGTTGGCTTCTCATGGGGTGCTCACAGAATGGCTCAGAGGCACACGTGCGCTCCCTACCAGAGGGCTGGAGACCAGCTGTGTTGGGCGCTCACAGAGCCAGGCGTGGGGTGGGACAGAAGTCTACCTAGCCTTTCTGGTCCTGGGCGTTCGAGTTGACCTGACCCAGCTGGTAGCCTATCACATCCTCAGGACACAGGCTTGACAGCTGTGAGTCTAGCCCTGGTGTGGGTGCTGAGCACTGCCACGGGAGTCCAGGAGACCCCAGGGACCCAGGGATGCCCAGGAACCTAGTACATCTGGGATTCAGAGCAGCCCGGAGGAAGGCACCACAGGGTTCCGCCTCCCTGTGCCGCGCTCTCCCGCTCCGAGCCGCCTGCTGGACTTGGTTCTCAGCTGGCCTGTGGGGGGAGCTGGGGCTGGTGGCCCTTCTTTCTGGGACCCTCTTGGCTGCCAGGGGCTGCCTGCTGGGAGACAAGAGAGTCCCTTTGACAGACCCATGGCCACTGCTGAAGGCTGTGGACAGCCTGGAAACCGCCCCTGTCTGAAGTACGAGGTGCAGGAGCCCACATGTGCCCCGTGGCACCTGACCCCACGGCCCACCCCGGCTGGCAGGCACGGCAGGGCCCCTGGCCAGGCCTGTGGAGCCCTGGATGGGTGGGCAGGCTGGGAGGGGATGGCTGGTCTGCCCTTTCCTGGTGGGTCTCCACCCTGGCCTCGCCCCATGGCCCTCGCCGTCCTAACTGAAGAGCAGACACCCTCAGTCGTGTGTGGCTGACGACCTGCTTCCTCCGCCGGGCTGAGTCAAGGGGCAGCGAGGGGTGGGTGGGAAGGCAGGACTGCGGCCAAGAGTGACCAACAGCCGGGCGTGGTGGTGCGCACTTGTAATCCCAGCATTCGGGAGGCTGAGACAGGAGGACTGTGGTTCGCGGACAGCCTCAGCTACTTAGTGAGGCCCTCTGCAACTCAGTGAGACCCTGTTTCAAAATAAATAGGGCTGGAGGTGTAGCTCGGAGGTAGAATGCCCCTGGGTTCCACCCCTAGTACCCCCCAAGAATGACCAGCATCCTGACCTGTGTGTGGCCAGGATCTGAATCCTCGGTGCTCTATCACAGACCTATGTGCCAAACCTCCAGGGATTTTAAAATTTTAAAACCAGGCCTCACAAAGTTGCTGAGGCTGGCCTCAAACCCGCCATCCCACTGTCTCAGCCTCCCAAGTGCTGGGGTTCCAGGCGTGTGCCCGGTGCCTGGCCCTGGCTGTTTGCTTCCTGACTGTTGAGGGAGGCAGGCCATGGAGTCCCGGCCCTGCCGAGGGCGGCAGGGCGGACGGGGGTCAAGGGCGAGGCCCCACTAAGTGGCTTGTGCCGCGCGGGGCCGACTGACAGGCAGCCGGATGAACAAAGACGCGCTCTGTTCGCAGGCAGGTCATGTGGAAAGCCGGCCGGGACCCTGTCACTTCTCCTTTGCTATTTTTTTGTAAGAAGAGATGTTTGTTCCCGAGCCGGCGCGGGGGAGGGGCGGCCGGCGCTCGGCCAGCTGTGGGCCCATCAGCTGCGGCCGGCACAATGGATGCTGGGCGGGTGCGCCCGCCCCCACCCGGGACCCCAGGCTCCAGGCCGCCCGCCCGCCCGCCCGCCCGCCATTGACACACATCTGTTCCAGCCTGCAGGCAGCAGGGAGCATGGATCATTAGGCCCGGTGGTGTCTGCAGAGCAGGGGTGCGGGAGGCGGCCCTGGGGCTGGGATGCTGCTGCCGGCCAGTTCCTGGGAGGCCGCGGAGGGAGGCGCCTGCTCGCCATGTGTGGCAGTGACCTTATTTTGGAAATACTGGGTTAAGTAAAATACGCTCTTACAATGCATCTCACCCTTTTGCTTTTACGCTGTGGCTAAAAATTGCAGATCTATCTGGCACCGGAGCCTGCTTAACCCAGTTGGTGGAGACCCGGGGCTGGGCGCCATGCGGGTGCTCAGGCCTCACCCTGTGGAACCCGAGGTTAATTCCCTACACTTGTGACCTGTGACCATACTGAAGCCCCGCACAAGCAGCCACCCATCTGAACTCTGAAGAGCTCATGTTCTTCACCCCCAGCAAGTGCAGGGCCCCCGGGAGTCTCTGTGGGTTGTACTAGCACCAAAATATAACGAGCTGGCTGGACCCAAACAGGCGTCCCCTGAAGGGCTGGTCCAGAGCCTCCCTCTCTAGAATGGGGGGGGGGCACCTCCCTCTAAGAACCCAAGGACGCTGCTGAGGCCTTTACACTCTGCAGAGAGCTGGGGAAATCTGCTTTTTTTTTTTTTTTATGCACACAAGGATGTAAAGCCAGGCTTCCTTCTCAAAGACCTTTTGGGGTCGATTTTAATGAACAGATAAGAAAGATTTGCTGTTAGGAGGAACGCAGTAGGTGTGCCGAGAGAGCGGCTTCTGCAGTCCCTGGGGAGGGTGCCTTTTCAAGCCGTTTAAAACAAGCCCTCGGGTTGTCCCCGCCGGGATCAGGATGCTGCTCCGCGGTTTCAATGCACAGGTCAAAGCGGCCAGCCTTCCATGCCCAGAGCCTGAGCTTGTCTGTCTTGACACTGGGTCTAGAGCAGTAGGAAATAAAAATAAGCCCTCCGTTCTGGCTGCCCACCAAGGCCCCTCCGGATCCTCCGGAAACTGCACCAGGGGCCAGGGATGGGATGGGGTGGGGTGGGATAGTCTCCTCTGCTCCTGGCAGGCCTGGGGGAGGGGGCAGCTCTGGAGAGGTTTTTTTTTTTTTTTGCGGAATCCAGGGGGCATTCTACCTCTGAGTTACAGCCCTATTTTTTATTCTTTATTTAGAAACAGGGGCACACTGAGTTGCAAAGGGCCTCACTAAGTAGCTGAGGCTGGCCAAGAACTGTGATCCTCCTGTCTCAGTCTCCCAAATGCTGGGATTACAAGTGTGCGCCACCACGCCAGGCTCCAAAGAGGTTCTTTACACATCATCTCTGAATCCACAGAGGAGAGCAGCTGGGCATTCCAGTGGGAGCAGAGGACACAAATCCATGCACTCTTTGGGGTCTCCCGAGGCTCACAGCCAAATCCCTCTCTCACTCACAGAGCCCGTCACCCTGGTGGAAATAGTTGTGAGATCCTGGGAAGAACAGCCAGGTCCTCCATGCCCCTCACAAGCCCCCGTTGGAGCGAGGTGTGGTGATACACGCCTGTAGGCCGGTCTTAGGGGGTTGAGACAGACGATTGCAGGTTCAAGGCCAGAGTGAGGCCCTCAGCAACTCAGTGAGTCTTTGTTTCAAAAATTTTAAAAAAGGGACTGGGGGTACAGCTGGGAGGTAGAAGGCCTCTGGGCTCAATCTCCAATACTAAACAAACTAACAAAAGCAGAACCTGCTCTTAGGGGTCAGAGTGCAGCTCAAGGGTAAAATAGGTGCTTAGCATGTGCGAGGCCCCGGGTTCCATCCCTAGCAACAGAGCTGAGATCTGCTTCGATAGACTGGAATCAGATCCTCAAACTCCCAGGTACTCCCATGTAAGTGGGCAGTGGGGAAGCCTGGCCTCCACCTTGGCTCCGGGTAGCCACACTGAACCCTGGGAGTGTCCTGCCTATAGCCTGCTTACCTGGGCCCTGGGCAGCACAGGATGGTCTATGCTAGGTTTACAGCCTGACCTCCAAGGGGCTGGGGGCTGAGGACAGCATGCCCAGATGGCTGAGCCCCAGCCAAAATCCCGGGTCCCAGGCTCAGGGCCGCAACCCTGGCTGGTGGCACTCCCTGTCTGTGGTCACAAATCGCCGTCAGGAGGGGTTAGCAGCATGCATGACTCCATGGGGAGGGGCAACTGGCCACTCAATGACCAGACCCTCCTAGACCCCGCCCATGCGTCCCTTCCCTGGAGCCGATTCAGATGGCTTTCACTGTAATAATACATATAATGTGGGCGTGATGGCATTTAGCTCTCAGTGCTGTTTCCTTCCGGCAAAACATTGTGACCGAGGGTGTGCTTGGGGACTCGGTCCCCTGCGGCTGGTGGTAGAGCCAAAGTGTGCGGGTGACTGAAATCCTGGGTGGTTTGAGCCGAGTCTTGACACTGAGGTGGCCTCAACAGAGCAGAGCTTGTGTCCCAGAGTGCGACAGGACGGGTCCGGGGACAGAGAATACC
Organism: Muscardinus avellanarius; assembly: GCF_963383645.1. NCBI lineage: Eukaryota > Metazoa > Chordata > Mammalia > Rodentia > Gliridae > Muscardinus > Muscardinus avellanarius. The sequence continues at coordinate 3,212,151 of NC_137796.1, forward strand.
GGGGATTATGCTGCCCCCCCCCACAAATTGCAAACTTCTTGGGTGCCCACCAAGACTGATTTCCTCCTCAAAAAATGCTCATCCTAAAGGCCAGCGCCAGCGCCAGCTCTGTGGTCCCTCGGGTCGGCCTCAGTTGGCTGCGCCCAGGCCAGGGGTGGCCACTATTATGACCTCAAATTCAATCAACATCCATCTCCTGCGACTTCACACACGGGCTGCAGTGGCCCTGCCTTCCACAGGAGAAATCTGTGCCTCTAGCTCATGATTCAACATGGAGACGGACTTGTCACCGCGACTGGGCATCACCGGCCGCTCGGCCTGGTCCCCAGCGGTGTGGTTTTTAGCCGGGAGGACCAGAAAGGTGGTGGAGGAGGGGGGGCTCAGCAGGTGCTGGAGGGAGGCTGGAGCCCAGCAGATGTGGGAGGGCTCTCTACTTGAACAGCCTCAGCCCAGCTGAGTATCAAAGTGCTCCTGCCAAGGGCCCTGGTCAGGGGGTCGGAATGGTGCCAAAGGTGACCTCAAGGACGCCCAGGGAGCCTCTGCAGCGCAAGGCCTCCATGCCCACCTGCATCCAGGTATGTGTGTTTTCTTCCCCGTACCATGAAGAACATCCCAAAGGCCGGCATCTCCTAAGCGGGGGCTGAGTGGCAGCTGGGGCTCCCACGGGCGCAGGGCTTGTGGTGGGTGGCCCAAGGGGGGCTTTGAGGAAATGGGTCCTGCCCTGGACACTGCCGTGATGCAGGACCATTCAGCAACGGGCATCTTAATTTTTTCTAGGAGGCCAGAGATGAAGGTGCAGTTAGAATGGCCACTGGTGCAGGACAAGGGTGCGCTTGGTCATCGCGTGGCCGCAGGGCCTGTGGCCACCCTGGTCTGCCTCTGCAATATGGCTGAACAGCCGCGCTATCCCTAAACATGGAGTTGGCTGCAGGTCTCAGGGTGCTGTTACTGTCCTATGGCCGTTCCTCCCATTTCCCTTCTGGAACCTTGTCCTGCCCCAGGACTGCCCACCTTATCCGGGCCAGTGTGGGCAGCGCGGCCAGGTGCCCACCTGGGGCTTCACGTGGTACCCTATTGGGGCTCCACCTCTTCATCCCGCTGAACCCATAGCCACTCTACGGGTGCGTCTTAAATCCATCTTGCCTACTCACAAGGAAACTGAGGCAGGGGCAGGTTGAAGGCACCTTCCCCAGGTCCCCCAGAACGGAGCAGAGCCGGGGGTGAGCATGGCAGTCCGGGTCCGAGGCCCAGCTACAACTGGGCCGCAGCTCCAGAGCTACGTGTCAGTGGGCAGGCACTTTCCCTCTCTGGGTTTCTGTTTCCTTGACTATAAACTGGGGAACAGCAAAATGCACCAATCAGGTTATTGTGAGGGTCCAAGGAGAGTCCGGGTAAAATTTTTAGCACATGGCAAACAGTCAATAAATACCCATTTTGCCCTGACGCCCATATGGGAGGACACTAGACCACAGTTAGTTTCACGGATGGGCGCCTCTCCGCCCTCTGGTGGCAGGGAGGGCTTCCTGCAGGAGGACTAGACCGCCATCATGGAGGGACTGGTAAGACAAGAGGGCAGCCGCCAGGTGCTAATCGCACGTGGGATCTGGGGACATGTGGGTAGTGACTCAGCATCACAGGGAGGCCTGAAGCCCAAAGATGGACCCCACCTCTCTGCATCTCCCTGACCTTAGCACAACCAGGACCGGGCAAATGCTGGAGCCTGGGATGACCCAGCCAGAGTGACCCCTGGGAGCAGGATCAGGGCATGTGGCAGGCCGGTCACCTGGACAGGCACAAGCTGGGCACTCCTCCAGGCCTGGGAGAAGCCAGCGCTTCCAAAGCTCACCAAAGCCCTCTCCTCCAACTGGGCACACAGCTCAGCAGCAATTCCCTACCTCGCCTCCAGGGGGAGCTACCAAACTGGCCCTCCCCAGTGGACAGAAGGCAGCGCCGTGGTCCATGTCACTAGTGGGGCCTGCAGGGGTCTCTGAGGCCTCAGGAGGCGCAGCGCTTGGGCCCCTGAGCTACTGGAGGAAGTCCTTCCAACACTCTGTCCTACCACAATGCCAGTGAGAGAAGCTCACTGCATTGGACCCCACTCCTGGACCCCACTTTCTAACCCAGCCCCCAGCAGAGTCAGGGGCATGTGTACTTAAGGACTATCGGTATCAGAGAAGAAAACGCATTCGGCCCTCCTCCTGGTCCTTGCCCAGCCTGGGACAGCAGTGTGGCGGGGCGCGGGGGCATCCATGGCTGATGACCACTCCGCGAGCGGGCCGGCAGGGGGATCACGCGGGCCCTTGCCCTGGCTCCAGGACCCGCCAGGTTCTGATGAGGTCGCCCTCAGCAGGGGATAAATCCTGGCTGCTCTCAGTCCGCCAGTCTGAGTCGTCCCAGATTAAATTAATAATGATTAATTGGGGCTCTGGAAAGCTGAACCGCCGGGCAAGGATTAGAGCGAGTGCTGGGGCTGCCTCCCCCCCTCTTTTATTTCTCCTCTCCCTTCCCAGCTCCGTCCTCCCTCCGCCCCCAGGTAACATGAGGAGAAGCCTGCAAGAGGAGGTCTAGGGCGGCATCGGCGGTGGCATCGCTCCCGGCTCGTGGCTCTGCAGGGCTCCGCTCTGCGATGGCGGAGGGGCCCCCGGATGCGTGCCCCTCCTCGGACCAGTGGGGCCACAGCCAGGCACCTGCAGGGAAGGTGCTTCCATGTGGGCAGGGGTGACTGGGGAAAGGGCCCAAGGGAGCTGCAGAGGACACAGATGCAGGCCCAACGCTCCGGCCTCATTCGGAGTCCAACAGAGCAGGAGCTAAGTCCCGGGTCGGCCCAGGCTCCTTCCCGCAGTCAGTGGGGGCAGTCCAGCAATCCCAGCGCCCATGGCCCTCCATCTCACCTGCAGCCCTGCAGTGGAGCACGAGGGAGCGGGGCTTGGGAGCTCAGGTTGCCTAGAACGGGGCCGCTGTGCCCGGGCTGGCTCCTAGGGACCCCTGTTCTGATGGCCTCCTCACCCCCCAGGACTCCACATGTCCCGAGTGAGCACAGCTCCCCCAGGTCATCAGCAAGCGTTCTCTGGGGTGCCCCCTCGCCAGGCCTGCGGGGCTCGTAAAGCGCAACCCGGTCTCGACCTGGGAGGATTAGCCATAAACATTCCTGCCGCGGGCTTGGCAACCGCTGAACGCAGAGGCGCCAGGGGGGTGGGAGGGAGCGCCGGCCAGGCCCAGAGGGTTCTGGAAAGGTTTCCTGCCACCGCACAGCCCGCAGCGGGGACCACGCGGGAGCTGGCCTGGGGCGGGCGGCCCTACGGAGGGACCCTGTGCACCCATGCTCCGAGGCCAGGTTTAGAGGTGTGTTAGAGCTGCTGCCCAATGCAGCCCTGTACCCCCTCCAACCCAGCTGCACCCCAAATACTGGAGGCAGGGAGACCACCTGGGACATGTGGCCGTGGCCTGGGGCCCCGGCTCGGCTGCACGCTGGGTGGGTGGCAGGGCCAAGTGGCTTGGCTAGACTCTAAATCCTGTCTTCTTGCTGACACTCAGGGGTCAGAGGAGTCCACACCAGAGAAGGGAGGAGGCGGAGAGGCCTGGCACATACTGCTTGGCAAGAGTGACCCTTTCCTACGAACCGGTGACCGAGAACTATCTGTTCACACTGTGGTATAGCACTAAGCCATCAAAAAGGAATGGAGCATCGCTACCCACTACACCGTGGATGAAACATTTAGACACGGTACTCAGTCCAAGGAGACACCAAAGAAAAACTACATATGGTATAAAATGCCCGGGACGGGCAAATCCTTAACAGCAAGTCAGTGGCGAGTTAGGAGTTATTCTGGAGTGGGGACAGGGCTTCTGTTTGGGAAAATGTAAACATTTTGGAAATAAACAACAGTGAGGGGCCACCAAGCTGCTAATGTTCCAAATTGCCACTGAGCCTCATGCTTAAAAATGGTTAAGATGGGCTGGGTGTGGTGGCGCAGGCTTGTAATCCCAGCATTCGGGAGGCTGAGACAGGAGGATCGCGGTTTGCGGACAGCCTCAGCTACTTAGTGAGGCCCTCCGCAACTCAGTGAGACCCTGTTTCAAAATAAAGAAATAATAGGTCTGGAATGGGAGTGTAGCTCGGAGGTAGAATGCACCTGGGGTCTATCCCCAGTACCACACAAAAAAAGGTTAAGAGGGTAAATTTTGTGTTTTATATATATATATACACACACACACACACACATATGCATAATAAATGAATATAATTTTAAGGCAACAGCTAAAACTTTATTTTCTGTAGAGGAGAGGGTAGGGCAGAGGCCTCAGGGGTTACACACTGAACCTTGAAAGTCCACTGGCCGTGCTGAGGCAGGCCCTGGGGACATGCTCCTGGTGGCCCTGGCAAGTCACCTGGCTCCGTGTGTCTCAAGGGACGGGCAGACACAGAGGCTTTCCCGGTGGCCAGGCGAAGGCTGGCTGGCCAAGGGGACAAAAAAGGTGACTCAGGACACCTGCCACCCAGTCCTGCCCCCCACCAGCTGCAGAGTCAGAACAACAGCCTGGAGGGCCAGCCCCGGAACCCCCCACGGCGGGAGACCACCCTGGACCCCTGCCGTCAGTGCGGGGTTACAAGCCTCGGCCACCACGCCTGGCTTATATACTTTCATAAAGACACACAGCAGCAGATGTAAGCACCACGGAGCCTGGATCCAGGGTGTGGGCAAAACAGACGCTCCCCACCATGGCCCCACCCCGAGTGTCTGAGTACCAGGTTCCGCAGAGCGGCTCGGGGCCTGGGGACAGCAAGGCCTCCGCCACAGCTGGGGCGCGGGGCGGCCTGCCTTGGCTGGGGCTCACAAGGGATGCACTCTGCAGCCCTGGGTGGGAGCCGTGATCACGGCATTCCTGGTGCTGATGAATCACCCAGGTCTTGTTCCCCCGGAACTCGGAATTGGACCTCACTGGGAACAGGGATTTGGAGAGGTGACTGGATAAGCCAGGACTGTGCCAGGCTGGGGCTGGCCTAATCCTAGGACTGGTGTCTCTATGAGAACACCGTTGGGTGGCAGGCAGGAAGCCTGTGTCTTGGCCGGGGGCAAAGGCCGCAGTGCCAGAGAGCCGGGAGTGTCGCGGAGCCCGGGGCACCGGAGGCTGGAGGACGGAACGGCGGCTTCTCTGGACTCCTGAGGAAGCAGGCATGCTGCCTCCGGCCCCGGCCTCCAGGCTCAGAGAGGATAGATATGCTCTGTGGGAGTGTGTGTGGGCACATGTGTGTGCGGGGCACGTGTGTGTGCCACTGGGGATGGAACCCAGGAGCATTCTACCTCTAACCTATACCCTCAGCTTTATTTTGTTTTTATTTTGAAACAGCGTCTCACTAAGTTGCTGAGGCTGGCCGGGAGCCTGTGATCCTCCTGTCTCAGCCTCCCAAGTCCTGGGGTGACAGAGTGGGCCAGGAGTGCTGGGCTACATTTGCATTAATTCTCAATAAAGCTGACAAAAAAGTAAAAGTATATAAGCCGGGTGCGGTGGGCACGCTTGTAATCCCAGCATCCGGGAGGCTGAGACCGGAGAATCACGGTTTGCAGGCAGCCTCAGCTACTTAGCGAGGCCCTTTGCAACTCAGTGAGACCCTGTTTCAAAATAAAGAATAAAAAATAGGGCTGGGGGTGTAGCTTGGGGGTAGAATGCCATTGGGTTCCATCCCCAGTACCAAAAATTAAATAAAAGTATATAAAATAATTTGCATACACGGTTATTCTTCATAAGAGGAAACATCTGGCATTATTATCCCTGCCTTGAAGATGAGGACTGGAACCCAGCCCCGCAAGGGAAGTGGTCTGCCCCAGAGCTGCCCAGCTAGTGGCCGGGGATGTGGGGTGGTGGCTCCTAGAGGCAGAGGGTGTGTCTCTGGTCACCTCTCTGTGTCCAGTGAGGCCTGAGGGTCCAGGGCAGGCTGCTTTATCTCTAGAGCCTCACTGCCCCTCCCAGCCAGCTCCAAGCCGGCTCTGATGAAAGCCAGAGAGAACAAGGGCCTTCTGTGGCAGGCCTGACCCGGCACTCTTCTGCACTGTGGGGACTGGGCGGGGGCAGAGCCGGAGAAGACTGAGCCGGCGCCTCTGGCCAGGGTGCCTGTTCCCTCCCCTGACCTCGGCCCGGGCCTCCCGCAGGCCAGGGCAGGTGGGTCCCCCTGGTCAGGGGAGCAGAGCTTGGAGGAGGCCCAGCTTCCCTGCGGCCAGAAGCCACACACCTGGCTGGAGCTCATAGCTTGTGTGCCAGGGTTAGCAGCTGGGTTCACCCCAGGATGCAGGGCAGGCTGGAGCTGCGAGACCGGGGAGGGCATCCTCCCAACGGGCAGTGGAGAACCCAGAAAACGGCACCGGACTCTTGAGGAAGCTGGCTGGACCACAGAGGCCCTACTCCTGAGATGTGGCTGTGGGTGGGCGCCGCCGACCTGGGGTTGTGGGGGGAGGCGAGGAGGCACGCCCACTCAGCCAGGACTTAATGTCCATGGGCTGGTGGCCGGGGCTGGGCTCAATGGGACCCAAAGCTGGTCACCTCTCCCACCCAGGACTGTGTCATGGGGCCACGGCCAGGGAGCCCTGGAGTCCCAGCTGCCCTCTTGTCCACCAAGCCCCGGCGGCCAGCACAGCTCACCCGGGCCAGCTGAGCCGCGGCTGGCAGGGGGCAGGTGTCTGGGCTCTCCAGGACTCTCCCTCGCTCCTTTCTTTCTTGGTGTGCCAGAGGAACAACCCTAAGGAAGCTCTGGAAAGGCCCGGAGGTGTGGACAGTCTGCCAGCACCCAAGAGGTGGCTCGGCCCCTGGGCTGGGTGACCCCTCGGGCCGCAGCCTGGGCCGGCTCTCTGCCCGTCAGCCCTGTCCTCCCCAAGCCCTCCCTGCTCTGGCGTTTGGAGTGAAGGCAGGGCCAAGCCCACTTTTCATCTCCAAAAGAGACAAGCGGTACTTAGTTCTCATGGTCATTTTTCCCTCCTACAGACACTTCTTAGGCACCAGCCGAGGGGCTCCCGAGGCTTCAGCAGGCTGGGGGCAGACGGCCAACCAAGCCATGGGTAACACGGAATACACTGGCAACACGCGGCAGGAGGAAACACGTCTACAAGGCTTCACGGAGAAGGCCTACGCCACAGAGAGCAAAGGAGCAGGAGCCAGGGGTGTAGGCGTCAAGAGCGCTCCGGGCAGAGACGATGGAGGTGCCTGGGCCCTGGGGCAGCACCGCGCTGATCTGTTTAAGGAGCTAAGGAGCAGCGATCCCAGGGCAGAGGCGCCCGTGGCGGGGGCAGGCAGGTCGCTTCCTGGATGTGTCCTGTTGAGCTGTCCCCTAAAGCCCTGGGGTGGGCGGAGCAGGGCGGGCAGCAGCGCCCCCGGCTCCCGTTTGCTCCGGGCCGCGACGCCAGGCCGCCCCGGGAGGCCAGGCCGCCGCGCCCTGCCAAGTGTCGCTTGTCTTGCACAATTTCCGGGAGCCAAATCCGACAGAGCCATCTGTCTCGAACAGACCCCAGCGCCCGCCTCCAGCTGGTCGCTCGCACGAGCCAGAGCGCTCGCTGACATAGCAGGACACTCGTGGGCGCCGCCAGCTCGGTCCCTGTCCCCAGAGACTCTTGGGGAGGCCAGCGGCGCCAGAGAACCCGCAGCGGCCGAGCCGAGGCCCAGGCCAGCTGCGGGCCAGAAGTCCGCCGTGCTGGGCCTTCCCTGCAAGCAGGGCCTCTCCTGGCCACCCGCCCGGCCCACGAAGAGCCCCCCACGCGGGCTCGCTTCCGCCAACTCCCTACGCGGGGAGTACAGCAGCCGGCTCCGGCTGATAATACAAACTCGTCCGACTTTACGCTTCCCCAGTGATACTACAGCACATGTTCAAATAGCCCAGATCTTTCATCTTTCTAAAAAAAAAAAAAAAGCCAGCTCGATCCGGAGCTGTTGGGCAACTGGACTGTAGATGTGTGAACCGTGGCGCCAAATAATTTCTGGCAAGTGGAGCCCTCGTGACGATTAGGACTCCGGCGCGCCTGGTCTCAATTTATCACGACAGACCCAGCTTCGGGCCTGTCATCCCACGACGAGGACCCATCGTGCGGCTGGAAGGCTGCCCACAGGAGGACAGAAGCTTAGAAGACCACGTTTGGGAAGGACCCCGGCCCGCCAAGTCCCTGCGACAGCCAAGTGAGAGCAGCCGGCAATTTTAGGGACACAGCGTGCCAGCCGGGACCGCAGACACGGACCCTTCCTCCTTTATTTTTTCAGAGCCATCACACATGCTCTCAAATAACTGTTCCTGTCTCGAATGAGTCACTTGGCGGGGACGCTGGCCGCGGAAGCCAACATGTGGGTGACCCGCTGTGGGGAGAGGGCCAGTGGCCGCTGTGTCTATCCAGCGCTAACGAGCTGGGGCTGCGTCTGGTCCTCGGGCGGGCAGGGGCTACCGGCCTGCCTGCTGCACATGTGTTCCTGGGTTAAAACTTGGCAGTTCAAGAGGGGAGACATCTGAGGACCTACGGGCCACAGCCCCCCGCAGCCCCCACGCCGCACCTGTCCCCACTGTCTATGAGGCTATGGAGGCCCTGGGTGACCTCTGCTGCCCTAGATAAGGGACCTGGACCTTATACAGCTGCAAGGTGCTTCAGGATGTGGGTTTCAGCCTCTCTGCACACAGGCCCATGGGCAGAATGGAAGCCATGTGCAGGCAAGCCTTAGACCCTGCGTCCTCCGGAGCTCGGGCAGGCGCCACCGCTACGGGCCCAGGGGCTACACTGAGTGGCAAGGGGCTGGTCCAACTCAGCCCCCGAGGATGGGGCCAGTGGGGAGGCACTGGCTCGCCTGCCTCTGGGCGCCATCCAGATGGTCAGCATGACTCTGTCTCAGTCAGTGCTCCACGTCAGCCCAGCCATGGCACTGTCCGACCCACCTGGTGATGGGGCTTTTATTATTTTTTGGTATTGAGGATTGAATCCAGGGGCATTCTGCCTCTAAGCCACTGTCCTTTTCATTTTTTTATTTATTTTATTTGTTTTTTGTGGTGCTGGGGATTGAATCCACAGGCATTCTACCTCCAAGCTACATCCCCTCAGCCCGATTTTTTTTTTTTTTTTTTTGGCGGGTCTGGGAATGGAACCCAGAGGCATTTGACCTCCGAGCGACACCCCCTGCCCTATTTTTTATTCTTCATTTTGAAACAGGGTCTCACTGAGTTGCAGAGGGCTTCACTGAGTAGCTGAGGCTGTCCGCGAACCGTGATCCTCCTGTCTCAGCCTCCTGAATGCTGGGATTACAAGCGTGCGCCAACACGCCCAGCTACTGATTTTTTTAAATTCTTTAATTGAAAACAGGGTCTCACTGAGTTGCGGAGGGCCTCACTAAGTAGCTGAGGCTGGCTGTGAACGCAGATCCTCCTGTCTCAGCCTCCCGAGTGCCAGGATTACAAGTGTGTGTGACCGCGCCCAGCTTTATTTTTTATTTGGAAACACGGTCTTACTGAGTTTCTGGAGCTGGCTGAGAACCTGTGCTCCTCCTGTTCTCAGCCTCCCAAGCACTGGGATTCCAAGCGTGCACCACCACACCTATTTGGTGGTAACTTTGATCATTCGTTGTGTGTGGCCTCTGCTGGGTTTCGGCTATCCCCCTAAATTAGCACACACCTGGTGGGGAGGGGCTTCAGGCAGACCCACAGAGCTTTTTCTCCCCACCCTCCCACCCACTGAGCCTTCATGGAGGATTCTCATGGGGAACGTTTACTCTGGTGGTATTTGCAAACGGCAGTGTCCTATCTCCATTCTTTCCTTTATTTTTTAATTTCAAACCCAGGTCTATTCTTATAGAGCCAGCCTACTACCCAAAAAGGCCAGGCGAGGTAGCCCACGCCTGTGATCGCAGTACTTGGGAGGCTGAGATGGGAGGATCGCAGGATCAGCAACTTAGCGAGACCCTGTTTCCAAACAAAACATAAAAAGGGATTGGGAGCCAGCCGGCCGTGGTGGCACACGCTTGTAATCCCAGCATTCGGGAGGCTGAGACCGGAGGACCGTGGTTCCAGGACAGCCTCAGCTACTTAGTGAGGCCCTCCGCAACTTAGTGAGACCCTGTTTCAAAATAAAGAATAAAAAATAGGGCAGGGAGTGTAACTCGGAGGTAGAATGCCCCTGGGGTTTCATTCCCAGACCCGCAAAAATAAATAAATAAATAAATAAATAAATAAAAAGGAATTGGGGGTCTGGCTCTGTGGTAGAATGTCCCTGAGTTCAATCCTCAGTAACACACATACACACACACACACACACCACAAGGGCCAAGTGCCACTGAGATGAGGTCTCAGAGACACCTGTGCCTCCTGCTGGCGAGGGAGCCCACTCGTGGAGTGCAGCCTCCATGGGGAGGGCAGCCCTGCTGCGTCCATTGGCTCCCATTTGTTACCCGAGGGCCTCTGTTTCCCAGCACCCCCCAGCCCCACGGATCATGCCGCACCGTGGACAGAAACCCTCACCAGCAGGGCTTAATATCCACTTAGCAGATTCTCACTGCCCTCGCTGGCAGCCCAGCAAAGGTTTAATTGGTGGATGGGAAAGCCCAGGGCTTTGTGCAGTGATGACGGAGGCCCGGGGGCCGGGGAGGTGTGCAGCTTGGAGCTCGCTGTCGGGGCATGGAGGCCGGCCTCACCTGGCAGCCCCGAGCTCTGCTGAGCAGATGCAGCAGCGGCGCCCGTGCCAGCCCCCACCGGGAGCCCTCGCCGCCCTCGGCCTCCCTGCCCTCTCCCGCCTCCTCTCTGTCTGATCCTTCTCTGCTGCCGTGTTCTTTGTCCCCGTGCTGCACGCTGTGATTACACGCCAAGAGTCGTCCTGCGGCGACAGCCAAAGCCCGGCCCAGCGGGTAGATTCTCCGTTCTCCCGGCCTCCTGACCGCGGGGACTTCTCCTGGGCCGGGGGGCATCTTGAGAGTTGAACAGCTGGCCTCTGATGGCTGCAGGCGGCCTTGGGCACGCACTTAATTGCTGGGTTGGAGCCCGCCGCCTCCTCCTCTCCCCTCTACTCCCTCCCCGGAGGGATCTGAGGCTCCAGAGTGGACAGGCGGGCCTCGGGCTCTGGTCACAAGAGGAGCGTGACCAGGGGACAAGAGCGTAGACCCCGGAGCAGCCACTCTGAAGCTGACCCCAGCTGCACAGAACACTAGCCTGTGTGGTCACACTGAATACGGCAAAGGGACAGTGTGCCTGACCCAGGCTTAGGCTTCTGATACCATGGCGTCCACCTTAGGGCCGTGAGCTGCTGGCTCTGGGGAGCCCAAGTGGCCACTCAAGCAGGTTGTAGGGTGGCCCCGGTGGCCGGGAACCAGCTGCCGCCCCGTGAGGGCTCACGCCACTACCCAGCAGGGTGCATCCTCCTGTGCTCGGCAGCCTGCATGTGGATCCGCAGCCCTGCGCCATCAGACCCAGCCCTACCACACACCCTGCCAGGGGCGCCCCTGAGGTCGGTCCCCACTACAGAAACCATTCCCAGGTGGCTTCCAGCCCTAAGTCTTGGGGGGGGGGGCTTATAAATGAAGCATCCAATGGCTAAAACAGCAGAGACTTGTGCCAAGTGAGGAGAGATGAGCCCTTGAGACGGGGGACAAAGGACCCTGGTTTAGAGGAAGTAGAGAATTATGGACAGGAAAAAGGGAGTGTTTAACTCATGTTAAACAAGCGCCCTTGGGTGCCCTGGCTGGCGAGCGGCCTGCAGTTCAGCCCCCGCCTCCTCCCACTGCTGGGCCTTGCCAGCACGGGCCTCGATGGCAGGGACTTCCAAGAAATATACAGCCACACAGCATTCTCAGAGGGCTTTGAAAGGAGGGAGATGGCCGGCCGTGGTGGGCATGCTTGTAATCCCAGTACCTGGGAGGCCAAGACAGGAGCATTGCAGGCTCTCAGCCAGAGTCAGCTACTTAGTGAGGCCCTTTGCAACTTACTGAACCCTGTTTCAAAATAAAGAATAAAAAATCAGGCTGGGGGTGTAGCTTGGAGGTAGAATGCCCCTGGGTTCAATCTCCAGCACCACAGAAAAGAAAGAAAAGAAAGGAAATGGGAGTGTAAACCCAGAATACATGCAGACCACGGGCCAGATTTCAGAAAATAAGCCTGATGTCACCAACCGGGGGAGGAGGGGCTTTGAAACCCACCAACCCCAGCTGGAGGCTAACGTGACCCCGAAAGGCATGCTGACCTCAGGAGGGCCTGACACAGCACCCAGCATGCCCAAGGCGCTAAGGCCCCCATGAGAAAACAGGCCTGGGAATCCCGGGCTCCCGCCACCCCCAACCTGCACAGGGGTCCCGTTCGGCTGCAGAGCACGCTCCTAGAAGACCTGGAAGGGAGAAGCGACGTGGATGTAACAGAAGTCAGGAAGCCCCACACCCGTCCCCACAGCTGGACACGGCTCCCAGCCTCAAGCAAGCTGGCTCACGAGCAAGATGGCCGAGCCCCGTGGCCGTCACCACCACAGAGACCAGCTGCGGTGCCGCTCTGGGTCTGGCGGGGTGGGCTCTTTTTTGGGGGAGCACTGTATTATGGCTTTTAGAGAAAAAATAACCAAAGTGGAGTCCCTGCGAGTCACTGTAGACTAAGCGGCAGGCAGGTGAGCCGGTGTGGGGGCCGTGCACCGTCTCCATTAGCTGTCAATACGCCTGCCTCGCCACCCTGCGCCTCAGTTTAACCACCCGTGGAGGGGCCTGAGTCATAATGATCTCCTTTGGAGAGGTGCTGGGAGGGTTAATTAACTGGAAGCCAGGAGTGCTTTGCATTACCAGGCGGTTGTGGGGTGTGAAGGCCCCACCATGGAGCTGTACTCAGAAGAGCCCTGGCTAACTGGGACCTAGGCTAAGTAACCCAGGCCCAGGCCTGACCTGCAAGCTCCCTCTGGCTCCTGCTGCTGCTGCTGCTGCTGCTGCTGCTGCTGCTGCTGCTGCTGCTGCTGGAAGAGAACCTTTATGTGCAAAGTTCACGGGCTTCTGGACCCTCCTGGGCCACTCCCGAGCTGTCTGTCCTCAGGGCCGAGGGGCAGCAGGGGCACCCCTCCGCCAAGTGTCTGGCCTCTCCCCGGCGACCTGGCCCCAGAGTGGAAAACCCAGACAGGAGGACCTGTGCAGGCATCCTGGTTCTCATTCTGCCCTGTCCACCTCCTCCTGGCTGCCAGCTCAGGCCTCCGGGACCCCTCTCCCTGTACAGTGGCTCCCTCTGCATCTCCCGGCACAACACAAGGCTCCCGGGCGGCTTGGGCGCCTGGGGAATTTGGCATCAAGGAAGGTGGGTGATACTAGCAAATGAACAAGGATATCAGAGACAGCATAGAGGGGAATCCCAAGTAAAAGAGACGGTGTGACTGACCATCCCAACCCCATCGTGGTGGCCCCTCCCTGGCACAGAGCTTCGGAGCAGGCAGGGCCCTGGCCAGAGACAGCTCAGGCCGGCCCAGACTGCCCAGACACCTGGACCCCAGCCACGCCTCATGGGCCACCTGATAGAGGCGCAGTTGCTCGGAAAGAGCAGTGCTAGGGTATAAGGCTGCGGAACGTCCTGAGGAGCGTGTGCAAAGCCAACCTCCCTCCCCTTTGGACGCAGAGTGCAGAGAGATCCATGAACCGTGAGCCACACCACAGCTCAGTGTGAAGGGGCCGGAGACCCACACGCCACGCCTTCTCTTCTACTCTCAGACAGTCCCTCTGTTGGAAAGAGGTTGTTCCTTGCAGCTCAGACCCTGGCCCGAGCTGGGAAGGGCTGGAGAGTCTCGGGTGTGCGCAGAAAACCAGGGGAAGGAAGTCAGAGTTCAGAAAACGGCCCCTCACACGGCCACAGTGCTGGGCAGGCCTGGTGCTTGAAACACCCCATGGCACAGGGAGAAAGCACAAGCAGGGCAGGGGGTGTCTCAGATTGACGGCAGCCTGGCAGGCCAGCAGAAAGCCATCCCCTCCCTGCCAAGCGCGAGGCGCCTCCCACCCCGCAATCACCCTGCTCCGCTCCCAAAGGAGAACGCACCGGGCGGGCCGACAGCCTCTTGTGACACCACGTCATGCCTCACACCGTTTGCTTTTTTAAAAATCCAGATCAAAATTAGCCCCAGAAAAGTCCGGGTGTGTGTGTGGTGTGTGCAAAAACACAAAAGCAAGCCAGGCGTGGTGGCGCACGCTCGTAATCCCAGTACTTGGGAGGCTGAGACAGGAGGATCATGGATGCGGCCAGCCTCAGCTACTTAGTGAGGCCCTTGGCAACTTAGTGAGACCTTGTTTCAAAATAAAGAATAAGAAATAGGGCTGGGGGTGTAGCTCGGAGGTAGAATGCCCCTGGATTCCATCCCCAGTTACACACACACACACACACACACACACACACACACACACACACAAAAGCAAAAGGCCACTGTGAATCCACACTCGTGCGTGGCTTTTGGAGAATCTACATTATCAAATACCTTCTTCCTCCAGAAACCTAACGGGGAACCAGCAGCTAAACAGGCTACCAGGATCAACGCAGCGAGAGGGGTCTCGGGCGAGCCCTGTGAGGAGCACGGTCAGAGGTAGGGTCCCCCTGCCTGCAGGACAGTGGGTTCAGGGGGCTGTACCCCTTCTGCCAGGACCCCGGCACAGCTTACCCTCGGTCTCCATGTCTGTACAATGGGGCGTGCGGCCCTGAGTTTCCTCCCAGGTAGGTGAGAGGCAGAGGGCTGTGTGGTCCCAGCACACGCTGCCTGTGTAGCAGCGGCTGTGCCCTGAGCTGGAAGAGCTGGTGAGATGCCAGCTTCCCTGCCCACGATGACCCACCCAGTGCCCAGGGATCTGCCATACCCCAGACAGGAAGAAAGCCAAGGCGGAGGTCCAAGGGAAGCCACAGGCCACCGCAGGCCAAGGCGCAGCAGCCGGGCATCCTGGGGTCTGCCTGGAACCTCCCAGGCTGTGCCTGGGCCCCCATGGACATAGCCCAAGGCTGCGGCTGCGAAGAAATCCAGGCTAGGACCGCAGAGATGGGTACGTTGGGAGAACCTGCTTCCTGCGAGAGGGCGGGAAGAAGGGTCCCGAGGATACCACACATCCGTCCCTGCAGGCCACCCGGTTGCACCCCAGCTCCCAGCCAGCCCTGCCTGCCTACCTTGCCCCTTCCCGGCCAGCTGGTCCTGCTTCCCCAGCTCCACCCTCTGCTCCCAGTGTGGCCAGCCGTTCCTCCAGGGCCTGCCCTGCGGCACTTGGGATGGCTCCATCCACATCTCTTTTGCAGAGGGCGCCTGCCGTAGGCAGCCAGTGCACAGAGGGGGCTCAGAGCACAACTGGAGAAGGCCTTGCTGCGCCAGCACTCCTGGAACAGCTTACCCAAGTCCTTCTGCCTCAGTTTCCCCCTTTTCATAGTGCCAGCTCCAGAGATTGAAGAGGTTTGTGGAAGGTGAATTTTTTTTTCTTTCAGTACTGGGGATGGAACCCAGGAGCATTTTACCTCCGAGCTCCACCCTCAGCCCTATTCTGTATTCTTTATTTTGAAACAGGGTCTCACTGAGTTGCAAAGGCCTCACTAAGTAGCTGAAGCTGGCCGCTAACCCCTTCTGTCTCAGCCTCCCAAGTACTGGGATTCCAAGTGTGCACCTCCACACCTGGCTCTGGGCCTGGTTTCTTGAGGGTCCCCACCCATGGGTGGAGGAACAAAGGGGGCAGGAGGGCTCTGAGCCTCCTTCCCAGGCCGAGGGCGCCATCTGCTGGGGCCACAGGACTTGGCACCTGCTCTGCCCTTACCCAGCTCTGGCAGGATCCGGGGCCCAGAGTGGGGCCTGACCTTGCCACCCATTCAGTACTACATGTCTGCCTACTTGATGGTCCCCCAACCTAGCAGAGGCCTGCAGGATCTGCCCTTGACCCCCAGGGCTCAAAAAGCCTGCTGCAGAGACAGCAATGACGAGGCTGGGCGTGTCTCTAGAACCTTCTCTGCTTCCGTGGTCTTGCATTCAGTGGGTGTCCAGCATGTGTCCGGTGGGGCAGGGCCAGGCCGGCGTCCGCACTCATCTGCTGCTTCTGAGTGGACCCTGCAGCTAGTGTGTGGCCTCTTACACCCAGCAGTCCCCGGCACTGGCCACCGCTGCCAACAAGCTGAACCCAGGGGTGTGTTGAGCCTCGGGGACTGCTCACACAGAAATTGCAGAAGAGAGAGGGAGGTGATGGCCAGGAAGCTGCAAGGCCCAGTGACTGTCCCGGCTCGGAAGGGGTAAGTCACCTCCCCGGGGCAGGGGCTGGTGCCCAAACACACGGCCCGGCACAACTGGGTGTCTCCGAGGACCATGCCTGTGGGTTCTGTTCCTCTTGCTGGCAGGAGGGCTGCAGGTGCACAGGCCCTATGGGCACAGAAGAGACTAAGCCGCCTGTCGATCAGGGAGGCTGGACGCAGCTTGACGCAGGCCCTGCTGGCAGAAGCCTCAGACACCGAACCCGCATTCCTCCTGCTCCAGAGGCAGCTCCTAAGCCTGGCAGGGGTACAGCGCTCGCCTGCTGAAGCCTGGGTTTCAGGGCCTGCGAGCAAGGTTCTTGTGAGATAAATGCCATCCATCGCACTTCCATCCCTGGCTCTAACTTTTCAAACACTGAGTCTAAATGCACATTAAGAAGCCGGGCGTGGTGGGCACGCTTGTCATCCCCGCGCTTGGGAGGCGGAGACAGGAGGATCGTGCAGGTTCGAAGCCAGCCGTGTGCGCTGGCTTAGGAGACCCTGTTTCCAAATAAAAATATAAAATATGTCTGGGAGTGTAGCCCAAAGGTAGAAGGGTTTCCAAGAACCCCAGTACCAAAAAAATAAAATAAATGTACATTAAGATGCACTGACCACAGCATACGAATCGTGGCACACGGCACATCCACACGATCGGGGGACCTAACATGTCCACATGATCCAGGATATGTACATAACGTGTTCACACAATCCGGGTACATAACACATCCATACAATCCTGGGTACTTAACACGTCCACATGGTCGGGCACTAACACGTACACATGATTCAGAGTACGCAACACACCCACATGATTTGGGGTTTGTATATAACATGTTCACACAATCCAGATACGTGACATGTCCACACAACCCGAAGTGCAGACATAACACGTCCACACAATCCGGGCAGGCGATACGTTCACGGTGCCGTGCAGCCTCCCCCCACCTGTTCCAGAGCTCTGTCGCTGCCCAAGCAGAAACTCCCTGTCCATTAGCAGTCACTGCCCACACCCTGCCCCCAGCCGGCAGCCTCTCGCCCGTGGTCCCTACGCTGGAGTGTTAGTCCTCTGTGTGATGCGGTGAGACCGTGCTGCGTGGACACGCCACACTTTGTACCTGCCACGGCTGACAGGCGCTTGGGTTTCCACCTCGTGGCCGCCATGAACAGCATCGCAGTCAATACCCAAGTGGAATCTCTCTGACGTCCCCTAAGGCCAGGGCTGCTGAGGTAGTTAACATCTGGTGCAACCCGTCCTCCTCGTGTGGACACTTGGGGTTTTATTTTTACTGGGGATTGAAGTCAGGGGCATTCTACCTCTGAGCTGTAACCTCAGCCTTTTTTATTCTTATTTTGAAACAAGGTCTCACTAAGTTGTTAAGGGTGTCCTCGAACCTGTGATCTTCCTGTCTCAGCCTCCTGGGTACTGGGATTACAGGCGTGTGCCCTTGTGCCTAGAGATACCTGGTTACTTTTCGTGGTCTGGTGTTACCCCTTTTTCCCTCCCCTAAAGGAGGACATTGTAGCCCAGAGAGGCTGAGGCACTGGCCCAGGTCCCACAGCCCTGGGGCCTTCATCCACGCTGGGGTCTCGTCCACTCCTTGCAAGCTCAGCTCCAGTTCTGGCTTGAGAAAAAGCAAGCCTACTTTGACAAGGACCACACTGACTCTCCTCCCTGTGTGCCCCTGCCCAGCCCCGCCAAGAGGCCAGTGCCTCAGTTTACCCCCACAGTGCCACAGAGTACCGGCCCACACCAGCCACTTCTCCAGAGCACCTCCACAGTCCAGGCCGGGAGGTCAGGATGCACAGGACCTGCGCGCCCATCTGGTAGCAAGAGGACTCTGTGTACGACGGAGTGGTAGAGATCTCACCCAAACCACACAGTTTCCAGGAAAGTGGAAACTGCCAAAATCCATCTGAGAAGTGAATCTGAACAGACCTCGAGCTGGAGAAGACAGAAGACAAGTTGTGAAAAGATTAACCGGGAGGATGGCGGCGGCCCAGACGGCGGCAAGGGCCCTGGCTCTGGCGCTGGGAGGAGCGGCTGTTCCTGGGCTCTGGGCTACAGTGAGGCTCAGGTGCCCGGAGAGCTCCCTATCGGCCCAGCAGAGCCGCGTGGCAAGCCTGGCGCCAGCCACCTCAGGCCGTGAGGCAGGGGAGCCAGCCTCCTTGCTTGGCTGCCCCAGCTGGGGTAGCCAAAGGGGTGGTGGCGAGGACCAGGGCTCCGCCTGCCGACTGCACCCTCCAGGCCGTCTGCTTGCGAGTTTAGGGGGAGCCTCCCCAGAGGGAGGGAGCGATGGGGCTTGGAAGATATTCTGCAGGAGGTGGCCTGGCCGCAAGGGGCCCCACAGGTGTTCCAGGCCCCGCAAGCTCTGGGGACCTCTGGCTGCTTCCCTAGAATGAGGTGTGTGTGGGGTAATTCTACTCTGAGCAACACCTCCAGCCCTGATTTTTATTCGTGTGTGTGTGTGTGTGTGTGTGTGTGTGTGTGTGTGTGTGTGTGGTACTGGGGATGAAAGCTAGGGGCATTCTATCTCTGAGCGACACCCCCAGCCCTATTTTTCTTTTTTTTCTTTTTCTTATTTTCTGGTGGTACTGGGGGTGGAACCCAGAGGCTTTCTACCTCCGGGCTATACTCCCAGACCTGTTTTTTATATTTTATTTGGAAACAGGGTCTCACCAAGTTGCTGAGAGCCTCACTAAGTAGCTGAGGCTGGCTTCAAACCTGCGCGATCCTCCTGTCTCAGTCCCCCAAGCTGTCTCAGCCTCCCAAGTGCGGGGATTACAAGTGTGCGCCACCACGCCCGGCTTCTATTTTTCTTTTTATTCTTTTTATTTTGAAACAGGGTCTCACTGAGTTGCAGAGTGCCTCAGTAAGTAGCTGAGGCTGGCTGCGAACCGCGATCCTCCTGTCTCAGCCTCCGAAGTCTGGGTCTATAGGTATGCATCACCACGCTTGGCCAAGGTCCATCCATCTTTTTGTTCGTCTTGTTTTTGTTTGTTTGTTTGTTTGCAATGCTGGGGATTGAGCCCAGGGCCTCGCGCATGCTGGGCAGGCGCACCACTACTGACCTTCATCCTCAGCCCTGAGATACAGCCTAACCAGAGCGGATTCCCTCTTGGTGACCAAGAAACCGTCCCGGCCCTGGATCAGCTGCTCACCCCTCTCCTCCAGGTGTTCTGAGCACTGGGGCTCCATCCCGAGCCCCTGGGGGCTATGAAGGGGCACTGTGCTTTACCACGTAACCTCTAGGACCCCGTCTCCAACCCTAGGCTGGGTCACGGGCTCCTGTACCCTAAGGAAGAGGCAGAAGGCAAGTGCTACAGCTAGGAACGCAGGTTAAAAACATCCAGCCTTTGCCACTGTGTGACCCTGCCTGTAGCACTGGACGGCTTTGGGGTGCCTCTCCTTCCACCCCCAAAAGCTGATTCTGGCGATCAAAGCCACACCTTCCCCTATGTGCCTACTGCGCCCCACCTAGCCCTGGGGACACACGGAGGCAGGGCAGAGTGCAGGCCCCTTGGAGGATGGAGAGGGGAAAGTGTCACTCAAGAGAAGTGGAGATAAGGGCCAATGGGTGGGGGCATCCCCTGTGGGCCATGGGAGCCATCTGGAAGCAGGAGGGGGCCGGGCCGTGCATTCACCAGCTCCCACAGTGACGGGGATGGGCTGCTGGCTTGGGGCCATCACCTTCAGAACCCCCAAGGGCAGGGATGAGCACCCCCAAGAAACAAGGAGGACCCAGAAACAGTCGGCATGAGCGGGCCGTCTCGGCGGCAGGCCTGCCTCCTCTGGGTGGCCTTCTCTCCCGCTCCCCCTCCTCTGTCCAGCGGGATGGATGGGCTGTCGCGGGAACCAGACAGGCACATTTAGAAACCGCTCTTTCCAGAGCGGGTGGCCAGACCTCGTGGGGTACCTCTCCCACCTCGGAAACACCCAGGGCGGCGTTCTCTCGAGCTGGCAGCAGCCGGGCTTCTGAGGATTATTAAATGGATTCTCCCTCCCTCTAGCCTACATTCCCTCCAAGGCCGCACATGGGCCGCACATTAACAAAGCGGCCAGCTTGGGCACCATCAGCCCCTCAACGGCACCAGCCGGGAGGGGGCCCAATGCGCTCCCCCCGCGGGCGCTCTAATTGTTACCGGATTCTGAAAGTGTTTGCAAAGGGGTGCAAATGGGAAAATCCACCTCTGGCCACCGCGGCGGCGGCCATGGAGGCTGGAGCTGGCTGGGCCAGTGAACTCAGCCGGTCACCGCGGTGGGGGCAGGACAGCAGGGCGGGAGCTCGGGCTACCCACTGAAGAGTAGTCTGCTTGCCGGGGTCACACGGTCTCGGGGCAGTGCCCCGGGGCCCTGCGGAGACCCTGAGGTTTTGGCAGCAGCCCCAGGAATCTGCTCAGAAGGCCAGGCCCGGGAGGTCAGCGGTGAGCAGCTGACCAGCACCTTCTGCAGAGCAGCAGAGGAGGGACGCATGCCAGCCCCCAGGCACTAGGCTGAAGGAGGAGCACTGTGGGTAGAATCCAGGAACCTGGGTTTGCCACAGCAGACAAGGCGCACGCCTTCTCTGAGCCTCGGTCTTCAGGCCCGCAAGATGGCCAGCTATGTGACTCCCCTAAAGCCTTCAAAAGGCCCATAGCATGCAGCCATGCTGCACCCGAGGCTGGCCGGCGGGTATCCCACCCACACTGCACCGCGTCCCTGGGGCCTGGGGCCCGAGGAACTGCTGGGCACAAGGGGCGCTTGGATGCAGCTCCATCTGGGGCCTGGGGCCTTCTCCTGGCTGGGCTGGCCAGCATGCCGGATTCTGCAGAGAGGGCCGTAGGGCAGTGGGAGGCTTGGGGGAGGCTCTGCAGAGCCCGGGGTCCCCTCTCTGCCGGGTCCCCATTCACACAGGCCTCATGCTTCCTGTTTATGAGAATCCCGATCCAGAAAGGTGTGTGTTATCCCATAAGACACTTGGGTGAGAAACACAGACACGGACAGGCACACGTACGCACACACCAGCGGGCACGCCCCCGCCAGTCGACGCAGATGACAGCCTGCGTCAGCTCCCGCCACCCCGCCCTGTCCCCGGCTGCCTCTGCTGCCATGGGAGTCATCTCGCCATCCTGGGAGCAGGTGAAGGACGGGACACTCCTGGGCAGGGTCCCCACAGCCCCTGGGAGGGGCCGCCACCCACCAAGGGGTACACCGGAGGCAAGGGGCGCTTGTGGGCTTTCATTCCTCCATCCACACAGTACGGCTGCCACGTGTTTAGAACGAGCTGCTCTCGGCGTGGCCTGGCCAAGTCCTGCCCCTCGGTTCTCGCCGTGAACTGGAAGTCATGCCCGTCCCCACGTCGTGTCCAGAGAATATGGGGTTCGCCCAGCTGGCTCCCCGAATTCTCTACAGCCCGCCCTCCCAGACCATGGTCCTTAAGGTGGTTCGGGGCCAGGAAATGGTCTTGCCCCCGAGGACAGCGTGAGAGGAGAGAGTGCAGGGGACCCCAAAGCCCACCACAGAGGAGACAGTTCATGGGCCTTGCCTGAGACGGCACCCCACCCCAAGGGGAACACCCTGCACTCCACGAGGAAGGCAGGGCAAAGGCCAGAGCCCCTTCCAAGTCTGCACTGCAGGACAGACTGCAGTTTGAACTGCCCAGCCCTGGGGGCTCAGGACAGGGCAGTAGGGTCCCAGGCCGGCCTCGAGGGCGCTCCCCATCCTTTCCACCACACGGGTCCACACGGAAGCCTGGCTCAGATCAAGGCTGCCCTTTGCCCTAGTGGTCTGCCGCCCAGGCCAGCACCCCTGATCCACAGCCCCACCAGAGTGGCGGCCATGACCTGCGGCCCCACGGGGGCACCTGGGGAAGGGAGGCGGCGTGAGCCAGGCCCTGCGGGTCCTGGGCTCGGTGGTCACTGTAGGGCCTCCTGGCCCTGTGCTAGAGGGCTTCCTCCACCTGTCTTTCCTTGCCTGCTCCCAGGGGAAGAGCAAGTGGGGGCCCAGGGGAGGCTGAGAAAGAGGAGGCTCGGCTGGGCAGGGAGGGGTGGGCCCACTGCGCTCCTGGATTGCTGGGGGCCGGGGAAGTATGCGAGGAGGGGGTGGCTGCTCGATGCCCCCTCCTGGGAGCCCGGCTGGGCTGGGTTGGGATGTGGGTTGGGAGCGCCGGGCCTCGGTGGGGGCCTGAGTCCCAGGGGGAGGCCTGCAGGGCAGCTGCACTGCGCTCTGATAACCTTCAGCCCCGACCTCATTTCCCACGGAGGCTCCTGCAATTTCTTCCAATTTTCCACATAATTAGCTGAGCGGGAGATGCAGCCCCTGCTCCGGAGGCCTGGCCTCTGAGGCAGGAAGAAGACAGCTGCTGCGGGAGTGTGGGGGCTGCGCGAGGGCAGAGCTGCTCCCCCTCCCCAGCTTCTAGGGTGGCGAGGGCAGGGACGGAGGCAGGCAGGGGCACAGGGCGCAGAGCCCCGCAGACGCGGATTGGATCTGTGCTGAGCTGAGAGTCGCCAGGACCTGGTGTCCCTGGGTCTGGCCTCTGCCCTGCCTGTCATCTCCTGCTGCCCTCCAGAGGCCCAAAGCGCCCTCTGCCCCTCCCTGGAGGGTGCCCGCCGCATCCTCGCTGCAGAGACAGAAACCGCTATGCGCCCAACGCCTGGCTCTCGCCACGTGTGAGGCGGGTGGCGGTTACAGCAGGTGCTGCCACTGGATGGGAAGAGACAGGTCCTCCTGGGGGCCACAGTCAACCCCCTCCTGAGCAGCCAGCTCAGCCCGGAGGGCCGGCGCCCCCACCACACGCTCTCCTGGATGGTTCTAGAATACTGGTTCAGCATATAGCCGGCCTTAAGGTAAGGGCCTCAGTTTCCCAGCTAAGTAATGAGTCGGGTCTTCCTGCCTCTCGATCCCGCTCCCTCCCGGATGCAGGTGTCCTAGGAAGACAGGCTTTCCGGGGAGGGCGCAGGGCGGGCTCCTTGGAAGCCTTCCTCTGATAGCACGAGCGATCTCTCCCTCAAGCCGAGCCCAGCGTGGCAGCCTGGGATCAGTCACTCGTGCCAGGGAGGGCCGCCAGCGTCCTCAGACAGCAGCGGGCAGGGCACCCTGCAGGGGTGGCTCTCCGGCCTCGCCCTGGGTCACTCCTCACTGAGCAGGAGCCCCGTGGCCTTGGGGTTGGGGCGACCCACACTCAGGCTGGTTTGCCATGTGCTGCAGACTCCAGGGCTGGCCACGGCGTTCTTCTCACCCGGAATCAGATCCTTCGTTGTGGTGTGGGCTAGCTCAGCAGTGCCTCAGCTGTGGGCTGCGGTGCCTCTGGGGCCATGGGGAAGCCTCCTGAGGAGGGTGTCGGGGGCCCGGAGGATGGGGCCGGGCATGCTCAGGAGGCTGAAGGCCACGGGGTGGGGGGCTGGAGGGCAGAGCCTGGGGTGGCTGTGGTCCCGGAGTCGCGAGGGCAGTGGCCCGCATTACGGGGTCCAGAGGTCTTAGCAGGGGCGTGGGCTAGCTCCATGTCCTTCCCCCTGACCCTCGTGCTGGAAGGACAGCGGTGGCCTGCTGTCCAGGGAGGGGTGGCCAGAGCCGCCAAAAGGCAAGTGGAGCTTGGGGCCGGAGCCCTGGACCCCCACAGCGACCTCTCTCTCCAGCTGATTCTGCCGAGGGCGACTGAAGTCTCAGCTCAAGGGCTCCAGAGAGAGCTCTGGTTGGCGGACAGAGAGTGGACGTGCTCTGAGCAACACTGGGTTACACACACACACACACACACACACACACACACACACACACACACACACCCCTAAGGCGACAGAGAGGCTGTGAGATGGACAGGAAATGAAGACTGAACTCCCAAGCCTCAGGGCTCCCCCGCGTGGAAGCTTGGAGCCCCGAGGAGGGCAGGCTGGGCCCTGCTGCACCAGGCCAGTGTGAGGGGAGGTCCTGCAGGGCTTCCTGCACTCCAGAAGGCCGTGGGCGGAGGAGCGGTGGACTCACATCGCACACCTGAGAGCCGCGTCTGCCCAGCCCTTACACCTAATCATAAAGGCCCCGCGAGCTGTGCTCACACCGCCAGGTCCCGACCTGCACCAGGTATGAAGCCTTCCCATCCTCTCCCGGAGACAGTGCTGAGCACGGAGACTTCACTCCCCGAAGCCCAGGAGGGCTTCAGCTCTTCCCAGGCCATGTGTGCACATCAGTCTCCCCGAGGATGGCCGCTGAGACCCAGCACAGCGCGTGGCCAGGAGAGGGGCAAGTGGCCGCTCCTCACTGCACGACCCAGCCCCAGGAGTGTGTGTGGGTACGCAGTGGCCCTCGCAGGCCACTCAAGTACAGGAGTCCACTCGGCCAGCTGGGGGCCTCCACTGCCTTCCCTGGGCCCACAACAGTCAGGTCTTGGGGACTCGTCAGAAACGCAGAGCCTGACTGAGAGCTGGGGGCGGCCGCGACCTGCGCCCCAGAGCTCCTCTGTCCTGAAAGAGGTAAGGTCATAAACCGTGTTTCTAACAAGCTAAAACGGGAAAGGCTTGATGGTCCCCGCTGTCCATCCTTGAAAACCAGCAGGACAGCATTGCCGCCCGCCACTACGCCAGGCTGCAGCCCCGGCCCAGAGCGGTGCCAGGTGCCGCCCGCCAGGCCCTGCCTTTGACAGCCTGTACCCACGGATCACTGGGGCCTCCTTCTCGGCCAGGCCAGCCCCCTGAGGCCTTCTCTCTCTCTCTGCACCATCCCCAGTACTGAAGCGAGGCCCCCGCACACAGTAGGTGCCTAGTGAACGCTGAGGAGGGAGGGAGCCAGGCACGCGCTCTGCAGCGCCTTAGTTGCTCAGGAGGAGAACCAGGGAGGCCAGAAAAACACTGCTCCTCTCCCCAACCTGCAGATGAGAAAACTGAGCCCAGCGAGGTTCAGACCCGCCCATAGACCCAGCTGGAGGGGTCTGCGGCCCTGCTCTGGTCTGACTGCCACTGGAACCCCACTGGTTGGCAAAAGCAGGCCCCAGGGATGCGGCATGCCGCTGGCCTTTCCCTCCTCTGCCGATAAGCAGGCCCCATGCTTATCACGGCACCCACCACCGAAATGGAAAGGTGGAACTGGCGGCGTGGGGGCAGGAGCAGAGGCACCTGCTTCCTCTGAAGCTCGCGTGCAGCTCCAGGGCCCTGACACGCCTGCCTGCCGATGAGAGGCCCCATGCAAAGACACACACTAATTAGCTGTCAGAAGCAAGGCCGCAGCGGCCCGGCCCCCTCCCCAACAATCTCGCCCAGAATCGCCCTCTGCCACCACCATGATAAAAGGGACTGCGTTCAAAGAGGGACCACTAACAAGGGGCGGGAGATCCAGAGGCAGAGGGAGGCAGACTGCCTCTGACACTCTCGTCCAGGAAACGGGGATAAATTAAAATCATTAAAAAAAAATAATTTGCCACCGCTGGTTTTCCAAGAGTTGATTTTTGAAGAGCAGGCTTCTGGTCCGCGCCTTCCGAGCATCTGCCCAAGAAGCCAGGCCAGTGGCTGAGGGTCCGGGCTCTGACCCTAGGCCCCTGTGACCCAGGACAAGTCCCTCCACCTGCCGGGCGTCAGTCTGCTCCTCTGTAAGGTGTGGGTGGGGGGCCTAACGCAAGTGCGGTCCCACCCTCAGCTGCACACGTCAAACCTGTCACAGACGCCCAGCCGGGCCTTGGGCTGGGCTGGTGGCCCCTGCCATGCCCCGGAGCGCAGGCACCCGTCCCTGCGCTGAGACTCAGGCTGCACACTGGCTTCATGTCCTCAGAGTCCCGGATTCTCCTGGGGACATGGCCTGGGTACTAGGCGGGGAGCTCCATGCAGGAAGACCCCCCCCTCGGTCAGCCAGGTTGCCGTGGAAACCCACTCCTGGCTGGAGGAGCCCACTGAGGTGAGGTGTTTGACCTGAGAAGAGTCAAGGTCACTGAAATGACAGCCACTTGGTGTGACCCTGAGCCCAGAGGCAGCCATGGCCAAGAGGCTGGGGGATCAAGGGACGACAGACATGCTGGTGAGCAGTGGCTCTCCCAGCAAGCCACGGTGACCCTTCTGCACATCAGCGCAGCTGTCTGCTCGCTCACCACGCTCCCACACTGTGCTATGGTGCCTGTAGCCCTGTCCTGAGCTCTGACTCCAGGAGAGCCCAGGGCTGGGGCAGCTGGGACCTGGGGACCCTTGGTGTGGCCTTGCTGGACCTGCTTCCTGGGCTTATGGAGGGACACATCCCGGTGTCCTCTGTGGCCTTCTCTGGGCCCCGTCCCGTTGAGCACTGGCTACTGAGCCCTGACCCTGGAGCAGGGCCCCTGTCCTCCCGGGGAGCTGGATGGGGCACCTGGCCCTGTACCCTGGCGGCTGCCACTGGGTCGCTAAGCCTCCTCTGCTCTTCAGTGGGTACTGACCCTGACCCTGTGCTGTGGAGTACGGGTCACTGCTGTGTTTGACTCAGCTGCTCAGGCGTGAAGGGCAGGCACAGGGTCACCGCCCTCCCTGAACAGCTGTGACGGGGGCCACCTGCCTCTGTCTTCAGACCTTCAGCCTCAGGGCCCAGGATGGAGCCTCTGGGTACCTGTGCACACAGTGGGGCTGCACAGGGAGGGGGTGGGACACTGCCCTGAAGACCCTGGGGCCTGGGTTGCAGGCATCCACCCCCGGTCATTCTGTTATCTTTCTGCTCCTAGGCCGCCTGCCCCTCCTTCCTGGCCCTGCGCCCCTCCCCCCCATGCAGGGTCAAGGCCCTACCTGGGCTCTGGGACCTCGAGGGGCCTCTGGGGAACCCCAGCTCTGCCTGGAAGCCCCCGGGGCCTCCCAGAAGTGGCTCCGGTCCTGACATGCTGAATGATCGCCATGGCAACAGTGCAGGCAGGGCCAGCTGGCAGCAGCCAGCTGGCAGAACAACAGGCCCCGCTCCCGGGGGGAGCGTGCCACAGGGCATGTCTCTCCTGGAGGACAGCGTGGTGACCCTGCCGCCGGCCACCTAGGCAGGGGGACTTCTGAGAAAGGCCCTGCAGGGCCCGCCTTGGACAGGCCGCTCCTCACAGGGGCCCTGGCTAGAAAGGGGGTGCCTTCCCGCTTCGCGGTTCTCAGAGGCTCAGGGAGGTGCTGCTGGACGCTGACTAAACTCGGCCGGCCCGGCTCTGCCCTCCCTGTGCCTGCCCGATGGGTGAGCAGGGAACGGGACCTTTGAGCCTTCTGGGCTTTCTCGCTCCTCTTCAGGACCCAGCAGGAATTCCAAGCCCATGGCTGCTCACTGAAGCCACTCCACCCAGCATGGGTGATTCTGCCCAGTCCACGGATGGAGAAACAGAGGCTGAAAGGGAGTCCAGATGCCCAAGGTCACTTGGCGAAGCGAGGGACTGAGCCCAGGCCCTGTGCTGCCCACGGCCCCTCCCGGCTACCATCCTTATGCAGGACAGACCAGACTGGGGCTGTGGCACGTCGCAGATCCGTGCCGTCCAACACAGTCACCACCAGCCACCTGCGGTTGCGGAGCCTGGACCGAGGACCTGGAGTTTTTATCGCCTTTCATTTAGCTTTAAACGTAAGCAGCTGCGCTGGGCGAAGCCCTGGGCTCCATCCCCAGCCCCGAAAACAAACAAAAAGGCAGAGAAATAAGTAAGCTGAGGCTACCGGACATGACTGGCGACTGGAGGCCCCCTCATGGACCAGGACGCCCTAGGTCAGAGGTGGGTGGGAAGGACGAGGGAGAGCCCGCAGCGGCTGAGATGGACAGACACAGATGGGGCCTGGGGGCGGCGGAGCTGCGGACTGGGCTGCAGGTGGAGGCTCAGGGAGGAAAGGCCGCGAGGGGCCAGGGCAGCAGAGCTCTGTCCCTGTAGGAAGCCGTGCAGACAGCCAAGCCTCGGGCTGCCCCGCCCGCGGAGTGAGTGGCCCCACGTGCCGATGTGCCATAGATGCGTGTGTGACTCGCCCTTTGGTCTACTGGGCTGATTTCCCTGCCCTCCATCCTCAGGGCCACCAGGGCCTCCCTGGGAGGCCCAAGCCAGCTCACGCCCCCCCTCTGACCACCTGCTCCTAGCACAATAAACCCCTCTCCACCCGCACGACCAGGAAGTCAGTATCACTGTCCCATTTCACACATGGGCTGAGATGTGAGGGACTTGCCCAGGGCACCGATGCCCACTGGACAGAGGGGCACAGGCAGGGAAGTGGTCCTGCATGGCGGGCCAGGATGCAGCCACACCAGGCCTTCCTGCCTCTGGCCTGGGCCCAGCTCTGGCCTCTGGCTCCCAGGCCTCCCAGGCGGTGGAGAAGCCTCCGGAAGGGCTGGGGCGGCAGGCAGGAGGCGCCGACAGCAGGCTGGGTTCCTGCCATGAGCTCCCATCCAGCTTCTCACCCCCCTGCTGCGGGGGGCGGGGCTGGCAGCACCAACTGTTGCGGCCGCCCCCCCTGCCCATCTGCTCCCGCACCGGGATCCGCAGGCGGCGGGCGGAGACTGCCTGCTGCCGAGGGGCGGGTGCCTGCCTTCCCTGTTCCCTGCTCTCGGCCTGAGGTTACTGGGGACGAGGCCTGGTGGGCAGAGCAGGCCAGGCGCCCCCCCACTGGGCGGCCACCTCCTTGGGTGGGGTGGACAGCGAGCGACCCTGCGAGTACGCCAGGCTCTCCCCGGGTGGTCTCTGATCATGGTGTGGACATCCAGGTCCCTCCCCGTCCAACTCTGTCCGGCTGGGAAGAGTGGGCAGGCATGGGGTGGGTGACCTTGGGTCGGCCAAGGCGCTCCCTGGTTGGTGGCCAAGGCCTCCTCAGAAGCCAAGGGCCCGGACTCATACCACACCCTCCTGGGGCTGCCTGGCAGAGAGCTGAGCATGTGCTGGGCACCTGCTGTATACAGGCAGAACCTCTGGTGGTCAGTGTACGCTCCAGACCAGAGAGCCAGGTTTGTGGGTGCTTAGGCTGAAGCAGGGACCCGGGGGAGGAAAGCTGGGGCCTGCTCTCGCTCTGTGGCTTCTGACGCCTCCCCAGGAGAGGGCTCCTGTGCCAGCTCTGCCGCTCCTGGCTGTGCGGCCTCAGGCCGGTTGCCCAACCTCTCTGTGCACCGGAGCTGACAGAGAATAGGACTGGAGCTCCCTTCCGTGATGCCTCCGGTGTGCGATGAGAAGTCTGGGGCACTGAGGGCTCTCAGATCAGGCGGCAGCCAGATGGGGTTGCGGGCGTGCCCCGCGGAGCAGGATGGAGATTCCCTCCCATGGGAATCTACTGTTTCCTGCTCTGGGTCTATACCCGACCAGGCCCCGAGCCTCAGGGAGGTCTAGACGCAGCACACAGCAGTCTCTGGTGAGAGAAGGTGGGGACACAGGGTCCCCACGGAGGCAGCGGAGGGCTGGCAGCCCGGGCCCCTCAGAGACCCCCACCCATGCCAGGCACCAGGGCTGCAGCTCTGCAGGACCACTGGGACAGCGCCACCTGGTGGGCAGCGGGCTCAGCCCATGGCGAGACCCAGCAGTCCAGGGTGCACAGCCCTGTACCCTCCAGGGAGGCTGGGCACAGGGGCCGTGGGAGCTGGGAGGGCACAGCGCCCGCCGCAGGCCTCGGCTCCTCTCCCTGTGCCCGCCGCCTCCGCGGGCAGCGTGTTCCTGTGCGGCATATGCCCGCCATATGCTCTGCCGTCATGCACCCTCGGCAGGCCTGCCGGCAGCCTGCTGAAAACGGGGGTGCTGAGCTGGAGCCGCCCCAACTGCTACTTGGGAGCTGCCTGGGGAGGCGGCTGCATGGCCCAGTGCCGGGGCACGGCCTGCCTCTCAGCGGGTGCCAGCACCCATGCCCCAAGGCCCCAGGACAGACGGGCTGAGGCCCAGGGAAAGCTGGGTGGCACACTGCTGGAAGAACTAAGCCAGGGGCAGCACAGGCCGCCCCCAGCCACAGCCTCTGACGGGGCCCTTACTTGGCGGACGGAACTCTGCATCGGACCCTCTGACGCAGGAGGCTGGGGCACCCTGGGCCCTGCCCGGTGCTCCCCACGCCAGAAGAACCTCCACTGCCCTTCCCTGAAGACCCCTATACCCTGGCAGCTTCCTGTCCTGACACCGGGGGCTTCTCAGGGCCCCAAGTCTGAAACAGCCTATAATGGGGCTTCTAGAGTCCTGGCATCTAAGGGTGGGACGGGGGTGAGCTCAGGGAGCCGGGGCCAGCTGAGGGCGCAAGGGGCTCGTCTTTAACCAGAAGGTGCCCAGAGCGGACGTCCCCAGTGGGCCCCTCAAGAGGAGCAGGGGAGAAGATTCCAGAGCTCTGAGCTGCGAAAGGCCCAACGCTGACTGTGACACCGCCCAGTGCCCAGGAGTCGGGCTGCGGCGCGCGGCTCTGTGGGGTGACTGAGCGCGGCTGCCCAGATGGCTGGCTCACTCAGCCCCACTGCGCAGGACGGAGCTGAACTCCAGGGTCAGACTCCCTGGGTTCGAATCCTGCTCCGGCCTCTCATTAGCATTCATGGCCCAGATGGGGGGTGCCCTCTCTGTGTGCCTCCGTGTCTCCTCCCAGAAACAGTTCTCCCCACGCAGGACAGCGGGGCATGGTGGCCCCCCAACAGCTGCTGGTGCAGAGCGGGCGCCTCCATGACCAGAGGCTGGGGCAGGGCTTCCACAGAGCTGCAGGCGTGGGGCAGCCCCTCACAAGGTCACAGGACGGCAGGCAGGGGCTGGGTGGGTGAAGGTGGGGCCGTGCCGTGGGGAGGCCGGGACAGTGGCTGCTGTGCCTGAGGCCTGAGGCCTCGGGATCCTCCAGGACAGGAGCGGCCTCTGGCTCCAGGCGGGGTCCCCTCTGCGCCAGGCCGGCTCACATTCATCCTTCCCTGTGGCCTGGTCTATTCTGAGTCTCCTGCAGGGTGAACGGAGCAGCAGCGTCCGCCTCCTGCCGTGCGGGCTGATGGGCCTGAGCGGGCGGGAGCTGACCTCCCAGCCTGCAGAGGACCATGTCTCCTGCTGCGACTGAGCGCTTCCCCACAAGGAAAGGCTGCACTGCCTTCTGGGGTATCAGCATGGGGACCGGAGAGGGACGAGAGGGACGTGAGGGGCCTGGAAGGCTGAGATCGAAAGGAAGCTGCCCTGGTGCATGTAAGCCTGGAGTCCCCGAGGGCACGGGGCGTCACTCCTGAGAGAACAGAAACTCGTCCACACTAAAACCCACGCAGGTGCCAGGTGGGGCGGCGCAGCCCGTAGCCCCAGTGCCTGGGAGGCTGACAGGAGGACTGCAGGGATGCAGGGAGTTTCGTTGTTGTCTTGGTGTAAGGATTGACCCCAGGTGCATTCGACCTCTGAGCTACATCCCCCACTTTAGTTTATTATTATTATTGTTATTTTATTATTTTTATTTTTTTGGTGGTACTAGGGTTTCTGGAAACCCTTCTACCTCCGGGCTACACTCCCAGAGTTTTTTTTTTTTATATATTTCTATTTGGTTTGTTTATTTGTTTTTTGGTGGTACTGGGGGTGGAACCCAGAGGCTTTCTACCTCCGGGCTATACTCCCAGACCCATTTTATATTTTATTTGGAAACAGGGTCTCACTAAGTTGCTGAGAGCCTCACTAAGTAGCTGAGGCTGGCTTCGAACCTGCGCGATCCTCCTGTCTCAGCCTCCCAAGCGCGAGGATTACAAGCGTGCGCCACCACACCCGGCATTTTTATATTTTTATTTGGAAACAGGCTCTCTTAAGCCAGCGTGGCTGGCTTCGAACAAGTGCCATCCTCCTGTTTCCACCTCCCAAGCGCGGGGATTACAAGCGTGCACCACCATGCCCAGCTTATTTTATTTTTAAAACCCAGGTCTTGCCGGGTGTGGTGGCCCACGCTTGTAATCCCAGCATTAGGGAGGCTGAGACCGGAGGATCGCAGTTCACAGACAGCTTCAGCTACTTAGTGAGGCCCTCTGCAACTCAGTGAGACCCTGTTTCAAAATAAAGAATAAAAAAAACAGGGCAGGGGGTGTAGCTCGAAGGTCAAATGCCCCTGGGTTCCATCCCCAGACATGCAGAAATAACTAACTAAGTAAATAAAACAGGGTCTTGCTAAATTGCCCGGCAGACTCACTATGCTGCGGAGGCTGTCCTTGAACCCAGGATCCTCTTACCTCAGTGTCTTAAGTACTAGGATCACAGGCTTAGGGGCACCAGCCCGGCCAGGATCACAGGTTTGAGGCCAGCCTCAGTAATTTAGCGAGGCTTGAGCAGCCTCTGGCTCCAGAGCAAGGACTCTTCAGGAACTTAGAGGGACTATTTCCAAATAAAAAATAAAGGGCCGGGCGTGGTGGAGCTTGCATTTGGGAGGCGGAGACCAGAGGATCCCGGTTCAAGGACAACCTCAGCTACTTAGCAAGGCCCTTTACAACTCAGTGGGACCCTGTTTCAAAAATAAAAAAGGCTAGCCGGGCGTGGCGCAGGCTTGTAATCCCCGCACTTGGGAGGGCTTGGGAGGCGGAGACAGGAGGATCGCTGCAGGTTCGAAGCCAGCCGCGCTGGCTTAAGAGACCCAGTTTCCAAATAAAAAAATATAAAATAGGTCTGGGAGTGTAGCCCGGAGGTAGAAGGGCTTCCAGGAACCCCAGTACCACCAAAACAAAAAAACAAAATGAAGACTAAAAAATAGGGCTGGGGTGTAGCTCGGAGGTACAATGCCCCTAAATTTCATCCACAGTACCACCAAAAAAAAGAAAAATAGGACTGGAGGTGTAGCTCAGAGGTAGAATGCCCTGGGTTCAGTCCCTAGTACAAAAAGACCTATACACAGAGCTCACAGCCATTGACCCACAACAGCCCCAGGTGGGGACAAGCAACTGGCCATCAGCTGGCCAGGTAAACAAAGCTGCAGACCCACGCCCGGAATACTATGCAGGCATAAAAAGGGATGGAGCACCAGCCTAGGCACAACACAGACTACCCCTGAAAACGTGATGCTCAGTGAACAGCCGGGCTCAGCGGCTGGCGTGGCCTGACCCCGGTGATCTGAAGCGCCCACAGCAGGCGAATCCAGAGACAGAAGCAGACCATGGCCGCCAGGGACCAGGGAGGGAGGAATGGGGAGCGCAGGGTTTCTGTCGAAGGTGATGGAATATTCTAGAAGAGACAGCGGCGGCAGTGGCGCACTCCGCAAATATTCCCCACACCACCGCACTTTAAGTGTTGGCTTACACGAAAGGCGAATTGTATCTCAAAAAGGCTGATATAAAAAACTGCGCTTTAAATAGCACCGACAAAATGTCATTTCTCATACGTCGTCGGAGTACTCTTGAATCATAAAAATTAACAGGAGCTGGGCGTGGTGGGGCGCGCTATACAACCAGTACTTGGGAGGCCGAGACAGGAGGATCACAGGTTTGAGGCCAGCCTCAGCTAGTGAGATTCTCATCAACCTATGGAGACCTCGTTTCAAAATAAAAATAAGGTTGGGAGGGGGATGTAGCTCAGAGGTCGAATGGCCCAAAGTTCCATCCCCAGTGCCAAACACACACACACATGCACATGCATGCGCGTGCACACACACACACACACACACACACACACACACACACACACGGACGGACACATTGCTTTAGTGGCTGGCAGGTTCATCTTCACGAGAGAGGCCCTTCAGGCAGAGGTCGGGAGGTGCGGGCCCTGCCCTGGGCCCCCGGAGACTGCCCAGGACCCTCCTCTTCCCAGCCTAGAACCATCTTTGGTCCTGGTTCACAGCTGGAGAAACCAAGACACACAGAGGACCCTCAAGCCGCAGGGAGCCTGAGGCCTCGGCTTCCAGGGAGCAGAGCTGCGGGGAGCCGGCCCGAGCCGTGGGAGCTGCCGCAGGCCCCAAACGAGCTTCTGAGAGACGGGGTGGGGCGCGGCGGATGGGCCGAGGACGCTGAGGGCCCAGACTCGGTGGCCAGCTGGGAGGCCCGCACGCTGGGGGCGGGCAGCGGCCTTGGGCGGGAGCACCCCGGAAGGGGAGCCAGGAGGCGTCCCTCCTCTGTCTGTCGCCTTGTGAAACGGGCTAGGGGCGTCGTCACGGGCGACAGGGCGCCCGCAGCACCAGGCCCTGCAGGGACCACAAGCGCTCTCTGTGCAGGCCTGGCCGTGGCTGCCACCCGGGGCCTCGCCCCAGGCTCCCTGCCCCATGGGAGCTTGAGGAGGAGGCCCTGGGCCACGGGACCGCTTCACTCCTTGGATGGTGGTACTGGGCCACTCAGAGGGATGAAATTGGCCCCCACTGCTGCTGCCAGTTAAAAACCTCCTCCCTCCTGGCTCTCCTCCCGAGAGGGGCATGCATGTGTGTGTGTGTGCGCGCGCGTGCACGTGTGTGTGCAGGGTCTTGCAGGAAGGCATCCTGGGAGAGTCCACAAACCCCTGACTGTAGCAGGGTCTCAGTGTGTGGTAGCATCTGAGCAGAAGAGCAGCTTTGTTGACTCACACCATGAAGAGTCTGGGGCAGGCCTCAGGCATGGCTAGATCCAGGTGCAGCCACATCACCTGAGAGCTGCCTCCTGCCATGCCTGCCTCCCCCTGGCCTGTGCCTGCCTCCCCCTGGCCCTGTGCTTCCCAGCGTTGGTCTTGCCCTGCGCCCCGCTGCACCAGGCCCCCGAGCTCAGGGCCCTGCTGCCCAGCACCAGCAGGACGGGAAAGGACCACCGGGCAGCACCAGGTGGGTCCAATCCCGCGGCTGGCTCTGCCCGGGGCCTGGGAGCTCTAGCCATTGGGATAGAAAGGTTCCTGGTGACTAAAGACCTTCCGAGTGAGAGAGATGGGGTGACAGGGAGATGGCGCCAGCCCCTGCCTCTCCCTGCTTGGTTCCAGCCAAGATAAGGTTCCCAGAGGACTAACACTGGTGTGTAAATATTAGATACTTCTGTCTCCTCCGAGACCAATTACACAGATCATGGCGGCTCCCCCAGGACGCTGCCTTCCACTTACTGTATCATCATTAACAGTCTATTAGGTAACAGCTGCTCTGGAGAAGAGGGAGGGAGAGAAAGAGGGAGAGAAGGAGGGAGGGAGAGAGGGAGGAACTGGGGAGGAGGGAGAGGAGGGAGAGAGGAGTTGGGGAGGAGGGAGAGGGGGGAGAGGGAATTAGACGGAGATAAGGATGGCAGGGGAGAGTGGAGAAGCAGGAGCCAGGCGGCCTGGGCTGGCGTCAGAGACCGGGAGGAGAGCCAGGAGGGAGGCGGTGTGGCTGTGGGGACCCTCTGGGGCTCCGGGCCCAGGCCCCACCCACCCTCTGTGCCCACAGCAGCGATTGCCCTCGGGCCCTGCTGCGAGGCAGCCAGGGCTGGAGAGCCCCAGGCAGGCCCGGAGACCCCTGGAGGAGAAGCAGGGGTCACGGCATCCTTCAGCCCACAGCAGTGGCAAGGGCAATGGTGCCCCAGGGATTGCTACGGCCCCCAGCAGCGAGACGACCCCCACCCCCCAGGAAACACGCAGAAGAGTCCCATGAAAGGCTGAGAGGCCATGTGGGGAGAGGCCGTGTGTGCAGGCTGTGCTGGGCGTGTCTCCACCAGCAAGTGGACCAGCCCTGGTACCCGGGGCTCCTCTGAGGCCTGGGAGCCGCCCGGGGCCAGGCTTAGCTCCGTGACTGACTGGCTGTCCACCCGGCAGAGACAGGCTGGGAAGCCAGGCGAGCGCAGGCCCCGTAACAGCCGGAGGGGCCTCTGGCCTCCGGCCTCCAGCCAACACTCTCCCTGTAACCCTGGCCTCTCCTCCAGGCCTGGAGCGGCCTCTCCCCGGCCCCCACCACGGGGACGCTATTGCTCCCAGGGCTTCTGTGGTCCACTTGTCCTGTCCCCGTCCTCAGGGACCAGCAGCAGAGCCGCCCACAGCCACAGCCACCAGAGACGAAGGACTCTGTGGTCAGGGTGACCGCCGCCAGGAACGCAGCTGCGACGGCTTTCCAAGAGGTGGTCTCGGCACTGCAGGCCTGGGAGGGGGCCGCAGGAGGTCAGGGCGGGCACAACACGCCCGGGAATGGCCTGGCATTAGGGCCTGGAATTTCCTTCCAAGAGCACTGGGCAGCTGCCTCAGCCACAGCCGCAGGGTGGCCCGATCAGGCCCTCCACAAAGGCCAGGACTCTGGGAAGGAGGGTGGCCTCTGACGCCCACCACTGAGGCCGGGGCTCAAGGCAGGTCTGCTCCCTGCTTGGAGCCCAGGGCTGGGCTGCCCCGCCCCTCTCCAGGCTGCTGGGAACCTGGGCCCCCCGTGGGGGCGGGGAGCCGGCGCCCCGCAGCCCCTGCAGGGATTGGGGATTTCCGGCTCCCAGCCCTGCAAAGCATTTCTCTCTGCTCTCCTCCAGGGCTGGGAATAATTAGGTGACTGGGGACGTAAATCATGGCTTGCTCTGTCCATCTGCTAATCACATCTCCTGTGGAGGGGCATGCGTGCGTGTGTGTGTGTGTGTGTGTGTGTGCGCGCGCGCGTGTGCAGGGTCTTGCAGGGAGGCATCCTGGGAGTCCACAGACCCACCCTCGCATGCTTTCAAGAGAAGGTGCTGATGTGTGTGGCCCCGGTTCTCTATGGCTCACATGCGCACCCACAGACGCTGGTGTGTTTATACACAGGCACCCGCACACGCAGACACCCCCGTGTACACACAGCCCCCCCTCACGCACACACCCCCCATCCCCGCAGTGAGGAAGGGAAGGAGCAGGTTTGGGTTTTGGTGCCACCTAGAGCCCATATTGCAGAACTGCTGGCATGGGCCCTGAGGCCCTGGGCAGCTCAGGGAGTTTTCTATAGGGTCCCTAATGGGCATCAAATGTGGCTCACCCACGGACAAAAAGCACAGGACTAACCGGGGAGGACCATTTAAGAGTTAAGAAGTCTAACATGGTTTCTTTAAAATCCAGGGCAGGGAGTATAACTCTATCCCCACAAATACAACCAGAGACAAGAAAGGCCATGAAGTTTTAAGACGCAGTCAGTAGTCAGTAAGGACGCAAGGATGCTCGACGAAGAGCCCGGCAGGTGCCTGCGCTGACTGCGCACGGCCAGCCACGCGCTCTGCAGCTGGCCGAGGGCATGGCCAGGGCGGCCCCGGGGCTGGGTTGGGCAGCTCGGAGGCTGCTGGGAGTCTCTGGGGGTCTCGTGGGCGCCCTGTCAGCACACCAGCACGCATCACGTCCGGAGCCTTGGGCCATGCCGTATCTTATCTAAATAAAGCCTTGAAATAAACAACTGCTCGGCACAGCTGGGGCTGGAGCCCCTGGTCCTCCTGGCAGCAGCGCGTGCACGGCCCGGAGGTCAGGCCCGGGCCCTTGAACCTGAGACTGGTCCCCAGGCCCCGCTCATTCCCAGAGAGCTAAATGGCGAACTCCTGTCTCATCTGTCCCTCTGGCTTCCAGGCAACGCACTGGGGTCTTGGGAAGCGCGCCCACTCCTCCCAGGGATGCCAACCCACGCACGGCTTCTCTCAAGTCTGCCCCGTGACTCAGTTTACCTTCCCTCCACAACTCGGCTCTTAACCTCACCCTCCAGCTTTCCTCTGTCCGGACCAGACACTAGTTACAAGTTCCCTGCGCCAGACATGGTCCAGCTGTGAGCCCGGACCCACACGGCTCCAGCCACCTAGAGAGGTCCTGGGGCCCTGCCTCCCTCCCTGCCGCAGCTGGTAACAGATGTGTGCTACCCTAAGCGAAACCGGCCAGAGGAAGCCAGCCCTGCCAAGCCAGCCTTGTTTCTGGTCTATAAGCTGGTGATAAAGACAGTCCCTGGTCCCACAGAACTTCCTTTTAGGCTGAAGACTTAAAAAAAAAAAAAAAAGTTGCTGAATGTAGTGGCACATGCCAGTAATCACAGGGCCGCGAGTTTGAGGCCAGCCCGGGCAACGTGGCGAGACCCTGTTTCAAAATAAAAAAAAAAGGGCTGGGGTGTAGCTCAGTGGTAGAATACTCTTGGACTCAATTCCTAGTGTGTGTGTGTGTGTGTGTGTGTGTGTGTGTGTGTGTGTCTCTCTCTCTCTCTCTCATACACACACACACACACACACACACACACACACACACAGAGGTTAAATGGTGAGATACAGGATCTTTGAAAGGCCAGGCAGTATAAAACACCACACAGTCAGAAGGACAGTCCTGGTGCCCAGGAGTGACCACGCGGATGCCTTCTCCTGGCCGCAGAGGCACTGCCTCCTCATTTGCTGAAACACAGGTCACTGGGCGGCCCGCAGGGCCCGCTCTGCACTTTTCTCTGGGAGCCATGAGCGACTCCATGCTTAAGAGCCCTCCTAAGACTTTGGACCGTTCTGGCCCTGAGTGTCGGGGCCTGGGGCACGCTTAGGTGCCACACAGGTGGGTTGCCCTGGCCTCGCTATCACGGCCCAGGTCAGAGCCCAGGGCCTGGCTAGGCATCGTGTGGGCAGCTCAGCCTCTGGCCAAGGGGGAGCCTGGAGCCTGGTGGGAGGGGAGGGGAGGGGTGGAGCAGGCAAGGGGCTGTAACCCTAAGTGAGCTGTGGTCTCGCCCTCTGGTGACTCAGAACAGCCAGCTTTGAGGCAGGTGAAATGCTGGGGTCCCTGGGAAGCAGACGGGCCTGGTTGGCTCCCGGACAGCTGGGGGCAGGAGGTCTGCTGGCTCTGCTCACACCTGGCAGCTCTGCTCACACCTGGCGTGGGGATTCCACCCAGGGGTGCTCAGTAGCCACTCCCCACCGCAGAGGTTTCCACACAGCCAAGGCCATCTTTGAAAAGCCCAGCTCTTCTGAGCGTGGTGCCACACGCTTGCAATCCCAGCATTCGGGAGGCTGAGACAGGAGGATCACGGTTCACAGACAGCCTCAGCTACTTAGTGAGGCCCTCTGCAACTCAGTGAGACCCTGTTTCAGAATAAAGAATAAAAAATAGGGCAGGGGGTGTAGCTCAGGGGTCAAATGCCTCTGGGTTCCATCCCCAGTGCTGCAAAAAAAAAATATATATATATATATATATATATATAAAATTTAAAAGCCCAGCTCTGGCCACGCAGCCTAACCCCCTACATGGTGGTTTCGGCCTCAGCCAGCCTGGCCTACAGTAGGTGCTCATTAAGGAGGGAGGCCTGAAGGTCAAAACAGAGAGGAAGGGGCTGCAGAGAGCCAGGGCAGTCAAGGTGAACGTGAGGACAGGCGCCATCACCCTGCAGAGGCCCCGCACCCACCAGGCCAGGGTCACCGGGAGAGTCAGACCAGCGGCCTGGAGCCATCGCCGCCCTGGCTCTGACCCGAGTCCTGCCTGGCTCCTGTGGGAGGCGGCCAAGACAAGCAGAGGGGCTCCAGCTCCCTCCGGGGAGAGGGGGGCAGCATGCAGCTCCCCCCCAGGGAGTGGGGCCAAGGGCTGACAAAACCACTCTCTGGGAGGGAGACTGCTGGAGGAGGGACGGCTCCCAACACCAGCCCTTGGACGCCTGCCTTGGTGGGAGGCGATGTTTCTGGAAGAAAAACAAACAGGCACTGGGGCGGCGGGGAGGGACCAAGCAGCAGCAGATGTTGCCGAAGGCATCTGGTGAGGCCGGCGGCTGGCGGGGCTCCCCCGTGGCCCGGGACCCTGGGGCGCCAGGCCAGGGCGCCCCACCAGGAACTGGGGCAGAGAAAGTGTCCTGGGCAGGGCATCACCTCCCTGGGTCCCCTTCCGGCCCTTGCCCCCAGGCCCATCCTGAGCTGAGAGCTCGCTCGGCTGCCAGCCAGGACCCAGGTCAGCCCCCTACCATCAGAAGCCTGCCGGGATCAGGCAGTCCCACCCCAAATCAACATCCATCCATCCGTCCGTCCGTCCGTCCAACGCTTCCTGGACGGAGCGATGGGGGCTCCTCGGAGGTCTCAGGCCTGCTCAGGGTGCTGGGGCTGGAGCCATGGCCCGCTGTGCCCCGGGAACTCGCATGGGTGAATACCTTCCATGGCTGCCCAGCACCTTCAGA
Organism: Muscardinus avellanarius; assembly: GCF_963383645.1. NCBI lineage: Eukaryota > Metazoa > Chordata > Mammalia > Rodentia > Gliridae > Muscardinus > Muscardinus avellanarius. The sequence continues at coordinate 3,252,160 of NC_137796.1, forward strand.
ACAACCCAAGCATATACTCAACAAGACGGCCAGTCCCTGCTGCGACCTCCTCTGAGGACGCAGGTCCCGCTTTGCCCCGGTGACTCCAACAAGCCGTGGGGCAGCAATCCCCCTCATGCCCCGTCCGTGCCCTCTCCAGGTGGACGGCTCTCACTGTTCACCCAGAGCTCCTGGATAAACCGTGGAGCTGGGAGTGGTACACGCATTGGCAGCGAAGCCTCCTCTGGGGCAGGGAGCGCCGCAGCATGGAGGGGGTGCAGGGCCCGCAGGAGGGCTGTGGCGGCGAGGGGCGGGGACCTGGGGAACAGGGCTTACAGGTAGTGGGAGTGCTCCCTCATGGTCCCCAGGGTGCTGTGCCAGCAAAGCCCTGTTCATGGACCGTCCGGGGCTCCCTGTGAGAATGCAGAGGGCTGCACAGGGATGCAGGGCACCGGGGCCCAAGCGTGGCATCCTCGATGGCCTCTGACACGCCTCTTCCTCCTTCCCCTGCTCAGCCCTCCTCGTCTGGTCTGCTCGGGGAGCCCTGGCTTCCATCCCAGGCTGACCGAGCCCCTCCCTCCACCTCGGGCTCTGAGCAGCCACCTGCTTCTTTTCGCCCCTGTTCAGCCCTTGCCCCCGCCTCCCTTCCCACCAGCCCATTTTACAGAGCAGGCTGGCAGGCAGAGAGGCAGAGTGTGTGGTGGGGTCGCAGAGCAGGGCGTGCCGCTCTGGGCTGGGAACCTGGGCCACGGGCTCCAGGGTGCTGGACAGCGGGACACACGGCAAAGCCGGCTTCACCTGGCCTCAGCTGCTGAGCCCTGGGCGGGCAGGCCCAGGTGGCAGGGCGGGTGTGCCCACGAGCCTCCCGGGCAACGTTATCAAGCTCAGCTCCTTATTCTATTTGGACACGGAAGTCAGCAACTGCCCGCACCATAGAGGCCCGCCAGCCTGTCCCTGGAGGTGACCTTCCAGGCCGCCGAGTGCTCTAGCTACGGAGAGGGAGGGCTGAGCAGCGGCTGCCAGCCCCTGGAGGGAGAAAGCCCGGCCTGGCCCTCTTTCCGCCAGGGGCACAGCCCAGAGGAGGAGCCCGGAGCCGGGAAATCCGGAGGGGCGGCCCAGGCAGCCGGGCCAGGCGCCGGGGAGGAGGGGGTGCCGGCGCCCGGCGTGGCCCAGATGCAGGAGGCCCTGCCAGCATTCCTGGAGGTAACGCAGCCCACGGCCAGATGTGCATCCCCAGCAGCTGCCCCGCGCGCACGAGGTCAGCGCCTGGCTCCAGTGAGCCGCCCGCCCCGCCTGCCTGGGGCTTGGGAGGGAGGGCCGCGGTGGGGATGGGGGCCCTGCCCAGCAGGCCAGGGGACGGCTGTGGGTGTCGCGGGTCGCTTCCTCGGCCCCCAGGATCCCTGCTCAGCCTGTCCAGGGGTGTGGGCTGCTGGGCCAGGGCCCTGTTCCATAGCTCCTTTTTGCCCCCACCCCCTCACCCCCCCCCCCCAGATAAAGGCATGGCGGCTGCCTTTGTTTCTCTGGTGTAAACTGAGCCAGATGCGGCTAATCCTCCAGCTGGGCCAGATTTGCTGGCGGCTCCCAGCAGCCCTCCCGCTCCCACAGACTGCAGCAGGCTGCGGCACCCCCCCTCCCCCCCCCCCCCCGACCTGGAGTCAAGGGCCAGCAGGGCCACCAGCTCTGAGGCCCGCCCTCCTGGGCCAGTGCCCGACCTCTGGCCTTGGCTTTCCCACCTGTCAATCAATCAATGGGAACGACAGGACAGGAGCACCGCGCAGGGTGGCGGAAGGTTCAGCTAGTGTTGGCTGCCCCCCTCGGGATCGACAGCGCTGCCCGGCTGCCCAGCATGGAGGAGCCACACGGCCATCTGACCACCCAGCCACACCGCACCCACCCGCCCTGATGGAACTTAGCCCGGTGTGGCCATGAGCCCAGCTGCACAGCCAAAGCCGAGGCCCAGGGAGGTCCCGAGGCCGGCAGGAGGACGTGGTTTTCTTTTAAGAATGAAGAAGCTGCCCAGAGAGGTAAAGTGCTTTACATTTGGTCACACAGCAAATGAGAGGCAAGGCTAGTGGACACCTGCAGGCGGGTCTGGGAGGGAGGCGCAGGGGACGGCCCAGCGCCTTCCTGCAGCATCTGGTGGGCTCCGAGTCAACGCCACGGGGCCTGCTGCAGGGCAGAGTCCCCTAGGAGTCTGCAAGTCCACCTGTATTAGAAGCCAGGGGCTGCTTCCAGGCTCATTCAAGTGTGAGCAGCTGTCCACGCGGCCTTCCTGGTACATGGGGGAGAGGGCAAGGCAGGAGGGGCCGGGAGGGGGAGCCAGTCAGTCCCCAGGGATCCTGTGCCTCCCCAGGCCTGGACAATGCGCCCGGGGCACCTGGACTGGGCACAGCCTCACCTAGGCTGAGCCAGCAAGGTGGCAGTGGCACCCCACTCAGGACTGGCCAGGGGGCCTGACAGACAGGACACCTCCCTCCCAATGCTCACCATCCCACGGTCCTGTCTGTCCACCGTTCCCATGGCAACAAGGCACAGACACGCACGCCACACGTGTGCACGCACACTAGCGCACACTCCACACGCGCCCATGGTCACATCATGTGCACACACACGCGTGGACGCTAAGCATCTCATGCGCACACGCAGGCACTTGCCTATCGGGCAGGCAGCCCCCAGAAGTGAGGCGAGAATCGGGCTCCTGTCTGTGAGCACTCAGGCGAGGATCTGTCCTGTGATTCTATCAGCCCAGCACGCGCCCCAGTTGGACTCTCTGGCTGGTGTGTGGAATGGTTTGCTTAATAAAAAATGAAGAAGCCGGGCGAGGTGGCACACACTTGTAATCCCAGTGCTTGGGAGGCTGAGACAGGAGGGTTGCGCAGGTTCAAAGCCAGCCTCAGCTACTTAGTGAGGCTCTCAGCAACTTAGTGAGACCCTGTTTCCAAATTAAGAATAAAATAGGTCTGGGAGTACAGCCTGGAGGTAGAAAAGCCCTTGGGTTCCATCCCCAGTACCACAAAAAAAGAAGAAATGGCCAGGCGTGGTGGTGCACGCTTGTAATCCCAGCATTTGGGAGGCTGAGACAGGTGGATTGTGGTTCACAGACAGCTCTTTGCAAATTAGGGAGACCCTGTTTCAAAATAAAGAATAAAAAGTAGGGCCGGGGGTATAGCTCGAAAGTAGAATGTCCCTAGGTTCCATCCTCAGTACCAAGAAAAGAAAAGAAAAGAAAAGAAAAGAAAAGAAAAGAAAAAATAGATTAACGGGGAGAGCGTGGGCTGGGGAGGAGTCTGGCGTGGGCGCCCTGGCACTGTCCTGGGGAGCATGGGCTCGGGCAGGCACCTGCAAGCCAGCGGCCCTCACCTGCCCGCACCCTCTCGCCACGCCGCACACCTGGGCCAGGCGCTGGCCAGCGTCCCCGCAGCTGTTCACTCATTCCTTGGCCAGTCATTCCCATCAGAGGACACGAGTGTCGCTGGACACGGCCAGGTGGAAGGGAGCCCTCTGTGGCAGGGGACTCAAGACGTGGCCCCTGGGCAAGGCAACAGGAGCTGAGATTGCAGCGGGCATCCTGGATGACGAGCCACATGTGGCGGCCTCTGTGGGAGCCGCATCCTCACTCCGACCCCACGGGGCGGGCTCCGCAGGGCCCCTGGGCCAGGGGGCAGGATGGAGCCCTGCCCACTCTGCTCCTGAGCAGGATGGGCACCAGGGGGCAGGTCTGTCCTCTGTCTCTGGACGCTCAGGGTCCACCCACCCAGCTGAGGGCGTGGACCTGGGTCCTCCCAGGGTCTCCACCACAGCCAGAAAACTGACGCCCACGGCTTGGCCTTCGCAGGGAGGACGGAGCTTCTCCCTGTCCTGGAGGGAGCGCCCGAGGCTCCTGTGCCCTGCTACAGGTGCGCCGAGGCTCCTGTGCGCCTCCCCGCCTCAACAGAGAGGCTGCGAGCTGGCCCCTCATTTCCTGCCCCTGCGCGCCCCTCAGCCCCAGCCCAGCTGTTCCACCTGGAGCAGCCCTGAGTCAAACCAGCTGTGGTGGCACTGTGCAATTTCAAGGCAGCTCAGCTCTTCCCAGGCTGTCCTCCCCAAGGGAGGTCGAAGGCTGCGGGCTCTTTCCCAAAGGGGTAAACTGAGGCAGGAGCAGGTTACATCTTCCTGCACAACTTCCTTTTCTGAGGACACTGGGAAGAACTCAGGGAGGTGTCCCTGTGGTCCCCGAAGTGAAGCAGGCAGGGCTGATTTGCCTGCGCCTGCACCCGCGCCCGCGACACACACTGGTGCACAGGGCTGCTCTGCCCTGCCGGGAGGCCCAGATGACACCGTAAGTGGCCTGGCGTGATGGCACAAGGGCCTGCGTCCTGAGGACTCCAAGCTTGGTGACAGTGCCAGGCCACTCCCTCTCCCTTACCAGGGAGAAACTGCCCAAAGGGGCAGATGCTTGCCCGCGGTCACTCGGTGGTTGGTGAGTGAGACTCCTGCCTAGGCAGCACGGCTCTGGCTGTGCTCAGCAGCTCTGCTGTCAACCAGCCTTCGAGTCTGGAGAGTCCCACCTCCAAACCTCCTGGAAACCACCCTGCCATCCTTCTGTGGGGTTTGACTTCTTCCTAATTTAATTCTTTCTTTCTTTTTCTTTCTTTCTTTCTTTCCTTCCTTCCTTCCTTCCTTCGTGGTACTGGGGATTGAACCCAGGGGCATTCTACCTCCAAGCCATATCTCAGCCCTATTTTTTATTCTTTTTTTTGAAACAAGGTCTCACTAATTTGCAGAGGGCCTCACTAAGTAGCTGAGGCTGACTTTGAACCTGCTATCCTCCTGTCTCAGCCTCCCAAGTACAGGGATTACAAGCATACACCACCACACCCGGCTCTAATTTTTTTTTAATTATCTCAATTTCAAGCTTAAATAAATTTAAAATGTATACAGCCATCAGGACCACGCAACATAAACAGGTTACTCTGGACACATGGCCGGTGAAAATCCCTGTCCGGCCTTGTCCCTAGCAGTTGCTCCTCTGGCTCCTCCCCGCTGGGGCTCGGAAGGGTGTGGCCATACTGAGGTTCCAACCCCCCTCCTGCAGAGGAGGAGGCCTGAGTCCGGGCCAGGCACCAGGAAGCCAGGGGTCACAGGTGAGGGTGCTGCACAGAGGACCCGCCTGCCGCCAGACAGAGGGCCAGGCCTCCAGCCGGTCCCGCCTTCAGAGGACACCACAGACCGGTAGACCTGTGGCTATCAGCCTTATCAGGAATCCTGAACTGGAGCCAGCCAGGAAGCTGCCCCAGATGCCTGGCCCGCGGAAAGCATGGGGTCACCGTCTCTGGTGAAAAGTGGTGGCGGCGTTCGGGAATGCTTGTTACACAGCGGTCAATAAAGGTCCTGAAAGTGCTAGAGAGAAACTGAAGACCAAAACTCCAAGCTGAGAATCTCGGGAAGCAATCAGGGTCACAGACGATGGAAAACAGATGGCCTTAGGGATTCCAACCCTGGCAGCACCGGCCCCAGGGCTGCCCGCTGCAGGGAGGGATGGTGCTGGTCCAGCAGGCCTCAGCTCCTGGGGGACACCCCCCAGAGGCCTCCTCTGGCCAGGAGTAAATGTTAACATCCCATGTCCTCTAGTGCCTGCCGACCGCGGGGCTCCCTGCTCATCCCATCCAGCCAGGCTGACCCCTTCATTTCCAAATCCTGCCTGCACGCTGGCTAGCCATTCTTGGGGCCTCTCTCCTGGCTTCCCTTGCTTGCTGACGGCCCCCCGCCATGCCCGCCGAGCCTTCAGCAGCTCACCACGCATGCCTGCGCCACCCACAGCCCCACCAGGAGGCGCTCGGTGGGGCGCCGCAGGGCGTCTTCTCAGCCACATCTCCACGCTCAGAACTCCTGAATCCTCTGTGAAATGAATGGGAGGAGGGCGGCCCGTGCTGCCAAGGCTGGGCGCCCAGGAAGCCAAGGCTCACCGCGCAGAAGCAAACGGAGCGATAACCCCAACCTGGAGTGGACCCCGCTCATTTGTACAGCCTGGAGCTAAACCCAAATGAGAAACCGTGTCTCGGCCGCCAGCCAGACCAGGGCTTTTAAGTGAGTTCGGCTCTGGGAACCCTTCCCCTGCACTGCTGAGCCCCCTCTCCCCACTGTCCCCGCTCAAAGCCCTTTGCTCCGTTTTCCGTCCACCAGTGTGTGTGTGTGTGTGTGTGTGTGTGTGTGTGTGTGTGCGCGCGCGCGTGCGCGTGCATGTGTGCATGCACGTGTGCATGTGTAGGGGGGTTGTTGGGTGGCTCCTCACCCCACAATCCCGGGCACGCCTTCTCTGAGATGCGCCCTACACCCTGGGTTGCTGGGGAGGAATCTCTGCCTTCGAATGTTCTGGGAGTAGCGCCGGCTGCGAGCACAGGGCCCGCTCTGGAGGTGAGGTGCAAGGCCAGAGACAGAAAGAGGTGGTGGCCGCTGAGCGCCGTGAACACACTAAATGCCACCAAGTTGTGTGCTTTAAAATGTCCCAACGGTAACTGTAAATACTTGCGTATTTTTATAATTTTTTTTTAAATAGTGCCAGACCCTGCTGGCACCGTCAAAGCGGGGAGTTTTAGGGAATTCTAAGAAGGGAAGGGTTGAAGCCCTTTCTCTGCCTTTCCCCGTGGTCAGGACAAATGGATCTGAGAGCTGCGAATCACACCCGCTTCCTCATACAGGTAGCCAAGGAAAAGACAACATAGGCAAGTAAGAAACATCAACGCCAGGCTGGTGGTGCACGCTTGTAATCCAGCATTCGGGAGGCTGAGACAGGAGGATCGCGGTTCACGGACAACCTCAGCTACTTAGCGAGGCCCTCTGCAAGTCAGTGAGAACCTGTTTCAAAATAAAGAATAAAAAACAAGGCTGGGGGTGTAGCTTGGAGGTAGAATGCCCCTGGGTTCCATCCCCAGTACCAAAACAAAAAACAAAAACAAACAACCCTGCAAAAATGACCAGGAAAACGAGATTCTGAGCGATTTGCCAACATGTTTTGGGGACAGGCAGCGCACAGTCATTTAATTTTTATGTTCCTTTCTGAACACAAAGTTAAGCTGCAAAGACACAGGGAAGGCGTCGCGTGGGGTGAGGCTACGCGGTGGAGCCGACCTTCTCTTGCCCGAGACCGAAATAAACAAACTTTAGCTTCCCGATCTCTGTGGGTGTCTTGGGGAGACACTCTCCTGAGGCCAGGTTTGCAGCGGGGGACACATATTTTTGTTTCCTGGGCTCGCAGCTGTCTGATCCCACAGGCTGCAGGTGCGCCAAGGGCAAGACGGGCCGCGACCTGGACACCTCTAACTGGAGGGACTGGGCCCCCAGGTGGCCCCACATGGAACTTGGGGCTGGGACTCTGCCTTCAGCCTAGCCGGGGTCTCCAAGCGCTCCTCCAAGATACTGGCTCTCTGGAAAGCTCTGTTCCTGAGGTCTCAGGGCCAAGGTCAGGGCAGGGTCTGGGAGCCCAAGGAGGCTGGGGTGCCCACCCAGGACTCAGGGACATGGAAGGGCAGTGGAAGCCAGGGCCTGTCTCTTGGGGCCAGGGGTATGAGGCCAGTGTCCCTTCTTCCCCCAGGTCCTCTGCTTTCCCCAAGGCCAGTGGGCTGGTCCTGGGTGACCCCAAGGGACAGGGGTGGGGCCGGTGGCTGAGTCAGCTCCTGGATCAGCCAGAAAGCTGGCCTCTCCACTGCCCGAGGCAGAAGCATGCCCGGCCTGAGGTGGGGCCTGGCCCCCTGCCCAGGCAAGGCCAGCGTGCAGTGGTGCCGGGGTGGCTGGGGCCACGCCTCACTCTGCCTGGGAAGCACCGCTCTGGATGGGGTAATTGAAGAGCTGGCTGCTGTTTTAAAGCCTCCTCTTGTTCAGGCAGCCACAGCAGTGTGGACGGCGTGTTGGCCCTGTTGCGGCTGGGCAGGGGCCGGTGTCATGTAAACAGGGGCCCCGTTCATGCATTGGAGAGATGGGCAGAGGTTTGCCCTGGTCCCAAGCTCTGTGTGTGTGTGTGTGTGAGAGTGTGAGTGTGCACATGTGTGTGTGCACATGAGGCAGATGTGTGTATGTGTTTGAGTATGTATGTGGTATATGTGTGTGCATATTTGCGGCATGTGCACGTAAGAAGTGTGTATATGCACTTGGGTCCGCATGCGTCTGTGTGTATGTGGTATGTGTGCATGTGGGGACCAGCAGCCAGAGTTGACCTCCCAGGACGGACAGCTGCAGATGCGACCCGTGACCAGGGTGACCCTGGCCTCCCTGCTCCTGGGCGGGGCTGAGACACTTGACCTGGAGGTCTGGCCAGCTCCGGGGTTTTATAGTGGGATCTGGTCCTCACAGCCACAGCAGCTCAGAGAGGGGCTGGCTGCCTATGGCATGCCACAAAGGCTTAGCTGTTCTCCCAAAGCCTTGCTGGGCTGGGGGCGGGACGGGGGAGGGGAGGCAGGAGGAAGCGGGGGCAGGGGGCTTTGGGAAGTTTTCTTGGGATGGAGAGGAAGCTTGGGAGAGAAGAGAGTGGTGAAGGAGGCGGAGGCAGGCGTACAGAGACAGTCACCCAGACAGAGACGCATACCAAGAGAGACAAATGAGAGACAGAGACGTGGAGGGCCACGAGACCCCAAGAGGAATGCAGAGGCGGTGTGCCTGCCTCAGAGACACGGAGGGAGGGGGGATGGAGACAAAGCGGGGAAACTGAGGGCCGAGGGAGGCGGCCCGGGCAGCCTCCGTGTGTGGTGGGGCTGGAGTTCAAAAGGGAGGGGAAGAGGTGGTTTGACGACCAAAGTCATTGAAAAATTTCTGGCGCAGCTGCCTGAGGCTCCTGGCCGCGGGCCCGGCTCAGAGCTGAACTTAAACAAACCCTGCTGCAGCCATCTGCTTGGTTTTAAAATAAATCAAACAGTCTGTTGAGCCGGGGGTGATCAGGTTTCCATCTGCGCGCCGCGCTCGCCGGCTTGGAGCCTTGCTTGCCTCTCCCAGTCCAGGCTCCTGGCAACATGTGGGCCGTAATTCCTCCGGGAGCAGGGAAACCAGACCCCCGCCCGCCCGGCTCCTCCTCGCCCAAACCAAGGGCTATTTTTACAGCCACCCACTGCAGAGGGGACCGAGGCGTGCTGGAGATGCGGGCGGGGGCCAGCGAGGTGCTGCCGGCCCAGCGGTGGGGGGAGAGCCCGCCGGGGGATCCCCTGCGCTGAGGTGGGTGCTGGTACCCCTGAAGGTTGCTCCTGCACTGTCAGAACCGCCAGGTCGCCAGGTGCAGGTGGCTGTGACTTGCTGGGGTGGGAAGGGCCCACCTGGAGCGGCCCCAAAATAGCAGCTGATTCTCTTCCCACTTTCTGGTTGCCCTGGGAAGTTCCCACCTGTCCCCAAGCCACGCCTATTGCCCCGGGGCCAGGAGACTCGGGAGCCAGGCCAAGAAAGAGACCACCAGCTTGGGCCATTAGGGAACCTGTCTATAAAATGGGTGTAAGCAAGGATGGTGGTCCACGGCCTTGGGGCAACCCCACAGGCAATTCTGGAAAATTCTGGAGAAAAGCAATGACTGCAAGAGGTCAGGTGTACAGACAGAGGAGGTGACGGCCACTCCGACAGTTACTAAGGACGCGAGGATGTCTGTCTGGGTCGGCAGGTGAGCGAGCTCATCCCAGGGTTCTGGGAAGACGGTGCCCGGTGGTCCTGCACGGACAGACCGTGGGCCCGGGCTGCTGATCTGGGGACCTGGGCGCTGTGGTCAGCAAAGGGTACAGCAGGTGGGTCTGCCCGGTGTCCCCAGGACTGCCCTACAGCTCCAGAAGGCCTCTGGACCCAAACAAGGCTTCCAAATAGAGTTCTGTTTTTTCTTTTCTTTTTTTTGTGTGTGGTTCTGGAGGCTGAACCCAAGGGTGCTCTACCTCTAAGCTACACCCCCAGTCCCAGTTTCTATTGTTGGTTTTTTTGGTGGTACTGGGGTTCCTGGAAGCCCTTCTACCTCTGGCATACACTCCCACGGGCTACACTCCCAGACCTATTTTTTTTTAACATTTTTATGTGGAAACAGAGTCTCTTAAACCAGCAAGGCTGGCTCTGAACCAGCACGATCCTCCTGTCTCCTCCTGTCTCCGCCTCCCAAGCGTGGGGATTACAAGCCTGCGCCAACACTCCGGGCTCTATTGTTTATTTTGAAACAGGATCTCACTAAGCCGCAGGGGACCTCTTGTTGCTGAGACTGGGCGTGAACCTACAATCCTTCCTGTCTCGGCCTCCCAAGTACTAGGATTACAAGCGTGCACCACCACTTCCGACTCTAGAGTTTATTTTAAAAAATGACTGGCACCTGGACCTTCAGGATACACAAGAGGAATGCTCGCTGCGCACCCAGTCACTCCGCCATGATGGAGGGTACACACAAGGGGCCTACTAGGTGCTGGAAGCTGGGGGAGAGGCAAAGGTGAAGTGGACATCAGAGGACTGGCCAGCAGGGCGGGAGGTCGCGGGGGTGAGCCCGAGGACAAGGTGGCCCATGACGGCTCCAAGCACAAGGCCGGGGGCCGGTGCCACGGTTGCTCATCACACCATCCCAGTGGGGAGCATGGGTCAGGTGTCACCGGGGAGGGCTCAGGGAGGCCTGGCCCTGTCCTGAGACACAGTGAACACAACCCTGGGCTGCAGACCCAGCCTGTGACTCATGGGAGAGACCTGGCTGGGGCCCTTGGGGAGGGCACGGGAGGAGGCAGGGGGCAGGCCAGGAGGTTTGCCAAGAGCAGGCGACAAGGGTCAGTGGCTGGATCGCCAGGGAGAAGCTGATGGCGAACTGCACTTCCAACCACCATCCCCGGAAACCCACTGTGACCAGGGCAGTGCTGCCGTGGCCCAGAACCTTGCCTTCACCACATGGCAGCTGCCAAGACCCTGTTTCCGAATGACGCCCATCTCTGCTCCTAAATGGCTGCCTCACTCGCTGCGCCGTCCTCCCGGCAAACGGCAGCCGCCCGTGGAGAAGGGAATGCGCGGTCCTCGCGCCGAACCCAAGACTCACGTCACCCTCCTCGTCTCTGCGTGCTCCAATGGCCGGGGCCTATTATGGGCACTATGTCCCCAGGACAGTGATGCTGGTGCCAGCTCCCAGCCTGGTGAGGGAGGCCCTGAAGCCTCGGCCTCTCCAGACAGCACGGGGGCTCTGATAGAATAGACACAGGCTCCCTGCGGGTCAGGACCAAGGCTACCCCGGCCCCAGACCAGCTTCCTCCCTCCCTGAGCTGGGCCCCCCAAGTGCCTGCAGCTCAGAGCCGGGGCCCAGAGAACAGCCTCTGCGGTCAGGGTCCCCCAGGACGGCTTGTCCTTCTTCCTCCAAGGGCCTCTGACCAACGCCCAGGGGCTGGAACCGCGCCCTTCAGAGGGGCGCCCCTGTGCACAGGATGTGCTTGCAGGGAACGTTCCCCACGCCCAGCCTCGGGGTGATTCACAAGCCTGGACGCCCCTGCTGCGCGGCTGCACATCTCCTGCCGTCCACGGTGGTGCGGACAGCCCCTCCCATAGTTTAGGGGCACAGAACAGCTCTGCAGACCAGGGCCTGCCCAGAGCTGGAGGCCAGCCCCCTGACTGGGCCACGGCAGGCCGGCTCCTCTCCACCTGCTTGGCTTGCAGACTGACTTCTCCCTGTGTCCCCGTGTGTGTCTGTGTGTCCTGAGGTCTTGAAAGGCCCCGATCAGACTGGACTGGCCTCATCTATGTGACTGCTTTAATTACCTCCAGAGAAGCTTGGTCTCCTGATACCATCCTGTCCTGAGGAAGGCTCTGGGGGCTGGGGCCTCAACATACAAATCTGGGGACGGTTCACCCCATCACAGATGGAGGCCACGCAAGGGACACGGCAGCTGCCAGCCCCTGGCTGGGGACTCAGGAGTCAAAGGTCTGAGAAGTCAGGGAGTGAGGGTCCCACCCAGCTCCAGGGCGGCCCAGGACACCTACCTGGTGGGTCCCCAGTGTGTGAGGCCACCAGCATCCTGGTCCACACCCTCCAGCCTGGAGGCCTCCTGGCCCCAAAGGCCATCTTACAGAGAAAGCCAGGTCCGGAGAGGCAAAGCACGCTGCCCAAGACCACACAGCGTGTTCAGAGCTCGGCCAGACCAGGGCCGGGTGGCTGCTAGCTCGAGTGACCTTCTACTGGGCCAAGACAGCTCAGTGACGAAATTAAGTGACATTCGGTGTGAGGGTGACGCTGCCCCCAGCACAGCCGCACACAAGCTCCCTTCCGGCCTCAGCCACACCAAGGCGACCAAGACCCGTGCACAACTTGGCAGTCTAATTTTCTCATGACGCGTGACATCGCTGGTGTCTCTTTGTGCCAAAATGGACTCTCTGGACATCACTTTAATGTCACAAGGAAATCCCACCCAAGGGGTTAATTGTATCTTACTGCTGAACATTCAGCACCCCCCACCCCCCGCCGCTGATAGACAACAGTGCAAAGAACACCTTTGTGCACCTTATCGCTTTCATGCTATGTATTTCTAGAAGGTTCGCTTAGGGGGTCAAAACCATGGAGGGGGCTGGGCGTGGGTACACGCTTGTCATCCCAGCATCGGGAGGCAGAGACTGGAGGATCGCGGTTCAGACGGCCTCAGCTACTTAGCGAGGCCCTCTGCAACTCAGTGAGGCCCTGTTTCAAAAAATAAAAAGACTAAAAAATAGGGCTAAGGTGTAGCTCAGAGGTACAATGGCCCTGAGCTCCATCCCCAGTACCCCCCACACACACACACACACAAGCAAAACAGCAAAAATGCATGGAGTGTTTCTCAAGCCCCCGACCCCTGACAATAGGCCAGGGACGCAGACTGATGCTGCCATCAAGAGTGCGAATCAGCCTCCTTTCTGAACCTTTGCCGGTGCTGAGTCTCACTGGGTTTCTGCTCTATTAAAAGTCTGAATGTAAGCCGGGCGTGGTGGCGCACGCTTGTAATCCCAGCATTCGGGAGGCTGAGACAGGAGGATCACAGTTCTCAGACAGCCTCAGCTACTTAGTGAGGCCCTCTGCAACTTAGTGAGACCCTGTTTCAAAATTAAGAATAAAAAATAGGTCTAGGGGCATAGCACAGAGATAGAATGCTGCTGGACTCCATCCCTGCTACCACAAAATAAATTAAATAAATAAATAAATGAATAAATAAGTAAGCCGGGCGTGGTAGCGCACGCTTTTAATCCCAGCATTCAGGAGGCTGAGACCGGAGGATCGTGGTTCGCGAACAACCTCAGCTACTTAGTGAGGCCCTTTGCAACTCAGTGAGACCCGGTTTCAAAATAAAGAATAAAAAATAGGGCTGGAGGTGCAGCTCGGAAGAAGAATGCCCCTGGGTTCCATCTCCAGTACCAAAAAATAAAAATAAAATAAATAAAATAATAAATAAAAGTCTGAATGTAGCCTGGTATGACACATGCTTGTAATCCCAGCATTTGAGAGGCTGAGACAGGAGGATCACGGTCCATGGCCAGTCTCAGCTACTTAGTGAAGTCCTCTGCGACTCAGTGAGACCCTGTTTCTAAAAAAAAGAATCAAAAAAATAGGGCTGGGGGTGTAGATCAGAGGTAGAATGTCCCTGGGTTCCATCCCCAATACCAAAAACAAACACACACACACACACACACACACACACACCACAGTCTGAATGTAAACATCCCTGTAAGCTTTCTGCTGTGTCTCTGTCTTTTGGACTCTGTTTGTCCTCTGATTAAAGCCACACCGGGGGCAGGACAGCCCAGCACCAGCCTCTGGTGGTCCACAGTGCAGGAAGCCACCTATCACCTTCTGGGCCCGGTGCCTGGTCGGGGGTGAGTCACCCTTGCCAGGGTGCCTCGGCCTTGGCTGCCCCATCACCAGGCAGGCCCAGCAGGCGACGTCGGGCTGACACCCAGCCTGGCGATCACGCGTGGTGTCCAAGCCCACGGCTGCAGACACAAGGCTGTCGCCAGCCAGAGCGCGGGCCCAGCTGCTGACAGCTCCATCTTGCCTTGTCGACCGGGCCGGCCACGGGCACAGGAGCTGCTCCGGCCGCTTCTGGGACTCGATGCTGCTCCCCTGGGTTTCGTCCTCATTTGGGAGAGGAGAAGGTGACAGGGGAGAGGGCCAGAAGTGGTGGACATGAGGGGATGTGTCCAAAATGACCCAGAGCCAGAATAGAATCCGAGCTTCTCCCAAACTTGGGCAACAAAGTAGACAGGAAGAGAGGCTGGAGGAAGGACGCGTGTGGCCCAGCTTCAAATCCAACAGAGCCCTGAGGAGCTGAAGGCCAGGCCAGGTTCCTGGGTCCTCAGTCTCACATGGGCACTGAGTCCCCGGAGCTGCCTGGCCTGGAATAAGCCCCAGGGGAGGTCTGTGCTCAGAACCCAGAGGCTTTGGCTGGAGGTCAGCCCATGATGACCCGCACCCTGGGCCATCCACAGCCGTGAGCCGCGGTCCATTCATCAGCTGAGCTAAGAACGGGCTCTACGTTTTTATAGGTTATACAGAAAACGAGGGATAAGGAAAGAGATGGGTCAGGCCCCAGAGACTGTGGGGTCCCCAAGACAAAGGGTTTATACTCCGGTGCTTCATAGAAAGTATGCCGTCCTCTGGCTAGAGGCACCCAAGTTTCTCTTGGAATTCTTTGAAAAGGGATATGGGGTCTAGGGACAGGGACATGGAGAGCTGGCAGGGGAGGCTGCGGTCAGTGTCCCGGTGCAGGGCAGGCGTTGAAGCCGCTGGGGTGAGGCCAGGCGTGGCTTCCACAAGCCCCCAGAGGCCACGGGGACACTTGGTGGCTCACCAGGAGGTGGCAGCTCTGTGGCATGGCCCGTCTCACTTGGCACTCAGAAGCCCACCGTGGGGGACACTGAGACACCACAGGGCCAGACGGATACTAGGGCTGCAAGAGACAGCAGGCTTGCCCTGTCACCAGTGACTAAGACAAGGACGAGAAATGGGGATCACTATGGTATGTGGGGATACCCCGGTGCTGTGCGGGAGCCCTGGACCCCTGCCCCAGCAGGCCCTCCTGTGAATGAGGCCGGGTCAAGGCCAGGTCAGCAAGCCAGACCCACCTCCGCCACAGCGCCACAGCACCCCACCCCTGCAAAGCACGGACCTGGCACGTTGGGGGTGGCTGGCAACAGCCTCCCAGAGCCGCCTCTCCTCCTGTGCCACCCCCAGTGCCCCGGTTCATCAAGCCCCACACCCAGCACGGCACCAGCTGATGGATATGTGACCGACTACGTGATCACCCTGCCAGGTGACAGACAGGGCCTTGTACTAACGCCCCCATTTCACAGATATGAAAGCACAGGCCTGGAGGGGTGGGCTCGCTCATGGTGTCCCCTGCTGTCGTGCAGCCCCGCTCTCTCTCGGGGCCCTTCCCCAACTAGCTGCGGGGAGTGATGGAAGGGCAGAGGTGTTTTGTGGTTGAGGCCGGGCGGGAGCCAGGCTGCCAGCTGGTACAGACCCGGCACTCAGCCGAGCTGCAGAGCTTCTGAGCAGGATGCTGAGCCCTGACCACAGAGTCTCTGGGGTGCAGCAGGCTTCTGGATGAGGAATGCACGGATGTTCTGGCCGGCGGCGCTGTGAGGCAGAGAGCCCAGCCTTCAGCCCCACCCCAGCCTCCTTGGATGGGGAGCCCCAAAGGAGGGAGCAGGCAGGCAAAGGCAGATGTGCCGCCAGCCTGTCCCCATCTCCGAGAACCCTCCGTGGCCCTGCCAAGAGCTGGCCGGCAGGGCCTGCAGGATAAACATGTCACAGCGAGGCCAGCCTGCCTCCGCTGGAGCCAAGAACCGCCAGAGGCTGTAAACAGTCTCTCCCCTTGGCCGCAGACGCTGGCCCACCGCTCAGGGCTGGGAATTAGCACTCTACCCGCCATAAAGAAAGGGCGGCGGGGTGGGGCCTTGGGGAGGGGTGCGGGAGGGGGTGGCCCCTGGCCAGGCCTCACTTGTCAGCCTGAGAGCCTCCGCTTTCTCAAGGAGGTAGCGGAGACTGTGAATGGAGGCCCCGGCCAGACAGGGTGGGAGGAAGGGGCAGGGAAGGGCCGAAGCCACGCTCCAGGCCCGGGCTACGCGGGCCAAGCTTTCTATAGCCCTGGTGAGCCCCACCTGGGGCTCTGGCTGGATCTGACTGAGGCTGGGTCCCTGTTGCAGGATGCCGGGGCCCCACCAAGGCCCCATTAGGCCATCCCGAAAGCCTCACACCAGCCCCAGAGAGCAGCCGACTCCCACTGCCCGGCTCCCATCGGGCTCAGAACATTCTGGCTTTGTTTAGATGCCAGTCTCCAGAGCTACAAGGCTTCTCACGGTGGGGACAGCCATGGCACCCTCAGAAATCTGCAGGGTGCCCCCGCCCCTGCCTGCCACTCTCCCTGTGGGGCCCTCTCTCAGCCCCAGGGCCTTCACACATGCTGACCCCAACACCTGGGTGTTCTTTCTTCCCGCCTGGGCTGGTCCCAGTCTTCAGATCCCAGGTCACCTCATCCAGAGCCCCCCAGAAAGGCCATGGGCCCTTCCTGTGTCCCCACCATGCCCTTCCCCAGTGGCAGGCACGATATTTCCTCCTATGATCCAGTCCCTACATCGGTGGCCATTCCCCCCAAGATGGAAGCCCGTGAGGGTGGGCTGTGCCTGGCTCTGCTCACACTGGTGAGCGATCTGCAGGGCCTCCTCACCGGCAAATGTTCCCTGGGGCTAGTTCCTAACCTCCAAGTCTCGGGGGCCGGCACAGGCCTCTGCTCCTTGGGCGCCCTGCAGCTTGAGGCCAGGGACAGCCCATGAGGGAGGAAAGGCACGGCGTGGAGACCGGGGCTGCGCGCAGCCCCCAGCGCCGTGCAGCCCTGGGCCGGGGGCCCACCTGTCTGGGCTTTGGTTTCCACATCCAGAGGACAGAGCTGACGAGGGCTGCCTTCCCCCTCGAGGGACGTGGGGAGGGCCGAGTGAGCTAAGCGCGTGCCCAGCCACGCAGGCAAGCCATCTTCCTGGAATGCTTGAGGGGACTCATCTTGGGGCTACTCCCCAAAATGCTCTGGCTGGACTCTGGAACTCTGGCCTGGGGTCCGTCTGCACGCTGGGGCCTGGCCGAGGCCCCACAAGGACCCACGTGCGCTCAGTCCCCGGGGCTGGCTGGGTGGGTGCGGGGTAGTGAGCGGCACACTGCCACGGGGGTGGGCGTGAACACTGGGGGGACGACAGACACCGGACACGGAGGCCGCATACGGCCTCACGCCACTTATATGGAATGCCCAGAACAGAAAGCCCTAGAGACAAGGCTGGGTGGGGGTCCTGGGGTGGGGGCACCTGCTTCATGGGGAGAGCGGGGCACCTCTGGGCCGCAAGGGCTCCGGAGTGATGAGCTCTGGTGTGCTCTCTCTTTTTATTTACTTATTTATTTTTGTAGTGCTGAGGCTGGAACCTCTTGTCTGCTAGACAAACACCCACCACTGAGCCACACCCAACATGCTATGCACCGCGTGTGTGCGAGTGTGTGTGTTACTGGTGGTTGAACACAGGAGCATCTTACCTCTGAGCTATACCCCTAGCTCTGTGTTTGTGTGAGTGTGAGTGTGTGTGTGTATGCTAGGGATTGAACCCAGAGGCAGTCTACCTCCAAGCCACAACCCCAGCCCGATTTTGTTTGTTTTGCCGGCATCTCGCTAGGTGGCCGGGAGTCTCACTCCTTGCTGAGGCTGCCTTTGAACCCGCCATCCTCCTGCCTCAGCCTCCCAAGTATGGGGATTATAGGCATGCGCCACCGCGCCCGGCTTCCTGTGTGCACTGCATAGGTGGGCCAGACGGTCTGAGAATTACGCATGGATGCTGTAACAGAAACAGTCCCACGCCGGGCCTCAGACGCCTGGTCTGTAAAGCGGGCCAGTTCAAGGGCCTTCTCCTCCTAGCCTGGTCACCGGCACAGTCATGTGGCCCCCCAGGGGCCAGGGGCGGGCTGGGCTCCTTGTCCAGGTTCCCTGACTTTCTACCCCATCCTGCCTGTTGTGACCCGGATGCTGACTGCTCGCTCCCGCCACTACAGCCAGGGGCGCCCCGTGCTGTCCTCTTATATTGAGCTCCCAGCAGTGCCTCAAGTGTGCACGGTCCCTCCAGGACGAGCTGCGTGGGCCCAGGACACCGGGGAATTGGCCATGTGCCGGCCAGGCCCAGGACCCTCCATCGGTTGGAGTGGCCATCAGAAACAGAGCATTGAGGACAGACGGAGCGAAGGCCATCAGGGGCAGGGCCGCGGGACCAGGCCCACAGCCAGGTGTGGGCTCAGAGCTCAGGCGCCCTTGTCAAGCTCCCCAGGAGAGAGAGGCCTGGGGCCCCAGGAGCCAGCGTCCCTCAGGAAACACCAGCCCCGCTCCAGCAGTACCAGCTGTGGCCAGAGCCGCTGACCCCATGGCCACACCGATGTCCTGGGCCAGAGAAGGAGGGGAGGAACAGGAGGAAGAGTGCCCGTAGGCCTTCTCACTGAGCCGGGCCAAGGCCAGAGGCCTTAAGCTCTGGCAGGAGAGCGGGAGGAGCCCGAGGGTGCTGTAGGCTCCTGCCTGGGCTTCCCCACCAGGTCTGCCTCCAGGGGCTCTCGGTACTTCTGGAGGCCTGCTCCATCTGTGAGCGTGTCCTGAGGACCACAGGGCATCTGTGAACCCAGTGGTCTGTCATCGTGATGGCTAAAACCACTCGCCTGGGCGGGGCCTGTCCATGAGATCGGGTATGGGGCCCTGTCAACTCAATGGGGCCGCAGGAAAGCAGCCGTGGGTGCCGTGGGGCGTCGCCTGGGCTCAGAGAGGGGTGAAGAAGTCCTCCAAGCTGGGTGTGGTGGCGCACGCTTGTAATCCCAGAATTCGGGAGGCTGAGACAGGAGGATCGCGGTTCGAGGACAGCCTCAGCTAATACTGAGTCCCTTTGCAACTCAGTGAGACCTTGTTTCAAATAAAGAATAAAAAAAGGGGCTGGGGGTGGAGCTCAGAGGTAGAATGCCCCTGGGTTCCATCCCCAGTACTGCAAAATAAACAAAGGAGGAGGGCTTTCTGTGCATGTCATTCTGCTGGAAAGCACCTCCACCGCCCCTCAGGCGACCCTGGCAGTGTGCGGGCCAGGCGGCGGGGTCGAAGGCAGCCCTGGCTCCCGTCCTGCCCTGGCCACCACCACCTGTGTGACCTCTGGCCACAACCAAAATGCAGCCCGTGAGTGACCTCTCGGGAAAACACTCTGAATCAATGTGGTTACACTAATCAAGTGCCCCCCCTCCCGCCCTAGGGAAGTCAGAGCCCGGGAAGAGATAACGGGCTGGCTAGGCCGGGCGCTGAGCATGACGGGAGCGAGGCCCATGGATGGGGAGGGCGGGAGGTGAGGTGAAGGGTAGCAAGGGAGCAGGAGACACTGTCCTCAGATAGCAGAGGGGTGACAGAGGAGACGGGCAGGAGGCAGGTGACAGCCCTCGCTATTTTTATTTAGGGCAAAAAGAAAAGACATAAAGTTCAGGCAGAGCAGGTGGTCCCCGCTTCCTCTGGCAGGCCAGCTGCTTCTCGAGCCCCCACGTCCCATGCAGCCTACTGCTCAACAACGTCCCCGGCGCTCACAGCTGGGGGGCAGCCGGGGGACAGGGCCCGCCTCTGAGTAGAACGTCCCAATTAATTCTTTTTGGAGCCTCAGCTCCCAAACTTAGACCTGAGAGAGAGAGAGAGAGAGAGAGAGAGAGAGAGAGAGAGGGGAAGAGAGGGAGAGGCGTAAACACCAGGTTCCCACTTAAAGTAGTTTTGACAGACACGACGTAGCTGTGCCCGCCGTGGAGGCGGGTGGGGGCCAGGCAAGCAGCCGCCCAGCTCTCTGCCTCGCATCCTTGGAGAGGGTGTTTACATCTCTGAATAAACACGCCTCCCTCCGAGGCTCTCGTCCAGAGCCTGGGTGCCTGCGTTCTGGTCCACAGCAGGAACTCCGCGTTCCGGCCAGATTTCACCCACATGGGCATTGCGGCAGGAAGGCGGCGCCTGGACCCACGGGAGTGGGGCTCCGCCCTGCCCATCAGAGCCCCGTGGCGACACCCAGAACCGGGGCGGCTGCAGCATGCTGGAGGCCAGGGGGAGCCCCCCACCCTGGCCAGTTGGACCCTGGACCACCCCCATGGCCAGGCACCACCACCCTCACACCGTACCTAGCCACTTGGGCGCCCCCTGCAGCCTCCCCAGGCAGGGCCAGCCCCTGCTCCTGTCTCCACCCAGCCCAGGCCTGGCCAGGTGTGCAGAGAGCAGCGCGGAGGAGAGCCCGGTGGCACCCGCTCGCATGCCAGAGGGACACTTGCCCTCCCCGTGTTGTGGCCAGCAGCACACAGGCGCCTTCCTCTGGGAGCCCTGGCGTCCGCAGCTGAGGCCACTGTCCTATGGCCCTGAAGAGTCCCACAGGGTGACAGCCAGGGTTCCCGACTGCCTTTCCTCCTGCCGCCTGCGTGGAGGTGGCCTCACCGGGAGAATGAGGACCCTGGGGGCCACAGCTGAGGTCCTGGCCATGCCACTATGGACACGGTGCTCTGTCGACCCCGCTGCCCCTGGGGGAAAGGCGCCTGCCTATCACAGGGTGCATCTAGAACCGCCCGGTACATGCGCCACTTCTGGGCAGGCGAAGGCAGGCGCTCCTATGGCACAGGCTCAGCTCTGACGACTTGCAGATCAGTTGGGCTGGCTGGGCCGCCTGGATGGTCTCTCCCTCCGGCCTCAGTATCTCTGCTGTCTGGGAGAAAGGAGAGGAGCCAGAGAGTCTGGCCACTGCCAACAGTGGCAGGTGGACTGAGGCGCTGCCCCGGGTGCTGCAGAGCGGGGCACGGGGCTGGTGATATAGCGCCTGGACGGGTTTTCTTTGGCCGTGCAGAGGGGCTGGTGTGCGGGGGCCACCAGCACAGACCTGCAGCTCCCAGAAGGCCCAGGACTCCTGACACCCATGTGAGCTGGCCTATTCTGGGTCTGGCCCCTAAGTGTGGATGCACATTTGGGATTTGAAAGCGGGGGTCAGAACCCCTCCTGGGTTCCTACTATCCCTCCAGTTCTGACCAGAGCTCGGCTCTCCTTCAGCCAGCCTGGAACCACCTGCATCCATTGGACCTGGGCCCTGCTTTTCCCCATGCCTGGCATGCAGTAGGTGCTCAATATATGATTACTGAGCCAGGCGTGGCGGCATGCCTCACAATCCTAGTACTTGGGAGGCTGAGACGGGAGGATCGCCAGGTTGCAACCAGTCTCAGCAACTTACGAGGCCCTCTACCACTCAGGGAGACCCTGTTTCTAAATAAAAAATAAAATAAGGTTGGGGGTGTAGCTAGGAGGTAGAACGTCCCTGGGTTCAATCCCCAGCACCACACACAAACACAATCTATATATGTATATATGATCATAGGCATATATACCTCTGTATAACGGTCACTGAATGAACTGCATCCGACCCCTCATCTGACCCCAGAGGAAGCGCAGGGGTTAACAACTTGCCCAGGTCACCAGCTGCCCACACCAGGGTCTCCAGAGGACTCCCTGTCCAGTGCTCGACCCCACACAGCGCAGCCTTTGCCAAATGCCGCAGCGCTCAGTCGATTTCCCGGCATCTTCAGGAGAAGCCTGAGCCAGGGTGACCTTCAAATACAGTTAAAAATGGATTCTGCTGATCTTCAGAAAAGATCCACTTAGCTTCTGAACGGGGAGGCGGCCCCTGCAGGCCCCACCCGTCTGCACACGCAGCCTCCCTGGGCCCTCCCAGGGCGCGCTGTGGGGAGTGAGCGTCCCAGGCAGGATGACAACATACCGCTGTATTAATTACGTCGGGGCAGGCCCGGCGCCAGCACCCAGGAGGAACAGGCCTGCGTCCCTGGTGCAGGGAAGCCGCTGGGGAGAGCCTCAGATCGAATCCAGAAACACCTCCAACTCCCCCTGGACGCCGGGGAGCGAGCGCCAGCCACGCTGGGGCCGCCTTGCTTTTATCTCTAAAACATAAAATATCACGTGCAGGGCACAGGAACCGCAAGCCAATCCTGTCCCTAGCTGCTCCTGTTCCTCCTCTGTGAGGGTCAGCGGTCACCAAACCAAGGACACCCCTCCCAGGTATCTCTACCGCCAAACACACAGAACCCAGAGGGCGGGCCGCTCCCCCGGCCACCCAGGCTGGGGGTCACCGACACCCAATGAGTGGGACGCTGTCACCAGGCCCCATCTGCCACCTGGACCTGCCACCCCCAAACCCCAAAGTTCTGGAGATGACAGTCTCCTAACCCCTTTGGTGACACGCCTGGCCCTGCCCGGGGGCGGCTCAGAGCCCCCTCTGTCCCCACCAGGTATAAATATTCACATTTGGCACAGAAACATCACTGTATCTGCTGATGAGGTGCGGCCCGCACCCCCTGGGGGTGACGTCAGACACTGCGGCACCAGAGAACCTGACCCCAACAGGGACAGGGGTCGTGACCGCACCCACCACAGGACTGCTCCCGCTAACCTTCAACGCTCTCCTTCAGTCTGACCTCCCCATGACGCGCCAGCAGAGCTGAGCCCTGGGACAGGACAGGAGACTTCCCCGCCGTCCTGGGGAAGCCCGTGGGGTTAATCTTCGCTACCCCAGGCCACCCCAGTGCACATGATCACACACACACACGCGCGCACACACACACGCACACACACACACGACTCTGGACTTCTGCAGGTGGGTTAGCGGTGAGCACCCCGCGTGCTGAGACGACGGAGCTGATCTATGCGCCACATACAAAGCAGAGAGCTGCCTTGGGCCCTGGGGCTGTGTGACTCTGGGCAGGGAGGAGCCTCGCTGGGCCTCAGGGAAGTGGGAAGGGCCACTGTCCCGGGCTCTGCTCTGCAGCCCCAGGACCATGAAGCGCTTCCGGTCTGCTTCCTCCTCCTGACCCGCCTGTAGACGCCTCTGGAAAACTCCTTTTAAAACCACTTTTGTCCCGATGCTCTCCCCCCTGCTCCCGACACAATGGCTTTTTATTGCCCCAGTGAATGGCGCTCAAGTGCTTCTGTGGGTTGAAAAAAAGTCTTATATTAAAAATAATAAATCACCTGAAATCCCACCAGCCCCGCGCGACTGGCTTCGCCGTGTGCGCCTCCCCTCCCCGTTCACCCTGTGCGCTGGGACACGCCGCACCTTCGGCCAGAGCCCAAGCGGCCTCGGAGCTTATCTGAGAGTCCTGTCTCCATGACCGGCCCGCCCCCAGCCACAGCCCCACCAGTCTCCTCTTGGAACACAAACAGATCTTGGCAGAACGTCAGATTCTCACACTACAGAGAACATCTTGTCAAGCATTTCCTGAAATACACTCTGCAGAGCAGAAGTCCGTCCCCTACGTCAGGGGTCACAGTGCGCCCCTGCGTGCCAAAGGCACTGAGAAGTCCTGCAGCAGAAGCCCTGCTCCGCTCTGTTCAACCTGCCATTACCCAAATGGATCTCAGCAGGGGAATAATAATCATGGCCACCCCGGAGTCTTGCTTGCTCCCCGGCACGCGCTTGGGGCGAGCAAGCACCCAAGGTCAGGGCCCACACTTCCAGTCATCTCCGGCCCCAAAGCCATCCTCAATGCCCCACCGTCTCCTTGGTAACCAGTCTGAATCCTGAGCCTGGTATCCCTCGGTCCTTTCACCTCTCAGGAAAAAGCCCACCGAGGTCACTGCTGTGCAGATCCAGGCAAAGCAATCCCAGACCCACCGCTGCCTGGCTGAGAGACACCGGCAGACCCAGCCCTTCTCTGAACCTTGGCCTCCTCCTCTGTGAAACATATAATAGGGCTGGGAGTATAGCCCGGAGGTAGAAAGGCCCCTGGGCTCCATCCCCAGTACAAAAAAAAAAAAAAAAACTTTTTTGGGGAGAAGAGTACTGGGGAAGAAACCCAGGGGCATTCTACCTCTGAGCTACACCCCCAGCCCTACTTTTTATTCATTCATTTATTTATTTATTTATTTTGTGGTACTGAGGCTCCTGGAAGCCCTTCTACCTCCGGGCTATACTCCCAGACCCATTTTTACATCTTTTATTAAATTTGGAAACAGGGTCTCCTAAGCCAGCGCATGCGGCTGGCTTAGAACCTGTGCGATCCTCCTGTCTCTACCTCCCAAGCGCGGGGATTACAAGTGTGCGCCACCACTCCCGGCTATTCTTTATTTTGAAACAGGGTCTCACTGAGTTGCAGAGGGCCTCACTAAGTAGCTGAGGCTGAGCAAACCACGATCCTCCTGTCTCAGCCTCCCGAATGCTGGGATTACAAGCGTGGACCACCACGCCCGGCACTTCTTATTCTTTGGATGGGGCCTTAAGAGCTCAGGGGTCACTTGCTGGGTATGCTGAACCAGGGGGCCCCCAGGAGCTTCCAGAGGTCAGAGGCTGTCGGGAGCAGAAGTGGGGGGAGCCGTGAGGCCTCGAGAGGCTGTCCAAAGACAAGGCCCGCGTGCGCAGGGCTGGGTCAGGGCGCTGGGTGCCTGGTGAACGTGAGCAGCGCACACGGCTGTCTCTTCGTGGAAAGAGGACACACCAGGACCCACAGCCGCCAGGCCAACCGCGGCTGAGCAGGCGGGCGGCTGGGCGGGCGGCATGGGTCTCCCTTATTCCTTCCTGGAATTCTGGCAAGGGAGTAATAATAATAAAAATAACAATTAGCTAGGCATGGAGGCGCACGCTTGGAATCCCAGCATTCGGGGAAGCTGAGACCAGAGGATTGTGATTCGCAGACAGCCTCAGTGAGACCTTGTTTCAAAATTAAAAAGAATTTTAAAAATGCTTGGAAGTACAATGCCCCTGGATTCCATCTCCAGTACTGCTAAACAAACAAACAAACAAACAAACAAACAAACAGTCAGCACCCCCTGGGACTTCCTAATCGCCAGACATCACGCTAAACGCCGCACACACGTCAACTACCTGGACCCCTCCTTGGCACACAGAGGTTAGGCCGCTCGCCCGGGACCTCAGCTAGTGAATACTGGGGGTCAGATCTGTCACCAGTACATACATGAAAATCATCTAGTAATGTGAGGGCTCAAGAGTGGGAAAGAATCTTTTATTTCTATTTTTCGTGCTACTGGGAAATGAACCCAGGGCCAGTCTACATGCAAACTCCGCCCCTAGCCCTGTTTTACTTCTTTCAACAGGGTCTCACTAAGTTGCAGAGGGTCTTGCTAAGCTGCTGAGGCCGGCCTCGAACCTGCAATCCTCCTGCTCAGCCTCTCTAGTACGGGGATTACAGGCACGCACCACCATACCCAGCTGGAGAAGAATTTTAAGGTAGGTTGTGTATTGTTATTATTGAGTAAATAAACATTACCTGTCTGCCTGCTTTGTTTGTCACTTAAAAACAAATCCTACGAAGCTGGGCGCGGTGGTGCACGCCTGCGATCCCGGGCGCTTGGGAGACTGGGCAGGAGCATCGCAGGTTCGAGGCCAGCCTCAGCAATTGAGAGCAGGACTCTCAATGACCTAGTGACCCTGTTTCAAGAATAAAATAAAAGGGGCTAGGAGTGTAGCTCGGAGGTGGAACAGCTCCGGGTTCAATCCCTAGTACCACAATAAATAAATAGATAAAGAAGTCCCTTAGGTAAGGACCCACACCTTGCTGGAGGGCTGTGGCATGGGCGGCCTCTCTGGAGACCACCTGCGTGCCGGCCCCGCAAAAGGCTCACCGTGCCCTTGTGGTCAGCCCAGCACTCCGAGAGAGAAAAAACGTGTGTCCACACCCAAGCCTGTCCTTGGACGATCACGGTGGCTTTACTCACAAGAGCCAATCGGTGGAAACAGCCCACACCTCCATCGCTGGTGTGCAGATAAACAACCCGGGACCTATCCATACCACGGAATACTACTCAGGAAGAAAAAGGAAGTGCCAACACCTGCTACCGAGTAGACGATCCTTCAGACGTGATGCTCGGTGTGAGGAGGAGACACAAGAAGTGCCCTGGTATACAACCCAGCCGCGTAAGTCATCCAGAGTAGGCAAATCCACAGAAGCAGAGAACAGACTTCCAAGGGCTTGAGAGAGGGGAGGGGGGGTTCTTTTAGGGGTGATGAAAAATGTTCTAAAATTAGACCGTGGTGATGGTTGCACAATTTTGTGAATGTCCTAAACATCCCCAAACTGCACACTTTTAAAGACTAACTTTTATGGTATGTGAATTATATCTCCATAAAGCTATGAAAAGCAAGTCTTTTCATAAGCTATACTCCCAGCCCAGTAAATTTTTTTATAAGAACAAAGCTCACACAGAAGAAGCTGTACGGGGCTCCAGAGGTCACTGCTCTCCGGCCTGCACTGCTGGGGCCATGCTGCATCATGGGCTGGATACCGGGCGGCTGCCGCAGGGGCCAGCCTCCCCTGGCCCCTTACACTGCTGACCCAGAAACATAAAAACCTGCTAATGTGGCCAGAGGGCGAGTCAGCTGACAGGCAGAAGTTCCTGGGCACCAGCGTCCTCCTCTGCCTGGCTCGGCCGTCCCTCCCTGGACTCAGTCAGGCTACTATGTGAGAGGGGCTGGCCTCAAGGATCATCCAGTTCTGTAATTCTCAAGAGCCTCGGATGTGTCATGATTTCAAAGACAGGAAACCAGGCTAACAGACAAAGATTCCATCAAGTTCTGAGTGAACTACACTTAGTAGCAAAAGAGATCCAGGCATGGTAGGTACTTGGGATACTGAGACAGGAGGATCTCGGGCTCGAGGCTCGTCTTGGTAACTCAGCAAGACTCAGAAACCTAGTGAGACCCTGTTTCAAAAAAAAAAAAGGAAGGAACAGGCTGGGGGTGTAGCTTGGAAGTAGAATGCCCCTGGGTTCAATCCCCAGTCCCCAGTACCACCAGAAAAAAAAGAAAAAAGAAAAAAGTAAAGAATGGGAAGTCCCAAACACAGTGGACTTTTTGTACGATAGGTAAAACATAACATGGGGCCGGGCGTGGTGGCGCACGCTTGTAATCCCCGCGCTTGGGAGGCGGAGACAGGATGATCATGCAGGTTCAAAGTCAGCCGCGCGTGCTGGCTTAGGAGACCCTGTTTCCAAATTTAAAAAAATATAAAATAGGTCTGGGAGTGTAGCCTGGAGGTAGAAGGGCTTCCAGGAACCCCAATACCACCAAAAAATAAAAATAAACAAATAATAATATTAACATGAAGGGCCCCTGTTCCAAATAACACAGCCACTGACTGGTGACAGGCCGGCGGTACTCCACAGCCTGAGGTCAGATCACACTGTTTTCTGCATTAAAAAAAAAAAAAATGTTTCTTTCTTAGACATGGTTTGGAAAATCCCCTGTGGCGAAGGCTCCTCGCCAGCGGACCCCGCGCAGGCGGATGCCGAGATGCTGCTCTCACCTCATGACTCCACATGGAGGGGAGATGGGCCGCGCAGCGCCCCCGAGAACAGGGCGCCTGGAAAGGCACAGTGCGCCCACAGATATTTCATCTAGACGTGCATGAAACAGAGCAGGAAAGGCTGCAAGTGCACAGGATACCCTTTCAAGCTCCAAAGGATTAGTCAAAAGCGTTCAAGAGCCAGGAGTGGCGGTGCACACCTGTAGTCCCGGTACTTAGGAGGCTGAGACGGGAGGGTCTCGGGTTCAAGGACAACCTCAGCAAGTAGTGAGACTTTCATCTCTCATCAATCCAGCAAGACCCTCTTTCTTTCTTCCTTTCTTTACTTCTTCCTTACTTTCTTCCTTCCTTCCTTTCTTTTTTCTTTCTTTTTATGGTACTGGGGGTGGAACTCAGGGGCTTTTCTATCTTCAGGCTTTACTCCCAGACCTATTTTTTTACTTTATTTGGAAACAGGGTCTCCAGGCTGGCTTCAAATCTGTGCGAGCCTCCTGTGTCAGCCTCCTAAGCGCTGGGATTACACAAGCATCCACCAGGACGCCCAGCAAGACGGTGTTTCTAAATGAAAAAACTAAGAAAAAAAAATAGGTCTGGGAGTGTAGCTCAGAGGTACAATGTCCTTGGATTCAATCTCTACTGCCACCAAATAAATAAATAAATAATAGAGTTAGAAGGTAACTCAGAGATAGAAGATGCCTGGGTTCAACCCCTAGTATATAAAAAAACAAAAGCTTTCAAAAGGCACAATCTTGAAAATATAAGCTTTTTGAGCAATCAATAAAATTGACAAACCTCTACCCAGACTGATCAAGAAAATGAGAGAAAAGAGGTCTATTACGAACATTAGAAATATATATATATATTTTTTAAAAAGGAGTCACATCGCAGGGCCCACAGACACTGGGGGTGTGACCAAGAAGTGAGACCAGGGAACTCAGCTCCTGGTTTGAAAACAGACAGCGTCAAAACTGACCCTGCAAAAATAACTTCATGGGTGACTTCTCCCCCCACCCCCGCGGCAGGCGCCGGCCAAGATCCCCGCCTCCGAGGAGGGCCTGCCTGCCTGAAGAGCAGACCCTGAGCAGTTCTGACAAGTGGGTGGCGCTCAGGGCTGGCAGTCGAGCCTCCCAGATTGCTTTTCGTGGCTTTTAAAGACAAAGACGGCGCTAACGCTGTGTCTATCATTTTCCCGCCCGAACCTCCTGCTTCTTCTGAAGGTTTCTTCTTGCCAGCTGCGGTTTTGCCAATGGCCACGCTTTTCAGGAACGCCACTCCCACGCTGGCAAGCCACCCCCGTCCAACGTGCAGGAAGAAAACCAACGGCGGGGCGCGGAGAGCAGTCCCGATGTCCGCTGCTCTGGCTACCTGGCTGGAGAGACGAGGCTCCCCGCATCCCATGGGCGGTCTTGAGAAGACAGAGAACCGTGTCTGTACAATGCTCAGTTACCAGCAACGGCCAGAAGGTCGTTTGTGGACAAGTGCCTCGGGCGCCAGCAGAGGGACAGAAACTTCAGTGGACAAGAGTTAGTCAAAAAGGAGAAGAAAAGCTCCCGGAGCAGGAAAGTAAGCAGAAACGGGGGAAAAGCAGGATAAGAGATATGCCGGTGGGAAATGAGCTGGTGGTTTCTAAGAGTGATAGAACGTTGGCTCTCAAGGCCCCCAGGCAACTGTGAAGGCCAGAGGGTTCCAGCCAGGGTTCTCCTCCTGCTGGGGTCACGCTGCACTTTGTACATCTGATAAGAGCCACTGATGCTCCCCTCAGAAAAGTTAATAGAATTAGATCCTGCACTGAATTTTGAGTGTACGTGAGCCAGGCACGATGGTGCACGCTTGCAATCCTAGCATTTGGTTCAAGGACAGCCTCAGCTACTACTTAGTGAGGCCCTTTGCAACTCAGTGAGACCCTGTTTCAAAATAAAGAATAAAAAAAGTAGGGCTGGGGGTGTAGCTCTAAGGTAGAAAGCCCCTGGGCTCCATCCCCAGTACTGTAAAAAGAAGAAGAAGAAGAAGAAGAAGAAGAAGAAGAAGAAGAAGAAGAAGAAGAGGAGGAGGAGGAGGAGGAGGAGGAGGAGGAGGAGGAGGAGGAGGAGGAGGAGGAGGAGGAGGAGGAACGAGGAGGAGGACGAGGAGGACGAGGAGGATGAGGACGAGGATGAGGACGAGGAGGATGAGGAGGATGAGGACGAGGAGGACGAGGAGGAGGAGGACGAGGAGGAGGACGAGGAGGACGAAGAGGAGGAGGAGGACGAGGAGGAGGGGGAGGAGGACGAGGAGGAGGTGGTGGTGTGCCTGAGTGAGAAGCTGGCTGGTGGTGGTGGCATGGGAATGTAATCCCAGTGACTTGGGAGGCAGAGACAGGAGGATCGCAGGACTAAGACCAGCCTTAGGAATGTAGCAAGGCTCTCAGAAACATAGTGAGACCCTGTTGTTATTTTTATTAAAAAAATAAAAACAGAGCTGGGCTTGGTGGCGCACGCTTGTAATCCCAGAATTTGGGAGGCTAAGGCAGGAGGAATGCAGGTTCATGGCTAGCCTCAGCTACTTAATGAGGCCTTCCACAACTTAGACCCTGTTTTAAAATAAAGAACAAAAAATGGGGCTGGGGGTGTAGCTCGGAGGTAGAATGCCCCCGAGTTCCATCCCCAGTACCACTAAATAAATAAATAAATAAATAAATAAATAAATAAATAAAAATAAAAAAGAGCTGGGAGTGTAACTCAGAGTTAAAACACTGTGAATTAAATCCCTCATACCACAAGAAAAAGGAAGAAAGGGAGGGAGGGAGGGACGGACGGAGAGAGGGAGGGAAGGAAGGAGGGAGGGAGGGAGGGAGATGGTGCGAGATGGAGGAGGGTGTTGTGAATGATGGGTCTCTCTACGCTTTCTTTTCACGTTTTATTTTGAGACACGGTCTCGTTAAGTTGCCCAGGTTGGCCTCAAACTCGTGATTCTCCTGTCTCAGCCTCCCCTGTGGCTGGGATTACGCGTGCACACCACCACCCCAGCTGCCCTCACATTGACTCCAGAGCACCTGACCCAAACGGTGAGCCCTAGGGGCGTTCCTCTCTCTGCCATAGGGTGCAGACCTATGTGTCTGGGCTTGTGGCACAGCTCCCAGAACGAGGGGACGAGGAGAGGAAGACAATAAGAAGTAAAGGTGGGCCGCGCGGGGGGCGCACGCTTGTTGTCCTAGCACTCGGGAGGCTGAGACAGGAGGACCGCGGTTCACGGCCAGCCTCAGCCACTTAGTGAGGCCCTCTGCAACTCAGTGAGACCCTGTTTCAAAATAAAGAATAAAAAATAGGGCAGAAGGTGTAGCTCGGAGGTAGAATGCCCCTGGGTTCCATCCCCAGGACCACAAAAAAAATAAAGGTAAGAGCAGCCAATGTTTATTGAGCACCTTCCGTATACTAAGCCCCATCTCTCTCCCTCCCTCCCTCCCTCCCTCTCTCTCTCTCTCTCTCTCTCTCTCTCTCTCTCTCTCACTCACACACACACACACACACACACACACACACACACACACTGCTGTAATTTCCATAGACAGAGGAGGAAACATCGGCCATCAGGCGGACAGGCCACGCATGCCCACCAACTGTCCCCCAAAGCCAGTGTAGCTGTGCGTGTGAGGTGTTGGGGATCGAACCCAGGCGCACTCTACCTCCGAGCTACACCCTCAGCCCTTGCTCATTTTATTATTTATTTATTTATTATTATTATTTTGTGGGTCTGGGGATGGAACCCAGGGGCATTCTTCATCTGAGATACACCCTCAGCTCTATTTTTTATTCTTATTTTGAAACAGGGTCTCACTGAGTTGCAGACAGCCCTAAGTAGCTGAGGTTGTCCATGAACCGTGATCCTCCGGTCTCAGCCTCCCAAATGCTGGGATTACAATGTGCACCATTACGTGCGCCACCACGCCCAGCTCATTTTTATTTTGAGACAGGGCCTCACTAAGTTCTGAAGCCGTCCTCAAGCCTGCAATCCCCCTGCCTCAGCCTCCCAGGTACGTGCCGCCATGCCCAGCTACCAGGGTAGCTTTTATTACGGCCCAGCTTCCTGTGAGGCACACTGCTGGCTGCTCCTGCGTGCCTCGATGGGCTCCGGGGCCCAGGGACGGATGACGGAAGCGCAGGGCCAAGGAACCTTGGTGACCCGCAGGCCCCCTGTGCCCCCACTGGCCGCCCTGTGACAGGGGCCAGCATCCTTGCAGGAGGCGCAGAAGCTCATGAGGCTAAACTGGAGGCTGGGCAGGGGCTGTGAGGATGCAGGGCCGCCCCAGGCAGCCCCTCTTCATTCTCCCCTGTCTGCAGAGACCTCGGCCACCACTTCGGCTGGCCGCTTCACAGCTCTATGTCGCACGCCACGTCTCCTACAGAGGCCACCTGCATAGGAGAGCTGGGTAACACCTCGGGCGAACACGCTGGCTCTCCGGGGCCTCGGGGTCCCGTCCAGATCACAGGGGTGCCTCATGTTCTCGTCGCCAGACTACCAGGATGGCAGGAGGCGCAGGGCTGAAGTGCTGCGTGAGCAGGAACACCAGGAGGCAGGTCTGGGTGTCCTCGTTGTCCCCGGGGCCTGCGCCGGAAGGGCTCCCGGCCAGCGAGCAGGTGCTGGCCCTGCCTTGGCTCCGTCCCTCCAGTGGCCACCCCGCAGGGTGGAGCGGAGCCCGCGCCCCGCCCTGCCCCTCCTGGCCAGGGTCCCCGAGTCCCTCAGCCAGCCGCTGCTGACGCAGCCAGAAGCCCAAGGCCGCGTCATGCCCCTTGGGGCCCGGGGCACCTGGCCCCGCAGAGCCAGCCTGTCAGCTGGGCCGCTCGCGCTGCCTGGCTGGGATCTGGAGGTGACCGTGGCGGGAGGGCTGTGGCCTGGGTGGACTCTGACCTGAGGGTAGCCCTGGGACCCAGGCTGCACCCTCACCCCTCACTCTGCACCCATACTGCCCGGGTGAGTGACATCCACAAAGGTGCCAGCTTGGGCCACTCTCCAACACCACCAGCCTCTGTGCCCTTCAGACAGGCTGCTGCAACCCTGGAGGGACGCCCAGGCCGTGAGCAGCCCACGGCGGGCTCCGCCAGGCAGGCAAAGCCAGCACGGCCTCTGGGAGAGCCGCCTGCCCTCCGGCCTCCCAGCTGCATACCCTGCTCCGCCTGTGCAAGGCCAGTGCCCACAGCCCCACGGCGGCCCAGGGCCCGCACCCTGTCTCTTCTGCCCGCTACTGGGTGCTGGTGCCCAAGAAAGACAGGAGAAAAAGTGGACAGCACTTTGCCCGCAGCTTTCAAGGTCAGTCCTGAACTCCTTGGCTGGGCTTACCAGCCCCTCTGGCCAGGCGAACTCACCCCTGCCCTGGTCTTCCAGAAGATTTATGTATTTATGTATGTATTCATTCATTCAGTCTCAGTCTCTGATACTGGGGATGGAACCCAGCGGCATTCTACCTCCAAGCCCCACCTCCTGCCCTATTTTTTATTCTTTATTTTGAAACAGGGTCTTACTAAGTTGTGGAGGGCCTAAGTAGCTGAGGCTGGCTGCAAACCTGCGATCCTCCTGTCTCGGGCTCCCGAGTGCTGGGATTCCACATGTCCACCACCACACCCGGCTTCCAGGAGGATGCTTCCTCAGAGATGGTGATTTAGCAGATCCCAGGGCCCAGTCACTGAGGGCAGCTTAATATTCGCAGAGTGGAATAGGGTCAGCTGTGCACCCAGGCTTCCAAACAGTGGCCAGGACAGAGCCGGCCCCAAGGCTGCCCCTCTGCTCGTGCCAATGCCCGTTTCCCAGCATTGCTTTCTGCATCCAGAGCTGGGCTCTGTCCCTCTACCGGGGGCGCAAGGCCACAGAAGCTGGCTGAGAACCTCTCCATCCCTGAACACACTGCTTTCCGCCCCACCCCAACATGGAGAAGTTCAACACAGCACCCAGCAGCCCCTGCGCCGGCCCCACCGCGCCCCTGAGCGCCAGGGGCACACATGCCAGCTGTACCACAGGTCCACAGCATCTGCCAAGCGTGGCGCTACCTGTACGCATGCTCTCTGGGGCAGCGTGGCCAGGGCGGGTGCCTGCGCAGGTGCCGGAGGCAGGATCGTGGTGGTACCCCACACCAACTACC
Source organism: Muscardinus avellanarius (assembly GCF_963383645.1). NCBI lineage: Eukaryota > Metazoa > Chordata > Mammalia > Rodentia > Gliridae > Muscardinus > Muscardinus avellanarius. Next base: position 3,285,543 of record NC_137796.1, read on the forward strand.
AGCAGGGCCTTTCAAAACACGCAGGCATCTAACCAGCTGCGTCACTGAAAAACCAACCTCACAAAGCAGCGGGACACCGCGGGCTTGGTCCTCACGGTGCAGCATCTGAACCATAGACCGGGAGAGCCCTGATTTACCGTGTCATCCCCACAGGGTGGTCTTATGGTATTTGGGGGGGTCCCATATCATGTAATAAATATAAAAGTAGACTCCAGGATGAAGGCACGCTCACATCCCTAACCCCCATCAGAGGGCGCGGCAAGCCACCAGACACCATCCCAGCAGGTCCAGGCCAGCCTCAGAATCCTTCCTAACACAGCACCCTGGGCCTCGAAGCAAATGCATTTACCTATGTAGGAGGCAAGCCACCAGTATCCCCTGAAGGCAATCCCTCCATCTCAAAGACAGGGATGCTGAGCAAAGATGTCTAGGGAGTAGGGGCTCCTTCCAAAGCGCACACCAAGACTGCCCTGCCTGGGGCAATGTGGAAAATGGGAGGCAGCCCCGAGAGCGAGGTGTCACCCTCTCCATGTCCTCACCAGAACCGACACTCGAGGCAGAGGGGGGACCAGAACCCTGGACGTGGGCTCTTCCCCAGCCAAGAAACTGCCCAGAAGCCATAAACTCTCCAGTGAGGCTCAGGTTAACCCCAGAGGCTGGCCCCGCCCCAGTCCTGGCCCCGCCCCCGGCCTGACCCCGCCCCCCCTTCCAGCTTCCAGGGAAGGCCAAGGTTTCCAAGACCTTTTGCCTTTGCTTTCTCTTTCCCAATTTTGGCCAGTTGCTTCCAGGTTTAGGATAGAGTACATCTGGGAAATTCACTCCTGCAGGCAGGTGGTACCACTCTGCCTAGACAAGCACAGGCTGCCCAGCGGGAGGTGGTCAGGCCTTGGGAAGGGCCCGAAGCCCAGCACTGTCCAGATGCTGCTTATGAGAGGGTACCGGAGCCAGCCCCAGCCTAACCGCCTCCTCTGGCTCCTTCCAGAAGCCCCCCCCAGGAGTCCTGTCCAGGTGTCCAAAGGACACGTCCCTGGGGAGGAGGGACTGCCAGGTGCAGGGGGTCAGGAAACAGGGACAGGTGAGCTGCGGCCGACGATGGGCCCTGTGTGTGGAGAAGACACAGCAACCTCTGTCCTGGGCTCAGAGCTGTGCTCCGAGCTCCGTGGCACCGCAGGTGAACAGCGCATACTCCAATAGCCAGAGCACTCCCGGACAGAGGCCTTGGAAGAAGCCGGGTGGTGTCAGCCAACTGGCTCCTGAGGAAAGCCAGTCATCCCAGCTGCAAGCCAGTCTTTGCAGGGAGCAGGCCTCTGCCTGCCGCAGAAGGCAGCCCCTCCCCCGCAAAATGGCAGCACCTGGCAAGGGGTGGGGGTGCGGCGAAGGCAGGTGCCCTGGGCAGCTGGGGATGGCAGGCAGTGCAGGTGGTGATGGGGGTGGCCTCTGCCCTGCTCAGGACTGCTGCCTCTGAGAAGGGTGGAGTGGGAAGGGGTGGGCATCCCCCCTCCAGGCGTGGCCCCCAGCTGGAGTCCCCAAAGGCAGGGCCCAGTGGAGCCCAATCCTGGGCCTGCCGTCACTAGATGAGTGCCCTCTGGCAAGCTGCTTACCCTCTGGACTCGTTTCTCATCTGTAAGCGGGGACCGTGCCCGACCCCTGCGGGCCTGCTAGGAGGATCCAGCAAGGCGGGCACCAGGCAGGCACAGCACAGCCTGGTCACAGGAGTCTCCCTCTCATCCGTCTGCTCCCAGATGCCGCTGCAGCACCCTGGCCAGCCAGTCTCCAGCTCTGACCCCAGCCCCAGCGACGGCAGGGGACAGAGGCGCCCGTCCCAGGGCTCTGGCTGGCGACGGGGCATTCAGAGCGAGATGAAGATGTGCTCACACACAGCCTGGCACACTGGGCTCCCAGCGCCCCCTACCCGCCCTACCAGAGGCAGGCGCATGGCTACCTCTCAGCAGCAGACTCTGAGAGGGCAAGAGTCTCACCAAGGTCACACAGCCTGCTCCCGGCAGAGAGAAGATTCAAGCCACGTCTGTCTTAGGACAAAGCTGGAGCTTTGCGTGGCCTCACAGAGGTTCTGGCGTGCCAGCCCCAGGAAGGGCAGGCTGCAGCCACCCCGGCCGGCCTGGACACGGCCCAGCCCTCGCAGCCAGCCCGCGCCTCCCGGGGACGGGAGCCCAGCCAGCGGGGAGAGCCGCACACACCCAATCAGAGCGCACTGTGGACGCCCTCCTGCCCCTCTCTCTTTCCTTTTTTTTATTTTTAATATTTCCTTTTGTTGTGTTTTAGGCTGGTTCACTAAGGAGCAAGCACTTGCCAGGAACAGCTTTGGAGTCACAGACAGGCGGCGTAGGACAGGGACCGGAACAAGCGCACCCTGCCGGGGGCTCAGGACACCCACGTTGCCCGGCCCGGCCCTCCCTGGCCCAGTGCATCACCTGCCTGACCCCCTGCCCAGGCTGCGGGGCCTCCTCTCCCCTCGGCTCCTGCTCCCCAACCCAGACCCGCCCTGGCTTTGCCCGCAGGCTCGGCAGACTCCATGCCTGTCCCTCCCCCAGATGCCACAGCTTGGTGCCTGTCACAGGCTCCCAGCATCTGGAACAGCATGGGGCTCAGAGTAGGCGCTCCATAAATATTTGTTGAGTGAATGGGCAGGAGGGAGCAGCATTCCCAGGCGCCCAGGGTGGAGCTGAGGCTCCCCCGCCATCTGACAGATATGCTGCCCCCACACAGGGCCAGCCGGGGCCTGTGAACCCGCCTTCACACGTGGCTCCCTTTCCGTCCTCTCCCCTCCAGACCTGGTCCATAAAGCTGACCTTGCCCTGAGCCTCCAGCCCCAAGGGCACGGAGTTCCCCTAATCTAGCCCCTCATCCCCAAGGGGCTCTCCTCTGCTTCCCTGTGTACACGCTAGCAGCGCCAATCAATCAAGCCCTGACTCAGGCCCGCCTCCCCCGGGAAGCAGACAGGGCAGCACCTAGGGTCAGAAGACCCGGGCTCCCACAGGGCGCACCCCAGAAATGCTAGTACTTGGGAGGCTGAGACAGGAGGATCGCGGGATTACGGCCAGCCTCGGCTACTTAGCGAGGCTCTTGCAACTTAGGGAGACTTTGTTTCAGAGTAAAAAATGAAATAGGGCTGGAGGTGTAGTAGTTTGGAGGTCGAACGGCCCTGGGTTCCATCCCCAGTACTAGAGGGAGGAGGAGCAGCAGTGGCCAGACTCCTGACCAGGCCGTGTGAGTCACTGAGCCACCTGGCTTCTCGGGGCCTCAGGAGCTTAGCTATAAAATGGGAGTATACATACTAACGCTCACAGGCACGGAGAGGAGAAAAGAGGACTTCTTTAGAAACGGCACAGAGGCTAGTGGGTTGCCAGGCCGACCCCTTTAGGCAGACGCTGGCTGGCATCTCTGTCCACACCAGACTGTGCTCAGCTCCGGCCCTGCTGGCCTCGGGGCCGCAGAGGACTGACAGGATCCTCCTGTTTCCCGGGGGCCCTATCAGTCCCCCAGGGAGCGTCTCATCAACTCCTGCACGTGAGCAAAGGAACCGGAGGCAGGCACCTTTCGCTCTGCAGAGAACAATCCACGCCCACAGGCGCACGTCCACTCCCACGGGCGGCACCAGTGCCAAACCTGGCATCGGCACCAGCCAGAAACCCGCAGGAGGGAAGGGCCCCGCATCCTAGACAAATCTGCTCGGCCACAGGGACATCCTGAGGGTCCCGCCGCGGGGCACGTACCTGACATTTAACCGCCTCCAACCCTTCTACTCTTACGGCGTCCCTACAGCGCCCCTGCCTACTTCCTGGCAAAGGAAACCCATATGCAAGCCCTGGTAAGAAACCCAGTGGCAACCTGGCCATCCACTGGAGCGGCAGGGCTGTGAGCAGGACCCTCCTGCTCCAGAGCCAGCCCCGCCCGTGGCTGCTCTTCTGACGCCCAGCGGCATCCTGGAGGGCCGGACTGCCACACTCAGCCACAGCGAGTGTCTGTGCCCCGGGCCCCCCAGAAACGCACACACAGGCACACGGAGGCAAGACCTGGGGACATCCCACACAGACAGAACCCTCCCTGAGCGGGACGGGGCACCACGCACTCCCCACCCCAGGTCCCTCTGCCGGCCCCTGGCCAGCGGCTACCACCACCGGCCTTTGACCAAAACTAGCTAGTCTAGGCATCTTTGGCGGAAATTAGGATCCACCGCCCCAGGGGCCAGGACAGGGGTGACACCCACAGATGTCCACCCCTCTCTGTCCCAGGAGGCCGCTGCCCACGCTGACTCTTGGCAAAGCCGGTTCTAAATTTCGCTGCACCCCATCTTGCTCCTTTGGGGCCGGGGCCGGCAGCAGCCCTATAAACAGGGAGGCCCTGGCCTCGGCCCTCCTCCTGCACAGCCGGCTCGCAGAGAAGAAAGACTTTCCATGGGGGGAAAGTCTGTTTAGCCTACTGTCCCCCAATCCCACGCCCCCACGTCTGCAAATCTGTTACCATCTGCTGGTGGTCAGAAAAAGTCTCAAATGAGAAGCATGAACCTGGGTGGAAAACTCTGGGAAAAAGAGGCCTCGCCGGGGCCGGAACGCAGAGGAACTTCCCCCATGTGAGTCAAACCAAGTAAGTGCGGAGACCTCTCGGTGACCTGCGGGCCTGTGCTAATTGCCAGTGTTATCAGGCGGACCACAGACATGCCCCGAACTTCCTCCGATAGATTCCGGCTCCAAGCACGCCCAGGTTCGGCCCCTGCCTGCCGTTCTCAGCAGGGCTGTTCTTCCGTGAGACCGCTCCTGGCCCCCAGCCCCTCTGAGTTGTCCCATACCTCCAAGGTCAAATGCGCCCACACAACCTCCAAGCGGGCCAGGTGACCCGGGGAGGCGACCTCCTGCAGGGACGTGGCGCTCAGAGAAACCTCCTTCAGAGTGCCTCGGGGAAACTGAACACATCTCTCCCTTCCGGGCATGGATTTCTGAATGAAATCTGAAATCTGCTGCTTACCTTTGTCGCTGCGGCTGTCGGGGAGCTCCAGCCCCCGGGCGCCTGGCGGCTGAGCCCTTGGCCGGCGCATACCAAGGTGCCGCAGTCCAGGCAGGCGCCGATGATCAGCTGCCGCCCGTCGTCCACCAGCAGGCTGTGGCTGGCTCGCAGGGTATAGAGGAACAGGGGTAGCCTGGCCACTCGCACGGGCTTGAGCCCCAGGCAGCGCCTCTTCTCCTGCTTGCAGAAAAAGCACACGAAGGTCTCCACCTGGTACTGCAGGGCCCAGGCGCTGATGGCGGGCTGCGCGCCGCGGGCCTGGTGCCGCAGCCACTGCCCCAGCAGGTCGTGGTAGCAGAGCACGCACGTGGCCACCAGCCCCGTGGCGTCGGCGGGCCTGGCCCGGGGGGCGGGCGGGTACACGGTGAGGAACGGGAAGAAGGGCTCCTTCTCGCCCAGGCGGCTGGCGGGGTTCACGTGGAGCTGGAACTCCTTGCCGGGGCCCAGCTCGGCCCCGCAGATGTAGCAGACCGACGCCGGGCCGGACGGGGCCGAGGCGGGCAGCTCCGAGAGGGCGTCGGCGGCGGAGAAGGCCTGGTGGTACCTGCCCAGGAAGCCCTGGACAGAGGTGATGAGCTCTGGGTTCTGGCAGGCGCGGTACAGGGCCCAGATGTCCTCCAGGACGCTGAAGCACTTGGGGCAGCTGCGGACCTCGCAGCGCTTGTTGGGCGGCCGGGCGTTGGGCGGGCAGGGGAGGAGGCCGAGGAAGGGGAAATGCATGGTGTTCCTGGCGCTGCCGTTGAGGACCCGGGAGGGCACGGCCCGGGCGTCCTGGGTGCAGTCTTCCCCGCAGAGGTAGCAGGCCTCCCGCAGGGCGGCGGTGGCGGCGGGCGGGCCCTCCTCCCTGGGGGGCCTCCTGCCCTTGGAGGCCATGCCGGGGGCGTGGCTGTTGAGGGGCACCACGTAGAGCCGCTGCAGGACGGGCACGCTGGCCGCCTCGAAGCTCCGCCACTGCTGCATGAGCGAGGAGAAGCAGCAGGCGCACACGAGGGTGCTGCCCTCGGCGTCGATGGCCTGCGCCCCGGGGGGCGGGCTGTGCAGCCACAGGAAGGGGAAGAAGGGCGCCTGGGCCCGCTTCTCCTGCTTCTGCACGTGGACCTGGTGCCGGGCGGCCGGGGCCAGCGCCGAGCCGCAGATGTAGCAGGAGAGGCCCTCTGGCGGCGCGGCCGGGCTCCCGGGAGGAGCCCCAGGGACGCGGGCCCCGGCGTCTTTCTCTCCGGGGCCCTGGGAGCCGGGGCCCGGCTGCTCCCTGTGGCCCTCCTCCTCGCTGGTAACATTGACATCGCTGTCTTCTGACCCGCAGCCCTGGAGGGGGTCCCCGGGCCGCCGCCGGCCCTGCTGGGCTGCGGTGGCCGGGCCAGAGAGGCCTCCGCCGCCGCCGTCCGCGGGCGCTGCGGGCGCAGGGGGGTCTTGCCAAATTTCTTTGATGCCTCTCAGCACGCTGGGCCGGGTCTCGGGGGCCCAGGGCCTCCCGGCCCCCTGCTGAAGTTTCTGGGTTCCCGTCTGGGGCTCAGCGGCCACGTGGAGCTTCGGGGGCACCCCCGGCTCCGGGTCCCCCGGCGGCGGCGCGTTGGCCGCGGGCTCCGGGCCCGGTCCGGCGGGCGGCCTCCACTCCGGCCCCGGGGGGGCGGGCTCGGCCGGCGGCTCGGCGTCCGACAGCTCCGACAGCTCCGAGTCCCGCGGCTCGTAGGCGGCGTTCCACTCGCGGGGGGCCCCGCGCCCGCCCGCGCCCCCGCCGCACTGGTGCGGCCGCTTGAGCCAGTACATGCGCTTGTCCAGCGGCGTGCGCGCGCGCTCGAAGGCCGCCCACTGCTCGCCCAGGAAGCAGCGGCACACGGTGCACACCAGCACGCAGCCGTCGGCCGCGCTCGGGCCACGCGCGCCGGGCGCCGGCTCCTGGCCCTGCAGGAACGGGAAGAAGGGGCGCGCCGGGGCCCCCGCCGCCGCCGGCGCCCTCACCTGCAGCTTGAGCTCCTTGCCGCGCCCGATGCCGCCGCCGCAGATGAAGCAGGAGAGCGCGGCGCGCTCGCCCGCGGCTGCCATGAGCCGCTGCTTGCGGGAGACCGGCTCCGGCCGGCTCATGGCCGCTCAGCGCCCGGCGCGAGTTTGGCGCTGGGCGCGGGCCCCGGCGCCCCCGGCCTGGCCGGCCCCGGGCGGCCGCATGTGCGAGCTGCGCGCCGGCCCCGGCGCCGGGCCATTTAACCCGGGAGGCGGCGGGCGGCGCCGGGGGCGGGCCGCGGGCGGGGCGGCCCTGCGCTCCTCCCCCGGCCGCGCGGGGACGCGTCCCCCCCACCCGAGAGGGGCTCGGCTCCAGCCGTCCGACGCCCCCCACCCCAGCCCCCCGGACCCCGCCGGGAGCGTCGGCGGCCAGGGCTGGTCTTGAAGCAAAGGTCAAGCAGGACGAGGGAGGAGCCGGGTGAGGACGCGGCGCCGCGGCCCGCAGAGCCCGCCCCAGAGCCTGGGGCGGCACACCCCCCTCAGGGGGCCCCCGCCGGGGAGAGCCCTTAGCTGTCCTGAGCAGCCCCGGGTGGGGGCAGCGCCCAGGGCCTAGCCCCCAACTTGGGAGAGAGGAGTTGTCCCGAGGTAGTGAACAGAGTCCTGGGCCTGCCCCTCCCCTCTGCACCACTGGCCCCGGGCCACACGGTCACCAAGCAGAGGCAGAAAGGGCATCCCAGGGCGAGCACAAGCTCCTGGCCGTGGCTGTTCCCCTCGGGTGTTAAATAGGAGCTGGGAGTGGGGCTGCATTTACAGTTTAGCTGTTTGCAAATGTGTATGGATACTTTTTTTTTTTTTTTTTTGTGGTACTGGGGTTCCTGGAAGCCCTTCTACCTCCGGGCTACACTCCCAGACCTAGTTTTACATTTTTATTTGGAAACAGGGTCTCCTAAGCCAGCCCGCGGCTAGCTTCGAACCTGCGGGATCCTCCTGTCTCTGCCTCCCAAGTGGGGATACATTGTATCGCCCGGCTGATACATTGTATTTAAAACGGAGACTGCAAGTGTGCTGGATACACTGTGTTTATTTAAGGCACTCAAGGCATGTATGTATGTATACATTGTATTTAACACAGCGACTCACACATGTATGGATACATTGTGTTTATTTAATAGCAGAGGTAGACACTGTTCTAAGCACTTTGTAGCTATCAGCTCATGTACTCCAAGCGGGGACTCTTAAAGCATTAAAGTGTGTGCAGATGAACCCCATTTACAGATGGGAAAGGGGAGTCCCTGGGGGTTACATCACTCATCAGAAGAGGCTGGCAGGGGAGAACTCGGAAAGTCAAGATTTTGAAAAAGCTAGAGAGAAAGACAGGAAAGAAGCGAAGAGGGGTCCAGTGGGGTAGGAAAAGGAGCCCAGGGGAGGGAGGAGGGAGAGAAGAAGTACTGGGAATGAAATTGACCAGATTACATATGTGCATGGACAAATATGTAACAACAAACCTGGCTATTATGTATAACCTTAATGCACTGATTTAGAAAGAAAGAAAGAAAGAGAGAGGGAGGGAGGGAGAGAGAGAGAGAGAGAGAGAGAGAGAGAGAGAGAGAGAGAGAACAGGAGTGGGTAGGATTCTGTCACGGGCCGCCGGGCCCCAGGCCCTGTTCTCCAGCAGTAGGATATACTGGGCAAACATCTGGTCCCTGTCACCCAGCTGCTGAAGCTCATCCATCGCAGAGACACAGCCAGCCAGCTCCCCCACCACCCTGCTCTGGCTCAAGCCTGGGGGCCCTGGGCAGTCCGGGCCTCTCCACTCACATTTCCCATCTGAGAAATGATACCTCTTCCAACCTCAAAAATTGACGGTGTCTCTGATTTCCAAGCCATTTACAGCTGTCCTGACCTGCCAGCTGGAGCCCAGAGTCAGCTGGGGACGAAGGTGCCCGTGGGGTCCCCCACCCTCTGGGGTGCTGACATGTAAATAAAACTGGGCTTCCTCTTGGCACGGAGGAGGCCATGCATTATAAATAAACGGAAGAGGAGAAAGGGGCCACCTCTTGGGAATCCCTGGTGGATATTGCAGGGCTCACAGCCCAGGGATTAAAGAGAAAGTCGTCATGGCCAGAGATGTGGGGCTTGGGGCCCTTACCCGACGCCCTTACCCACCGCGGCTGGGGAAGATGCTGGGTCAGCACACTGTGGGGAGGGAATGTGGGGGGTAGGCCTGGGGCACCCTGGCTTCTGGCGTTTTTAATACCTGGCGAGAGGACTGATTAGGCGAACTTTAAAGGATGACGTCTGTTTAATTGTGTTCTTGCTCCCTTAAAGGGGCTGGCGGCCCGCACAGATGCAAAGGTCGCTGGGAGCGCTGAGCCTGCCGAGGAGCTCTAGGAGGCATCTGGAGTCCTTGGTGCTGCGGCCCCCGGGCTGCTGTCTTTGTGGCTGCAGGGTCACCTGCAGGATGACGCTCTCCCTGTCCCCCTCAGCAGGTCCTCTGCACCTCTGCACCTCTCCCCCCTCCTTGGCAGAGGAGCCTACCGTGGAGCGAGTTTTTCTGTCTGCTATTTTCTATCTGTCCCTCTGGTTCCCCCTAAGCCCGGGGGCACTCCCTCCCTCCCGAGGGCGGAACCTGGGTTTGCCCCGCTCCAGGTATATCCAGGGTCCACACACCTGGTCCCCTGCCCCAATCCAGCCCTTGCCAGCTGTGTGAGGAGCCTCGTGCCGGCCTCTTAGCTCACCAAGCCTCTGTTTCCTGCCCTGCACAATGGGCTCATGGCCACTACCTCGTGGAATGTTGGTGTGGGGCAGCCTGGAGCATGCCCCAGGCACGGAGATGGCATGGCGTGGTGCCTCTGTGCGATGCCTTTCTGGCTCTGCAGTATGAGAAGGGGTGCCACTGATGCCCCACACCCCAGCAAAGGGCTGCTGTGACGAGATCTCTTACAGCCCGGAGGAGGGCCCTGGGGTCAGAAGGACAAGAGAGAGGTGGGCTTTCTTGGCTAAGCTGAACCCTCCCGAGGAGCTATGGGTATGTGTGTATGTGTGTGAACACACATGTGTGCTATGTCTTGTGCACATGTGTCAGTGTGTGTACCTGCATGTGCAGGTATATGTGTGTGTCCCTGTATGTAGGTACATGTGTGTGCATGTGTTCACACATGTTCTTCTGGGCCTGTGCCATCTGTGTGGAAAGTGGGCCAGGAACAGGAAGCAGGAGGTGGCAGCAGGCAGGGTTCTTGTTTTGTTTTGTTTCCTCTCTATAACCTGACAGGCACACACCTGTCATGGGGCAATTCAGGAGGCTGAGGCAGGAGGATCGAGAGTTCAAGGCCAGCCTGGACATCTTAGTGACACCTGATCTCAAAAAGTAAAGAAGGGCTGGTATGTAGCTCTTGGCTACATATCTCAAGGGCTGGTATGGTAGACTGCCTCTAGAGTCCATCCCCGGAATCATGGGCATGCGTGTGCATGCACACACATGCGCGCGCGTGCACACACACACACACACACACACACACACACACACACACACACCTCGATGACTGGGGAAGTCCCCTAACACCCAAAAGAGAAGGGAGATGCAGGTGTCAATGGTCGGTCATCCAGGGCGGATGGCATGGGGCTGGGCATCGCTAGGCACCTGGACTAGTACCACCTCTCTGCCGCTTAATAGCTATGTGGCCTTAGCCTGCTTCTTAACCTCTCTGAACCTCAGTTTACCCATCTAGGAAACACAGATGACAAAACAGCACGCTGTCTATGGTTGGCAGGAGGAATGGAGATAGATCGTCCAGGTAAAGCCATGTCAGAGGCAAAGGACAGAGGTGGCCACGCGCCAGACGCGTGGTGACCTTGAGGCCCGCCCTGCAGGCTGCTGCCCACCGCATCTTTACAAGCCCCGAGGGTGCAGTTCTACCTAACCTCCACTTACAGGAGCGAGACCAAGGCTTGCAGATGGGATGGTGAGGGGCTGCGACTGCAAGGAAGCCCCAGCTTCTTCCTCCCTGAACCCTCTCCTGCCCGGGGTTTAGCTTCCCTGTCCTCCAAGCTGCAGGCCTTCGCATCCCTCCCGGGACCCACTTACCTTCTGAGGCCGGTCTTCCTGCTCCTTTGGAGACAACGTGCGCTGTATGTATGTGTGGCCTCTGGCTCGCTGGGGACCAGAAAAACAAAATTTATCATCTGACTGCCCTATTTTTTTCTTTCTTTTTGCCTAAGAATGAGGTAAGCACTTCTCTGCAAGAGCTTTTAACATGGCAAAGATGAATCCTCCTCCTCAGAGGGAAAGAATGTGACCATTAACAATAAAAATAAAAAAAAAAATCCCTGGGATTTATGGAGGCCTCGGGCCTGCAGGCCTGGTCACATCTGCTAGTTCGTGTGGTACAGCATACCTGAAGGCCTGACAGGGAGCGTTAAATCCGTGTTAGAAGTGGGGAAACTGAGCCACATGTGGTGGTGCACGCTTGGAATCCCAGTACTTGGGAAGCCGAGACAGAAGGATCGCAGGCTCGAGGGCAGCCTCAGCAAGGAGCGAGACTCTTAACAACCCAGTGAGTCTCTGTTTCAAACATAAAAATGAAATGGTGCAGGCCAGGCGTGGTGGCACACACGTGTCATCCCAGCATTCGGGAGGCTGAGACGAGGATCACGGTTCGCGGACAGCCTCAGCTACTTAGTGAGGCCCTCTGCAACTCAGTGAGACCCGGTTTCAAAATAAAGAATAAAAAATAGGGCAGGGGGTTTAGCTCGGAGGTCAAATGCCCCTTGAGTTCCACCCCAGACCCACGAGAGAGAGAGAGAGAGAGAGAGAGAGAGAGAGAGAGAGAGAGAGAGAGAGAAGGGAGACAGACTGAGACTGAGTGCCGCTCTAGGCAAGCATGTTGGTGAATACTTGCAATCCCAGTACTTGGGAGGCTGACACAGGAAGATTGCAGGTTCCAAACGAGCCCCAGCAACTTAGACTCTCAGCAACCTAGTGAGGTTTTATTTTAAAATTAAAAGGATTGAGGGTGAATTCATTAGAACCACCCGCCCATGGGGCTGTAACCGTTTTCTGTATTTCTATCTTTTTAATAAACTCCTTTAAATCTTCAAAAAAAAATTAAAGGATTGAGATAGGAGGGTCACAGGTTCAAAGTCAGCCTTAGCAATTTAGAGAGGTTCTCAGCAACTTAGTGAGACCCTCCCTGTTTCCAAACTTAAAAAAACAAATAGGTCTAGGGATAGAGCCAGTAGGTAGAAGGTCCATGGTTTTCATCTTCAGTACCACAAATAATTAATAATAATTATTGTTATTATTATTATTATTATTATTATTAAAAATAGGAGCTGGGCATGGTGGCACATGCCTATAATCTCAGTACTAGGGAGGCTGAGCCAGGAGGATCGCAGGTTTGTAACGAGTGTCAGCAACTTAGTACGACCCTCCCCAACTGAGTAAGACCCTGTTTCAAAAATAAAATCAGGCTGGGGGTGAAGCTCTGAGGTAGAATGACCCTGTGTTCAATCCCTAGTACCACAAAAATAAATAAAATAAAAGGGGTTGGGGGTGTAGTTCAGAGGTTGAACACCTCTGGGTTTAATCCACAGTACCACAAAACAAAACAGAAAAAGTACCACTTGCTTTGCACAAGGGAAGGTCAGAGAATGAGATACAGACCCTGGGCAGAATCTGGTGCCCTAAAGCCTCGCCCGTTCCCCTGAACTTGACAAAGGAGCCTCACCCGCAGTCCCTCTGGGAAGCACCAGCTCCTCTCCGCCCTCCCCATCTGGAAAGCTGAGGATATTGCTGTGAACGTCCAGGCCTTGTAAAACCCCTTTGATAAATGGTGGCCAGAGCCAGCCCGCCCCGGGGGGAAGAGAGGACAGACCCGTCACATAAATCCTTTCTCGGGAAAACTCCCGGCCGCTGACCTGACTCGTAGCAGATCTTCAGCAGTAGTAGATGAGGTTGGTTCCCAAGTGCTGGACCCACGGAAGATTCTGGAGAAGGTGGGGCGTGGGGCATGGGGCGGGGCCGGCCAAAGTAGACAGAGACTAGAGTGACCTCCACCCTCCCAGAGGGGCCTGCATGCAGCAGGCGCTTACAGCGAGCCGGTGTACGTCCTCCAGCCAGCAATGGTGACTAAACGCCCTGCGCTGTGTCAGAACTCACAGCCAAGTCTTACGACACCCAAGATACAGGCACTTCTGTTAACATCGTTGTTTTGTGGTTGGTTTTTTGTTGTTGTTTTGGGGTTTTTTTTGGCTTTTTTTTTTTTTTTTGGTGGTACTGGGGTTCCTGGAAGCCCTTCTACCTCCGGGCTACACTCCCAGACCAATTTTTACATTTTTATTTGGAAACAGGGTCTCCTAAGCCAGCGCCCGCAGCTGGCTTCGAACCTGCATGATCCTCCTGTCTCCGCCTCCCAAGCGAGGGGATTACAAGCGTGCGCCACCACGCCCGGCCTTTTTTTTGGCTTTTTTTGCATTACTGGGGATGGAACCCGGGGCATTCCACCTCTGACCTTTACCCCCAGCCCTATTTTATATTCTTTATTTTGAAACAGGGTCTCACTGAGTTGCAGAGGGCCTCACTGAGGAGGTAGAAAAAGTAGGCAGATAGGGAAGAGGCCTGGGTAGAAAAGCTTAATTTCCTGAGGGGCAATGAATACTAATTAACTTCCAAGGCTCCTAAAAGAGACCAGCTCTTCCAAGGTTCAGAGATAAGAATGACCAAAGCTTCACAAAACCATCTGTTTACTAATCAACGAACCCAGGAGACATCACTGGAGTGAGTCTGACACCCCTACTGAAAGGAGACCCCTCAAAGGACATGCAAATACCCTATGCAAATTTTGAAAGCTGCTTCCCAGACTCCAACCAACAGAGGACATGCAGATATATATAAACCCCTAGACCAGCCACCAGGACAGTTACCCACTCTGGGAACCCCTCCCTGTTGGGGAGCTTTCCTCTCTCTCGCAGGTCACGTTAGCTTTGAGAGAAGGTGGGGTGCAATTGAAGGCACCTGGCCCAGGCTACACTCGGGTAGTGACCTGAAGGCCTCTGCTGGACATCAAGGCTGACCCGGGCCCCTAGGGGTGACCTGCACTTCTTTTCTGGCAGATCATGTGGACTTTGAGAGGAAGCAGCTTGCAACTGAAGGCACTTGGCCCGGGCTACACTCGGGTAGTGACCTGAAGGCAGAGGCTGGACACCAGAGCCCCGATAGCCCTTAGGGGTGTTCGGCCACTTTTTCCTATTCCCTGTTGCTTCCAATAAACCTTTTACTCCCCTTCCTGCGATCTGTGGGTGTCATTCTTCGCTCGCCGCAGACAAGAATTCAGTAAGGAAACACCGAGTTTCTTCTCAAGAAACTCTGTTTCATCTTAAGGAAACGCTGTGTTTCTTCTCAAGAAACCCTATTTCATCACTACGTAGCTGAGGCTGGCCGCGCACCGCGATCCTCCTGTCTCAGCCTCCCGAATGCTGGAATCACAAGCGTGCTCCACCACGCCCAGCTTGTTAACATCGTTTTACTGACAGGCGCTGAGGTTTGAACAGTGAACCCCAAGGTGACACAACTGGATTAAACCCAGCTGTGTGCTGGGCTCCTGCCTGCCGGCCAGCCTCCCACTCCTTCCCCTCCCACACTAGGTCCAGCAAGGGCGGCCACTGGTCAGGGCTCGCTGGCCACCGTCCAGCCCTTCCCGGGTCGCTACAGCGGCCGCCACCTCCAGACCAAGGTCCCCATGCCTGCAAGCTTGGGAGTCCCTGTGGGCCGCGGCAGGTCCCCGTCCAGCTGGCAGGAGAACCTGGTCTGCAGATCCTCTGACCCACTGAGGCTCATGCCAAATCCCACCTCCCCTGGCATCTTATTTACGTGGCTGCCGGGCTGCTGCTGGACCACCGATGGGGACACGCAGCGGGCCTGGGTCACCTGTCAACAGGTGATGCGTGTGAAAAGACTTCTATAACCCTTTTATCGATGCAGTGCCTCTACATGGAAGAGCGTGTGGTCCTGTGTGTGTGCCTTGCTGCGTTTCCACAGCACTGGCACCTAGAAATAGGCCCGCCCAGCTCTAGATGCCCCTGTCTCCTTCTGGCACTATCTTAGGGCGGACCCAGGCATCTGAGTTCAGACCCCTGTATTTGTTGACACTAATTCACAGGCTACACTGTGAGGTTGCAAGGGGCATTCTACCTCTGAGCCACGCCCCCAGCCCTATTTATTTTTACTTTGAAACAGGGTCTCGATAGGTTGCTGAGCGTCTCACTACTTGCTGAGGCTGTCCTCGTGCCTGCGATCCTCCTGTCTCAGCCTCCCAGGTCCTGGGATCACAGGCATGTGCCACCACACTAAGTGCTCACTTTACTGCTGAGCTGTTCTTCCAAGCGCCTACCTCATTCTTGCATGGGCCGGTACTTTGTTCTTTTTCTTGCTGTGTAGTACTCCATTGTTGGTCTCTCAGGAGATTCAATTTGAGGCTGACATCAGTAGTTCTTTTCTGAACATTCTGGGTGGCTTCTGTTGAAACAAACAAACAAAAACACAACATACTGTATTTCTGCCAGGCACCCACCTGGGAGTAGAATTGCTACCCACAGGGTAAGTGTATATGGTCTTGAATGTGTACGAAGATGTTTTATGTCACATCTACAGCAGAAACCCAAAGTTCCCAGACTCCTGATGCCTCCAGCTGCCTGTCCGCCGGGCTGGCCCTGTGGCCCGTGCCCCGCGGGGCACCTCCCCCCCCCACACACACACACCTGAGCAGCCGGCGGAGCCCAGGCAGCCCGCAGAGGACGGGGCCTGGTGTCCGTGTTTTCACTGGGCCATGCAAGCACATGTGGTTTTTCTGCCCTGGCTCTGAAACTGTGTTCCTTTCACAGGCCAGAAATACTTAGGCATGGCTCACTCCAAAAGGGGAAACACGTTTCTGAATTCCGATCTGCCCAGGTCTAGCGTGATTGAGAACATCCCCGCTGTCTGGAGGGCAGCCTCTCCGGGAACAGTAGCCTACAGTCCCCGGCTCCCACACCCCCTGGGGCGGCCTCGTGGGGGGCTGGCGGAGGTACGTGCGGGGCCCAGCGCTCAGGGAGGAGGATGGCGCCGTGCGTCTTCGGGCGAGGGCTCCTGCTGGCAGCGATCGCAAACCCTCAGCTGGCCGCGGCCCGTTCCAAATCTGCCTGTATCATCTCGCAAGCCTTTCGACGTACGGTCAGAGAGCGCACACATGTGATTTCCACTTGACAGGAAGAAACTGCAAGGGGCCCGGGCAAGAGGCTGGGCCCCTTGCCTGAGACCACACAGCCTCTCACTGATGGACGGACGGACGGACGGACGGACGGAGCCGGGGTTCTGACCCAGGCTGTCCGGCTCCCGAGCCCAGGCCCGCGCTCGGCGTATACTGTGTGGCTTTGTTTCTGGATTTCAACAATCCAGATTGAAATCCAGCCATTTCGTCTCCGGATGGCCCAGAGGTGGCGGCTGGACTTGGGAGCCACGTTTCCTCAGCCTGTGTGACTGTGGCGTCGCCCTGCGGGTCCAGAAGAGGTGTGGACAGGGCAGGCTCATCTCTCTCGGACAGGCGCCTCGCTCCCCGCCGGCTCTTGCTGGGGTCTGCGTGGCGGGAGTGCCCTGGGGCGCTGGCGATGCTTCTGCTCACCCCTTCCTCCAGCTGAGCAGGCAAGGCAGGCCCAGGGTCACCCAGAGTCAAGACCAGAACCTGGCTCGCCCGGCAGGAGCTCGGAGATGCCTTTGGAAGTGACTTGTGCTCAGGAGGACTCTTGCCAGGTTTTCTCTTTTCTGGGGTCTCCGAGCTTCCGCTCAAGTGCGGCTTTGCTCTGATGCTAAGAGACAAGCAGAGGAAGTGGCTGACATCCCAGAGTCCCTGGGCTCGTCCAGGGTATGATGGGTGAGGCCAAGGAGGGAGGGCTTCGGCCTGGGTCTTCCTTGGCAACCCCAGCTGGCCCTGACGCGCCTTCCAGAAAGACTCTCTCTGGGGCACCCTCGACCCTGCATGGCCATTAATATTGATCAAACCTGAAAGCCAAGCAGCCGGAGGGGGGGAAATCAGCGTGGATCGTGCCACGGCGGCTGGGGGCCGATGTGGGGGACTGGGCAGCACCTCTCCTGGGAGCAGAGCCAGGCATTCAGGCAAGAGGGGAGGGTCCACGTAGGAGCTGCTGGAGCTTTCCCCTGGCATGGGTATTTTCAGGCGGAGGGTGGGGACTGTCGAGGGCCCAGGCAGGGTGAGGCAGGGTGGATTTGGCCAGACGTGAGCATCTACCTGCGCCCCTGCTGAGGGCCTGGAGTCTGCACTCCACCCGGCAACAAACACACTCTTAAAAATGCCAGTCGGGCTTGTGCTTACAAATCTTAGAATTCACAGCTCTCGGGTTAAAAGTCAGACACCCCGTGAGCCGGCCCCTGCCCGTGTCTCCAGGGGCCTGGGACCCTCGGGCCCTCACACCTTTTTTGGCTTTGCCAAGACACTGGTGCATGTGCACCGTGCCACAGGGCCTTTGTGCATGCCTCACCCACTGCCTGGCATTCGCTTCCCTCCCCGGACACCAGGTTTCTGCCCATTTAGCTTAGGTTCCCCTGGTGTCAACCTGCAAACTACATTTCCCAGGCTGCCTCACCCCCAGCTTCCCACTCAGGACAGCCAATGAGAGGGATGGAGGGCGAGGTGGGAGGAACCACCTCTCTGAGTGTGTCTCGCTCCCTTTCTCTCTCTCCCCCTGGCAGTGTCTCTGCATGGCCGTGTCCTCTGTGGTCACAGCGGTGGCTACACTAACCTGCCTCTGTCCTTTGTCCCTCCGTGGGGTGACAGCAGCTTCCTGTGATTCCAACCTTGAGCCGGCCCCTTGACCACTTTCTTGCCCTGTTCTCCTCCTGCATGCCCCCGGGGGCCACCCGGGCAGCCGCCCTGCCTGGCCCAGCCTTGGGTTGCTGCGGGGCCTCCTGACCTCCCAGGAGCCCGCCTGGGGCCCAGCTCGGCAGGCTGGATGATTGCTTTTCCTTCTGGGAACTTCTGGCTGTTTGTGGTTATGTCTTTTTTAGGGGGGAGGACTGGGAATGGAACCCAGGCCATCGCGTTCACAAGGCAAATGCTCTGCTCGGAGCAGCCCCAGCCCCGTCTGTGGCTGTGGTCACTTGACGAACATCTGTCTCCCCAAACCCACAAGGTCCGGCATCTGTTCACGTTGTGTGCCCAACACGCGGACTTGGGAGGAGGCCCGCCACTTAAGCGCTCAGCCAGCGCCGGCTGGTGGGGGACCGTGTGCACGGGAAGGGACGTTGTGCGGAATTCATTCAGCTGGAGACACTGGCTCCGCATAACTCCTCCCAAGCCTACTAAATAGATGGCTTAGACAAACTCATTTGTTCATGCAACTAAGATTTTTATTGAGCACCTACTAGCTGCCAAGATAGGTGGGTGGTGGGTGGTGAGTGGGTTTGTGGGTAGATAGATGGATGACGGCTGGACAGACGGACAGGTGGGTTGATAGATGGGAGGACGAATGAGTGGGTGGTAGGTGGATGCATGGATAGGTGAGTGCATGGTTAGGTAGGTGAGTGCATGGTTAGATAGGTGAGTGCATGGTTAGATAGGTGAGTGCATGGTTAGGTAGGTGAGTGCATGGTTAGGTGAGTTCATGGTTAGGTAGGTGAGTGCATGGTTAGATGATAGGTGAGTGCATGGTTAGGTAGGTGAGTGCATGGTTAGGTAGGTGAGTGCATGGTTAGGTAGGTGAGTTCATGGTTAGATAGGTGAGTACATGGTTAGATGATAGGTGAGTGCATGGTTAGGTAGGTGAGTGCATGGTTAGGTAGGTGAGTGCATGGTTAGATAGGTGAGTTCATGGTTAGGTAGGTGAGTGCATGGTTAGATAGGTGAGTGCATGGTTAGGTAGGTGAGTGCATGGTTAGGTAGGTGAGTGCATGGTTAGATGATAGGTGAGTGCATGGTTAGATAGGTGAGTGCATGGTTAGGTAGGTGAGTGCATGGTTAGATAGGTGAGTGCATGGTTAGATAGGTGAGTGCATGGTTAGATGATAGGTGAGTGCATGGTTAGATGATAGGTGAGTGCATGGTTAGATGACAGGTGAGTGCATGGTTAGGTAGGTGAGTGCATGGTTAGATAGGTGAGTGCATGGTTAGGTAGGTGAGTGCATGGTTAGATAGGTGAGTGCATGGTTAGATAGGTGAGTGCATGGTTAGATAGGTGAGTGCATGGTTAGGTAGGTGAGTGCATGGTTAGATAGGTGAGTTCATGGTTAGGTAGGTGAGTGCATGGTTAGATGATAGGTGAGTGCATGGTTAGGTAGGTGAGTGCATGGTTAGATAGGTGAGTGCATGGTTAGGTAGGTGAGTGCATGGTTAGGTAGGTGAGTGCATGGTTAGGTAGGTGAGTGCATGGTTAGGTAGGTGAGTGCATGGTTAGGTAGGTGAGTTCATGGTTAGGTAGGTGAGTGCATGGTTAGATGATAGGTGAGTGCATGGTTAGGTAGGTGAGTGCATGGTTAGATAGGTGAGTGCATGGTTAGGTAGGTGAGTGCATGGTTAGGTAGGTGAGTGCATGGTTAGGTAGGTGAGTGCATGGTTAGATAGGTGAGTGCATGGTTAGATAGGGGAGTGCATGGTTAGATAGGGGAGTGCATGGTTAGGTAGGTGAGTGCATGGCTACATATGCTGCTGAATGGGTGGATGGGTAGAGAGGTAAATGGATGGGTCAGTGGTGAATGGGTTGGCAGGTAGAGGGATGGATGATGGGCAGGTGGGTGGCTAGATGATGGATGGATGGATGGATGGATGGGTATGTGGGTAGGCAAAGGAAGGATGAACTCCTGGGAAAATGTGAGACAGGGAGGCAGGGCTCAGTCCCCAGTAAAACACATTTTCTCTCTCTCTCTCTCTCTCTCTCTCGCACACACACACACACACGTGCACACACGCACGCACATGTGCACACACACGCACTCACATACAGAGTCAGGAACGCTCCATTGCACCAGAGGAATTCCAGAGTTTGGAATCTTGTGGATTTTAACACTATAAAGGCTCCCCATGCCAAATGCCCCCAGCGCCCCCCCACCCCCGCCCAGGAGAGGTTTGGGGCAGCCCTTAACCAAACACATGGGGATTTCTGTAGCAGAGACAGAGCGAGCATGGGCTATAAATAGCCTCGTGTCGGTTCCAAGCAGAGTTTTGTGGCCAAAGGAATTACACAAAGCCTTGTTATTGTTGTGCTTTCGTGATTTCAGAGCTGCAGATAAGGGACTGAGCCCCATATTAAGATGTGGGCATCCAAAGAAAGCTATGGAGAAAAAGAATCGCGCTACGGCTGCCAGGAGAGGGTGGCCCTGTACTGTTCAGTGGAAGAGGGTTAGAGATGTTATCTCTGTGGGCCGGGCGCGGTGGGCACGCTTGTAATCCCCATGCTTGGGAGGTGGAGACAGGAGGATCGCGCAGGTTCGAAGCCAGCCTCTCTGGCTTAAGAGACCCTGTTTCCAAATTTTAAAAAAATATAAAATAGGTCTGGGAGTGTAACCCGGAAGTAGAAGGGTTTCCAGGAACCCCAGTACCACCAAAAAAAAAAAAAAAAAAATTATCTCTGTGTCAATAGGAAAGCCCGAAGGCGGACAGTAGGTAGGACTCCTGGGAGCACACACGGTGTTCTCTCTGCTTAGAGCCTTTGCTTTCTCTTCCTTCCTTCTTCCTTCTTTCCTTCTGTCCTGGTGACGGAGCCCAGGGATGTTCTGACTCCAAACCACACGTACTCAAGCCCTTTTTATTTTTTTATTTTGAAACAGGGCCTCACTAGGTTGCTAAGGGCCTTGCCAAGTTGCTGGGGCTGGCACTGAACCTGCGATTTTCCTATCTCAGCCTCCCAAAGTACAGTGATTACGGCATGCACCACCACACCTAGCTTTACTTTTTATTTTGAGACAGGGTCTCCCCACGTTTCCTAGGCTGGCCCCAATCTTGCTATCCCCCTGCCTCAGCCTCTGGAGTAGCTGGGATTATGTGGAGCACAGCTGCTTATGGGGATTTTCCATAGTTTCTACCTAGAACCAGAGTCTATACTTATCATCTGGGTTCTTTCTTCCTGTCTTTCTTTCTTTCTTTCTTTCTTTCTTTCTTTCTTTCTTTCCATATAGGGCTTTTTGTTTGTCTGTTTTGTTTTGTTTTTAGCTCTAGAGATTGAATCCAGGGCATTATACCTCTGAACTACACCCCTAGCCCTGTTTTTTATTTTAATTTTGAAACAGTGTCTCACTAGGTTGATGAGAGTCTTACTACTTGCTGAGGCTGTCCTTGAACCTTCAGTCCTCCTGTCTCAGCCTCCAAAGTACTGGTATCACAGTGGGTTCCACCACGCCCAGAATGCTTTTTTTTTTTTTTTTTTAAGTAGGGTCTCACTAGTTGCAGAGGGCCTCACTAAATTGTTAAGACTGAGTGTGAACCTGTGACTCTCCTGTCTTGGCCTCCCAAATACTAGGATTACAGGCGTACACCATCACTCCAGCTAGGAGTTTTAAATCTTCAAATACTCCAAGACTTGGTGACTGACCAGTATGGGCAGTACGAGGACTAGGATGTCGGGAGACCTAGAGCCACACCTGCCCCACGGCCCCGGTCAGGTCTCCGGTCTTTGACTGGTGACAAAGCCCCCTTCCCTGCTGCGCCCTGGCCTTTGGGTACCAGGCTCTGAACAGGATGTCTCTGGCTATCTGGGCTTGTCCCAACTCTCTGGGCCAGCTTCAGCTGCCTGTCTGTGAGAGCCCTGGAGCTGGGTCCCTGCCCGTGCAGACACCTCAGGTCGCTGGACAGAGAGTGAGGCCAGGAAGACAGAACGGCGGGCAGAGAGGCGGTGGCTGTGCCGCCACCATGTGGGTTCTGACTCTCCGCCACCCCTTCAACAGGTGGCCTGCCATCTGCTCCGGCTCCCCGCCCGAGCCACGTGGCCAAGCCTCTGGAACTCAGCTTTGGCAGCATACATGGCCTGAGTTCACAGAGCCAGAAAAAGAACTCAGCGAAAAGCACCGGGCCGAGCGGGGCAGAGTGCGGGTCCTCGTTCCTGGGGGAGGGCCTGGGAAAGTCCCTCCGCTCGGCCTGGCCGGCCTCTTCCTTCCCTGGCTTTCTGCAGTTTGACCTGAAAGGCTTTCCAGAGCTTCACCTTCACCTGACAGACACAGAAATGCAACGCGGAGAAGGGAAGGCACTGCCTGGGGTCATCGCAGCACGGCCACTCAGGGCTTGCCCGCTGACTCCCGTTTATGGACTTGGCCCCTAGGAGACCGGAAGCCCAGCCAGGGCCATGTACACTTCGGCCCTGCCCCTGCCTCCTCCTCCTCTTGGCGGGTGTGGGGAGGAGCCCGCCCCCCAGCCCCGGCTCAGCTTCAGTTTCACGTCTCAGTCACATGGTGCGTGGGGCGGCTGTCACTGGCCTTCTATGGATGAGGGGCGAAATGGCGGGCTCCTTTGCCAGCATGCCTGGGGCAAGCCCAGGCTCAGAGCCGGGTCAGTGTGATCCCAGCTGGCTGCCCCCTCCCCGATCTGGCTCCGCCCTGGAAGGGGACGTGTTGGAGCCTGTCCCTGGGGGTGAGGCCCAGCTGTCCCCCCTGCCAGCTGCCAGGGCTCCTGTGAGCAGCACCTGGTGCCATGCGGAGGCCGGGGCTGGGGAGACACATGGTCTGACCCCTTAGAGGCAGGGAGGGGCTGGCCAGAGCCGCAGTGGCAGCAGGGCCCCTCCTTGGGCAGCTGGCCTTTCCTCTTGCTGCCTGAGCCGCAGGCCCCAGGAGCCTGGGATCCACGGAGCTCGTTGGTACATGTTGGTTTTTATGGGATCACTTGGAAGAACATTTTGTAAAGAGACACTAAAAACCTGGAGTTCCCGTGCACTTTGGAGAGCCGGGTAGCCGGCGGGGCCAACGCCCCCGCGGGTGACAGCGCCACTATTGGTCTATCCCAGCCCTCCCTGTGCAGCCCGTAGTCGAGGGGCTCCTGCTCTGCCTGGCCTTGAACCTGGAGGAGCGGGGGAGCCGGGCTGGACCACGCTGGCTGACCCCAAACCCACTGGGCCGCTGGCGTTTCCGAGAAACGAGGAGCATTGCTCTGACAAGACCAGGCTTCTGGGTCTTGCCAGTGACCTCCACCCTCGAAGCTGTCAGAGGTCCCAGCAGCTCCTCTGACCCAGGGCCCAGAAACGCAGCTGGGAGGGAGGGAAGAGGTGGGAGGCCCTGAGGGCACGGAGGGGCATCCTGGCCCTAACCTGTGCTCCAGAATCTTCTACTTTGATCCCTAGGCCCCTGGAGGCTGCAGAGCTGGGAGTCCCAGAGGGGACAGTCCTCCAGGGTGAGGCAGCAGCCCCTGCGGCAGGGCAGGGCAGGGCAGGGCCAGGCTGTGGTCCTGATCTCCTAGAAAGACCCGCCCCCCAGGCCTCCTAGCAGAAGGCCACTGTCTGCCTTCAGAGGTACCAGAGAGGCCTGGGAAGGGGCTTCTGGTCAGGGCTGCCTGCCCCCGCATTCAACAGGGCCCCGGGCTACTTTTTTTTTTTTTTTTGGTGGTACTGGGGGTGGAACCCAGGGGCGTTTCTACCTCCAGGCTACACTCCCAGACCTATTTTATACTTTATTTGGAAACAGGGTCTCACTAAGTTGCCGAGAGCCTCACTCAGTGGCTGAGGCTGGCTTCGAACCTGCGCGATCCTCCTGTCTCAGCCTCCCGAGTGCGGGGATGACAAGCGCGCGCCACCACGCCTGGCTAAAGGCTACAATTCTGATTGTGCCCAAAGAGAAGAGAGAGACAGAGACAGAGAGACAGACAGAGACACAGAGAGACAGAGACACAGAGAGACAGAGACAGAGACAGAGACAGAGAGACAGACACAGAGAGACAGAGACAGAGACACACACAGAGACACACAGAGAGACACACAGAGACAGACACACACAGAGACAGACACACACAGAGACAGACACACACAGAGACAGAGACACACACAGAGACAGACACAGAGACACGGGCAGCTCACCCAGGGACACAGGGACGGAACTATAGACAGACTCACTGACAGACACAGAGAGCCACAGAGATACAGAGAGACCCATGCAGAGAGGGACCCAGACAGACACGCGCGCACACAGACGCTGTCCTGGCACCCGCAGACACCCTGGCCCTCGCGGGCCCAGGCCAGCCCGAGTTCACCGCTCTCTCCCTCATGCCCAGAATAATGCCCGGACGGTGTAGACGCTCAGCGAATGTCGGCCGATTGCCGCGGTCAGCTTTGTGACTGGTTTCCTGACCTCCCCCCACCACGCAGCGAGGAGAATTCTACCAGGAAAAGCGAGCCTGTTTTAGGGTGTTGCTCTGAACTTCATGGTCGTTATCTTCAAGACATCTTTCAAAACAACCCCATCAGAGGACCATCGCTTAAAATGTATTACTATTAACCTCCCCGTGTTTACCAAGAGCGGCTGAAGAGGCCGCCTGAGGTCAGCCAGGCCGGCTCCGAGCCCCGCAGCCCCCGCGTGGCCAGCCAGACCCTCCCGCCAGGACCTGCCCGGCTCTTGGCAGGCCCAAGGCCTTCGCCCCACTCTGGGGCTGGAATTTAATAGGTCTGAGGCCAGGGGCCAGCCGTGTGCCTGGGAGACTGCCCGACCCCTGAAACCAGCAGGTCCGGGTCCCCAGCAGAGCAGGAAGAAGGCTGGGTGGACGCTGGGCCCAAGGGCTTTCTGCTGGCTCTGTTGGGGAAAGAGTCGCCCAGGAAAAGAGGAGGCTGCAAAATCAGACTGGGAACCCCCTTGCAGCCGCCGGCCCGCCTCCTCCTCAGCACCGGGTGCCTCTCCCCAGGGCTCAGCTGGCCTCAGCCTCAGCCCTGAAGGCCAGGGCACATTCTCATTCCTGAACCCTCCCGAGACCTCCCTCTTGACGCTTCTCAGCCTGGCTGACCCTCCCCCTGGGGTTACCCTGCGGCTTCCTGCCTGGATGGAGGCATCTCCCCAGAGGCCCCCTCCTCCGCCCCAGTCCCAACCCGGAGATGCGAGGCCCCCTCCTCCGCCCCAGTCCCAACCCGGAGATGCCCTAAACAACCAATCAGTACACCACGCCGCAGCCACTGGTTCCCGTCAGTCCCCTACTCTCAAACCATCTATGGCTCCCTTGTGCCCCAGAGAGACAGTTTGAAGACCAGCTGGCAGCAAGGATCCTGGATCCAGGGAACCTGGTCTTGAGGCTGCCTCAACTGCTTGCAGACGGAGAGGTTGTGGGTGGCACTCTGCTCTCCGCAGTGGTTGGGGAGTGGCATCGAGTTACGGGCACAGTCAGTGAGCAGGCCAATGTCTGGTGTTTAGAGCAGGGCCAGCCAGGCGCTGGAGGAAGCAGGAATCCCAAGGGCCGGGGCTGTCTTTGGTCCAGCTCAAGGGGCAGAGGCCGGCGTCCAGCCCAGGCGCCGTGCGCAGCTCTGCCTGGCTGTTGCCTTCACCTCTGAGCTGCCCCGCCTCTTCTTTGGACTCGAGCTGTCCTGCAAGCCTTGCCCCATGGGCCCCCAGCCTCCCCAGACCCCAGACTTCCACCCCAGGGCCTCTCAGGAAGATGCACACGGACCCCTGGGAGCAGCCTCCACCTGTCCCTGGCTGTCCCCGGGACAGGCAGCCTCAGGCAGGGGTTTCTCTGGCTCCCTCCCGCCCCTCGCTGGACCTGGCTACTAAGCGCAGCTTGTCCTTGACTGTCACCGTGACCACTCTTCTTGGCACGGACTTTACTTTCCTGTCCTGTAAGGGGGTCCCGGGGTGGGTCATTTCCCCATCTCCCATGGCCAGCTAGGAGTACCCCACAGTCAGTGGCCACCAGGCCAGGCGTGGTGGCCCACACCTGAAATCCCAGTACTTGGGAGGCTGACACAAGAGGGTCGCAGGTTTGAGGACAGCCTCAGCAAGTAGTGAGACTTTCATTTAACGTAGCAAGACCTATAGGGCTGGGGGTGTTGCTCAGAAATAGAATGCTCCTTGAGTGAGGCGTGGCGGCGCACACTTGTAATCCCAGCACTCGGGAGGCTGAGACAGGAGGATGCGGTTCTCGGACAGCCTCAGCTACTTAGCGAGGCCCTCTGCAACTCACTGAGACCCTGTTTCAAAATAAAAGAATGAAAAATAGGGCCGGGGGGTGTCTCTCAGAGGTAGAATGCCCCTGGCTTCCATCCCCAGTACTGCAAAGAAAAAATAAAAAGAAATAGAATGCCCCTGGGTTCAATCTTTAGTCACACACACACACACGCGCGCACACACGTGTTCCCAAGCCCTGACATCACAGCCCACCCCTCACTGAAGGAGGAGATGCTCAGAGACACGGAGAGGCCAGCCTCAGGGCACACAGCAGGTGAGAGGCCAAGCTGGGCTTCCCCGTCCCGGTCTGGGGCTTTCGCAGCTGCGGGGCACCTCATCTGTCTGACTTGGCCACGTGTCACAGGCATGTCCTGTGATGCAATGCTCTCGGCCCCCTCCAGCCCTGTGGCCAGCAGCTCTGGCCCG
Organism: Muscardinus avellanarius; assembly: GCF_963383645.1. NCBI lineage: Eukaryota > Metazoa > Chordata > Mammalia > Rodentia > Gliridae > Muscardinus > Muscardinus avellanarius. The sequence continues at coordinate 3,312,028 of NC_137796.1, forward strand.
TCACCCACCTGGCCTCGAGTTCCAGGCCCGGAACAGCGAACCCCCACACCCACGCGTGTCCAGGCTGCCCACACCCTGATCCCAGGAAGCCGGGGCCACACTAGCTTCCTTGGCAAAGGGACTGTGTGGCCTGATTCCAGCCGAGGGCCTTGAGATGGAAGAGAGCCCAGGTCCCCTGCTCGGCCTAATGCCATGAGCCCTGGGAGGAGGCCAGCTCCAGAGGGGACAGGAAGATGCTCCCTGCTGGACTGGAGCAGGAGGGCCAGGTGTCGAGGAATGCAGGCAGCCTCTGGAAGCCAGAGGGGTGGGCCCAGGCTCTCCCCTTCACCCAGGCTGCTGGGCTGCCCCTTGGCCCTGCCGGCTCCGGCTGCCAAGGCTGCCAAGCTCACCTTATCACGCCTACACGTCTCACCTCACTCCTAATTGGAATTTCCTCAAAGGCAGGAAGCCCCGGGCCAGGCGGGGTCTGGGCCTCTCCCACAGCCCGGCTGGCGGGGAGGGACAGAGCCACCAGCCCTGCAAGCCGAGACGGCCACCCCTTCCCTCCTGTCGCCTGGTCCCTCTGCCCCGCACCTCCCTCGGCCTCCAGGAGGCAGACTTGGCTCCCGCTCGTTCTCGGGGCTCAGCCTGCTTGACTGAGGATGCCCCCTTCCGGGAGGTACCCCTGGTTGCACCTTGAGGTCCCCACAACCGGAAGCCATTTCATTCAATGCTTCAAGTTCTTTTCCACGGTGTTAGGAGCAGTGTCTGCCTCTCCCGGGATCCAGGAGGGGACCCAGGAGGGGACCCAGGTGCTCCCCGCACCGGTAGAGGCACCTGTGTGAAGGTGTTCCTGGCACCTAGCCTGGGTCGAGCCCAGTAATATCTGGTCTCTCCTCTGATAAGAGGGCCTGGCCGGCCTGGCGTGGTGGCACACTTAGGAGGCTGAGACAGGAGGATGGTATATTTGAGACCAGCTTCGGCAACTTAGGAAGGCTATCAGCAACTTAGCAAAACAAATAAATATAAAAACGGGTCTGGGGAGCTGGGTCCGGGGTGCGCACCTGTAATCCCAGTACTTGGGAGGCTGAGACCGGAGGATCGCAAGTTCAAAGCCAGCCTCTGCAACTTAAGGAGGCTCTCAGAAACTTCGTGAGACCCTGTTTCAAAATAAAAAGCACGGAATGGGGCTGAGGGTGTAGGCTGGAGGTAGAATGCTCCTGAGTGCAATCCCCAGTACCCAAAAATAAATAAATAAATAAAGATGCTATGGCCCAAGGCCCCTTGACCCCTTTTCCTTGACTGATTGCGGACTTTTTTACCTTTCTCTTCCTGGTGGCGGTAAGCTCGACATGTGATACCGGTCATGCTGCCACGGGAGGGGGCACCGCCTTGCAGGAGGGCGCCTGGCGGGCAGCAGTCAGAGCCTTGAGGGCGGCCACCCGGCTCAGGGTCAGGTCACCGGGCCGCCATGTCACATGCAGCCTCAGCCCGCTCTCTGCTTCTCGGGACGGGAAGCCCTGCCCATACCTGCCTGCGGCTCGATGCCCGCCTCCTCCTGCTCCATCCTCCCGCCGAGAGCGGGATCCAAGCCAGAGCTCTGCTGGGGCCCCCAGCGCCACAAGGTGTTCTTGGAGGTGGGAGAGGCCAAGACCTTGGGGACTCAGAGGACGTTTCCCCCTGTGCCCTTGGGGACAGGTACCAGGTCCCTGGCTCCGGCTGGGCCCGGGCCCACCCCGCACCCTGCACCGCGCAGGCTTTCACATGGGCCACGGTCACTTATGCACCATGTATCAGCTGAAGTTTGGTGACAGGGAGTGCGGTGTGGCCTTGGCTGGGCTTCGGCCTTTGGCTGCCCCCACCCCACCAGAGAGTCCCGGTCACAGAGCCTTCTGGGAGGTGAGAGTGGCAGGCGTTCATCTCTGCCCCGGCCCCCAATCCAGACCCTTCACTGCGCTCCTCTGTCTGCTGGCACCGCGTGGACACTGAACGTAAATCAAATCCTGCCTTGGTCCGTGCAGCCGCGCCTCAGCCAAAACTGGCTCCAGGAAGCCAAGCGTGGTGGGCACGCTTGTCATCCCAGCACTCGGGAGGCTGAGACCAGAGGATCGCGGTTCCCGGCCAGCCTCAGCTACTTAGTGAGGCTCTCTGCAACTCAGTGAGACCCGGTTTCAAAATAAAGAATAAAAAATAGGGCTGGGGGTGTAGCTCAGAGGTAGAATGCTCCTGGGTTCCATTCCAGACACCCCCCCCCCAACCCCACACACCATCCCGAGAGGCAAGTGTCAGCTCAGGGCCTTGGGGGTTGGAGGAAGTGGGGGTGATCTGGGGCACAGAGGACAGTGTTTCTTTTCGGTTGCTGAAAAAGCTCTGGAATCCAATCCTGGCGGCGGTAGCACAACTCCGTGAACACGCCAACACACGTGAAGTTTACGCTTTAAAGGGATGAATTTATGGTATGTGAATTCAACCTCTGTCGGGCTGTTACAAAAATAAATAAACGCAAAAGCAGGCCGACTCTGGCTCAGCGCTCCACAGAGCTGCTCTGGCCGCCGGGGCCGCTCCCTCTGGACTGCCCCTTCCACACACACAACCCCCTGGCAGCTTCAGAGCCGCCTCCTCCGGGAAGCCCCCCATCCTCTTCATTCCAAGGTTGGTTCATGCACCCTTCGGGGCTTCCATGGCCCCCAGGGCTGCTTTGTATTTTATATTTTCCTCCTCTATATTGTAAATACTTATTTAATGGCTCCCCTTGCTGATGGGCCCAGTGAGCGCCGGGACCCCGACTTCTCCCGCTGAGCCCCCTTTACTCCCCAGGTCCTTTGCCTCCTGTCTGACTGACCACAGCCGCCTGGCCCTGCCCCGCCGCCGTCCTCCCCTCTACCCCTCCACCGCCCCCTGGTCCTCCTGAAGCGTAGGCCAGCCCACGAACCCCGGCTTCAGGCGCAGATTGACTCCCTTTGAAAAAGAACTCCATGTCCTCTGGAGGCCGCAGGCCCACGCGGGCTGGGCACTCTTCCTTCAGCCCCTGTCTCTGGGCTTCCCGGGCACCCGCAGCCCACCCCGCCTCCTCGGCTCTTCCTCCGGCTTGGGCCCCGGCTCCATCCTTTCCAGGTCTCCCGCTCCGGACCCCCCTCCTGGTGTTTCTCGTATTTACTTATTCATTTTTGTGTTATCTCCAGCATTCCGCAGACAGGAAGCGGTGGGAAACTCTCATCTTGCGCACCGTGTCCACGGGGACACCTGGTGCACCCTTGATCTCAGTGGGACGAGGTCAGCATTTATGAAGCCAGCCAATAGTGAGTGGGCCGAGGGCACCCGGGGCTTCTCTGCTGCTCCTGGCCTTGAAGCTGGACTGTCCACCGACCCTGCCAGCCTCCCCCGGGAGAGGATTGGCCAGCCAAAGACTCTGCGCTTTCAGCCGGGCACGGTGGTGCGCGCCTGTAATCGCAGTACTTAGCAGGCCGAGGCAGGAGGATCTCGGGTTTAAAGCCAGTCTCAACAATTTAGGAAGGCCTTTAGCAATTCAGGGAGAGTCTATTTTAAAATAAAAAATAAGAGCCGGGCGTGGTGGCGCACGCTTGTAATCGCAGCATTTGGGAGTCTGAGATGGGAAGATGACAGTTCACGGCCAGCCTCAGCTACTTAGTGAGGCCCTTTGCAACTCAGTGAGACCCTGTTTCTAAATAAAATAATTTAAAAAATGTCGCTCGGAGGCACAATGTCCCTGGGTGCCATTCCTAGTACCACAATAAATAAAAATAAATAAATAACAAATAAAAAGGGCCGGGGAAGGGATGTAGCTCAGAGGTAAAGTGTCCATGGGTTCAACCCCCACCCCCCAAGTAACCTCTCCTCTCAAAAAAAGAGAGCTGAGCCTTTTGAACAAGGTTAACACGCTGAGAAGGGGCCTGGGGTTGGTGCTGGGTGGGGGTTAAGTCGCTAGCTGTTAAGGGAGCCTCAGATGGCTGGAGGACAGAGCTGGAGGGCGCTCGGGGCCATCCCCAGCTTGGGGCAGTAGCTGGGCCCCATGGGGCTGCTCCTCTCTTAAGTGGCCTGTGGGAAAGAGGCGTGATGCTGAGTGGGGTGATGCTGAGTGGGGTGATGCTGAGTGGGGTGATGCTGAGTGGGGTGATGCTGAGTGGGGCACAGCCCGCTCCTGACCCCTGTTATCAGCAGCAGCAGAAGACTGGTGTGGTTTACAGTCCCGTCACCTGCCTCCTGCCTGGCTGTGACAGCGAGGCTTCAGGACAGGCCCCGTTGCTGGGAAAGAAAGTCAGGAGAGGAAAAGGCAAGGGGGGGAGGAATGAAGGAAGGAAGGAAGGAAGGAAGGAAGGAAAGATGGAAAGAAAAAAAAGGAGAGAGATCCAGGGAGAGAAAGAAAATAGAGGAGAAAGGAAGCCAGGCGTGGTGGGCCATGCCTGCGATCTCAGAACTTGGGAGGCTGAGACAGAAGGCTCACGGGCTTGAGGTCAGCCTCCGAAACTTAGTGAGGTCCTCAGCAACTGAGTAAGACCAAAATGAAAAGTAAAAGCTGGGGGTATAGTTTAGAGGTAGAATGCCCTTGGGTTCAACCCCCAGTACTAGAGAGAGACAGAGACAGAGAGAGCATGACCCCAGTCCTCAGCCCTAATCCGAGGAGACCCCTGCCCCTCAGCCACCCCGGAGGGCCCCTGGACTTGGCAGGCCAGCCTGCTGCTGGAACCCCACCCACGCCTGCCTGCCTCCTGGTTACACAAGGCCCGTGGCCGCCCGCCAAGCTTCCAGAAGCAGCGGTCACATGGGGCGGCGCGGAGGGAGGAGGGAGGTGCTTCCCAGGCCCGGCCGCAGCCCCTGTTCCCATTAGCTTGGCCGGGAGTCAGTTCCTCAGCCCACTGGCTCGGCCTGAGTATTCCCAGATGTGCTCTGCGGGTAATAAAAAGGCGCGCTGGATCCTGTCAATGGCAGGGAACTCCAGGAGGGGACCCCCAGCGGCAGCCGCGCCAGATGTTTGCAACGTGTGTGCTGGCGGCAGGCGGGGCGGACAGCCAGGCGGGCCCACAGAGGTCCCCGGTCGGCGCCCCACAGGCCTCTCCTTGGGCATGTGCAGCGGGCAGGGTCCTGTCTCCATCCTCCCAGCCTGCTCCCTCTATCTGAGTGTGCACATCTGGCCCCAGGGGGGGTGCGTGGCTCTGACCCAGGAAGGGCCATGCCTGTCCTGCCCTGGAGTTATGGGGGCTGGTGCCAATCATAGTATTTTGCCCTTGCCCCTTGGCAACAAGGGGAGCATGTGACCAGGCCCCAGCCAATCACAGCCTCCCATTCTCCTAGCCACTGTGAGTGGTGCAGAGATGGGCATGTTCTCTAAGCGGAACCAATCGCAGTCCTTCCCTGAGACTTTTCCAGGTGGATAGAGGTGGAGCACCGCCCCTCCTGGCACTGGCTGTAGAAGGAGCAGGACTTGGTGGTTGGTCCCCTAGGCTGCTGGGGTCCAGAGCTGGGAGGGGCTCATACAGCCAGCTGGGGGCAGAGTGTGGCGGCCAGGGCAAGAAGAACTGTCAGGCTGCCGCCTGGCCGGAGGAGCTCCCCCCAGCTGCTCGGGGCACAGGGAGGACCATGCTGGGCGGGCGACCCAGCCACCTTGAACATTTGAGCACCGTGAAATCAGAGCAGCTGAAGGGAGCCAGCCAGAGCTGAGGCCAGAGAGGGCTGTTCCCACGGGGCCCACGAAGAGGCCAATTTTACTTTAAAATGCAGGCTGAGTGGCTGGGGGGCACCCAGTGGTAGAGGCTGGCCCAGTGTGTGGGGGCCGGTTCCATCCCAGTTCTGGAAGAATAAAAACCCCCAAACAAAACAAAAACACAGGCTGAGGTCAATCAACAACCAGGCCCTGTAAGCAGTGGAGGGAATGCCAGAGCCGAGGGGCCGCGGGCAGGGATAACACGAGGTCCTGGCTGGCCGGCTGAGTCCAGGCCCTGGAGGATGGGGAGGACGTGTTCCTGGACCCCGGGGCTGGCCTTTTCAGATCGTTTGGTTTCTTTTAATGTGTGCTGGGCCCCAAGGGGCACTGTGGCTTCACGGTGACGGCAGGTCTCTGGGTGGCCTGTAGCCTGTTCTAGCTCACTTTGCAGATGAGGAAACCGGGTCAGAGCCTCTTCTAACAAAGCCAGCCCAGGAGACATCGCCCCCAGGTAGAAATGGGCACACCAACTCACTCCCAGGGGCCATTTGTTTTTTTTGGGGGGGAGGGTTTGGGGATGGAACCCAGGGGCATTTGACCTCTGAGCCACACCTCCTGCCCTATTTTTTATTCTTTATTTTGAAACAGGGTCTCACTGAGTTGCAGAGAGCCTCACTAAGTAGCTGAGGCTGTCCGCGAACCGCGATCTTCTGGTCTCAGCCTCCCGAATGCTGGGATTACAAGCGTGTGCCACCACGCCCAGCTTCCCAGGGGCCATTTGGATGGAGCTTCCTCTGCCTTCCAACTCACTGGGGCACTTCGCTGGCTGGGCTGGGAACCGGGCCAGGGTCAGGGATGGTCCCTGATTCTGCCAAGGTGCCCGCTACTCCACCAGCCCAAGGGGTGTGACACCGTGTGGGAAAGAGGGTCTCGGCACCCGAGTGCCAGGTGGACACAGCTAAGGTTAGGCAGGGCGGTGTAGGGGGCAGACACTGGCCCTTCTGCTCTCGTCTGGTCCCCCTGCAGCTTGCCAAGACATGGGGCCCGTCAGAGCCTTGATTTCCCTGCCTGCACAGTGGCATAATGACACTGTTGGGACTCTCAAGCAGAGCTGGGGTAGCCACGATGGCCACACATCTTGGCTGCCCACCGAGGGCACCGCTGTCCCAGGAGCCAGAGGGAGCGGCCCTGAAAGGCCCGGGTGGGGCAGAGGCTCAGGGCCAAAGCTGCCTGTCCAGCAGGGTGGGGACCCGGAAGACCAAGGGCGGCCACAGGAAAGGCACGGCCGGAACCCCGGAGCCTCGGCTCGAAGGAAGGAGCCGCCAGGTGGGCCCCGCGGGCCCGGCTCGGGCAGAGGGCCAGGGCGCTTGGCAGGACCGGCCCAGCCTCCGGAGGCCCCGGGTGTCCTTCAGGACTGGGGGCCAAGCATTGTCCCTGATCACAAGAGGTCTGACTGGTGGCTGCGTGTGAGTGCGAGGCCTGTGGGAACCCGCTCCAGCTGCCCTCTGCCCCTGGCACCTGGGGTTGTGGCCTCTCTGCCTGCCCGTCCCTGGGTCCCGGCGGGGCTGTGCAGGGTGGGGTGGGCTCTGCTTCCGTCACCGTCCTTCTGCCCCCTGCAGTGAGGACCAGCCACTGTGGGCCAGGCCCAAGCCCCAGGAGATGGTGACAAAAACCAGATCCCAAAGTGGGCGTGCTGGCACACCCTTGTAATCCCAGCATTGGGGAGGCTGAGACAGGAGGATGGTGGATCACAGACAGCCTCAGCTGCTTAGTGAGGCCCTTTGCAACTCAGTGGGACCCTGTTTCAAAATAAAGAATAAAAAACAGGGCTAGGGGTGCAGCTCAGAGGTAGAATGTCCCTGGGTCCAATTCCCAGTAGCACAGAAACAAAAAACACGGACCCCAGATCTTCCAGCAGAGACCAGCCAGCGGCATTCCCTAGGGTGCTGTAACCTGACCCACACGTCACTTGGCAGCACCTGACCCAGGAGGGGCGCAGGGGAACATCCCAGAGAAGGTGGGAGCCGGGCCTGCGGCCAGGCGTCAACCAGGCCAGGTCAGTCAACGGGAGCAGCGCCTGCAAAGGCCCAGGGGTGGGAGGACCCACTGCACATGCGGAGACCCGAGAACACATGACGGGGGTGAGCGGCCCAAATGGGTTTGAGGAGGAAGGGGAGGAAGAAGAGAGGCTACCGTGTGGACCAGAGCCATTGAGAACTGCTCAGCTGACCTGTGGGGTCAGGGTCAGGAGGATTCACGAGTCCCAGTGTCAGCCGGGCCAATCAGAGTCTGTGTAACAGCCTGGATCCCCTGGGGCATGGACCGCAGCTCTGGCCCTGGGCAGGAGGAGGTGTTGACCTGGGGGGCGGCTGGGGTAGAGGTTCCCAAAAGCAGGGAAGAGAGGGCGGAGCAGTCTCACTGAGACAGATGCCAAGAGAGTCCACAAGTGACCTTCTTAGAAGAGTGGGTGGCTGCAGGCCAAATAAAGTGGCCCGGGACCCCTCCTGCCTTCTCCAGTCTTGGTCTCTCATCAGAAGGGCAAGGTGAAGGCCCCGCACAGCCCCGGACTCTCCGCAGGGCTCTGGGGTCCCGGAGGCCCCATCAGGAGGAAGGGTGTGGCTGGGGGGCCCAGCCCTGCACCCCCTGCCCGTTGTATCTGGAAAGCAAGGTTAACAAGATGGGCCCGAGCCGGGCGTGGTGGCACACGCTGTAATCCCCGCGCTTGGGAGGCGGAGACCGGAGGATCGCGCAGGTTCGAAGCCAGCCGTGCTGGTGTAAGAGACCCTGTTTCAAAAATATAAAATAGGTCTGGGAGTGTAGCCCGGAGGTAGAAGGGTTTCCAGGAACCCCAGCACCACACACACCAAAAAAATACACACACACACAAAAAACAAGATGGGCCCGGCACACAGCAGGTGCTCAATCAATGGTGAGGGTGCTGCCCGGTTCCCTCCTACAAGAAGCAGCCACAGGCTGGCATGGTGGCGCACACCTGTAATCCTGTGCTTGGGAGGCTGAGACAGGAGAACCGCGGGATTGAGGACGGCCTCCGCAGGTAGTAAGACTCATCAACGTAGTGAGACCCTGTTTTCAAATATAAAATACACTCAGGCTAGGGGTGTAGCTCGAAGGTAAAAGGCTCTGGGTTCAATCCCCAGTAACACACACACACACACACACACACACACACACACACACACACACACGCAGCTACAGGTCCACATGAACGGGAGCAAAATGTGCCCACCTGGCTCCGAATGTCCAGGGCTAGCAGGCCGAGCCCACCCAGAGTCCAGCCCTGCCCACCGGGCTGCAGGCCTGTGCAACTCAGCCAGGTGTGTGCACAGCCTCCGTCTGTACAAGCTCACTCCTGCGTCCTCAAGGCCGGCGGGCTGTGTCCTGCGAACACCCCTTCCGAGGTCCCGAGCCCCCAGAACCACCCTTCAGCGAGCAAGTACCGCCCTTCCTTTCTGACCGCCCCCTGCATCGCTCTCACCCACGATGTTTAGAAACTGGCACAGGGGCCGTCACTCCAGGGGATGAGGGAGGTGGTGCCCAGGCTCTGGAGAGGCAGCTCCAAGCTCAAATCCAGTCACTAATCAGGGTTAGTAGGTTTGGCTGTTTCGGTCGCGCACTGCTCAAGGAGCCCCACCCGAGGGGACCCCGTCGGCGCTGTGAACGTCGCTATTACCCAGAAGACACTGCGTGCTTTTCTTACAGCTTAGCCGTCTCCAGCGATGGGGTGCGTGTACGCGGGTTATGTCCATTTCTTGTTTCCTTTCTGCCGTGTTGGGACCGGACCCCAGGGCCTCACGCATGCTAAGGACTGTCCTGCAGAGCCACGCCACATCGGATTCGGTCACTTTTGGGCAAAGGGACCAGCTCTATCAAAACCAGTGCGGCGCGACTGCCTTCTCCCCGGAGCTCGCTGAGCCTTTGAATTCTCTATGGTTTTATTTCCAACCGTTGAATTTATACAGAATGCCTTTACGTGTGGCATACGGTCACCGCGGAGAAATCAGTAATAGTATAACAGTGTCACTGGAGGCAGAGCTGGCCTCTCTGAGCCGTGTCCCTGCCTGCCACCCTCGGCGGGTGCCACTTCCACCGCTTGTCCCCTGACACACAGCAGAGCGGGGCAGCTTGGTGCCTCAGTTTACCCACCCGAGGAGCAGTGGCGGCTCTCTGCCGAGCTCCCCGGGGCCCGTCATTACAGACTCCCGTTCCTGGCCTGGCCTGGAATTCTTGCCCCTGTGCTTCTCCAAATTTGGTGCTGCCCAGAGTCTGGACCCTGCTTCCTGCCTCCACCCCCGCCCCTCCGTCCTGCCTGCCAGAGGTGCGGCCGCTGCACCCCCACCCCGGGTCCCCCAGAAGCTTGCTGCAGAGGAAATCCTCTTCCTCCTCTTATAGGCTGGAAGTTACAGAGTGTTTCTTTTGGAATTTCTTGGCTTCCAAGCTGTAGAATGTTCTAGCCTCTGCAGCCACAAACTCTTGGCCAGCAGAGGCTTTTCAGCCAAAGATGGACCTCCCCATGCCTCCCTCCTCCTCCTCCTCTCCCTCCTCCTCTTTCCCTGATTCTTGCAAGCAAAATACAATGTGCCCAGGAGCTGGAAGACCCAGCCAGAAACCCTCCAACCCCTCCAGGTGTAATCCTTTCCAATCAGGACTCAGGGAGTGGGCGGGGGCGAGACAGCTCGTGGCCCCCAGAATGGGGGGCACTGGACCCTGAGTGGCCTTGGAGAAGAAGGAGCCGCCTCTTTATTCATTTAGCTCCCACCGGCCTTCCTGGCAGCGGCATAATTAAATATTCATGGGCTTTCTCCTTCCCTTAAGGAAGCGATAAGTCAGATTTCTGCACAGCGTAGAGAAAGGGCCCCAGGGCGCGGGGCCGCAGCCAAATCTCAGTTGCTGAGAAAGCCTCCACTTCAATTTACGAATGAAAACAGCCTTCACCTTCGCCGCCACGAATTTCCTAGACACACATGGTCAGGACAGTCTGGGAATTATGAGGCTCCAGGACCAATTAGGGCTGTTGGTGTTGACGTCAAGTCTGGGGGATTTTTTTTTTCTTTCCTTTACAAGTATTTAGGATACTGACAGATGCAACAGGAAAGAAAGAAAAAAAATATATCCCAGAAGAGGAACGAGGTTCGGGCCACATGGGCGAGCGAGGCCCATGGGGAGCGGACCCAGCTGTCCTGGTGCTGTGGCCGCGGACAGAGCAAGACACCTTGACTGTGTGCCCACTGTGCGCCCACGTGCTCGCGGACAAGCGACGCGGCTCCCGGCCCATCCATACCGCTAACCTGGCGTACAAGGTCCATCTTGTCCTGCGGGTGAGACCCGAAATCACCTTCCCAGGGCGCCAAGGTCAGGGAGCAGGCTTGTTTTGGTGGTACTGGGGTGGAACCCAGGGACTTTTCTACCTCCAGGCTATATTTCCAGACCTATTTTATACTTTATTTGGAAACAGGGTCTCACGAAGTTGCCGAGAGCCTCACTCAGTAGCTGAGGCTGGCTTCGAACCTGCGTGATCCTCCTTCTCAGCCTCCCAAGCGCAGGGATTACAAGCGTGCGCCACCATGCCCGGCCAGGGAGTGGGTTTGAACACAGACTCTTCCACCTCCGAGAGCACCTGTGTTTGAGATTCTGTTCAATGCATGTCCTACTGTGTGCAACACCATGGGGTGGCCTCCTGGGGGTGAGGCCAAGGTCATGAACTAAGACCTCCACCCAGAACCAAGTGTCAGAGAAAACCACCCCTGGGGAGGGGCAGGGCTGATGGTGCAGTTTCATGCATCCAATCCGGCACTCAAATATGCATTGATTTGGCACCTACTGTGTGCCTAAGGCAGAGCGTGTATAGTACAGCTCCCCCGGGCTGGCCTTAGAGCCTGGCTGAGTTTGGGGCCCTTTGGACCTCAGTGTCCATATCTAGAAACTTGCCATGAGGGTTATAGGCATTTCCAGTCTGTTAAACAGCACATATATGTTCTGGGTAGTTGTAGTTTGTGTGTGTGTGTGTGTGTGTGTGTGTGTGTGTGTGTGGTGTGGTACTTGGGGTGGAACCCAGGGGCTTTCTACCTCCAGGCTACACCCCCAGCCCTGTTTTATAATTTGTTTGCAAACAGGGTCTCACTAAGTTGCTGAGAGCCTCACTCAGTAGCTGAGGCTGGCTTCGAACCTGTGCGATCCTCCTGTCTCAGCCTCCCAAGTGCTGGGATTACAAGCGTGCGCCACCATGCCCGGCTCCTGGGTAGTTTTTTTTAATATCTGTTGTATTTTATATTATAAACAATGTCTCTGGGCTGGGCGTGGTGGCGCGTGCTTATAATCCCATCATTTGGGAGGCTGAGGAAGGAAGGTCACAGGTTCGCGACCAGCCTCAGCTACTACTTAGTGAGGCCCTTTGCAACTCAGTGAGACCCTGTTTCAAAATAAAGAATAAAAAATAAAGCTGGGGGTGTAGCTCACAGGTTGAATGCCATCCCCAGTACGGCAAAAAAAAAAAAAAAAAAAAAAAAAAAGAAAAGAAAAAGAAAAAGGAAACATTGTCTCTGAAGATGGGGAAGGGTCATTAATTGGACACAAAATCTCTCAGTCCAGTCTAGGCACGTGGTCAGTGGCTAGGACATGTATCATTTTTACTGTTATTATTATTATTATTATTATTATTATTAATTATTATTATGCAAGTCAGCAGGAGCCATAGAAAGTCAGGGAGGGAGGAGATCACACTAGCAAAGTTCTGTTTCAGGCATATTAAAAAATAAAAATATACTTCAGCAATTTAGTAGGTTAAGGCAGGAGGATTGCAAGTTCTAGGCCAGCCTCGGCAACTTAGTGAGACCCTGTCTCAAAATTTCAAAATTCAGCTGGGCATGGTGACACTCGCTAGTGAGGCTGAGACAGGAGGATGGCAGGTTTGAGGACATCCTCGGCAAGTAGCGAGGCTCTCAGCAACCTACTGAGACCCTGCTTCCAAATAAAAAATAAATAAAATAGGGCTGGGGCTGTAGCTCAGAGGTAGAATGTCCCTGAGTTTAATCCCTAGTGCCCCCCCCACACACACACACAATTTTTTTTAATTTGAGGGGGTGTAGCTCAGTGATAGAAGGTACTTGAGTTCAATCCCAAGTCCTGCCCCCCCCCCAAAAAAAATGACAAGACAGGACCACAGACCCGCCCAGTGCCTTTGTGAAGGGCGGACAGGGTGCCCTTGGATGGAGCCAGGCAGCCTGGCAGAGTGAGTTACCTGCCCAACAGTACCTAGCAGCCCTGTCCAGGAGGAAATAGCAGAGGGTCGTTACTTAGGGCCTCTGCCCCTGGACCTCTCTGCCTGTCCGGCCGCTCCCCCGCATCACACCCGCTGGGGAGCGGGCGGGCGAGCCGGAAGCCCACGCAGCAGATGGGGGGGCTCCCAGCGGCCGCCTGGGGGAGGCTGGGCGGAGCGGCTTCCTGCCCCATCCCTGGCTGCTCTGGACCACGCGCCCACCCCTTCCTCCTCACAGCTCACAATCGGGATTGTTCTGTGAATGGGATGTAACCTGAGAGCGGGGCTCCCGGTACAGATGGGGAAAGTGCCCTCGCCCGCCCTGGGGAAGGACAGCGGGGCAGCCGGCGAGAGGACGGACTGACGGGGCCAGGTGGGGAGGCCAGGCGCCGGCAGGGCGGGTGGGCGGGCGGGCGGGGCGGCCTGGCCACCTCCCCGGCCCCTCACAGCTTTCTGGGCTCTCAGCCATCCACTCCAGGACCACCCAGGGAGGGTGGACCTCTGTCCCCAGGGCGCGGGCCATGCCCCTCCAGGAGGGGCCTGCAGTGCCAGGGCCCCAAGTCACATTCATTCATTCATTTGTTCAAAACATGTCTATTGTGCACCTACTGTGTGTCAGGCCCTCCTGTGGTCTCGGGGCTGCTAGGAGGAGGCAGGAATCCCATCCCGCAGGGTGGAGAGGCAGCCCGCAGGAGCTGTGAGTACGGGTTTGGGGTACCACCTCACCTGCCCACGTGTGGCTCGGTCCTGGAGCGTGTCTCAGGAAGGGTGCTTTTTTTTGTTATTTTGGCACTGGGGATTGAACCCAAGGGCACTCCACCTCTGGGCTACACCCTAGTTCTATTTTATTTGGAAACCTTGTCTCACTTAGTTCCTAAGGGCCTTACGAAGTTGTGGAGGCTGGCCTCCGACCTGGGATCCTACTGTCTCAGCCTCCCAAGGAAGGGTTACCAGGTCCAGCTCCTCCTGAATGGACAGAGGCATCTCTAGATTACATATAAGACCTAATACAATGTCAGTTGCTTCGCTGTGTTTTGAGAGAAATGATGAGGAAGAGTCTATACACGTCAGTGTGGTTGTAATATTTAAATATATACACACACACATAATCTGCGGTTGTTGAATTCACAGATGTGAAACCCGCAGAGAGAGAGGGTGGAGCTCATGACGTGTTTGTATGAGTGCCCCTGGTCTGCAGCCTGCTCTCTGAGTTCAGAAAAGAAAATACGGAAGCCGGGCACGGTGGCGCAGACCTATAATCCCAGCGACTCAGGAGTCTGAGGCAGGAAAATCACAAGTTTGAGGCCAGGTTGGGCAATTTAGCAAGACCCTGTCTCAAAATAAAAAATAGGCCGGGCGTGGTGGCGCACGCTTGTAATCCCCGCACTTGGGAGGCAGAGACAGGAGGATCGAGCAGGTTCGAAGCCAGCCGCGCGCGCTGGCTTAGGAGACTCTGTTTCCAAATGAAAATGTAAAAATAGGTCTGGGAGTGTAGCCCGGAGGTAGAAGGGCTTCCAGGAACCCCAGTACCACCAAAACAAAAAAAGTAAAAATAAATAAAATTTTAAAAAAGGGCTTAGGATATCGCTCAATGGTAGAGTGCCCTAGCACTACATACATACATAAATATTAAATTAAAAATATTTATTTATGTGGGGAGAAAGGAGAGAGAAAATGATACAAAGATGTATGAAGCCAGGCGTGGGGGCACACGTCTATAACCCTGCTACCTGGGAGGCTGAGACAGGAGGATGGCAGGTTCACGGCCAGCCTCAGCTGCTTAGTGAGGCCTTCTGCAACTTAGTGAGACCTTGTTTCAAAATAAAGAATAAAAAATAAGGGCTGGGGAAGTAACTTAGGGGTAGAATGCCTGTGGGTTCATTCCCCAGCACTGTAAAATAAAAAACAAACAAACAAACAAATAAATAAGGTTTGGAAGTATAGCTTGAAGGTAGAATTACTCTGGGTTCAATCTCAAGTACCACAAATAAAAAATAAATAAAATAAAGATGATAAGATATTGCCAATTGGGGGTCCATGAGAAGGAGTTCCTGAACTATTTCTGCACATATGAAATTATTTCAAAATGAAAAGACAGTACCGTGGGAGACGGAGAGCTGGGACAGTTCCCAAGAGTTGGGGGCAGCTCCCATGTCGAGGAGGCTGAAGAGGCCCAGGTAGTGACCGTGGCACCCCCCATCCATGAGCAGTCCAGCTGTTTGTACAGCAGACCTGACTGCGCAGAGCTCGGGCCCCAGTGCGTGTGCCCACGTGCTGGGCACAGGGTCACGTGTGGCCCCACGGGAGCCCGCCCTTGCCCTTCCCAGGTGTGTGCCAGGCTCCGGGATGTCTGTGACCCTGGCTCGCAGGCTCAGCAAGAAGCTGTTTATGGAAGAGAGACAAACCAGGAGGATGGCGCCGGTGCTCCCCCTGCCGCTCCCGGGTGGCTCGCACCCTCCGTCCTGCTCTTCCCTCTCTGGCCACCAGGGGGCGCTGTCACACAGTGAATACAGCTGTCATTTTTAGAAATCAGAGCCTGGGAGAAGAAAGCCTGACCTGTCCCTGCTCCCTGCACGGCCCCAGGACGAGGGTCTCCACCTGTCACTCCTGTAACGCAGACTCCATCCTGCAGGGCAATCACCATGGGGCCCAAAGAGACTGACCTCAGGGCCAGCCTGGTGCGGGAGGGACTCGTGGGTTCCTGGTGTCGGGGCCAGCGTGGTCCTGGGGAAGACACACCCTTCAGGACAGACAAAGCTCCTGGGAAGGACCCACGCCGGTCCTCTTGGACTCCACGCGAGTCCTGTGTCTGCTGTCACAGAAAGACTCCGAAGTGGGAGACTCACACCAGGAATGTAATCCCCCGCCCAGATCTGAGGCGCTGGGTCTGCAGGATCAGCTCATCTGCTGAGACCCCGTTTCCAAATAAGGCCACATCGGGAGGTCTAGGGTGGACATGCATTTTCGGGGACCCACGTTCCCCACAGCACAGCACCCAAGGGAAGGGAGCTGCGGGGACGGGACTGTGGGGTCAGTGGGGACCCCGCCACACCTGCCACCATATAGGGAAAGCAGTTGGCTGCGGAGCCTCGGGGTCAGCTCGGAGCCGCCCGGGGGCCAGCATGGTGGTGGCCCCGGGGAATACCGAGTTGTCTGTGTTGGCCATGGGCCTCTGCAAAAGGGAAGCCAGCTGTATCCCAGGCCAGCACCGAAGGATTGCCATGAGTGCCTGGCCCCTGCCCTGGCCCTTCAGCCCATGCCGAGGACTGCTCCTCCTAAGTAGGTAATTATCACGAACCCATTTTGCTGGGGAGAGGACCAAAGCCCAGATATGTCAGGTGGTTCACCCATGGTCACATAGCAGAGAGCTGAACCTGTGTGCAGCTGACCCTAAAGTTCTTGCTTTTGTATATATTTAAAAACAAATGAAAACTCCAAACATCACAGCTGGGCTGTGGTCACATGGTAGCGCACTATATATATATATATATATATATATATATATATATATATATATATATGGAGAGAGAGAGCGCACGCGCTGGGGTTAGAACTCTGGGGTGGAATGCCCTTGGGTTCAGTTCCCAAACAAAAGCCTCCACAAACTTCTACATGATAAAAAAAACAAAACAAAAACAAAAAAACTCATGCACCGGGTGTGGTGGCGCACGCTTGTCATCCCCGCGCTTGGGAGGTGGAGACAGGAGGATCGTGCAGGTTCGAAGCCAGCCTCTCTGGCTTAAGAGACCCTGTTTCCAAATAAAAATATAAAAACAGGTGTCTGGGAGTGTAGCCCAGAGGTAGAAGGGTTTCCAGGAACCCCAGTACCACCAAAAATAACCCCCCAAAACCTTACACACACACGCACACACATGCACACACACACACAACACAAGGCTCCGGGTGGCCACAGCCACTCATCTGCGCCGCCCTCCGCCCGCCCCTTTGGTAGTTGCTATTTATTCCTTTCAAGCAACCTGTGTGCGCACTGAAATGCACGCGCCTCGCGAGGGCCGCGGTGGACGAAGTGTGCTGAAGCGAGTGGGGCTTTCTCTCTGCTTGACATTTCTTGTGTTAACGCTGCTGACTGTGCCCATGAGGGACACTGCTGGCCAGGAGGGGCCGGGAGACCTGACACTCTCGAAGGCACTCCTTCCCTCGTCCTCTGAGCTCTGCTCAGAGCCCGCCACCCCCACACAAGACCTCCGGGCCCCAGGCCTCCCCAGCTCTCCCAGCACCTGCCCGCCAGAGCCGCTGCCTGGGGAACGGCGGCAGGTAGGAGGCAGCACTTAAGTGGCCCAGACCCTCTCCACCACTTCCCTCCACCAGCCTCCATCTTCCAAGGGGGTGGGGCCTCTCTCCTACCCCTCCTCTGAGTGCCAAGCTGGGAAGGCGGTCCCTGAGGAGGGGTTGCCAGGGCAACCAGCTGTGGCTCCTCCCAGGGCCTGCTGTGGGCAGCCTCGTTGCTCAGCAACCAGGGGCAGCGTCCCTGGAGCCCAGGCCACACAGCTGTGCCAGGCTTCTCCTGGGCCTGGGGGAGCCCCCGGGGGGGGGGGGAGCTGTGGTTGTTCACGGGGACCAGGACAGCGGCGCCTCTGCTCACAATGAATGTCGTCCTCTCCAGGTGAGTGGCCCCGTGCCGGCGCAGTGGGGAGGGAGGTGGATGTGGAGGTTTTAGAGGTCTGAGCACCAAGAAAGAGGAGGGCAGCGGGGCTGTTGGGGAGGGGGTAAGCTGTCCTGCACCACCTCCCAAGAGCGAAGCAACACAGGGCCCCCAACCAGGGGGCTCCCGGCGCGAGGAGCTGTCTGATTTTCCAGCTTTCTGGCTGCAGATCTGGGCCAGCCAAGTATGCAAGGTCAGTGGCCTGCCTCTGTCCCTGGCTTCCACCTAGAAACCCTCCAGGCTGTGCCTCCCATTACACCACCACACTCCGGCACAGCGGCCCCTTCAGCATCCTTGCCCAGACCCTGCAGCGCAGACTCCCTCAACACCGGCCTCCAGCCTCGCTCCTGGAACCTGGCTTGCACTTCCAAGCCGGCCAGGGAATGGCGGGTTGATCTTGTGCCCGGGGGTAGGGGTTTGCCAATCCCACCTGATGGGCAAGAGCCAGCAGCCGCTGTGTGACCTCTAGTGAGATACATCGATGCTCTGGGCCTTGGTTTACTTCATTTTAAAATGGCGATCGCAAGACTTGACTTACGGGGTGACCTGTGCAGGGTATTTTGCACACTGTAAGTGGAGCGCACAGTAGGTCTAGTGAGAAGGACAAAGGCTGCTCCTCGCGCTATTCCCAGCTTTGAGGAAGTGGTTAGAGGGGTGTAGCCACGGTTGAAGGAAGAGGGCAGGAAGGGCCACGGCCGGGTGCGGGGAGGAGAGAGAACAGACGGGACTTGGCGGAGGGCGGCGGCTGTGGCTGCTCCTCCTTTGCTAACTAGGGGAGACCTAGACCACATGCTGTTTACTGAACCCCACAATGGCCCGGTGGGCAAGGAGCAGGTGCAGAGGAGTCTACACTAGCACCCCAGGATGTCGAGGGGGAGAACCCATACAGGAGGCACAGATGAGGCAACCTGGGGTTGGAGCAGGGAGGAGGGAGACAGGCAGAGCACGGGGACTCGAGGGCGGGGAGGCGCCAACCCCAGGCACTTGTCAAAACTCACAAAGTACGTGAGGCCAGGGTGAACCCACAGGTAAAGGCCACACTGCGGCCCGTGGTGACCTGTCCACACCAGCTCAGCCATGAACCAATGGGCCTCGCCAAGCAGGACCCGGGAGACAGGCTGGCAGCACGTGAAAACTCAACTTGCCACTCGGTTTCCTGAAAACCTGAAACTGGCCCCCTCAAAAGTATTACTTAGGCCGGGCGTGGTGAGGCTGAGACAGGAGGTGAGACCCTGTTTCAAAATAAAAAAGGGCTAGCCAGGCATGGTGGCGCACGCTTGTAATCCCAGCATTGGGGAGGCGGAGACCAGAGGATTGCGGTTTATGGACAGCCTCAGCTACTTAGTGAGGCCCTTTGCAACTTAGTGAGAACTTGTTTAAAACCAAAAAGACTAAAAACTAAGGCTGAGGGTGTAGCTAGGAGGTATAATACCCGTGGGTTCCATCCCCCAGTACCCCACCACCACACACACACACAAAAAAAAATAGGGCTGGGGATGTAGCCTAGAAGTAGAATGCTCCTGGGTTTAATCCTCAGTAATACACACAAATTATTTATTATTATTATTATTTATTATTATTATTATTATTTGCGGTACTAGGGATTGGACCCAGGGGCATTCTACCTCCGAGCTACAGCCCCAGGGTCTCACTAAGTTGCGAAGGACGTCAGTAAGTAGCTGAGGCCGGCCACGAACCTGTGATCTTCCTGTCTCAGCCTCCCAAGTACTGGGATTACAAGTGAGCGCCACCACGCTCGGCTCACATGACTATTTTTTTTTTTAAAGTTCAGGGTTAGGAGGAGGGAGAGTGTTTTGACAACACAGGGGCAGAGGGAGGCAGGCAGGGAGTTTTGGAAGAAGAGGCCCCTGCAGATGGGGACTGGGGAACAGAGCAGGGCTGTAGGAAGGCGAAGGCCCCTTGCAGGGCTCGGGAAGGAGCAGGCAGGTATGGAGCAGCCTGAGATCGCACCCCTCCATCCGCCACTGACCAGTGTGTGACCACACGAGCTCCCTCCTCCCTCCACGAGCCCGTGCTGCCCCCCAAGCGTCGCCTGGACAGGCAGGTGTTTCACAGCCGGGAAAGGCCGGCCGCGTTACCCCGGGGCGTGGTTCCTCAGGCTCCCGCCTCCCCAGGGACACCCAGGTGCGGGTGATGGAGGACACGGTTACCAATGCGGAGAAGTACTTCGGGCAGTTCTGCACCCTGCTGGCCGCCTACACGCGCAAGACGGCCCGGCTGCGGGACAAGGCGGACCAGTTGGTCAAGCAGCTGTTTGACTTTGCCAACGCCGAGAGCCCCGAGCTGCGGGCCACCGTGCGGGCCTTCGCTGAGGACCTGGCCAAGGTGCAGGATTACCGCCAGGCCGAGGTAAGTGGGTTTGGCCCCACCCCCTGATCAGACACAAGGAGGACGGTGTCCTCCCTGCCTGGGGTGTCGCAGCAGGAGGCCTGGACCAGGAAAGAGAGCCTAGCGGCCAGTGGAGGGGCAGAAGTCCTCCAGGGAGCAGAAGGGGAGAGGAGGCCGGCAGGTCCTAGGAAATGAACAGCAATCTATCCACCCAGGCACCCATTCCAGAACTGAGGACAGGAGGGATGATGGCTACAGATAGGTGGGTCCTGCACAGGCGTTAGGCAAGTTGGCACGGCCGGGTGTGATGGGTACACCCTGTCATCTTAGTGCTTGGGAAGCTGACACAGGAGGATCACAGGTTGGAGGCTGGCCCCAGCAACTTAACGAGATCCTCGGTAACTTAGCGAGACCCTGTTTCAAAATAAAAAATCAAAAGGGGTAAGGGGAGCCAGACATGGCGGTGCATGCTTATAATCCCAGCATTGGGAGGCGGAGACAGGAGGATCCGGGTTTGTGGGCAGCCTCAGCTACTTAGTGAGGACCTCCACAACTCAGTGAGACCCTGTTTCAAAATAAAGAATAAAAAATCAGGCTGGGGGTGTAGTGTGGAGGTAGAATGCCCTGGGGTTTCATTCCCAGCACCACACACACACACACACACACACACACACACACCCCAAAAAAATGGTTGGGGGCCTAGCTCAGAGGTAGAAACCCCCTGGGTTCAGTTTCCAGTAGTGAATCGAATACGCATTTAAGAATCAGCGTGCTGCAGGCTGTGGTGAAGATGGCAGGGATGGGGACCTCCTGGCACGAGGCCAGGCAAGCTCAGATGCTCAGAGCGTGCTCCCAGGACACAGGCAGAATGTCCCCAGGACGGGCCCTGACTGCTCGGCTTCACACACGGCCCTCCATCCCCATGTCACCTGGTACCTGCTGGTACCCGCCAATTTTCTCTCTCTCTTTTTTTTTTTGGTGGTATTGGGGTGGAACCCAGGGACTTTCTACCTCCGGGCTATACTCCCAGACCTATTTTATACTTTATTTGGAAACGGGGTCTCACTAAGTTGCTGAGAGCCTCACTAAGTAGCCGAGGCTGGCTTTGAACTTGTGTGAGCCCCTGTCTCAGCCTCCCACGCGCGGGGATTACAAGCGTGCGCCACCACGCCCGCATCTCTTATTTTTTTTAAGGGGAATATAAGAGGCTCATTAAGGGAAGTGGAGGTACAACTTAAGAGAAGTCCATGATAAAGGGGTAGGTTCTAGGGAAAGAGTCTGGAACATTCTACTTGTGCAAGTGGCAAAAAGGGGGACTGATTTACTCTGAAAGCCTTCCTTCTCATGTCTGTACATTTGGGGGAGGAATCTTCTCTCTTTTCCCACCACAGTTTAGTGCACATGGCCCAATTCCGCCATATTGGAAACCTTCCTCCAGGTGCCTGAGTGAAGCCTGGGGCTGGGGCTGGGAATTAGGTGGGGGTGTCTAAAACAGCACTCGCAGCCTGGGGGGGACTCTCCTTATCTCTTCTCATGAGGGCTGGCTGGGCCCTCTGTCCCATCTCTTCCTCTGCCCTGCTCACCTCCGATTTAACTACCTAACACCCTCCCCTCTAGAGCTAGAGCCCCAAAATCATCCAGGGAAAAGGGCTGATGATTGATAGCCGTCTTCTGTAGCTGCTTTGAGCACAGCAATGGAGACAGGCCGGCACCTCTCACTTTCTCTTTTTTTTTTGAGGGTCTAGGGATGGAACCCAGGGGCATTCGACCTCCGAGCTACCCCCTGCCCTATTTTTTTTATTCTTTCTTTTGAAATCAGGTCTCACTGAGTTGCAGAGGGCCTCTCTAAGTAGCTGAGGCTGTCCGCGAACCACGATCCTCCAGTCTCAGCCTCCCGAATGCTGGGATGACAAGCGTGCGCCACCCCAGCGACCTCTGGCTCTTCCTTTCAGGGCAGGGCCTGTTGAGTCCAGTTTCTTGGAGGGCAGGCAGGCAGTCCCTCGGTGATCATAGGAGTTGGTGTCTAGTGGAGGGGTGCTGGTATTTGGCCATTTGAAGTGTGAGAGTCCAGAGCTCTTATTCAGCGTGATCTGAATTAAATTTTCTAGTCAAAGTATGATCATCTCTCCTAGAAATAACTATAGGGCCACAACCTCTCATCTTCAGTCCTTGCTTCCCAAAAGAAAGACTATGGAGGGACAGCACAGATCCGCGGATACAAGAGGCTCATTCAGGGAAGTGGGAGCATCGTTAAGACAGTGACTAACGGGCACATCCAGAGAGAGGGGCTGGAATGGTCCATTTCTGGAAGTGGAAAATGGCTTAAGTATCTTTTGGCAAATAAAAAAATGACATGTCCCCTGTGAGGAGAGGGTAGGCGGAGCCTGGGGCCAGGCGCCAAGCTCTCCCTGGGGGCCAGCGTGCTGGACATGTCCTCCCTCCCGATGACTTTGTGTCGGATGGCTCCCAGGCCCTTCAGGAAGACACTATTTATAAAACTGGCAAGTGCCTCCTTTATTTTTATTTTTGGTGGTATTGGGGATGGAACCCAGGGGCATTCTACCTCTGAGATACACCCCAGGCACCCCCCTCCCTTTTTTCAGTACTGGGGATGGAACCCAGGGGCACTCTACCTTTGAGCTACACTCCTAGCCCTTTTTTATTCTTTCTTTCTTTCTTTTTATTTTTTGGTGGTAGTGGGGTTCCTGGAAACCCTTCTACCTCTGGGCTACACTCCCAGACCTATTTTTATACTTTTTTTTGTGGTACTGGGGGTGAAACCCAGAGGCTTTCTACCTCTAGGCTATACTCCCAGACCTATTTTATATTTTTATTTGGAAACAGGGTCTCACCGAGAGCCTCACTAAGTAGCTGAGGCTGGCTTCGAACCCATGCAATCCTCCTGTCTCAGCCTCCCAAGCAATGGGATTACAAGCATGCGCCACCATGCCCGGCTCTATTTTTATACTTTTTATTTGGAAACAGGGTCTCTTAAGCCAGCCCGGTTGGCTTCGAACCTGCGCAATCCTCCTGTCTCTTGTAATCTCCTTGTAATTTCCCAAGTGTGGGGATTACAAGCGTGCGCCACCACGCCTGGCTTTATTCTTTATTTTGAAACGGTTTCACTGAGTTGTGGAGGTCCTCACTAAGTAGCTGAGGCTGGCCGGGACCTATGATCCTGAATACTGGGATAACAAGCATGCGCCACCATGTCTGGCTTGCCCCACACCTTTTTTAATGGTACTGGGGACTGCTCTACCTCTATCTCTAAGGTACAGCCCCAGCTTTGTTTTATTTTTATTTTGAAACAGGATCTCAATAAGTTCTTGAGGCTATCCTTGAACCTATGGTCCTCCCATCTCAGTACCCCCCACCCCAGTACTGGTGGTGTACATCGGTATTTTTTTATTGTTTATTTGAAAACAAAGTCTCACTAGATTTCTGAGAGTCTTACTATGTTTCTGAGGCTGGTCTTGAACCTGCGATCCTCCTCTCTCAGCCTCTCAAATACTGGGATTACAGGCATAGAGCATCATGCCTGGCTTTTTCTTTCGTTTTTAAAACTTCACACACATCTCCAAGGAATGGAGAAGGATTCTCAACTGTGAATTCTCTAAAAGAAAATTACAAGGCGGAGGCTCTTCCCGACCACACTAGGAAAGTTGTCTCTTCCTGACGGTGCTGGGAAAGATGTCTCTCTTAGAATTGTATTTGGCCTCAAGGGCCAGATGTGTGGGCAGAGGAGTCAGCTGGGTGGGGCCTGGGCTCTGGCCATCTGGCAAGCCTGGTTGGTATTCAAGCCGTCCCTGGCTCAGGGCACTGTGGACGCAATGGTAAGATGGACACTTCCTCATGATACATGCGGGTCCCTGGCCACCCGGCCTTCCTGAACCAGAGACCGGGGTGATGGTGGGTGCCCGGAGGCCCCTCTTCCCAAACAGGGCCAGGGCTGCGTCCCAGGCTCAGTATGAACAAGTATGGGTGTTCCACATGTCCTGCACCCCTGTCCACAGCCCTGCTCTGCCCCAGGGTGGCACAGAGGCCAGCCCCGCTTCCGGGCTTTCACTCATTTTTCTACGTGTCCAGAAAGACCCCAGGACAGTTGGGGATCTGAGATCAATCGTTCTGGGTCCTGGGCTGGGAGAGCCGGACGGAAACCCTGCCGTGGCTCGCAACACAGTCCCGTCTCCAGAGGGAGGCTGCTGTCACCCTCCATGATGGTAGAAGGGTCACACTCCTTCCTCTGCCACCCTCCCTGATGATAGCCCTCACGGGCCTCTGTGCCAGGCACCATCTCTCTAAGGGACACCTTCATGGTGTCCACTGACCGGCCCATGGGGACAGTCATTGTCCCCTGACTGCCGAGGAACGGGGGCAGCAAGACCAGCCACACTCGGGCCCTGAGGAGGCGGATTCCGTCCTGTGCCAGGCTGGGTCTCCCCTGCCCTGGCGCCCTGGATGGGCAGCTCAGGGGTGGGGATGGGTGGCTCCGCTCTGACCCTCTGTGTCCCACAGGTCGAGCGGCTGGAGACCAAGGTGGTCACACCCCTGAAGCTCTATGGTGCCCAGATAAAGCAGACCCGGGTAAGCGGGGGCACCTTGGGTGGGCAGGGGCGGGTCTGGCCCCACAAGGTCCCTAGAGACAACCCCTCATTTTTTCCTCAGGCTGAGATCAAGAAATTCAAACATGTCCGAAAAAATGAGATCAAACAACTGGAAAAATTGGAGAAACTGAGGCAAAAGTCGCCCTCAGACCGGCAGATGCTTGTATCCTTCCCTGGCAGGAGGGCCCAGGGGCGCGAGGCTGGGGCTGTGAGGGATGGGGCACCCAAGGGGTCTAAGCTGCTTCCTTAACCACAGCCACTCAGTCCCAGGTGAGTGTTGCAGGGCACATCTGAGGCGGACAGAATCTCAGTAGGTAGTAAAAAAAAAAAACCCCAAACCTTCTCAAAACATAGGTGAGCTCTACCTGGGGAGAGGGGTGCGCACGCGGGACCCTGGGCTCCGCACAGGAGGGTGGGGGCAGGGGGGGCCATCCCGGCTCAGGAAGACACTACTGACAAGTTTCCTCTTGCTGTGGTGACACGCGGCCACAGACGCCGCAGCGCGCACGCCCCAGGCGTGTTCTCTACAGTTCAGGAGGGCAGAGGCCCCATGTGTGCCTTAAGGATTATCGGTGGGCAGGCTGGCTCCCTCTGGGAGCTGCAGGGGAGGCGCCCTTTCCTGCCTCTTCCGACTCCCTCGGGCCACCTGCATCCCTTGACTAGTGGCCCCTTCCTCCATCTCGACATGTCCCTTCCTTCCTCAGCCACAGCCTTCCCTGGCTCTCCTTGCCTGCCCACTCCCCTTTCAGTGTGTGTGTGTGTATGTGTGTGTGTGTGGAACTGGGTATGGAATCCAGGGGCATGCCACCTCCAAGCTACATCCCCAGCCCGATTTTATTTCTTACTCTGAAACAGGTTCTCCCTAGGTTGTCGAGAGTCTCACTCCTTGCTAAGGCTGTCCTCAAACCTGCGATCCTCCCGTCTCAGCCTCCTAAGCACTGGGATTACAAGAATGTGCCAACATGCCCGGGGTTTTGCTAGGTTGATGAGAATCTCACTTCTTGCTGAGGCAGGCTGAGAACCTGCGATCCTCCTGTCTCAGCCTCCCAAGTACTGGGATTACAAGTGTGAGCCCCCAGGCCCGGCTCCTCTTCTACTGTTGAAGGTCCTGGGGTTACACTGTATTTACAAGCTAGCTCAGATGATCTGGAATTAATGCCAACCCTAATCCCACCCACAACCTGAGTTCCCCTTGTCTGTGTGAGACAACGCACTGGCACCGACAGGGTCTTTGAGGGCATTATCCTGCCAGCCACATGGTGTGTAGTGCACAGCCCAGGGTGGGTGAGGGGAGGGGCCCGGTGGCAGCGTGTGGGCCTGGCGCCGCCCCCTGTGTGTGCCAGGCTCCTGTGTGTGCCCGTGCTGTTGACTGCTTGCTTCCTGGGGCTTCCTGGGCTCCAGCCCCCGGCTCCTGCAGCCCAGCCCGGCCAGGCGCTTTACAAACAGCGCTGGGATTGGGGTCCCATTGTAAAGAAGGAACGGGGCCCAGGATGGCACCTTGCTCGCCATAACAGGTATCGAGGCGGCAAGCTCAGAGCTCGGTTCCAATACGGCGACTCTGAAATCCAGCCCTCTGAGCTCTGGGCTCAGCACGGAGGGGCTTCTGGGGATGTTGCTAGAGGCAACAATGAATGAATTCCACAAGCAGAAATTAATCGCCAGTAACTATGGTGCTACTGAGGTCTCACAAATGCCCCACAAAGCCAGGCTCATCACTGACACCTGTTAACAGGCGAGGAGACTGCGGTTCAGAGAGGCCAAGAGACAGCACCGAGGTCACACAGCCAGCACACGGGACTCCCACGCCAGGGACCGCCCCCTAGCCACGGCTCTATTCACACACACACAGCCCTATGACCACACCACCCAGGGGGTGGGAGAGCTGGCTCGAGAGAAGGGCGTGGGGGCTGAGAACAACCCAGCATGGCTCTGAGAGCCAGAACCACCCGGGACCACTTGCTATCTCCTGCTTCCCCGGGGTCAGGCGGAGACAAACGTGCAGAGGGCCTCAGTGGACTCCAGCCGCACCACCCACCAGCTGGAGGAGACGGTGGACGCCTTCCAGAAGCAGAAGTTGAAGGATCTGCAGGTGGGGCGTCGGGCTGTGTGTGTGTGTGCGCCTGCCCATGTGTGTCTCAGGGCGGCTCCTCCTGGCTTCAGGAGGGACAGGCTGCTCTGGGCAGCGGGCTTGGCACGGCAGGCCCGCCCAGAGGCTGCTCAGGGGCTTTGGCCACAGAGCTTGTCCCCTCCCCTCCCGTGTGCCCCAACTTGCTCCCCTTCACCCTGTGACCCACAGGATGGCCGACCTCCAGCCCTCAAGCCCCACCTGCTCACTGTGGAGCAAGCCAGGCCAGGCACAGCGGGGCAGGCGTGGCGCCTTATTCTTTTCATTCTCGCGTTACCCCAAGGGATCCTGGGCCCCCTGCACTTGCAAGAGGCCACAGAGACCCTCATCCACTCCCCACACTTCTCCTGTTTAAACCGCAGCCCCAGGGAACGCTAAGACAGCTCGGATTGTCTCTCCCGGGTTTGACCCCTGGTTCTGAGCATAGAAAATAAAATCCCTCTGGGCTTCGAAGGCCCAGCCCCGCAGCCCCAGCCTGGAGCAGCCCCGGTGTTACTGCTCCCACCCTTTCTAGGACCAGGGCCCGTGTGCGGGCAGTGCCCAAGTCGAAGCCTCTGTCGCACGCGCCATTCAACCTCATCATCCCTCGGAGGCCCCGGCCCTCCTGACCTCTCGGCCTTCCTTGAGGAAGATCGCCTAGGCCCAGCCCGGCCCAGCCCCTTGCTAATGGCCTCCACCCTCCTCCCTCTGGGCCGCGTCTCAGGAGACTGCTCCATTCGTTCCTTATTTTGCTCATTAATTTAACCAATGTTGGCTACGCACCTGTGTGCCAGGCGCTGCCTGAGGCTGGGTGCCATACCTGGCCAAGCAAGAGCCTGGGGCCAGGAGCTGACACCTGGCCTGGGGGGCAGACGCAGGCAGCCTTTACATGGGGGAGTGGGGAGCTCACTATTTAATACGCACCGGCCGCCGGGCGCGCCCGGGCGCACGCTGGTCATCCCCGCGCTTGGGAGGCGGAGACAGGAGGATCGTGCAGGTTCGAAGCCAACCTCTGCTGGCTTAAGAGACCCTGTTTCCAAAGAAAATATAAAAAATAGGTCTGGGAGTGTAGCCTGGAGGTAGAAGGCCCCTGGGTTCCATCCCCAGTACCACCAAAAAAAAAAAAAAAAAAAAAAAGAAAAGTTTAATAAGCACCAGCCTCGGGGGGCACGGCTGCCTCTGCTGGGTCCTGGCCACCAGGTCCAGGGCTGGGCTCTTGTATTCAGTAAATATTTGTAGAATGAACAAATGAACACAGGAATTAATGCATGACGGAGCAAGTGAGAGAAATTGTGGCGACTTGTGCTCGAGCTATCTGCCCAGGGCAGGACCTACACCCACTGGCACGCCCTTGTTAACGCCCGGTGTATGCAGGACTCCACGCGGTGACCGGGTCTTGGCCGCCAGGCACGTGGCCACGGCCAACGGCAGCATCCGGTTTAAAACCGGCTTAAATTTGGAAGAGACACAGGTCTAAAGCGTTCCTGAAAAGTCCTCCAAACTTAAGAGAAAGACAAATCCAGAACCTAGCAGCTAGCGTTCCCACGCCACTGGTTCTAGGTCACGTCCCCAACAAAATAACCACTTATGACGTAGTTTTCTGGTCCTATGAAAGCCGGCCAGGAATCCAGGGCTCTCACCTCCTTCCGTGGGGCAGGAGTCGCCGGGGCCTCGCTGGCTGCCGAGCCGTGGGCCCGCCTGGCATCGCCGAGTCGGGGGTCTGGGTGGGCCTGGCGGAGGCTGAGACCCTCTGCTCCTCCTGGCTCTCAAGTGCTCTGTGAATTGGGGCAACTCTCATCCCCATTGCGCAGAGGAGGAAACTGAGGCTGAGACTGCGCCAGCGCCTGGCAGAGCGAGGCTGGAGGCCGGCCTCTTGTTCGGCAGAGGGGAGGCAGTTTCAGAGCGGCCCTCTGCCTCTCCCCATCCCCACGCTCCTTCCCGTTACTGGACTAATGACCTCCAGGCAGTAGGCTCCTCCCCCAGTGCTCAGCCTAGCAGCCCGGGGAGGCCAAAGGGAGACAGGAGCCTCCACTGGGCCCCAGGCACTGTGGAGCCTAGGGCCTGAAAACTCCTCCTCCAGCAGCACCATCCCATAGGAAGGAGCCAGCACCAGATGGCCAATCACGTTTTGGTGAGTTGGGGCCTGGGGGTTCAGCAGCTGCAGCCTCTCCCCGCCCCAGGGAGGCACCACAGTGCGGTGGCAGAGGCTGAAGAGCTTCGTCCTGCAAACACCTGCCACAGCGTGTGGGGCCGGGGCTGAGAGCCCCAGGGGCCTCACACTGCCCTTGCTGAGCCGCCAGCCAGCCACGCTCTGGCAGCGCCCCCTGCAGGCAATGGGCAGCTCTGGCAGGCGCGCCATCCCTCCCACCTGGGGCCTGCTGGGCTGCTCCCGGGATTCCTTCCAACCCAGCCCAAGAAGGAAAGGACACCTGTACAGGGTGTCCTTGGGAAAGCGGAATACCGGAAACCATCCCAATGCCCAGGCATACAAGTGCAGGGGACGCCAAAATGAAATGGTCACATGCGCAAAGAAACTATCAGGGGAAACCCAGGGAACTTCTTATAGAAAGATTTTATTTTTCTTCCTTCCTTCCTTCCTTTCTCTTTCTTTCTTTCTTTCTTCTTTCCCCTTCTTCTTCTTCTTCTTCTTCTTCTTCTTCTTCTTCTTCTTCTTCTTCTTCTTCTTCTTCTTTTTTTTTTTTCAGAACTGGGGCATTCTACCTCTGAGCTACACCCCCAGCCCTACTTGTTATTCTTTATTTTGAAACAGAGTCTCACTGAGTTATGGAGGGCCTTGCTACATAGCTGAGGCTGGCTGCAAACCTGCCATCCTTCTGTCTCAGCCTCCCAAGTACTGGGATCACAAGCTTGCACCACCACACCTAGCAGAAAGAATGTTTTCTATAGGTTTCCTTCCTATAGAAAAAAAAAAAAAAACCCCAGGACTGATTGTTAACTAAAAACAGGACCAGAGCAGAATGGCACCGGGAGTGGAGAAGAACGTGTTTATCCAGGGAAGCACTGGAGGGGTTCACGGGAAACTTCTGGAAGTTTCTATCTCAAGGAGGTGGAGTAGGATGGGGAAGAAGGAGACGGGTGGAGAGCAGGTGTCCTCCATGAAGACTTTTTTCACAGACGGTTTTGATTTGGAACCGTCCAAATGCATGTTCTAGTTCAAAAGCAAATAAACTAAAAGGAACCCAGTAACATGTCCACCCCACAATGCCCAGCCCGGCCTCAATGTTACCCCACGCCCTGCGCACCCTGCCGCTTCTCTCCCTGTTGCGGGGTGGGGAGAAGGGGCCTGGACTCTGTCCTGGAAGGTCCTTGACTTGTGCTAAAGGGAATTTCAGGATGTGTCAATAGAGGCACCAAGACTTACTGAAGAAAGCAAGAGGTTTATCAGGAAGGCAAGCCAGTGGAGAAGTATGGGCACTCCTGATTCTTATTTTATTTAGTTGTGATACTAGGGATTGAATCCAGGGGCATTCTACCTCCGAGCTATACCCTCAGCCCTATTTTTAATTTTTTGTTTTGAAGCAGGGCCTCACTAAGTTGCCGAGAGTCTTGCTAAATTGTGGAGACTGGCTTCAAACCTACGATCCTCCTGTCTCAGCCTCCGGAGTACTGGGATTACAGGCGTGCACCATCATACCTGGCTTGGGGGCTTCTTTTGAAAGGAAATGTTGTAAACAGTGAATAGGAGAAAGGTGTGGGGTGAAGTCAGCCTGGCCAGCTCGAGTCTCTTAATGGTGGGCGGGCCATGGTGGCTAAGTTGACATCCTGTCAATAGATAATGTTTGGAATATGGATTTCTTTGTTAGAGACCCATTTTGTGAGCCTCTAACTGTATTTTCCCTTGGCTTCATTTAGACTAAACAATACGTGTTATGTTTACTAGCAATGCATGCAGGCATTAATTATGTGGATGCAATGTACTAAGATTCAAGGGCTTTTAAAGAATCCAGGCATGGAAAAAAAACAGGCCTGGGAGTTAGGGAAGGGTGTGTCCACAGATTAAAGTTGGTCTCCTCTCCCTCTGGGGTCCTTCCCACCTGTCCTTATTTCTGCCATCCCCACAGAGAATCTTTTCGGACTTTGTGACCATTGAGATGGTATTCCACGCCAAGGCGGTGGAGGTGTACTCCAGCGCCTTCCAGACCCTAGAAAACTATGATCTGGAGAGAGATCTGCAGGTGGGTTCCAGACGCCCTATTTCCTACGTGGGATTGTGGGCTGGAATCTGATGTTGGTTCTGTCTCAACAGAAAGTTTGTGTGTGTGTGTGTGTGTGTGTGTGTGTGTGTTACTGGGGATGGAGCTCAGGGCCATTCTACCTTCAGCCTATACCCGTAGCCCTATTTTATTCTTAATTTTGAAACATGGTCTAAGTTGTGGCAAGCCTTGCAAGTTGCTGAGGCTGGCCGCAAACTGTGATCCTCTAAGTCGTGGGGTTACGAGCGTATACCGCCACGCCTGGCTCAGAAGTAGTTTTTGTTAACACTTTGCAGCTTTCCTGACTTTGAAAACTCACCCTAATGAACTATTTAAACTCACTGCATCCCATTATCCTATGTATGTAGGATACCTAGGAAAACGTATACAATTGTATACATTTAAAATACACCCATAAAATGGCTTCATTTAAGTTTTTATAGGTATCCTATATAGGCGGTGACGAGACCTGATGGGTGAATGAGTTAAGCACCTGCCACTGGGTGCTGACCAGGAGAAGAGCGCCTCCCGGGGGCTGCCTGGAACATCACCTTGCTCACCCTTATGAGCTGTTAAAACCCGAGACAGACAGCGGCACAAGCAGCCCCTGCCCGGTGCTTGGCAGAGTTCCCAGCTCTCAAGGGCTTTCGGTCCCTATCTGACCTAGTTCAGCTCAGAGCAAGTGTCCCATAATGCACGCCCCACGCCTGGTGTGTAAGACACAGCCGCCCACCATGAGTACCCAACCTTTCCTGCAGGCATAGTCAGGGAGGCCGGAGCCGGCCTCTGTGGATACAGTTCACCTGTACCCGGCCGTGATGGCCACCGTCTGGCTGTAGCACACCTGGTCTACCGAGCTCAGTGCACAGGACAACGTGGAACCCTGGGCGGCAGCAGAGTGTCACTGGGCCTGAACCTTCTGGGCCTGGGATCCAGGTGGCCTTGTGAGCCACAGCTCCGCAAGGCCTGCCTCTTGGGGACTCACTGGGTCTCCCCGTGTGACTTGGGCTTCCCCACAGCATGGCGGCTGCTCTGCCACGGCCGTGTTAGATACCAGCCTCTGAAGTCACTGTCATTCAAGGGCAGGGACCCCATTCCAGTCCTCATGGGAGAAGCATCACAGGGTTTGTGGATAGGCTTTAAAGCCAGCACACAAGTTAGGTGGAAGGGTGTGAGCTCCACGCAGCCACCCACCTCCAGGCATTCTAAAGGAGAGGGCCGGTTCTAACCCAGCGACTTTCCTGTGTGACTGTGCACCTGTTACCTAGCCTCTCAGGGCCTCAGGTTCCCACCTACCAGATGCAATGACAGTGCCCATTTACAGGGCTGCTGGGATTACCTGTAACCATAGACAGGAAGTGTCCAGCTGGGACAGTGGTCCCGCTGGAGTTGGCTATCCAGAGGCCTCGTGTCCCCCATCTCTCCTTCCTACTCCCCCCCCCCCCGAGTCTTCCAACTGGACCCCACCAGCTCTGTTCTCTCCTTGGCAGGATTTTAGGGCCAAGATTCATGGAGCTCATGGTCATTACGAGGCCCGGCCGCTCGCAGACACCAACCCCTCTCCTTCTGTCCCGTGGTCTCTTGCCAGCCAGGTGAGACATGGGTGTACGGGGCGCAAGGACGGGGAGGCAGGATGGTGGCGATCCCGAGGTCAGGGGTGGGCGGAGGTGCCGCTCAGTGTAAGGGCCCCGGCCTCTCCCCAACATTGCATTGACGTGGATCTATCCAATGCTGCTGGCCAGGGGCTCCCTGTGGTGGCCGGGCCCCGAGCGCCCCCTAGAGGTGTCCTGCAGTTTCCACCTTGTGCAGACCAGGGCTCCAGACCCCAGGGCTTCAGGGTTCAGCCAGGTGATACAGAGCGGACACTATAATCATCTTGTGGCCCTATGCGGCCTGTGAGCAAACACACATGCATTTGTGCAGGGAAGCCTTCCTGTGTTCAACCAAGCAGGAGAAACTGACCGCAGAGCTCACGGCACAGGGCAGGCTTGGGGAGGGAGCCAGCCCACCTTAGGGGGAGTCTTGGGCTTTCTGGATACTTTCCCCTAAAGGCGTAGAGGAAGCACAGCCCCCAAGCCAGGCTGCCTGGTCCACTCACCAGCTCCATCGGTGCGGTCTCGGGCGGGTCTCAGATCCGTGCTGGTGATGGTGATGGTGGTTACATTTAGAGTGTCCAGAGCACCTTGCAGAGGCGGAGGAAGGAAGAGTCAGCAAGAGAGGATGACTCGGCAGAGGAGGCCCCCCTGGAGGACCTCCGGGGACAGGGGCAGGGGCTCCAGAACTAGAAGAGGACCCTCGACAGGTGGAAGGACCGAGAACGGCTCTGGATGGGCCTCGGTGGGCTCTGCTGTGACCTCAGGCAGCCGTGGGTCCTCTGGGCCGAGTCTCCCATGCGCGGGGTTGCTCTGGGTCTCTGTGCTGGCCAGGGCTGCGCAGTAAATGCTGTGTGAGCCTCAGCCTGGCCCTGCTGCTTCTCTTCCCTCTGGATGCGGAGCCTGCGTGCGCTGCCTCGGTGGAACACTCTGACTATCAGTTTGGGGGGGACACATCTGAGGCCATGACACAGACATGACACGGAGGAGTGACCTGGAGACACAGCACATCACAGAAGCCCACGGACAAGGGGACGGAGCAAAGGGCAGGCACGGAGGCCTGTGGGCAGCTGCCCGTGCGGCCCAGGCGCCTCCCGGAGCGAGCGTGCGCCGGGCCTGTGGCCGTCGCTTTGGCCTCTGCTCCGTCCCTGCTGCACTGGTAGTTAGTTCCTGGAGGAAAACAGCCTGGCCTGTCGGCTCTGGTCCTGGAGCCGGGCAGCGCCCGGGATGTAGCAGCTACTCCCCAAGGGTTAGCTGGCCGAGCGTGGCCTCTCCCTGCCCCCATGGCCCCAGCATGCCCGAGAGGCCACCTGTCCCCAGCTGCAGCTGGAGGGTCACCAAGAGCTTCCTGTCACCATCTCCTCGGCTGGTCATTTAGGAAGATTATTAGTATTTTTTGTGGTCCTGGGGATGGAATCCGGGGGCATTCTACCTTGGAGCTATACCCCCAGCACTTTTTTGACCTTTTCTTTTTTAAACAGGATCTCACTAGGTTTCTAAGAGCTTTGCTAAGTTGCTAAGGCTGGTTGCAAACCTGCGATCTTCCCGTCTCAGCCTCCCAAGTTCTGGGATTATAGGCACGCACAGCCCCTCCCTTTCTTCTTTCCCCTTTCCCTCTCTCCCTTTTTCTTTTTCTCTTTCAGTGCTGGGGTTGGAACCCAGGACCTAGAACATGCTAGGCAAGTTTCCTACCACTGAGCTGCTGGCCCGCACCCTGACGTAACTGCAAATTTTGTAAGAAGTCCTTGTGAATATCTTAAGACAAAACTAATCAGACTTTTTAAAAAAGATAATTTATTTCAGGTCCACCTCCTGACAGTCCAAGGTGCAATATATACACATCATTTTCTTCACAGGAAACAGCTCTGATTCTAGTGCTGTTTTTGAGCTCTTTGACTCTGAAACTTTTACCTTAAAATAGAATTTTGGAACATCACCTCGTGGGACACGACACCGTGTAATGCGGACACATGAAACACTGGTGTCACTGGGCTACCAAAGGGCAGGGTTTGGATGTGAAGACGGCAAATGTCACTTGGCCAGAGAACAGAGAAGGCGCGGCTAGAGCCGCAGGGGAAGGTCCTGCGGGCGGCGCAGTGCCGGGGGCTGCGTGCACGCACCAGTTCCTAGCTTCAGGCCTTCCCAAGGTGTCTGGGTGGACACTGGGAGGACTGTCCCCAGAGCCACACTGGCCTTCACCCCACAGGTGAGCCTAAGCCCCGCGGATCCCTGCAAGAGCTGGGGCGCCCCCTCCACAGGTCAGACCCCACCTCCCCGTGCCCCCACCTCTGTGACCCCCTTCCCCTCTCTAGGAATGAGGAGGGGCGGGCAGAGCCCCGTTCCAGGTCAGCACAAAGCGGGCTCACTGACAGAAAGCCTCAAAGTGTGAAGTCCTTGTAAGCGCAGCAGAGGGGAGAGCCGTAGCCTGCCACTGGGCAGGCGGGGTAGACCGAGGCAGGCCGCGAGCCCACGCCACGCTGGGCCCTGGGTCTATGGCGCTGGCTGAGCCCAGCCTGCGTTCTGTGGACGAGCCTGAATGGCTGGGCTCTAACACACGCACAGAACTCGGGAGCTCGACTCCTTCTCGGTCTTTCTGTTCCTTGGAGCCCCCTCGGCCGCTTCTGTTTCTTTGGCATGAAACAGCCACGTGTGAGTGGGGGTCAGCTTCCCTCACGTCTCGGGGGCCACCACGTCCCTGGTCCCTGGGGCAGCTGTGTCCCTGGCAGGGCCACGTGCGCCGGGCACAGGGTCCCAGTCACCCCGGCTCTGAGGGCGTCGTCTGTGCAGCAAGGATGGGGAGAACAGACAAGGCCACGGCACCTCCTCCTCCTTAAAGCGCTCCATCCGGGGGCCCACCGTCACTGCTGAAGCCCAGGTCCCGGAGAGCCGCGGAGGGACAGCTCTCCTCCAGAGGCCACGGTAGGCCGAGTTCCCTCCAGAAACCGGCCCATGTCGGATCTGCGGTTCAGGAGCCTTGGGCACACAGCGTCGGCCTGCGGCACCTTGAGTCCAGTCTTAATTCACGTCAACCAGCACTAGCAGCCCGGGCAGGGTGACAGCTGAGGGCAGGGTGCAGCCCCTCAGAGGCAGGACCGCAGTGGGGGGGCTGCCCGCAGGCTGGGGAGGGGCACAGGCACCTGAGCGCCAGAGCGAGGCGGGGCTGCACACATGGTTTGGTGTTACTCTCCTACAGAGTGCCGTAGGGACACGTGCGGTCACTGGCCCGGCTGCACGGTCAGCCCTGGGTGCCCGGCTCAGGAGCCCGCGGGCTCTCCTGCCTCCCAGGGTGTCTCAGGCGGGCAGGCTTTGTGGTGCCTCTCACCACCACCCAGGATCCAGGGCACACTCCTAGGGCTCAACCCATCTGTGCTTTGTTCCAGAGCATTCTGGGGAGGTGATCCCACAGGGAGGCCTCATGAGCATCAGTGCCGTGCTTACAGAGGAGTCCGGGACAAGACTGGGAGGCTGAGGAGGCCGGCAGTCCGTTGAGGTCGGCGATCAGAGGCAGAGGAAGCCTGCTGGCTGTGATGTCCACGCGGGAGGACGGAAGGCCCCGTGGCCAGCACCCCACACGTGCACAAAGAAGCCGGGGTTCCTAGGACTAGTTGAGGGGCGTGTCCACACAGCCGAAGGCAAGAACTAGGAGGGCTCGGGATGCAGAGGGGAAGCGGCCTTCCGAGGAGACGGCAGGGCAGAGGGTCCCACTGGCCGGCCCGCATGCCGCCTGGGTCGCCCGCTGGCCCCCCTTCCCACCACTGATGGACAGAGGGCAGCGCTGCTTTACTTTACTTTAGAAAGCCACTGTCGCCGGACGTGGGGCGCACACTCGTCATCCCAGCACTCGGGAGGCTGAGACAGGAGGATCATGGGTTCGCAGCCAGCATCAGCTACTTAGTGAGGCCCTCTGCAACTCAGTGAGACCCTGTTCCAAAATAAAGAATAAAAAATAGGGCTGGGGCGGTAGCTTGGAGGTAGAATGCCCCTGGGTTCCATCCCCAGTACTGCAAAAAAACAAAAAAAACAAAAAAAAAAAAACAAAAACAAAAGTCACTGTCTCCCAGCTCCTGAAGATGCACTTTACCTCCTCACGCTCTGGACAGACACATAGTGCTGCTCCCTGTGCCTGGGGCCTCCTGTCTTCAGAAAGGGGCTGAGCGGCTGGCTGGGTGCGCGATCCCAGGTGCAGAGCGCTCGCCCATGGCGGGTGGGGTCTCATCACCACAGGCAAGGGTCCCTACCCAGTCCATCTCTGCATCTCTTCCTAGAGTGGGGCTCATCTCTCCTCCTCGTGGCTCCCTGATTCCTGGTTGAGTCCCACAGGCAATGGCAGGGAAACACTGCCCTCTGTGCGGGCTCCCGTCATGCAGGGGCTCATGCTCCTCCGGCCATCACCAGCGGCCGCTGCTCCTCCTCCTCTTGTCTCATCCCACAGCTGGCACCTGGGGGCAGAGCTGGTCCCTCCGTCTCAGGCGGTGGCCGGAGGGAGGCTTTGGCACGCAGAGGGGGGGAGCAGATTCGGGCAGAGGGCGGGCGGCGGGCTCTTCTAACCGCTAGTTCTGGGGCAGCGGGTTCTTGGCAGCTCCGTGCTGCTGGTAGCATGCGGGGTCATCACGGGGCGGCAGCCAGTCGCTGGCTGGGACGGCGGCACACACCCGTGTCTCCTATTCAGCAGCCATTTGCTCGATGTGGTCACTAAGCAGCTTGAATTGTTCTGGAAGAGAAAACAACATTATCCTTGGAAGAAAGATGGAGACCACGGCAAGCATGTCCTACTCTTCCCCACCCTCCGGGGTGCTGAGTCGGGACCCCAGGGAGGAGCCACTGGCTGCTGAGACGCATAGCCTCTCTGCCACCGGGGTGGGTGCCTGGTGAACACTGGCACGCTCCTAGGATGGAGAACACGACTCCTCTCGGGAATGGTGTCACAGATGGCTGCTTCCCCACCTCGAAGCCATGAAAACCCCGCAGTGGCCTGACGGCAGCCTGGGTCTGGGGGCCACGCAGGGGCCACTGGATGTGGGAAATGACACACCCCTTGATCCTTGGCTAGCGAGGTGGGGCTGGTGGCAATGTGGAGACAGCCCACGGGCTACCAGCACCCCCAGGCCCCCGAAACTAGGACAGAATGGAAACTCCTATATGCTTATATTTAAGAATATGGCTGAGCCGGGCGTGGTGGCGCACGCTTGTAATCCCAGCATTCTGGAGGCTGAGACCAGAGGATCGTGGTTCACGGACAGCCTCAGCTACTTAGTGAGGCCCTCCATAACTTAGTGAGACCCTGTTTCAAAATAAAGAATAAAAAATAGGGCAGGGGGTGTAGCTCGGAGGTCAAATGCCCCTGGGTTCCACCCACAAAAAAAAAAGAAAGAAAGAAAGAAAGAAAAAAAAAAAAGAATATTGCTGGGCGTGGTGGCGCACGCTTGTAATCCCAGCATTCGGGAGGCTGAGACAGGAGGATTGCGGTTCGTGGACAGCCTCAGCCACTTAGTGAGGCCCTCTGCAACTCAGTGAGACCCTGTTCAAAATGAAGAATAAAAAACAGGGCTGAGGGTGTAGCTCAGAGGTACAATGCCCCTGGCTTCCATCCCCAGTACCACACATGCACAAAAGAAAAGATAGTGGTATATCCAAACACATGTCTAGGTACAGGGTCTTTTAGAGCAAGAATTACTGGTATCAGACAAGTGAATCATAAAAGCTGGCTCCAGGGCAGGTCAGGGCACTGAAGGCCGAGGGCTCCCTGCTGGACAGAACCGGGGATTCTGGGAAAACCCCAGAAGTGCCCCCACGTCCACTGTCCCCGCCTCTGCCAGGGTAGTGTGAAACATAGGCAGCCGCGGGTGGCTGTTCAGAGGGGAACAGCAGAACAGAGCCGGGCTCTGGTTCTCGGCCAGGCCAGCATCCACGCAGCAAGGCACGCGGTGCCCTTGGACCCTGGCTGTGCGCCCAGAGGCAGCGGGCTCCCCGGCCCACCCAGCTATAAACGCGTGGAGGGAGCAGACTTGGAGAAGACCCCCAAGCGTTTCTACCGACTGGGAGAAGGGGGTTGCATAACTTAACAGGCCAACGCCACCTTTCCAGCTATACTGGGGTGCTCCACTGTAGGGCGGAAAGCGGTGCATCCCGCGGGGCCCGGCTCACCCTCGTCCAGGTTGCCGATCACTGCCTGCTTCTTCAGAAACTCGCTGCACAGCTTCTTGTTCAGCCCGAAGGCCAGCATGTTGTGGGTGAAGGTTCTGGAAGAAGAAAAGCCTCTGTCACCCTCCTGCCTCCTGGGGAGGGCCCCACGAAGCCCCCCTCCTGGGCATCCTCTGCCAAAACTAAAGCCCATAGGACTGGCCAGCAGCTCCCCCTGGGAGGCCGCCGCCCCCATGCAGCGGCAGGAGACTAACTGGGAGCCACGTGCGCATTGTCCTGAGTCTGAAGCTCCCCGGGGGAGGGGCCGGGCCGCCCCCCCCCCCCCGGCCCGCTCTCACCCCAGCTGCCCAAAGGTGATGTTCTCGTTGAAGCGAAGGCTGTCATCCCGCTCCTCCTGGGTCATGTGGTACCACTTCTCCCTAGGGAACAGGAGGGGACAGGGAGGGCTTTAGCAGCTGCCACGCCCCCTCCCCGCTCTGCTCTGCAGCCTGCGGCCCAGGCGCTGCCCCCCTGGCCCAGAGGGGGCCCTGTCCATCGCGGAGCCGCTCCTACACCAAGCTGCCTGGGATCCTGACCTTTTCCGGGGGGGGGGTCAAAATGTGGATTTATTCAATTCATTCTTTCCAGGTGAAGAGATCCCAAAGCTAGGTGCTGGCCCTTGCCTTGGGTGCAGGAGGGTGTGGCCCAGAGCACTCCAGGGCAAGGCCACCCACAGCCCTAAGGCCCAGGCTCTGCCACTTCACGGCCAAGAACCTGAGAGGACCTGCAGGTGCCAGAACGTGGAGCCTAGGGGTCTGCAGAGGACGCCGCCTCCCGGGCTTCTCTGCCCTGACCTTCTCTGGCCCTCAGGCTCCCTGACCACCCACTCCCAACAACACACCCTTCTCTTCGGGCTCTTACTGTGGCCTCCTGACTGCCACCAGAGGGGGGCGCTCTGGAGCCAAGCGAGCAGGAAGGATGGTCTGTGGGTGAGCCATCTTAAGCAGCCCCTGCTCCACGTGTAAGGGGCGCACTGTGGATTCTCAGCAGACCCAGGAGCAGAGACGAGGGGCTCCAAGTTAAAGCCCCCTCCATGTACGCCCGCTGGCCAGGGCCGTCGGGGGTCACCCTTCTGGCTTCCTCCAAGCGGAAGGGGTGGGTGGGCACAGGACTCAAGAAGGCAGACCCCGGCTAGCAGGTGTGCATATGAGAGGCGTGTGGGCAGGAGCAGCTGCAGGTGGGCAGAGATGCTAATTTTATATTTTAGCCCGTTTCTCCTAAAAAGACCGCTCTGGATGGATGAGTCTAACTAAAACGGGGCTTAGAGAAGGACAGAAGAAAGGGGAGAAGAAACAGCATGGGGGGAGAGGTGGGGATGATGGAGGAGCCAGAGGAAGAGAAAATGGACAGAAACGGACTCTTCCTCGCCTCCGGCCCCAGGCCGCGCTGCAGTGTGGCAGGCGGCAGAGGTCACCTCTGGCCTCCTCAGAGTCCCAGGAGGCACGCGAAGTCCACCCCGTTTTCCTTCCTATCCTCTTCACCCTGAGGGCTGTCCAGGCTCACAAACCCACCGCCAGGCCCAGCGTGCAGGCTCAGCAGAGTGGCCCTGTGCAACCTGTGAGAAGGGCTCCCTTGGACGTGTGGGCCGGCAGCCCTGACGCCTTCCCGGCTCCATGCTGAGGCGCTTCTCCCCCTTGCTGTGCACAGCAGGACAAAGGCCGGGACACTGACCTGGCCTCTGAAGATAGGCTGGAATGCCATGAGCGGTCTCGGGGCCAGGGGCTCCGTGGCAGGTGGATTCCTGAGAGCCGAGCTCACCCCAGCACCATTTGAGGTCTGGCCCCACAGTGTGCTCTAGATACGAGGTGTCTGGATGTGGCTAACGTGGTCGGAGGGGATAGAAATGGTGTCTGTGCTTGGCAGAGACCACCAGGAGGGAGGTGGCGTCGGAGGCACAAGCCTGCCTGGGGGCGTGAGTCACACCCTGGGCTCAGAGCTGTGCGGCCTGTGCAGGGCCGTGGGCATCCCCGAGGAGGCCTGTGGGGCCCCAGAGCCAGTGCACCCCCAGCTGGGCTCAGGACAGGGCTCCCTGCAGCGTGCTGGCCAGCTCCTTGGCTGCCCGCTGCCCCTCTTTGAGCCTTGCTCCCAGAGGATGAAGATGGCACCGTCGTCCAGGGACTGGAGAGTTGGGGGCTTTGTCCATTAGAGAAACAAATTCTCATGCCTGAATGTTCCTTCAGGACCCAGTACTGCGTAAGAAGCAGGATTTCTTCTACCAACCAACCCACAAGTGCGTCACTAATTCAAAGAACCCCGGGGCACTAACGGCTAACGGCTCTGCTTCCAATGTGCAAGGCTCTAAAAATACAGCACAGGGACCTCCAACAAGCAAGGGTGGACCCAGAGAGTCAGACCCCGCCGAGGGCTCTGGCTGCAGGAAGCAGCCCATCGGGCTATTCTTCAGGGCCCTGCTCATACCCACGAATTCCCCATCACCCAGCGGCTGGAAGAGGGTGGCTGTCCCCCTGCAGGGCCTCCAAGCCCGCCAGCACCACCGTGCCCCGCAGAGCCCATGTGCTGAGGACAAGACAGATGCCACGCACCCCCCCACCCCATCTAAGCAGACAGCTCTCAGCTGCAGACCCGCTGAGGCCCAGGTGTGGCTTCCAGGTGGGCTTGGAAGGGGCCGATGGGGCTCTGAAGTGGGCTCTCTGACCCCGCTGCCGTCCACTCCCTGCTCCGCACTGCGCCCTCCAGAGAGGCTTGGGGTGTTGTGCTGGCTCCCACCTGCCTGGCCCAGCACTGGGCTTGCCTCCCGGGACGCCCTCCCCGCCCTGCAGGGGCCTTCCAAGGGGCCCAGCCTGGCAGGGAGCAAAGTCACGTGGGCACACACCTCGTCTCCTGCTGTCCAGCATCCCTTCTGGAGTGGCAGCAGAAACAGGTAAACAGAGGAACACGTCAAAGTCATGCGAGATACGCAGATGGAGAACAAGCAGAGGCGGGTTAGTGCAGGCAGGGACAGGGGGCAGAGAGACAGGATATTCGAGATAAGTTTATTTCCTGGAAGCTTGAGAACGAAACAAGAGGCGAACCCCGCTTGCCCGGATGCGCTTCCTTAGTGTGGCCCCTGGCACCGCAGAAAGCTCCCTGGACTGTGCCCGCCCCGTGGCCCCGCGGCTGCCCGTGACTGTGCCCAGTGTCCGTGGGCAGCAGCTTGTCCCTGCCCTGGCTGGAGAGGGCCTGGGGCTCATCCCCGCGGAGCCGGTGCCCAGCCCTGAACTGCACCGTGCCCTCTGAAGGCCCCGGCTCCGAGGTGGCGTCTGCCCCTTGGAGCAGTGGGCAAGATCTGCTCAGGCTGCGGCCCCGGGGGGAGCCCAGAGGAGCAGCTGAACCTCTGGAGTCGGGGTGGGGGGGACGGTGGCGGCCCTGTGTCCCAGACCCTGCCGCAGTGGCTCGTGCCCAGGGATCTGATTCCGCACAGCAAAGAGAGGGTGGGGCAGGCTTGGGGGTCTCATTCGGGGGGCTTGCGTCTTTAGGAGGGTCAGGCCAAGTCATGCGCAGCGTCCGCATGCACAAGGAGCGCCCCCACCCACAAAGCCGTGAGGCTGGACCTGCAGGCAGCTGGCAGGGCTCCAGGGCGGGAGCGGGGAAGGAGGCAGAAGCCCCTGGACTCAGCCAGCCAGAACTGAAAGCCAGGCCCTGCTGCTCTCCCCCAGGCTAAGGGGATGGCTTGGCTCCTACCTGGTGGTGGGGGACCGCTTTCTCCTCTCGCAGTGGACAGCATCAAAAAAGGCTGCGTTCCAGAACCTCAGAGTATGCCTGCGAGACAGGACGGGATGGCTCAGGTGCTCGCCTGGGGAGGGGGGCTCAGCCTGCTCCCAGAACTGCCAGCGAGCCTCTGATACGCCGGGGCCAGCAGGAAGAAGCACGGCACTGGACG
Source organism: Muscardinus avellanarius (assembly GCF_963383645.1). Taxonomy (NCBI): domain Eukaryota; kingdom Metazoa; phylum Chordata; class Mammalia; order Rodentia; family Gliridae; genus Muscardinus; species Muscardinus avellanarius. Next base: position 3,354,525 of record NC_137796.1, read on the forward strand.
GGAAGCAGGAGCCCGTGGCAGGGCCTCGGGGAGCCGCCGGCCAGGGCCCGCAGCGTAGATGGAGGCACGTAGATGGAGCCCGCTCTTTTAGAGCAGGTCTCCAAGCTAAGTGGAAGCCCAGCAGGGACACGCCCCACGCAGAGAGAACCCTCACGCCTACAGGGACGCAGAGTAAGGAAACACTTCCTAGGGAGGGTGGGGTCAGCAAAATGGTCACACCCAGAGCCTCCTGTAAATAAAGTTTACCTGGACTTGGCCGCACCTGCTCACAGGTCTACGACCCACAGAAGTTTCCGGCTATAGCAGCAGTTGTACGGCTGCAGCGGAGACCACGTGGCCCACAAGGTCTGAATGCTTCTTATCTGGCCCTTTACAGAAAAGTCTCTCAAAATGAGCGCCTTCCCTGCACACACAACATGTGGGACCCAGGAGCCCGGCAGCTTCAGGTCCAGCCTCCCTTGGGGAGCCCTCTGGAGGGCTCCAGGCTCTGCCCTAGGCGCCACAGCGTTCTCGACCACACCCCTCGCAGGGCAAGTTCCTAGCAGCTAGACTGTGACCTCGGAGGGAGGGGCCGCTCCTGACAGCTGCAGGTCCAGCCGGACTTGTAGGAAGATAAAACACAGAGGGCTGCAGAGGGCTTGGGTCACAGCGACCCCCTGGGAACGCCATTTCTCCTGGCTGCTCCAGGATCGGCCTGTTCATGTTACTACAACAGAACACCCGATGCTGGCACCGTATAAAGAGAGTTCAGGCGGCACAGTGGCTCCTGCCATCCCAGGACTTGGGAGGCTGAGACAGGATGATCGTGGGTTCAAGGACAGCCTCAGCAAGTTAGTTAGTAAGGCCCTCAGCAATTTAGTGAGACTTTGTTTCAAGGTAAGAAATAAAATAGGGCTGAGGGTATAGCTCAGAGGTAGCATGCCCCTGAGTTCAATTCCTAGCAAAACACACACACACACACACACACACACACTCAAAGAAAGAGGTCTATTTGTCTCAAGACTGAGTAGCTGCAAAGTCCCACTGGATTGTGGCCTCTCTGGGGAGGAAGTTCTCCCCCCTGCCGGAGGGACTCCGAAGGGGCCTCCTTTATAACACCACGCTGGCCTGCACTGTGAGGACATGCTAACCCTTCACAAAGTGGTGCCCTGAGGCCTAGTTACCCCAGGAGGCCCAGTCCTTGAAGGCCCCTGGCCCCTGGCTTCAACACTGCCCCACAGCAGACCCAAAATCCTGCACAGGAGCCTTTGGGGGATCACACACAAACCCCAGGAACTGGTCCCTTTGTTTCAACCGTGGACTTGTGTGTGTGTGTGAGATAGGTATTCACCCTTCGAAGTATACAGCGTGGGCTGGAGTGTAGCTCAGTGAGAGAGTGCTTGCCAAGCCTGTGCAAGGCCCAGGTTCCGACCCCAGCACCACAAACAGAACATAATAAAATAAAATGCACGATACAGTGACTTGCAGTGGATTGGTGAATTGTGCCGCCATTACTGTCTCTAATTCTAGATCGTTCTTATCAGCCCATAAAGAAGCCCCACGCCCATGGGTGACTAACCACCCTTCACCCCCAGCCCCGGCAGCCCTGGATCTGCCGTCTCTCAGGCCTGTAGCCTGGACATCCCTGTCAGCGGGATCATGGACCGTGGCCTTGTGTGCCTGCTCCTCTCCCGTGGCACGTGTGTGGGGGTTGTGAGGCTGCGGCGTGCCTTTCCCACTGAGCACCACTCTGTCATGTGGCCCGACCCACGCGGGGTTGCCTGTCTCTCATGTGAGACGGCTATCTGTGCTGTGTCCCCGCTGGGGCTGTGATGAGTGGAGACGCGGGACAGCGGTGCGCAGGTGAGACGTGGGCACCTGTTTGTTTCTTTCGGGGTGTTTTGGAGTCCAGTGGCTCAGCTGTACGGCCACCGGGTCGGTCGCTCTGATCAATCTCTGAGGAGCTGCTGGGCTCCTTCCCACGGTGCCCCCACCCCCGTAACCCCACCAGCAGTGGAGGAAGCCTCTCGCTCTCCGCGTCCTTGCCAGCGCTTGTTATGTTTGCCTTTTCATTTTGGCCATCCTGAAGGTGAGAATGGCCACCTCAGACGGAGACACGGACAGCAGAAGACGGGCGTGGCTGCTGCCCGGGGACGGGAGAGGTGGGCCTTACCAGATGGGCTGCTGCTTCAGATGTGTGTACAGGTAGACCTTCTCCCCCTTCTGCTCATCCTCCGGGCTGAGCACAGTCACTGTAGGGGGAGAGAGGAAGGCTGAGGACCGTGCTGGCATCGCTCAGCAGTGGACCTTCTGGCCAAGCGGGAGGGCGCCCTGCCCTGGCGTGAGGACTTCTCCAGCCCCACACATTCAGTGAAGGAGGCTCGTCTCTGCACACTCTCCTTACAACAGTGACTCTTGCTCAGAAACCCAAGAGGGAAATCAGACCAACCTGGGAATCAGCTGTGGCACTGCTCTTGGGCCATAAAGAGGGAAGGAATGCCCTGAGATACCCCGGGCGTGCTTCTAAGCCTTGCTGGTCTACGGTGGGCTGCTTTAAGATCATTTTGAGCCTCTGGGTTACAAGGCCTGGCCCTGCCCCCGCACCCAAAGTCCCGCCCACTCACAGGTCCCGCCCCTGGGCCCCGCCCCCAGCAGGACCCGCCTCCCTGTCTGCTCCTGGGACAGCTGCTCACCAGTCTTGGGCTGCTTGTCCTTGGGTCTGTCCTCATCGTCTCTGGAGGGAGAAAACTCAGGGTTAGGGAGAGCATGGCCCATGCCACATTTTCTCCAAAGAAACTTCACATTTCTGAGAATGAGTCTGTGTGTGTTCAGTTTCTCCTGAATCAAGGCTGCACTGGCCGACTGCTGGTGTCTCAGAATGGAGGGGCTGTGGCGCGAGGCACTCGGTGGCTGTACCAAGCCCAGGGAGGCACAGGAAAGGGTTTCCCACTCCTCCCCGTGTCCATGAACACTGGCTGGTACTGGGCTGGGGGAGGGAGGGCAGGGCGTCCCTGTCTTCAACCCGCAACTACTTGTGCTCCCACAGCCAAGAAGCAGCCCCACCCCACTTTCATGCATGGGGAAGCAGCCAGCCTTCGGAGATGGCAGGAAGCTCCGCGGGTGGAGGGTCACACCGGGTCACCCGCAGTGCTCCTCAGGGAAGCCCGGGGCCTCAGATCGCAAATGGTGGCCAAGCCAGCACCTGCCCGTGACTCCTGTGGCCCGGCCAGGCCAGGCCAGCACCTGCCCATGACTCCCGTGGCCCGGCCAGCACCTGCATGTGGCTCCCGTGGCCCGGACAGTGTCTGCCCATGGCTCCCGTGGCCCGGCCAGCGCCTGCATGTGGCTCCTGTGGCCCAGACAGTGCCTGCCCGTGACTCCCGTGGCGCGGCCAGTGCCGCCTCTGCCTCTGCCTCTGCCACCTCAGCAGCGCGCCTGTGCCAACACTCACTCGCTCTTCCTGACCAGGGGGCCCTTCAGCTTGGTCTCCAGCCCCCCGAAGAAGCCCTTCACATTCTCCGTGTTCCTCAGCAGCCGCTCGGCAATGTCCTTCTTCCCCGCCAGCCAGCTGTTGGCAGACCTCAGGTAGGAGTCGATGCTGCCCGCGGGCTTCTCCTTGGGCTCTGAGGGCAGCAGGTGCGGCTTGCCTGGGCAGAGGAAGGACCGAGTGTGCATGGGGTTTGTGCAGCTCGGACAACAGAATGAAGCCCGTGTGGGCGCCCAGGAAGCAGGAGGCTCAGCAGAGGCCCGGGAAGGGCTCGGCCTCCTCTCTGAGCCCTACTGTGCACCGAGGGGTCATCCAGGAACTGAGGGAAAGAAGAGAGGCGGGGGCCAGGCCCAGAAAGCAGGGAATCCAGATGGGAGGTGGGAGACCTGGCTGCGGTCAGTGTGGGGGGCTGTACCAGGCGGGAGGGCCGGCGGACTTTGGGCAGGCTCAGGGCACCCCGACAGTGCATCCAACAGGTGCTCATGGGATGGAGGAGGGAGGAGCATGTGGCCAGGCCCCAGAGCCCTCCTCCCTAGGGCCCAGCAGACCCACACTCCAGGCCCCCTCAGGCCTCCGTGAACTCTGCGGGCCAGGCTGGGCGTCCAGACCTACTGGAAGGTGTCCTGTATCAGCTGTTCTTTGAGACGGAGGAGCCTTCCTACCCGACCCAAAGGCAGGGGTCATGTGGCCAGCACCAGGGGCCTCCCTGATGGTGTCCTGCCCTGTGGGTTCCGGCAGTCAGACCAGTTGCTGCCAGCTGACCACAGGGTGTAGAAAGAGGGCTGTGGGGCACAGGAGCGGGGAGCCTGGACCACGAGCGCACTGATGATGGAGGCCATGCCCAGGCTGCCCAGACCCGCTCCCCACGTGGACGCTTCCAGCAACCCGCTGCAGTAGTCTCCAACACACCAGAAAGTGGCAAGGCCCGGCTCAGCACCCAGTGAAATCCACTGCTCCCCAAGGGCCTCTCTGGCCTCACCAGGAACTCTTGCGCCTAGGGCCCCAGATTACCCCCTTCCTCAGCGGCCAACTCTGCATTGGGTCTTGCTAAATCCCAGAGCTGAGACCCCGCCTCCGGGATTCCTGTCTCCATCCTGCAGCGGGTGCTCTGCCTACGCGCTCATTCCCTGGCAGTGCGGTGTTTGCTTCACTCTGGGGACAATGGGCCCCCACCCAGCTCGGGGGCCATGGGCCCTCTAGCTTAGGAGGCCCGCTCCCTGCCCGTCGCTGCTGACATCAGCTTGGGCGCTCTGGAAGCCTGTCACTCTGCCCTCAGTCTCCACTGCGTTACCAGGTGGCAAGCCTCAGGTCCCGGGCTGGCCCTCACCAATGTGGTAGTAGGTGAAACACATGGTCATGAGGTTCTTGGCAGGCCCGAAGTCGTCCATCTGGTGACACCTGAAATGAGGCACGAGGTCAGCCGCTACCGGACCGTCTCACTGCCAGTTAATTAAACGGGACCCAAGTACTTCACACATGTCTAAATTAATACCACCACGCTCCCGAGATGCTGTCATGGGAGAAGTGACAAAAATCCTCCCCCGTCCAACTTAGGAGAGCCGCCTCCAGGCCCGGCCTGGGGCCCCTGGCTGTTCACTCCCAGGGGGAGGCAGGGCCCTAGAAGTTCAGCACAGCCCGAGGGAACAGCGCCAGGGTGGGAAGTCGGCTCAGCCTCCAGCTCAGGACGCAGCCGAGGGGCCCCTGGGGGGACACTCCTGGCCAGCACATCCGACACAGGCCTCCCCGCTGGGAAGCAAGCGCATCTTGGATTGGGGATGTGCCCAGCAAGTGCCTGGAAACCTCCTCCTCCCTGTTTGCCTCGCCCCTGCAGTGCGGCCATGTTCAAGGTACGTGGAGAAAGCAGAATGTGCAGGAGAAGAGAGGAAGGCTGGAGGGGCGGCCACGCTCTGTCGACCCAGGGGAGGGACTGTGGGGGCCATGGAGAAGGGCGCTGGGTGAGCCAAGGCCAGCGTGGGCAGGCGGGGCTGAGCGGAGCTGCCTCACAGACACAGGCAGGAGCAGATCAAGCACCCGGGCTCCCTACTGCCGCCCCCGCTCTCAGCCCTGTTGCCCAAGGGCTCCTGGTCCTACAAGCTGCCGCCTGCGCCGAGAAGTGTCCCTCGATTTCTAACTCTCCAGAGTAGGCCCAGGCTATGTTCCAAGGCCCAGAGGACTGAAGCGGGCCTGGCCAGCCCTTGCACCTGGGCCTGGGAAGGAGCCCCGCAGCAGGTGTCTGGCGCCCTGGGCAGGTGGGCAGAGGCAGCAAGGGGCTGCCGCTCCTCTCCACCCACGTGGGCCTCTGGACCAAGGCCTCCCGCAAGGAGGAAGACAGGACAGCGCCCTCCGTGTCAGCACCGGCGGGCCTCCCTCCTGTGCCGGGGTGCCAGGTGGGGGGCTCTCTCCTGGAGCAGCACAGGGCGGGGCTGAGTGTGACAAGCCCATCCTGGGCTGTGTGTGGGACTGGTCACGACTTCTCCGGCACACTGGCGCTGGGCCGCTCCTGCCCAGCGTGGCTGTTACTCATAGCTGGCTCCTTAGAGGGCGGGCAGGGCGGGGAACAGCTGGCTGGAATGGCAGTACTTACTCAAACAGCACCACAGCAAAGGACTGCACCAGGCGGTAGAAGGTGGGCTCCGACACACACTTGGAGTAGCAGCGCTGTGCGGGGGAGAGGCCTGTCAGCGGGGGCTCGGGAGGCTGGGTGGCCCTCCCCCGCCAGCAGGTGCCTTCTGATGGTCCCCAGGGGAGCTTACAAGGTGGCAACTTCACAGGCTCAGCCCCCCGGGGAGCACAGGAAGACATAAAACCCCACGTGAGGACGTTGGCTATTTCTGGATTCTGGCTTTGTGAGTAGTTTCTCCTGCGCTTTCTAATTTTCCTCTGACACGTACATTATTTGTGATAAAAATATTTAGGTAAAAACAGCCTACTGGATATTTATAGAATTTAATTCTGTTCTTGAGCATTAGTAATACATTTTTTTACATGGCTTTCCACATCTTGAATATATTCTCTATTACAAAATATCTGAATACAGTGGGTTATTTAATAAAAATATGCATGGACAGAGAGCCCACATGCTTGCCTTTAAAAGATAAACTTGGCCGGGCGTGGTGGCGCACACTTGTAATCCCCACGCTTGGGAGGTGGAGACGGGAGGATCGTGCAGGTTCTAAGCCAGCTGTGCTGGCTTAAGAGACCCTATTTCGGCCGGGCGTGGTGGCGCACGCTTGTAATCCCCGCGCTTGGGAGGCAGAGACAGGAGGATCGCGCAGGTTCGAAGCTAGCCGCACGCGCTGGTTTAGGAGACCCTGTTTCCAAATAAAAATGTAAAAATAGGTCTGGGAGTGTAGCCCGGAGATAGAAGGGCTTCCAGGAACCCCAGTACCACCAAAAAAATAAATAAATAAATAAGTAAAAAATTTAAAAAAAATTAAAAAAAGAGACCCTATTTCCAAATTAAAAAGTATAAAAATAGGTCTGGGAGTGTAGCCCGGAGGTAGAAAGGTTTCCAGGAACCCCAGTACCACCACCAAAAAAAAAAAAAAGATAAACTTGAGCCGGGCATGGTGGTGCGCGTTTGGAATCTCAGTACTTAGGAGGCTGAGACACTGGTCCGAGGACAGCCTCAGTAAGTAGTGAGATTCTCATCAATCCAATGAGACCATGTTTCAAATAAAAAAATAAAATAGAACTAGGGGTGTGGCTCGGAGGTAGAAGGCCCCTATGTTCAATCCCCAGTGCCCAAACATACAAAAATAAAAAAGATAAACTTGCCAGATGTGGTGGCACACACCTGTGATCCCAGTACATGGGAGGCTAAGATAGGAGGATCGCCAGTTTGAAGGCAGCCTCAGCAACCTAGTGAAGCTCTCAGCAACTTGGTGAGACCCTATCTCAAAATAAAAATAAATAGGGCTGCAGGTAGAGCTCGGAGGTAGAATGCTCCTAGGTTCAACCTCTAGACCCAAAGAGATAAATTCTTAAAAATGAACTTTTCTGGAACTCCAAATTTGACCATTTCTTGCTGTCCCCTTGGGGCAGAGCTTCTGAACAAGCTCCTTGCCGAGCCCAACTTTTTTTTTTTTTTTTTTTTTGGTGGTACTGGGGGTGGAACCCAGGGGCTTTTCTACCTCCGGGCTATACTCCCAGACCTATTTTACATTTTATTTGGAAGCAGGGTCTCACTAAGTTGCTGAGAGCCTCAAAGTAGCCTCCTGTCTCAGCCTCCCAAGCGTGGGGATGACAAGCGTGCGCACCACGCCCGGCATGTGCCCAAGGTTTTAATCTGCCCTTCTCATGACACCTTTGGCCCGGTTTGGATATTTTCCATGACTCTTTCCCCCAGAGTGGAGCTGCAGGGGATTTCAGGAACTAGCGAGCTTGTAGCTGTGCCATTCTTCCTGGGGGAGGGCCCGCCCCCGCCCCCCCAGCCAGCCCCGTGCCCGCCCCGCGCCACCCCTCACCTGGGCGCTCACGTAGCGCGCGAACCACTCCCGGCCCTTCCCATCCTGGCTGCTGCAGTACTCCCCAAACTTGGCCTTCTCCTCCTGGTCCAAGTCCTCCCTGGAAAAAAGGGGCAAGTAGTCCTCCATCTTCTGAAACAGGAGCACGCAGCAGGGACAAGCAAAGGCAGGACCTACAGGGCTCTCTCTGCCCCTGCTCCTGTGCCCCGTATCCGCTCTCCCCCCTGCCCGCTGGCCCTTGGTGGAAGGTGTTCTTTTTATTTCAGAGGACAGGAGTCTGGCTCAGAGAACCAGACATGGCTTAAGAGGAAGGAATCAAGTCCACCCAGACTTTCAGGCTGTCCCCTGAACTCCAGCCTCCAGCCCGGGGGGATCTGCGCCCCGACACAGGCAGGGAGCCTCTCAGAGGCCTTGGTTCTTTTTGCAAGTGGCCAAATGTTTCCTTAAAGACTTCAAAATAAAGCAGAAGGCTAGAGAATGACGGGCTTATGTAATTTTCATTTGCTTAATGGCTTGTAGAAAATCTCTTGGTCTCATTTACCCTGAATTACAACACTAGATAAAACAGGCATTAGCCAGCTTAATGCTCTAGAAGACGCAGCGACCCAGTTGCGGGAGGAATCGCTCCCCACTGCGGACAAGCTGCTGCAGCATCAGACTGGCCTTCCCGGCAGCGGGCTCCGCGGCTTCCCCCCTTCATCAGTGGGGTGTGCTCAGAGAGCGGACCACCTTCAGTGCCGGTCAAATGCAACAAGCGGGCTCCTTGGAAACAGCACAGGTGGCTTCAGGGCAGTTCGGCATTTGATTATCATGGAACTCTGTCCTTCTCAAACAGAGGTCAGATAGAAGAAGTAAGGATTCGCAGTGGGAAAGAAAGAGCGAAGGAAAGAACGACCGGAACTCTAAGTCTAAAAACCCCTTGAAAGCGCCCAGGCCTGTTTCTTCCAGGTCCAAATTATTACAATTGTTTCCAAGGGCATTCTACCTCTGAGCTACACTCCAGCCATATTTTGTATATTGTTTTGAAATAGTCTCTGGTTAAGTTGCTGCAGCTGGCCTTGAACCTGTGATCCTGCTATCTCACCTCCCAGGTACTGGGATTACAAGCGAGTGCCACCATGCCTGGTACAGGCTGAATTCTTAAAAGGTCCAATACATTTTAGAACACGGCAAGTCCACTTAATTAATGCCCATATATCTTGTTAACTTACAGAATGTAGTTTAGACTAATTAAAAGAAGCCTAGAGTACCCTCCAAGCACTATTTATTAACTAGATAACGCCAACCCAAAGATTCTGGGGAAATCCAGGCTATCTGCCCTCTCAGTGCTCCGTAATCAAAGGACTTGAGCTCACTCGGCTGGGTCGCCTCCCTACAGGCTTCTCATGCGCACCAGCCAGCTACAAAGCTTCCTTTATAAGAAGCAGCCAGCCAGGTGACACACACCTGTAATCCCAGTACTTGAGACAGGAGGATCGCAGGTTCAAAGCCAGCCTCAGCAACTTGGTGAGCTTCTCAGCAACACAGCAAGACCCTGTTTCCAGATACGAAATAGGGATGGGGTATAGCTCAGTGGTATAATGCCCTGGTTGAACCCAAGTACCACGAAGAAGACAAAGAAGAAGACGAAGACGGAGAAGAAGGGGAGGAGGAGGAGGAAGAGGAGGAGGAAGAAGAGGAAGAGGAGGCGGCCCAGCCGAGCTGGGTGCAGTGGTACACATCTGTAATTCCAGTACTTAGGAGGCTGACACAGGAGGATCGCAGGTTTAAAGCCAGCCTCAGCAACTTGGGCTCTCAGTAACCTAGCAAGACTGTTAAAAAACAAAAAGGCTGGGGGTATAGCTCAGAGGTGGAGTGTTCCCAAAAGAGGAGGGCCCCGCCCTCTGAGAGCCCCAAAGCGGGGCTCCCTCTCACACCCCTGCAGCCTCCCTCTGAGGCTCTGCCTCTCCATAGCTTTCCTCAGTGAACCTCTGTGCCTCTTTGACGTGTTCTGAAATTCCTTTCCATGGTGTAAGTCAGTCAGGCACCGGCCTGGCTGAGCTGAGGCCCCCTTCGCTTCTGTGGCCCTCCTCCACCCCGCAAAACCACGTGGCAGACAGAGGCTGGACGCCCGGGAAGGGCTCGCCCGAGTCTTCCCTTGCAGTTCGTGGACAGGGTCCCCCAGAGTGCCAACAGGCAAACGCTCTTACTGCTTTTCATGAAATAGGATGGTCACCCCGAGGCCAGCGCCCCGCTGGGTGTGTGGGCACACGTGCCCAGGCCCCGCTGGAGTGCAGGCTCCACCTGGGGTGGGGGGCCTGGGCTGCACTGCTGATGCGCTGACATGGCTGGCTCAGATCAGAACTCGAGGAGCACTGCTGTGGATGCTGGGAGGCGGGGTGGCACCGCCAGAACCCGTGGGCCTGGGTTGGCAGTGCCCTCCCCTGGGGGTGAGCCGGGCACGCAGAGCTGGAAGCCACCAGAGCCCCCCGGACTGGCCCTGCTCCCACCCAGCTGTGCACCCTCCTGTGTGTGGCAGCAGGGCCATGGTGAAGGCCAGAGAGAAGCTAGAGAGAGGCGCTGGGAGGGCCCTGCCCAGTGGCTGCTGGGAATCAGCTGCCCTGAGCTCCCAAGGTCCTGGCTTACTAGAACCTCTAGATTAATTCCAGCAAGTGACTACAGCTGCCCAGCCAACCACAGCGCGGATGGGACGTGCTAATGAGAAGCCGGCCTGGCAGGCTCCGTGGCCAGGAGCTAGACAAGCGTCCCTTGGATTAGTGATGACCGGGAGACAGCGAGGGGGAGGTGGCAGCACCACACAGCCAGCCCCTTGCAAGCCCGGCCTGAGGGCACAGGGAGAAAGCACTGGCAGGATTCGACCAGCAGCCAGCAGCGCTCAGGGTCGCAGGGGACCTGCGCTCCCCCTCGGTGGTTTCCTCTGCTGCTTTGGACATGAAATGTGCAGCCCAGACAGGAGAGGCTGCTGCAGAGAGCCTGGCGGCAGGCCTGCCTTAGCCTGCATCTTGGTGCCCCTGGTGCCCACGGAGGCATTCACGGGTGCATCATTAAGTGAGAAAGCTAAGGAGGCCGGACAGCGAGAGACCGCGGAGCTGGAAGGCAGGGCGTGCCAGGGGAGGGACCACGCCCCCTGGGGCTGCCTTGGTGCCCCTGTGGCCTGTGCGCCCGCATTTTGTGGTGTGTCCCTCCCAAGAGCTCTCAACACTGGCTGTCCCCAGCATCTCCTGGGTGGCCTGCACATCTGCGAAGTGCTGGGCTCTAAAAAGCTCGTGTTGCTGGTCTGGGTGGAACCCAGGTTTGGGTATCCTTTAAAACTCTCCACATAGCTGGGCGTGGTGGCGCGCATGCTTGTAATCCCCGCATTCGAGAGGCTGAGAAAGGAGGATTGAGGTTCGTGGACAGCCTCAGCTACTTAATGAGGCCTTTTGCAACTCAGTGAGACCCCGTTTCAAAATAAAGAATAAAAAATCGGGCTGGGGTTGTCGCTCAGAGGTAGAATGCCCCTGGGTTCCACTCCCAGGACCACAAAAAAAGCAAACTCTCCGCATGACTCGACGTGCAGCCTGGGGAGGGCTGAGAGCCTCGTGACGGCCCGGGCAGCCTTGGGGAGAGGCAGAGCCCAGAACAGGGGCCCGCTCCCATCCATCGACCTACCCTCCGGAGAAGACCTTCTCCACGTAGCCACGCATGAACTCCCGGAGCGCCAGGCTCTCCTCGTCCGGGGCTGACTCGGCACTCTGGCTGGAGGAGAAGGACTCGTTGGAGGAGGAGCGGCGGTCCTGGTCCCAGGACGGGTGCGAGGCCGACTCCGCCATGTCATTCTCGCTGTCTGCAGACTCCGTGGCCTCGCTCTCTGAGCCGCCATCGCCCAGGGAGCCGTCCCTGTCCTGGAGCGGTGAAGGCGCTGCCTCTGGGGGAGGGGACATGGATGGCTCAGGTCCAAAGTCAATCAGCGAGCCCACGGGGACCTCCGGGGCCTCCATGGCTTGGGTGCGCCGCCGGGGACGATGCTGGCAGAACCCAAGAAGGGCTTCCCGGGCCCCCCAAGCACGTGCAGGTGGCCGCGGGGCTGCTGGCCACTGAGGCGGGTCCTCTGGAGCAGCTCAGATTCCTTACGGCATCTGGAACAGAAACACAGACATAACCCTGTCACCGCCAGACAGACACTCCTTCCACGAGGAAGACCCGGCCCCCACCGGCTGTGCTTTCCCAGCAAGGACAAAGATCCCACACTTCCCGATTTAGAATGTCTCTACACCAATGTCATTATCCTATGGTATACTTCTACCTGCTATGTGGAATTCATTAAATAAATGGGTGAGAGCCGGGCGTGGTGACGCATGATTATAATCCCAGCATTTGGGAAACTGAGACGGGACGATCACAGGTTCACAGACAGCCTCAGCTACTTAGTTAGGCCCTTTGCAACTCACTGAGACCCTGTTTGTTTATTTATTTATTTATTTTGCAGGCAGGTCTGGGGATGGAACCCAGGGGCATTCAACCTCTGAGCTACACCTCCTGCCCTATTTTTTATTCCTTATTTGGAAACAGGGTCTTACTAAGTTGCTGAGAGCCTCATTAAGTAGCTGAGGCTGTCCACGAACTGCGATCCTCAGGTCTCAGCCTCCCAAATGCTGAGATTACAAGCGTGCGCCGCCACGCCCCACTGAGATGCTGTTTTAAAATAAAAAATAAAAAATAGGGCTGGGGGTGTCGCTCGGAGGTAAAATGCACCTGGGTTCCATCCCCAGTACCGCAAAGTAAATAAATAAATAAATAAATAAATAAAAAAAATAAAAATAAATAAATGGGTGCACAAGCTGGGCTTATACCAGTACATGGGTAGTGGAGACAGGAGGACCCTGTTCCAAAATAAAAAAGAAAACAGGGCTGAGATATGGCTCAGAGGTAGAGCCTCCCTGGGTTCGAACCCCAGTACCACAAACAAAAAACTACAAATACACACCAACTCCGAGGGTCTCCTCGGAGCTATGAGAAGAGGGCTACGCAAAGGGCGCTGCCGGTCTCCTCCTGCTTCAGCTGGCCACCAAGGACCTGGCAGTGTACAGGAGCGCCCACCTGGGCTGGACCCGCCTGCTGAGCTACGGCACCTCACGCAGGGCCTTCCCCATCCTCCTTGCTCCCAGATGACGCAGCCTGGTTCCTAAGCGCGACACCCCCGCCTGGACCCCCATCACAAACACACCTTGGTCCTCCTCCGGTTTTATAGCTGCCCTTGGGTCCCGGCACCCCAGCTCCTCCAGCCAGCCGGGCCCCTGACGCTCCCTGCTCTCCTCCCTCCTCCTTCCCCCACCACCCAAGCTCGGCTTCTGGCCCCATCTCCTGAGAAGCTGTGTTCCACCCCTATTCAAAATCAATGGCTAAGGCCACAACTGGGGCCGTCAAGAGTGGGATCGGTATTTGCAACGCGGCATGCACAGAGAAATATTGCAGAAAATTAAAACGAGATGCTTCCCCTAATCAGCAATAACTAGGAGGAAAGGGGCAACAGGAAGTGGTCGAGCTATAGAAAGGGACCTATAGTGAAGCAATTAAGGTGACCAATCAGAGGGTATGGAATAGGGGAGGATGGAGCCTCTTTAGAAAGCAGGAGGTACATAAACAAATGTATCAAAGTTAATCACCAAACAAGCATGGGATCCAGGAAGGGGGAGGGAATGGGATGGGGGCTGGATGAGGGCTAATTGGATGATGTGTGCCTGTATATCCTCTCAAGTCTTATATTCCAATGTGATGTATGATTACAATGCACCAATAAAAATAAATAAAAAAAAATAAATGGCTAAACCAGGTGTGGTGGCACACGCTTGTAATCCCAGCATTTGAGAGGCTGAGACAGGAGGATCGAGGTTGGTGGCCAGCCTCAGCTACTTAGTGAGGCCCTTTGCAACTCAGTGAGACTCCGTTTCAAAATAAAGACTAAAGCCGGGCGTGGAGGCGCACGCTTGTAATCCCCGCGCTTGGGAGGCGGAGACAGGAGGATCGCGCAGGTTCGAAGCCAGCTGCGCTGGCGTAAGAGACCCTGTTTCAAAAATAAAAAATAGGTCTGGGAGTGTAGCCCGGAGGTAGAAGGGCTTCCAGGAACCCCAGTACCACCAAAAAAAAAAAAGAAAAAGACTAAAAAATAGGGCTGGGGGTGTAGCTCAGAGGTAGAATGCCCCTGGGTTCCATCCCCAGTACCACAAAAAAAAAAAAAAAAAAAAAAAAAAAGGCTGATTAGACTCATTTCTCCTTCTTCCAAAGACAGAAGGGACCGCAGTGTGCCTGCTGGGCACAGAGTAGACCTGTCCCTGAACAAGCTCGCAGGCTCGGGCGCGGGCAGCGCGGGCCGCACAGTGGCGGGTCTGTGTTTAGAATCTCAGCCTTCAAACCAGGTCTCTGCTGGTCCAGCATGGCTGTGCTGGAGTCACCAGGACCCAAGCAAGAGGCGGCGGCCCTTGGTTACAGAGCCCATCTTTCCCGCCAAGGGCAGGGCTGCGGTGGCTGTGGGATGAGTTCATCTGCTGACGGCAACTCAAGGTCCAAGCACCACCACCTAAGAGCTCAGTGCTCGCGATTGCCATCGATTACCGAGTCCCGCAAACTCCCCTCAGCTATTTTTAAATATCCTGAGTCAGAAAGATGGAGTAGCTGGCTCTGGTCACCATGGCGGTGGTGGTACAGGTTCAGGAGAGCCCCAGAGCCTGCCTTGGCCCAAAAGGAGAGAGGTATAAACCTTGGTCAGAGGGAACTTTCTAGGCCAGGGCAGCGGCAGGCGCTCTAATGGCTCAGAAAGCAGCCTCCTGCGGCTCAGAGCGTGCAGGCTGGGGACTGGGCCGCTGGGTCCTCCGCCCCATGGGCCCCACTCTGCTCCCCTCCCCATGGGCTACAGTGAGGGGCTAGGTAGCTAAGGTCCTTTGGAACCACATTCTCATACTCTCCAAAGAAAAAATCATGAAGATGGGATATGATAATAGGACTGATGGGAAATAAACACAGGAAACCACACAGCAGGAAAATGTTTGCAGTACGTAGGATGAAAATTGAGCTAACGCTGTGAACATTACAAATTCACTCAACTCTATAAAACTGTATTCTGAATGTGTGTGTGTGTGTGTGTGTGTGTGTGTGTGTGTGTTACAAGGGGTGGAACCCAGGGTCTTTTCTACCTCCACGCTGCACTCTCAAGCCTATCTTATGTTTTATTTGGAACCAGGGTCTCACTAAATTGCTGAGAGCCTCACTAAGTAGCTGAGGATGGCTTCGAACCTGTGCGATCCTCTTGTCTCGGCCTCCCAAGTGTTGGGATTACAAGCGTGCGCCACCACGCCCGGCTCTAAAAAACTGTATTCTGATGGGTATACAATCTACTCAAAGAGGCAAGACACACAAAAGGAAATCCAATTCTTTAACTCATGCTAATAACCACTTATATAAATATGTAAATTAAAATAATTTGGAGCAGGGTGTGGTGCTGCATGTCTGTAAACCCAGGGACTTGGGAGGCTGAGGCAGGAGGCTTGCCAAGCTAGAGGCCAGCCTCGGGCACTTAGTGAGACACTCAAAATAAAAAAAATTTAAAAAAAGGCTGGGGATGTGGCTAGGTGGTAGAATGACCCAGGGTTCAATAACCAATACTGCAAAAACGAAAACAAAACCGAACAAAGCAAAACACAGCCACCCTCTTAGGCTAAGCTTAAAAATTTTCAAAATTTACAATCCAAATCCTGATAGTTATGGTGAAACTAACATTCTCAAAAGCTACTCACAACAGGCGTCAGTGAGACCTTAGACTTTAACTTCTACAATCCTGGTATTTTTTTCTCCTCTGCCTCAGGAAGTCGAATGCTTGGAAGGAACTTACCCTAAGAAAACAATTCAAAACACTCGAAAAATAGTGATGTGAAGAAAAACGCTCAGTGAGATAGCACTCGTAATCCTGGTAAACTCGGGGGGCGTACCTAAATACGGCAGGATGGGAACCAAACGCTAACAGTTCGCTGCCATTGCAGGTAGAGTGGGGCAATTCGGGAGAGTCCGCTGGACAGTGAAGTCAGCACGCGCCCTGCAGCCGGCAGGTCACTGCTGCTCGTCTCCGTGTGCCACGCCCTGCTCCGGCCTGGCGTACTGAGGGGATAGGGATTTAATTTTACTATAATTACAATTACCCATGCCTGTTGGAAATAACTAGAAACGAACACGGGAAGCGTGCAGGCCGGCGGAGGCACCGTCCATTTTCCTTTGGTCATTATCCTAATGACGGCCAGAGAACGGGCCAAGGCGCGGAGGCCAGGTCCTCGGGGCAGACGGGCTCCTCAGGTTGCCTCTGCTCCACCGAGGTGCCCCCAGCCCTGAGACTGTGGGTGCACACCCCGCTTTCCAGAAGCCTGCGGCGGCTCAGGAGGAGGGGGCAGGGTAAGAGACAGCGCAGGACCAGCCCTGGCCGGGGCTCTGCGGCCGCCGTGTGGTGTCCTGCCCACCCCCAGGGTTCCTGTGCTCTGCCCACCCCGGGACGCAGGTCTCTGCACTCTCAGTCTCCTTGCGGCCTGTGTGGTTAGGCTGGAGGCTGCCCACCCTCCCTCTGGGAAGGAGGCATGATTACCAGCCTCCGGGCAAGACGCCAACCCTGCCACCCTCCAAAAACTGTCTAGGACGGCAGGAGGACACAGAAGGGGCCCAGCAACACCCTGCCATCCCGCAGAGCCAGCCAGGGGCTGCGTTCAGGAGCATGGGCTTCTAGAGTTTTCATCATCAGAACTTCTAGAGTTTTCTAAGGAATGCTGACTTCTGCCATGTGAAATCTTTCCATTTTTCTTTTTTTTTTTTTTTTTTTTTTGCGGGTCTGGGGATGGAACCCAGGGGCATTCTACCTCCGAGCTACAACCCCTGCTCTATTTTTTATTCTTTATTTTGAAACCGGGTCTCACTGAGTTGCAGAGGGCCTCACTAAGTAGTAGCTGAGGCTGGCCGTGAACCCCGATCCTCCGGGCTCAGCCTCCCGAGTGCTGGGTGCGCCACCATGCCCGGCTCTTTCCATTTTTCAACAGTAGAAACTGTTCTCTCTCTCTCTTTCCTTCCTCCCTCCCTCCCTGCCTTTTTCTTTCTTTCTTAGTGGAGATTTAACCCAGAGGCATTCTACCTCTGTACTACACCCCCAGCCCTTTTAATTAATTAGTTAATTAATTCGTTTATTTTTAAATTTTGAAACAGGGTCTCGCTAAGTTGCTGAGGCCGGCTTCGAGCCTGAGCTCCTCCTGTCTCACCCTCCCAAATACTTGGATTAGAGGTGCGCACCGCATGCCTGGTTATCTAAATTTATTTCAAAGCATGTCCTGGGAAAGCAAAACAAAACCCCACATCTGTGGGACTCACGCCAGGCTCATTGCTTTGTCCTACACCTAGGAGGCTCCGAGACCCCGGCTGGTCTCCAGATCCCGAGAAACTGGGTTTTCAGCCACAGGGGACCCTGGTGCCAATGTGCAGACCGTGAAGCCATGTGCACAGACCTCCCGACACAGCCAACCCCCCCACGCTTGTCCCTTGGGTCCGCAGCGCCAGCCCGTGGCAGAAGCGAAGCTAAGATTCTGCCGACCTGCATCTCTCTGCCCCTTACGACAGTTTACGGCCAACCCTCCATGCCACAAATATTTACTGAGCACCTGCTCTGAATCAGTCCGTGTAAGGAGCCAGAAATAGAGCTGTGAGACCCCGCGAGCAAACCACCATGTGTGTATGTGTGTGTGTGTGTGTGTGTGTGTGTGTCTCACAGGGAGAAACAGGTAGAAAGCCTACTGGGAAGCTGGGCGTGGTCGCGCACACTTGTAATCCCAGGACTTGGGAGGCTGAGACAGGAGGATCACAGGTTCATGGCCAGCCTCAGCTACTTAGTGAGGCCCTCTGCAACTGAGACCCTGTTTCAAAATAAAGAATAAAAAATAGGGCTGGGGGTGTAGCTTGGAGGTGGAATGTCCCTGGGTTCAGCCCCCAGTACCACACAAAAAAAAAAAAAAAAAAAAGAAAAAGAAAAAAAAAGCCTACCAGGAGCTTCAGGACAAGAGACAGCAGGGCCTCCTGGCCCCAGAGAGCGCGTGCACACGGGCCCCAAGGTAGCGATGGTTCTAGAAGATCCTTGAAGCTGGAGTGCAGCTGCTCAGGGAGGTGCGTGGGTGAGAAGCCCCCAGCCCCCAGCACTGGAGGGAGGACTCTCCCCGCTCCCTGCAGCAGGAAGAATTGCACACGACCTGGTGTTGCGGTGCAACCACAGGCCAGCCGGGCTTTGCCCAAGCTCTGATTTCCCCAGGGCCCCACAGTGACAGGGCTGGACTTGTTAGCAGCTGGCCTTGAGCAATCCGTGAGGGAGGCTCCTTGGGGGAAGAGTCGGAACTTTTTGCAACCCAGGGAGAGTGCCGGCAACCCCGCCCTGCCGGTACGCACGATGCACACATGGCACCACACTTGTGTGCAACTGGCCCGCCTGTTACCCTGAAACTGCCACACGTGGAGGCTGGGGAGGTCTGGCAGGGCCATGTCCACAGAAGTGACCCAGCATGGCCGAGACCCAGCCACAAGCCAGTGCCTAGGGCTGAGCAGGCCCGCCTCTCCGCCCAAGCCATCGCTTCCCAGGGGCACGCTGCTTGGTGTGGGCCCTGGTATGCACACCACAAGGGCTGGGGGCACAGGGATGGCCCAGTCACCTTGCCCACGGCCTGTCCTGTGGGACCCACACTGGTGACCTGACCTCCGAGCCTGTATTTCAGCTGTGAGGAGCACAAACCACCTGACTCCCTGCTGAGGCCCCGCTGGGCTCTGGTGTTGGTACAGGGAGGCGGGGCCCTGGTGTGGACAGTGAGCTGGGCCCCAGAGGCCACTGATTCCCTGAGGCCCTGGCCTCCCCTGCCCCTGGGCGGCAACTGGCTGGGGGACCCCTGTGGCTGGTGTCAGGAAGTTGGCCCTCCCCTCCACGCTCAACTCCCCCTCCGGCCTGCTGGGAATCTTTCCCATCTGTACCCCATGTCCTATTTTTAAAAACTGTGAATTTGAATTTTTGTTTTCCCTAATCAGTAGGATTCTTAGCAAGCTCGGCGAAGTGCTATTTAATAGATCTCAGGGGAAAAAAAGTGTTGCAGAAGTGTGTTATCACCCTCCGGATCGAGGGCACAAGCTGAGTCCACCCTGGCCTTTGCCACCCGAGATGGCCGGGTGACCCGCCCGGACTGATGGCCTCAGAGTGGCTCGGGCTGAGCGTGGAGTAACCATCCATGAATGTGTCGTATTCTGATCTGCTCCGTCAGGACGCTGGGGCTGTGCTGGGGTATCTCCTGGTTCAGAGACGAGGGAGGGTATGTGTGGCTTTTGTGGGGAGCCCCCACCTCTGGCAGGCAGGTCTGATGGCATCTTCAGTACTGTGCTCAGACCAGGCACCCACCATTTTCTGCAGCCCTCTCCTTGGCTGGACGCTGCTACTGTTACACAGAAGACGCCGGGCAGAGGGTCCCCATTCCCGTGTGCAGCGCAGCTCCCGGGGCTGAGGGCTCTGTGCCCAAAGTAGGAGTTCCCAAACGGGAGCGGGGTATCCAGAATGCCTGAGCAGACTCACCCGGTGCTGCGGATGGTCCCCATGCTGGCCTCTCACAGAGAGCAGCCCACTGGCTTGACACAGCTTGAGGTCCTTTCAATGAGACTGTATCTTTGCAAAGCCGGGTTTTTCAGCAGTTTACCATGATAAAAAGCAAGTATTACGCGAACACGGGCGTGGGGCGGGACAGGAGAGCGCCGTGCAGGATCAGACCCCCAGGCCTGCGACGACCCCACAGGCGCGAGCGTCCCACTCCTGCGCAGCGGCAATGAATGCGGTTTGCCCTTTTATAGCTGTTTTCAAATGCTATGCCGCGCTGGATAAGGGCGGTTCCCAAAGGTGCCCACACCCGGCTCCCCGGCACCTGCAAGTGTGTAACTTTGCGTGGCAAAGGGGACTTGGCAGATGTGGGTGTGTTAAAGCCCTTCGGGTGGGGGTTGTCCTGGGTTATGAGCGTCCCTGAGAGGGAGAAGGAGACACCAGCATGCTTAGCTCTGCGTCTGAACAGGTGCAGGGAGGCCACCCGCGGCCTCCAACAGGAACCCTGCCTGCGCCAGCGCAGAAGACCGCTGTGAACTTCAGACCTCCAGAACTGTAAACACAGCAGTGCCGCTGTTAAAACCCCTAGGTGCCAGTAATCGGCTACAGTAACAACAGGAAGCCAAGACAAAGAGGTGGAGTGTTATCTGGATGTAAACACTTGTTTAGACTTGGTGACGTTTGTTTAATTTAGCCCAGGGATGCCAGAAAAACACCCCGAGACACCAAGGTTTGTGGAAGTTGGGGGACTTTGGCCTGACACGGAAGCCTGGGGCCCAGGCCCAGGCCCAGGCCCAGGCCCGGCACGAAAGGTCAAGCCCGATCCCTCGGGGCCTCGCGGGCCTCTGCACTGATCCCTGTTCCAAGGTCTTCCCACTGCTCATTCAAGCTGGCGTCTATTAAGACTTGCGTTTCCTTTAGTCATACACACATTGCAATGGAAAGCTGGGAAATGGACGGGGAAAACTCAGTTCCATCATGCTGACAAAAATCCACAACACAGTGGTGCCCTGTGAACATGCAAATGGTTTCTTCTCATTTCGATGCTACAAGAAATGTGAGCGTTTTGCATCTAGCCAGAGGCTGCTCCCCGTGGTACCTGCAGGCGGCGGTCTGCCTGGGTCTGCCTGGGTCTGCCGCAGAGCACGTTGCCGCCACCTGATCGAGTGGGTCTGCGTTCGGATGCGGGAATCAGGCAGAGCAGACTCTGGCTTAGACTCTGCTCTGTGGCTGCCTTGAGATGTGTGAAGGCCACCAATTATTAGATCACCGTTACCTGTGTTTGCTCAGCTATTAAACCAACATAATGATAACTGGTTTCCAGGAAAACGGGGCCTCTCTGAAACAGCTAGCGAGGAAGGAGACGATGAGTTACCCGAGGACATACTGGTTTCCAGGTGCCAAGTGCGGTCGGCTGGGGAGGAAATACGCCACTGTGGAAGTGGCGGTAGAGCTCAGGCTTCCTCGAGGCTCCACGGGGCCCTTGGGCGCTGCGCCAGTGTTAGTCCTGGCAGAGCCTCGGAATCTTGGGGTGCAGGTGGTGGACAGACACTCCGCCCATACTCCCCTGCACCTGCTGAACACAGCGCTCCCCACGCCGCCTGCCATGCCCCTGCTGACCTAAGAACCCCGGTCGGCTGTCCCGGGCTCCAGCTGAGTACACACCAGAACCCCACCCCTTCACACAGCCCAGGAGCTCAGCGCCTGGCTGGGCACATGAAAGCGGGGGGCCTTGGAGAAAGCTCCCTGCCTGGGCTAGCCTGACAGCTCAGCCCTTCAGCTCTTGTCAAACACCTCTGCTCCCCGCAGGGGAAGCGTGGTGGGTGACTGGCCATCAGGAAAGAATTTGGGCTGTTTGGGGCCATGAAGCAATCGCTGTTGTAATGAATTAAAACATGTCAAGTCCCAGGCAATAGTCACAACAGGTGTCAGCGTGTTCAGATAGCCATTCAGACGTAGATTTACACGCAGTCGACGTGCCCCCGGGCCACTTGCTGACCATGGAAGTCAGATAGGCCCACTACTGCGGCCATGCCTCAAATCCAGCCACGCGTTTCTAGGCAGCCGATGAAAAAAGGTGTGAGACTGGGTGGGTTACAGAGGTCTTTGGGTCCTGACAAACTCCTTTGCAAGGAAAATACTCCAGGCTCTGAACTTAAAAGCAGGGTCCTTACAAGAAAAGACACTGATTACGGTAACGAGTCTCTAAGGAGGTGCTGACAGACACAGACGCGCTGAAGACTTTCTCTCTTTAAGCAACTCTCGGAGCCCGAAGGCACGCGGGAGATCACTTAGGGACAGGTGTTGGTCTGCTTAGCTCTTGCTACTGGGAGAAGATAAACTCCCCCACCAGGCGTGGTGGCACATGCTCGCAATTCCAGTACTTTGGAAGGCTGAGACAGGATTGCAGATTTCAGGACAGCCTAAGCAACTTGGCAAGATCCTATTAAAAAAAAAAAAAAAAAGGAGCCAGGCGTGGTGGTGCACACTTGTAATGCCAGTACTTGAGAGGCTGAGACAGAAGGATCGCACAAGTTGGAAGCCAGCTTCAGCTACTTAGTGAGGCTCTTAGCAACTTAGTGAAACTCTATTTTCCAAATAAAATATAAAAAGTAGGTCTGGGAGTGTAGCCCAGAGGTAGAAGGCCCCTGGGTTCCATTCCCAGTACTACCAAAATAAATAAATAAATAAATAAATAAATAAATAAATATGTTAAGGGTATAGCTCCTGGGTTCAATTTTCAGCAACACACACACACACACACACACACACACACACACACGATAAGTCCCCCTCTGATACGTGAGACCGATGGGCCATGTGCCCAGGGGAACGTCACCCTCGAGTTCCAGGTGTCTCAAAAGGGCTTCTGAAAAGAGCTGAACTACAGACTCCTGCTGGGTTTCTCAGGAGAGGGTGGAGGTGCTGGCACACTAATCCCACAGCCCAAACCGGGTGTGTGCTACAGCTGCCAGGCCGGGAGGACGGTCATTCAGCTACAAAGCAGGGGCTGCGTGCCCTGGACAGACAGCATCTCCGGGGGACATTCATGTACACACCCCTGCCCAGCAAAGACACAGACGCTGGGGGCCCCGCATGGACGGCAGTGGACACAGGCCCACCAGGTCCCGGGCACGGGCGGCACATGGTCGTGCACAGAGTGACCTCTTCCTGGCACCAGCTGGAAAGAGGCGCGGGGCAGGAGCGCTCCGGTCCCCGGGCGTTTGAACTGTTCTCTAGTTAGCGGTACCTCTTTGCGGCTCAGGATGGGGATGGCTGTACTAGTGTCCATTCCCTGCGCGCCGGGGGTCTAGTGTCTTTTCTCCATTGCAGGATTCCCAGGGCAAGGACAGGGCCAGGCACATTTGAAGTTGACAGTCCGTGGCTTGTGGTTCACAGGCGCACGCCCCCTGTCCGACCTCCACTGGGACCTGCCTGTCGGGTCCCGGTCACTCCGTTGATTGGTGCCTTTGTAGGCACGCGGGGAGGAAGGCAGTTTAAGGACTGTCTGAAAGGTGCCTCGCTGCAAATTTGCTTTGTAACTAGAAAAAGAAAAAACTACAGGATCATGTGTTATTCTCTCCTTCAATAATAAAATCTCTGCCGGGCATGGTGGCGCGCACTTGTAATCCCAGCGCTTGGGAGGCTGAGACAGGAGGATCCCACAGGTTCAAAGCCAGCCTCAGCAACTTAGTGAGACCCTGTTTCCAAATAAAATATAAAATAGGTCTGGGAGTATAGCCTGGAGGTAAAAAAAAAAAAAAAAAAAAGCCCCTGGGTTCCACCCTCAGTACCACACACACAAAAAAACTAAATAAATAAAATTCCTGACCACAGTGAGTCTAAGATACGTATCAGGCAAAGTTTAACTTGCTGGAGAATTCTGCTAGCTCACAGCAAACATGCTTTCTGGCCAGGAGGCACATGCAGTGCACTGTGCAAAGAGAAGCAGTTCACAGACTCCTTCACAGGAAGAATGAGCTGAGAGTCCAGACGCCGCCGGCACCAGCATGCTGACGTGTGCCTGTGATCCCAGGGCTCGGGAGGCTGAGAAAGGGGAGTCGTGGGTGCGAGGCCAGCTTCAGCAACTTAGTGAGACTGTTTCAAAATAAAAAAATAAGATCGGGCTGGGGTGTGGCCCCAGTGCTCGAGGCTTTGATGGGGACAGGAGGGGGAGTGCAGGGCGCTCTGCCTTGGGTACCAGATGGCAGAGATTTCCGGGGAGCCAGCAACCCTGCAGAAGGCTGGGTTAGTGTCCGGCAAGTTGGGGTGGGGATAGAGGCGCCCTGGGGGGCGATGAGCCTTCAGGAGGGCCTGAGGCCGCGGTGCCTCCTGTGTGCGGCCTTGCCAACAACTGCACACCATCCTCACTACCGTCTTCTCCTGCACCACGGGCTTCCGAGGCCGCTGGGAGCCCCGTGACGGGCAGTGAGGGGAAGTGGCCTGGTGTGGGGAGCTCCCCGACACACTGCTGATCACCAGGGGCAGTGACAGAGGGCTAGGAGTCATGGGTGCTGGGGCCCAGGGGCCAGCGGCAGGACCTCTTGACGCTGCCACAACACACCCTGGCTTCCGAGTTCCAGGGCCTGTGGGGACGGGTCTGTCCTGTGGGCAGGTGGGATGGCGCGCTGGGTGGAAGTGGGTGTGGGTTGTGGAGCCTTGAGCCCAGGGGGGCCAGAGAGCCCCGCTGAGCAAGGGCAAGAGCTGCTGGGAAAGGGGGGCAGGCAGGCAGGCGTGGGGAGAGCGCGGTGCCAGCCGTTCAGGAGGGACAAGCACTGGGGACAAGCAGGGCGCCTCCTTGCCCAGCGCCCTTAGTGCCGCTAAGCCACGGCCTAGCAGGCGGCTGCCTCCATCAACTCCTCATTGTGGAGGAGAAGAGGATCATGGGAGGGCGGGAGGAAGGCTAGGGCCCCAGGGGCTCAGTCCTGCCAAGTGGATAGAGGCGAGGCCCGCGGACACGCAGCCTGCGGGAAGGGCCCAGGCGTTAGGAGGCCCTGGCCGAGCTCGCTGCCCACGGCCGCTCTGAGGATGGGGCAGGGCGGGGCAGGGCGGCAGGGCCGGAACACTGTGCCCAGCGATGGCAAGCGCGCATGTCCTCTTGTTGTTTGCTGGAGATCTCCGAGATCAAAGGCAGCAGCCACGGCTCCGCCAGCCCCAGCAGGGTGATGCGACTGGGGACAAGAGTGACCCTTCCCTTTTTTAAGCCCAAAATAAGAACAGTAAGTGCATAAATCATAAAGACACAGCACGATGAATCCCCACGGGGAGGGCACACGCTGACCTCTACCGTCCACGCGATGCAGGCCATCGCAGAGACCCTTGTGCCTCCCCGAGGGGGTGGGAAGGAGCCCCGGGCGGGCCTGGAGGTGGACCAGATGAATCCTGGAGGTCACACGGCATGGGCCCCACTGCGACGGCGCTGGGGGGTGGGCCACCGCGGCTGCACCAGATGTTGGAGGGTTTGAAATTTATTTTACCTTGGTACCAGGGTTTGATTTCAGGGTCATTCCCATCCTTTTTATTTTGAAACGGGATCTCATTAGATTGCTGAGGGTCCTGATAAGTCACTGAAGCTGGCCTCAAACCTGTGATCCTCCTGTCCGAGCCTACTGGGTAATGGGATCACAGGATGCACCACCATGCCAGGTAAGAATATCTTAACCAGCCGGGCGTGGTGGCTCACGCTTGTAATCCCAGCACTCGGGAGGCTGAGACCAGAGGATCGCGGTTCGCGGACAGCCTCAGCTACTTAGCGAGGCCCTTTGCAACTCAGTGAGACCCTGCCGGATGCGTCCAGAATCTACAGGCCGCCTCTGCTAGCTGGTGTTTGCCGAGCCGTGTGTGTGCCAGGCATGATGTAGAAACAGCACAATTCCTGCGCTCGAGTAACTCACAGGCGCCGAGCGAGGGGCCTGCCCGCCGGATCCATGGTTACGCATGTACAGCGCTGGTGCGCTTGTCGTGAACCGCCATGTGTGATGCTAACAACCCGGAGGTGCTCTGAAGTGACCTCCAGATGTACCGACCGAGATCCTGGGCCAAGACCAGAGCTCGCTGGTCAGACTGTGCCTGGAACATTCTGTTCAGTTCCATATCTTTGGGGGAAAGATGAACTTCCTGTCCAACCGCAGCATTGTGGGGCCACAGCCAAAAATTTATACCCAACTTTACCTTCGATCCTCAACGGCAAAGCTCAGGATATACCCTCTTAGAAAGTCATTAACTCTCAGGGCATTTTATTTATTTATTTATTTATTATTTTTGTGATACTCTGAGCTATACCCCCAGCCCTATTTTATAATTAATTAATTTGCTTATTTATTTATTTTGTTTTTGCAGTACTGGGGATGGAACCTAGGGCCATTCTGCCTCTGAGCTACACCTCAGCCCTATTTTTTCTTCTCTATTTCAAAACAGGGTCTCACTGAGTTGCAAAGGGTCTCACTAAGTAGCTGAGGCTATCCTCGAGCCACAATCCTCTGGTCTCAGCCTCCCAAATACAAGGATTACAAGTGTGCGCCACCATACCTGGCTACATTTTATTTTAAAACAGCGTCTCACTAAATTGCAGAGGCTGGCCACGAACTTGCGATCCTCCTGCCTCCGCCTCCCAAGCACTAGGATTACAGGTGAGTGATATCACGCCCAGCTGGCACTTTAATACATGTTGCATTTTAATACGTGTTTTTAAAAGGATGGACGAGAGAAAGGAGAGAGTGTCTGAAAATACAGACTGCATCCACAGACACCAAATCGAACCCAGATGCACTGTTAGGAAGTCTAGATTGAGCCGGGCAACTCAGTGAGACCCTGATTCAAAATAAAGAATTAAAAATTCGAGCTGGGTGGTGTAGCTCAGAAATAAAATGCCCCTGGGTTCCATCCCCAGTACCACACACACACACACACACACACACACACACACACAGCCTTCAACACCAGGGCCAGGGGACGAGGCTCACACTTCCTTGCTAGGAGGCTGAGCCCTGAGGATGGCCATCGTCTGGCTCAGAGGTTAGCAGTGGGGCGGCTGCTTCCTAGTCCCCTGTGAGATAACATTTTCTGCAGCTCGGTGCAGTTTTTGTCCTTTGTGGCCCTCAAGGTGGTCACAGCCAAAGGCAGCCCCAGGAGGGAGGAAGCCTCTAAAATGGGTCACAGCTCACAGGAGGAAGAGCCGGCTGCCGTCCGGCCCAGGGAGGGGTTGCGGAGGGTCAAATCTCCATGAAGAGCACCCAAGCCTCTAAGCCTCTCCAGCAGGCGGGGTCCTGCTGTCTGCTGGGGACACGGGGAGAAGGAGGCGAGCTCTCTCCCTGGCAGAGCACCCCCTTGGTTCAGGCAGTCAGAACAAGCCCACTCCCCCACGCTGCCAAGCCCAGAGGGACCCAGGGGCTGGGCCAGCCGGAGCGGTGAGGAGGCGGCTGAAGCACAGTATAAACCCACAGCCCGAGTCTGTCCAGGGGCGTCCTAAGGCCTTCACACGCTGCCCGGCCCACAGCCAGGGGGCAGGTGCCCTGCGCTCGGCTAGTGTTTAAGTGGCCCCGGGTGACTCCGCAGCCCCCGCCGAGCCTTGGGTTTAAAGCGGCAGGTGCAGAGCTGGGCAGCGCTTTCCAGCGTTTTCCACACTGTAAGCGAACATTTGAATTCACTGCCAGGCGGGGCCCTCCCGTGGCGAACAGCTGCCGTTCTTTAATAAAAGGACAAGCTGATCATTTGGGGACAGCTGGATACGATTTGGACGGAGATTGCCTTGGCCCTTCATCCTTTGGGGTAGTTTGGCAAAATAAATGGATATCGCCCCGACCATTGCTAGGGAGATAGCGGCGTTTATTTGCAGAGCGGGGCAGGGGCCCGACGACACCTGGGACACGCGCCTTCTCCCAAGGCCCCGGGCAGGTCGGGGAGGGACAGCAACAATCGTCCACTCTTTGGGGTTGGTGCTCAGTTCCTGCTGGCCCTAGAAAGAGCCAAAGCCCGGAGCCAGGCGCGGACATCTGTGTCCCCGTGGGACAAGGGCCGGGCTAGTGTTTCTGGCGGCAGGGATCCCTGGCAGGTCCTGGAAGTCCTCTGTGTCCAGCACCGCCCACCCGGGACACCTGTCATCGCTGGCTGGCGGTCAAGGCGCCCTGCAGTCGGGAACCGGTCAGGGCTGCCCACGCAGCTCCCAGCGGCCGAGGGCAGAGGGGACGGTGCTCAATAGCGGCCTCGTGGAAGCACTGGCGCAGCGCTGTCAGCAGGCCGGCTCCCCCGGCACTCGCACACACCTGGGCCCTGGCCCAGCTCTCCTCACTTCCGGGCACACGCCCTCCTCCCCTGGCTGACCCCAGCCCCGCCAGGCCCAAGCCGGCTCAGCACACAGTCTGCAAGTGTGTGCTGTGCTAAGCCAGCGCCTGCTACGGGTCATTGTGCTTTCTGAATTCTCCCATTGAGGCATGTTTTAACAATAGTGTAGAAGTCCGCCTGCTTAACCTCTCCTCTGAGCCAGGCGTGGTGGCGCGCACTTGTAATCCCAGCGCTTGGGAGGCTGAGGCAAGTGGATCGCAGGTTCAAAGCCAGCCTCAGCTACTTAGCGAGGCTCTCAGTAACTCAGTGAGACCCTGTTTTCAAATAAAGTATAAAATAGGTCTGGGAGTGTAGCCCGGAGGTAGAAATCCCCTGGTTCCATCCTCAGTACCACACACACAGACACACACACACACAGACACACACACACACAGAGACACACACAGACACACACACAGACACACACAGACACACACAGACATACACACACAGACACACACAGACACAGACACACACAGACACACACAGACACACACACACAGACACACACAGACACACACAGACACAGACACACACAGACACACACAGACACACACACAGAGACACACACAGACACACACACAGACACACACACAAAGCTACTTAATCCATCTTATTGTAATAACCCAGACAGACCCCAAAACCTGTACGCAGCAGTATTTATAACAGTAAAATATGGAAAAGAACCTAACTGCGCATCGACACGGCACCATGTACTCTGCTCCATCTGCTCCGGGACTTCACCGAAACCTGAGCGCGGGGCCACAGCGGGCATCACGAAAAGCGCGCGCTGCGTGACCACGAGGTGAGAACGGAAAACGCGAGGTGTCGGGTGGCCATGTCCCCCGCCACTATGCTAAGGCCACACGGCACGACCGTGGCGCCCACCGCCCTCCCGGGCTGCCTGCCGGGATCTAATGGGCTAATGAGAGGAAAACCTGTGCCATGGTGAGAGTGCTACTAACTCCTGATGCTGGCGGTACCTGGCGGGCGCCCGGGGGACGCTCAGCGTGACTCGGGAGCGTGGGACCCCAGGTCACGGCAGCAGGCGGCCACGTGCATCCAAGGCTCTCATCAGGGTCAACACACACCGGGCAGTCAGAGCGACTGCGTGGCATCGAGAGGCCGCTCCTTGGAGGGTCCTCTCCTCCGGGGGTCTTTTCCCCCAGCCAGAGCTGTATTTGGAATAAAAGCTTTGCTTTTTGAAGAGAAAAAGGGTGGAGGGAGAGGAGAAAAAGGAGGCAGGGAGACAGAGACAGACAGAGAGTCACACACGCACTCTCTAAGACACTAACTTCTTCATGGAGCTGGCTCTGTAGCCGGAGGCACCAGACCTCAGGGGCCACCTGAATGCAAGTGCCTACCACCCCATGACGACTCTTTCACACACACCATGTCTCATGGCACTGGGGATTGAGCCCAAGGATATTCCACCTCTGAGCTACAACCCTCTCCTATTTTATTATTATTTTTTTATTTTGAAACATAGTCTCACTAAGTTGTAGAAAGACTCACTAAGTTGCTGAGGCTGGCTGTGAACCTGCCATCCTCCTGCTCCACCTCCAAAGTACTGGATTACAAGTGTGGCCAAGTGCCTAGCTCTTTCCACTTATTATTTTGAAACATAGTCTCGCTAGGTTGTGAAAAGACTCACTAAATTGCTAAGGCTAGCCTTGAGCCTGCACTCCTCCTGCCTCCCTCCTGAGTACTGGGATTACAGGCATGCGCCACTGTGTCCGACCAGAAAGGTGATTTTATAGAATACATTCAGTGTGCCGAGTGGTGACTGTGACCGAGGCCCAAAATGTTTCGGATTTTGGAGCGATCAGAATTTCAGACCTTCAGACGAGGGACGCTCCCCCTACTCCTGGTCGAGAGGAGTCCAGCCCACTTGGTTGCAAACATTTGCTCCAACCCAGGAGTCTGGCAGGTGCTGGGGACCTCCTGCTCGCTCTGGAGAGACGGGACAAGCATCTCAAGGGTACGGCTCCAGAACCCCAGGGGCGGCCCTGCGTCTGGGGGCTCAGGGCGACCCTTGCCTGGTCATCCCCCCTCCTTCTCCTCTTTCCCCGCATGAACCACAACGCATCCTGACCTCCCGTTCTCTGTTGATCCTGCCTCTCAGTCTAAAGCCCACGTCTTCTGTTTTCCTCATGTCCCGAGTCACCCTCTGAGGGTGGCGTTAAACCCTGGGCAGCCTGCAGGTTGCTGCTGGCACCTCTGAGAGCCGAGATGGCCCACGGCGCGAGGGCAGGGGACCACCAGACTGGTGGGAGTGGGCCAATTCAGGCCCTCTGGCGCCCCACCTGGCCCAAGTGCAGACCAGACGCTGGACTTGGCATCAGCATGGCGGGGGGCCCAGAAGAGCCCTCTGGTCCTGTGCAGAGATATTCTAAGCAGGAAATCTGTGCACAATGTTTATAGCGATTCTTCATCACCAGAAACTGGAGACAGCCGGATGTCCTTCAACAGGGTAAGCCACCGGGGGTGTCCGCGCTCCCAGTGCTCAGCCGGAAGCGCCACGCCTCGGGTGGACCTCAGATGGATCACACAGGTCGTGAGACGCCATCCCCAGAGAGGCCCGTGTATGGCGCTCCCCCAGAGAGGCAGGGAGGCCCTTGTCAGAGCCAGGGCCAGGGCAGGTGTGGCAGCGATGTGGAGCCCGAGGGAGTTTTGGGTGATGAAATGGCCCCTAATGAGTGTGGTACTGATTACATGAGTCTACGTGATTTTAAATGTGCTCAAAAAATGTCAATTTTACTGAGTTAATTAAAAAAATAAAAGATAAGCCGGGCGTGGTGGCGCACGCTTGTAATCCCCGCGCTTGGGAGGCGGAGACAGGAGGATCACGCAGGTTCGAAGCCAGCCGCGCGCGCTGGCTTAGGAGACCCTGTTTCTAAATAAAAATATAAAAATAGGTCTGGGAGTGTAGCCCAGAGGTAGAAGGGCTTCCAGGAACCCCAGTACCACCAAAAAAAAAAAATTAAAAAATTAAAAAAAAATAAAAGATAGATGTAGCCACATGCCAAGAACACACACGTGTACAGGCTAAGTCCACGCAGCCTTTTATTTAGAGAAAGGGACCCAGACACGGCAGGGGCCTCGGCCGCATGGCTGGTTGCACCCACCCATCACTGGCCCGACCTGGGTGCTGGGTTTGGTGCCTTTCTTCCAGGATTCTGCTGCCCAAGGAGGTTCTGAAGCCGGTCCCTGACGAGCAGGAGTCACCTCTGCCAGCCCTGAGCATCGCTCCTGCCAGCAGATGGGCCGTCCCTCCTCTGCGGCTCAGCCCCCCGGCGCGGCCACGGGAGCGTGTCTGAAGATACCGTGAGGGCCGGCAGGTGATGTGGGAAAGGAGAGGAGTCTCCCTGCCTCCTCTCGGTCCACAGGGAGGAGGTCGCTGAGTGCACAGGTGCTCCACATCGGGCATGTTCTCATTTCTAAACTAAACATGGTAAGAAGCTGCTAAGATAACAGGAACGGAAGGTGCCACTGTGTAGTGGGGACGACAGGGAAGGAGGCCTGGGGGCGGGGAGGGTTCTTTGCGGGCTCCCAGGCACAGCCCAGCGCCTGGCCTACAGAGGAGAGCACCTCTCAAGCCAAGCCGCCAGTGGCGGCTCTGGGGGGCAACACCTGGCTTGCTCCCGGATGCTGTGCCCTAGCCTGCCATCTGCCAGTCTGTCCCTCTGGGCCTCTGCCCAGGTGGCCCCCACTCAAGGATGACCTGAGCAGGTGCCTGCGTCTGCTTCTCTGTCGGGGAGGGGCGCAGGCACAGGAGGAGCTTGGCAGGGCTGCTCCGAGCAGCTCCACCATGGCTCCCAGCGGCACCCCGGTCCTCAAACGCCAACGTGATGGCCAGAGATGCTTGCTGTCTCCAAAAGGCACACCCTCTCTGGTGGGGGAAGAAGGGTGACTGTTTCCAGGGCTGGTGGGACAGTGGGGGTCTTACTTCATCCCGCCAGAAAGAAAATGCAGCTCAAGCTCCCCTTCCTCCTGCCCCTCGGAGCCTGGCTTCTGGGTCTGCTCCCTGAGCACTGGGAGGGCCCTGGCTGGCGCAGGAGATGGTCACTTCCTGCCCTGAGTTGGGCACCGGTTGCTGCCCCTCCCTTTCCTTACAGATCAAAGTACTGACCCATCATGAACCGGACAGGGGTCCAAGCCATGGAGAACTTAGTGAGCAAGGCCAAAGGGCTTCCTTCTCTCGGATCCAGAGAAGGTTCCAGGAAACAAAGACAGAGAAATGGTCCTTTCTGTCTAAAGGCATTTCAACCCATTCAACATCACCCTGTTGGGCAGTGCAGGGTGCGGCCTGACAGCCCCAACCAAAGGACAGGGTGACCCAGCAACTGGGGCAGCTGTGCCCGTCTCTGCGGGCAGGTGCGTGTGGGGCCGGGAGGAGTGTGAGTTTCCCAGCCCCGTTTTAACCTCTGCACACAGAATCTGGGCTCAGCGGCAGAGACACGCCAGGCTCAGGAAAGCCCAGGGCAAGAGGCGCTGGCTGCAGGAAGCCTGCCCCCCCACCCCGCCTCATTTAATCTGTTTTTCCTAGAGTGATTCACCCGTTTCCCACTGTGACTTCATTTGCGGCAGAATGCAGAGACCTTTCTAAAATCCTATTCCAAGACTGCTTTAATGTGAGAGATCAAACGTGCTTCTGGGGCTCAGCACACCCCAAACATGGCGTGGAAGAGAAGCTCCTCACTCGCCATCCCCGCCCTGATCAGATCACCCTGCTGGGTCCCTCCAGTGATCAGAGAGAAAGGAGGTGGGGGCTGCGGGGACGACGGAGAGGCAAACAGAGAGACAGAGAGAAAAAACAGGTGAAGAAGGACTCGGGCAAACCGCGAAAGGGGGAGAGACAGAGACAGGGGAAGAGGCCCAGATGGACACGTGCAGACTCTGAGGCAGAGAGAGCCAGATGCAGGGAGACCATGCAGGAGAGACCCAGAAAGAGAGAGAGGGAGGGAGAGCACGGCCTCCCGGCCAGAGCTGCAGCAGACAGCTCCACGGGGTGGTCTGCAACATTATAATATTAAACATTATAATATTAACATTATAATATTAAATATAAATTTTAAAGTTTTTTTGTGGTATTAGGGATTGAATCCAAGGGCATTCTACCTCCAAGCTACACCCCCAGCCCTATTTTTTATTCTTTCTTTTTTAAACAGGGTCTCACTAAGTTGCGGAGGGCCTTGCTAAGTAGCTGAGGCTGGCTGTGAACCTACGATCCTCCTGTCTCAGCGTCCCAAGTACTGAAATTACAAGCATGTGCCACCACACCTGGTTCGATTTAAAATTTTTTATGCTATTTGGTAGAGAAGTTAGGTGGGATCATTTTTGTTTTTTTACGATGTTTCTGTCTGTAAAAACTCACTTGAATGAAGGGGTGCAGGTCTCAGACTTCTCAGACGGCCCTGCTGCCGCCCCTCGGTGACCTGGGGAAGCACCCACCACACCTCCCGCCCCACGGAGGCTCAAGGCCAGTTGCCCTCGCTCCCTGGCACATGAGGTGTGGAAGCCGAGCTGGTTTGGGCCGTCCTTTTCTAATAGTGTAAGCATTGCTATTATTTAATATTTATTTGTAATTAAATAAGGATTGCAACTGACTCTCAGAGCACCCCAGGCCCTGAGCTGATGCCCTGCCCTCCTGATCCAATTTACTTCTCCCGTAACGCCTGAGCCGAGCCTCTTATTATCCCCATTGCCTGGATGAAGAAATCCCAAGGCTTAGACAGGTGCGCTGTCACCGAAAGCCACAGAGCCACGGTGGAAGGCCCTACGAAGCCTGCTCCACATTCTCGTTGTGTGGGCCCTCCCCCCTCCCCTGGCTTGCTACGTGGGTATAGACAAGGCCATGGCCTGGGCGTCTCCGAGTGTTCACCATGTTAGGGCCGGGTCCCCAGGGCTGCAATCCTGGTAGTGCTGTGGACCTTTAGGAGGCGGGGCCCAGTGGCAGATCCTCAGGGGCTGGGATGCTCCTGGAAGGGGGTATGGGCCTGGCATCCTCTCCGTGGGCACAGGTTCAAGGTGGGCCTGTTCACTCCTACACACCCTCCTCGTGAGGTGCTGAGCCCGCCCCAACTGGACGGCCCCACCTTGAACCTGAACCTCCCCCGTGAGCCAAATAAATGTCTTTACGTCGTAGCCTCTGGTGGTCTGCGACGCTAGCTGCCTAGCTCAGGGCCCCTCAAGTCACTGCAGCACACTGGGGTGGGCTCAGAGCCCTCCCCGTGCCCAGAGGGGGAGACTCAGTCTACACGACCTCATGCTTGGGAGAGACCCAGGCCACACCTGACGTAGCAAACTGCCATGTCACCCACGCCCTGGAAGAAGTCGGCCAATCCCCACTTCAGGAGGGAGTGGCAAGGGAGGGCTTTACCCACAAATGGGGTTTCCACAGAAGTTACTCGGGGCAGAAAAAACCCCGAGCGATGTCAAAGTAACAGTGAAGCCAGGCGTGGTGGCGCACGCTTGTAATCCCAGCATTCAGGAGGCTGAGACAGGAGGATCTCAGTTCGTGGACAGCCTCAGCTATTTAGTGAGGCCCTCTGCAACTTAGCGAGGCTGTTTCAAAAATAAAGAATAGCTGGGCGTGGTGGCGCACGCTTGTAATCCCAGCATTCGGGAGGCTGAGATAGGAGGATCGCAGGTTCGTGTCCAGCCTCAGCTACTTAGTGAGGTCCTCTGCAACTTAATGAGACCTTGTTTCAAGATAATAAAAAATGGGGCTGGGGTGTAGCATGGAGGTAGAATGCCTCTGGGTTTATCCCCAGTACCACTAAATAAATAAATAAGTAAATAAATAAATAGTACCAGGGAGAGTGTAAAGGGTGCTGGCCGAGGAGTGGGACAGGCTGCTGCGGCCGACCTCTCCTGGACTGTGTCGTACTTAGACAAGATTAGTGTCAGGGTTAGCTGGGACTGGAGGCTCCGGGAGTGGGAGCGGATAGGGCTCTGTAGATAGGAAGGAAAGACTGGGCTGGAGGTGCAGGAAAGGGATGGCCTGTGG
Organism: Muscardinus avellanarius; assembly: GCF_963383645.1. Lineage (NCBI taxonomy): Eukaryota > Metazoa > Chordata > Mammalia > Rodentia > Gliridae > Muscardinus > Muscardinus avellanarius. The sequence continues at coordinate 3,389,402 of NC_137796.1, forward strand.
GGACGCATTTTAGGGAGGGACACTGAGCCTTGGAGCACTCCAGTGACAGGAGGAGCAAAGTCACATGATGGCGCGCACCTTCCGCCCACCGCACTGCCAACCTGGCTAACGCTTGCCCTGGGCTGGGGTCGCCGGCTCAGGACAACAGGAGTGACTGCAGCATTCAGGGCTTGCTTCCCGGCCACGGATGGAGCCCCTGCCGCCCAGGAGCCGGGTGCAGGCGGGGGGTGCGCGGAGGAGCCACACGTGGCCCTTCGCGGCCCAGACACAGTGTAGGGGGGACACACGCCTGGATGGTCAGAGCCGCGTGACAAGCGGCAGGCTCAGCGGCCCAGCAGGAGGAATTTGGTTCTGCCTGGGGAGGTTTTGAGAGATGGCCTTCTTTGGGTCGCCGTGATGTGAGCCGGAGCGTGCTCATCAGGCAAGGGAAGATATTCCTGACCAAGAAAACAGATGGCACCAAGCACCAGGCGTGGGGTGGTCTGATATCCCCCACACAGCTGACTCAGACTGATTCAGACCCCGCCACGGAGTTGGGAAGGAGAAGAAATATTGCCCTGTCTAGCACGGCTTCGGTTCACATTTGGAGATATTCCCCAGGATTTAAAATTGAAGCAAGCGGAATCGATGGCTTTCCGTGCATAATAAAATGTGAGCAGGACTTTTCTTAGTCTGAGAGGCCTTCCTATGTGACAAGAACTCAACACAATTCACACTCCGGTCCTGCCTGGCACGAAGACTTGGGACAATGGGCTGGCCGGTGGGACCAGTGGGAGAGGCCGGGGAGCTGGGGGACTGCGCCGTGATTCTCCAGGAATCCCCCTCCCCTGCAGAAATCAAATTCAGTGTGCCCGTGGAGCCAAGCGTCTGCGGGCTCCAGCTCCTGCTCAGTCTGTCCTTGTAGGAAAATAAATGTTGGGTGGGGAAGTCTAAGGAAAGAGACAGACAGACGGATGGAGCGAGGGAGGGAGGGAGGGAGGGAAAGCTGGGCCTGCACGGAGCGCCACAGTTGCTGGGGACCCATAACCTCTCTGATGGCCACCGGAGCTGAGGGAGCCCTGCGCGGTGCAGCCGGGGCCCGCAGCAGGCTCGCCGTGGCGCCGTCTGGAGCGGGGGCTGCTCCGTGCGCCATAGCGGGGAGGGGGGATCCCTGGCTTCAGCCCACCACGTGAGCAAGCACCACCCGGTTTACGACAACCACAGTGTCCCCAGCCACGGCCCTGCTTGGGAAACCCCAGCCTCTATAAACACCGGGCAACAGCTCCAGAGACTTAACCTTCTCAGCTGCTTCTTTCTTGTCTTGTTATCATCCCCAGATGAATCCCGCAGGACAGCCTCGATGGACCTTTGATACAAACCCCTGGGCAAAACTGCTAACATTCTGAGTTCCAAGGAAGCGTGTACGATAAACCGCCCTGGTTAAAATAGGCTCCGAGTGGCGCAGACCCAGTCACCTCTGGAAGCCCAGCAGAGGGCTGCCTGTTTCGTGTCCTTGGGCACATGCTTTTTTAATTATTCCACAGATTCTACCGCGCAGTTACAGCGTGGCGGGCACTGCTCCAGGTGAACAACAGAGGTGGACCTTCAGCGAGCTTGTGGTCTAGTAGGAGAGCACATTAACAGAACCACGGTCCATCCAAGTGCTACGATACCTAGAGTCAATGGATTACAGCCCAGCAGCCCCAGAGAGCGGCTGCCGCTCAGCCCACGAGCGTGGCTCCTTCACACTGAGACACGCCGACCCCACCAGAGCCAGGCGTCATGCAGAGAATGTAAAGCCGGGCGTGGCGGACCACGCTTGTAATCCCAGCATTCGGGAGGCTGAGACAGGAGGATCGCGGTTTGCGGACAGCCTCAGCTACTTAGTGAGGCCCTTTGTAATTTGGCGAGACCCTGTTTCAAAATAAAGAATAAAAAAAAACAGGGCTGGGCAAACTAGGGAGTATTAGCAATACAAGAGGGACTGCAGATAATGGAGGGGAAACCCCAGCGAAGCTGGAATGGAAGGGTAGGAGAGGAAGAAGGCTGAAGTTGATTAATGGAGGAGCTACATCCCATGGTCAACCTGGACACTCATTGCTGGGGGGGGGAGGGGAGAGGGCACCAAGCACTGTCTGAATGTATGCCATTTTCAACATGATCCACATCAAAATTAAAAATTAATATTAAAAAAATAGGGCTGGGGTATAGCTCAGACATAGAATGCCCCTGAGTTCCATCCCCAGTACTGCAAAAAAAAAAAAAAAAAAAGAGAGAGAGAATGTAAAATATCTCCCTAGTAATGCTTATACTGATTGTTTTAGTCAGTTTTTCTCATGCAGTAGCCAAAATACCTGACAAGCTCAACTTAGAAAAAGAAAGGTTTATTTGGGCTCATAGTTTCAGAGGTCAGGCCATGCCTGGGGGGCCCCAGGCAGAAAGGCTCAGCAGCAAGGCAGAGTGGAGGAAGAGCCACACAGCTCCCGGAGGCGGGAGGCAGAGGGAGTCAGGAAGTGGCCAGGGACAGACAGTCCTCCAGGCCCCGCCCCTGGCCAGCCGCCCTCCGGCCCCGCCTCTGGACGACATGAGCTTTTGGGGGACAGTCCAAGCCCAAACCCTAACACCCACTGTGTGTGGAAAGGATAGCATCGTGGACACACTGGTTAAAAGAGACAGGAGGATCGCGCAGGTTCGAAGCCAGCCACGTGGGCTGGCTTAGGAGACCCTGTTTCCAAATAAAAATGTAAAAATAGGTCTGGGAGTGTAGCCCAGAGGTAGAAGGGCTTCCAGGAACCCCAGTACCACCAAAAAAAAAAAAAAAAAAAAGTCTATTAAAGCCGGGCGTGGTGGCGCAGCTTGTAATCCCCACGCTTGGGAGGTGGAGACAGGAGGATCGTGCAGGTTCAAAGCCAGCCTTGCTGGCTTAAGAGACCCTGTTTCCAAATAAAATATAAAACAGGTCTGGGAATGTAGCCCAGAGGTAGAAGGGTTTCCAGGAACCCCAGTACCACCAAAAAAAGAAGTCTATTAAAATTAATTTTGCCTGTTCCCTTTACTTGACTGATGTGGCCTATGGACAGCCTCAGCTTAGCATGGCTCCCTGGCACCTTTGCTGCGTGGCTCGGTGAGAGGCCTGGGGGCAAGTGCTCCCCTGGCCTGGGGACAGGGAGGCTGCTGCCACTGGAGGATGAGGCCAACAGCCCAGAGAGCGGGGAAGCCGGCGGGCGTGTGGATCTGGCCCACTCAGGAGGCAGTGAGCTGGGTGGTTCCTGGGGTGTGCAAGGGCTGCGGGGCTGGAGCCTGGTCCTGGAGGCACAGGTAAGGATGTGAGATTAAACCCCAGGAGCTGTGGGGTGAGCTGGGGTGTGGGTAAAGATCAGTCTTGGGGTCTGGAATGCTGATGCCCCCTGGCCATTGCACAGAGGGGACTCACGCAACAGGGGAGATGCAGGGCCACCAAGCGGGCGGTGCCAACCCCGGGCCCCCGGGCCTGCGGCCCCTCGGGCTCCCCTGTGAGGCCCCCAAAGGGAGCAGGAGGTGCCGGCGGCTGTGCGTCCTTCCCCGGGTGGAGTCAGAGTCGAAGTTGCTAATACTGCTCACGGCAAACTGCGATGGGGGCGCATGCCCCTTCCTCCCCGGGGGGCAGATACGAGAGGCATTTTCATTATCCCCACTGGGGTGGCAGGCAGGAGCTCCGCCAGCAGGAGGTCCACGTCGGCCTCCCACAGCGCGGGGGCGAGGAGGCACGGCTCATTTTATTAACTGGCTGGTTTTCTATTTCCTTGGTACCACTGCAGAGCAAGCTAGAAATGCCGAGGGGAGGGGTCTCAGGTTTTTCACTGTTGGGACCTCATTCTCGACAGTACCACCTCTCTGCTCTGTTATCGGGGGCCCCGGCCTTGCACCCCACTCCCTGGGCTCGCCGCACCCCTCGGCTGCAGCGGGTCCACGCAGCCCATCCCTCTGGCATCTTCTCCCATCTGCTGCTTCTGCTCTGCCCTCCAGAGTCCTGCTTCCCCAGCTCATGGACCACTTTGCAGCTATGAGTCACCTGCTCTGAGTCACGCCTGGCTGAGATGGGAAGGCCAGGAAAATGTCTCGGGTGCACCTGGCTGGAAAGGACGTCACTGGCCAGTAAGCGTGGGGGCGTGCGCCGAGCAGGGCTGGTAATTAAGGGAAAAATGCATCCCCTGTCCTCCTCCCCTCCAGTGTGCCAGCTCGCCATCTTGCTGGAAGTCATCCCCAGGCCAAGCTCTTGGCCGTCCACTTCGACTTTAGAGGAGGGTGAGGGTTTCTGGAAGGAGCCAGACAGCCTCAGGGAGGAGAGGGGCCCAGCCCCAGGCTCTGCCCCACCACGCACAGACCTCAGCAGCAGCCCCGCCGCCCTTTCCACCCGAGAGCTCCACAGACCCAGCTCTGCCCGGGCACCAGACAGGAGAGGCAAGAAGGGTCCCAGGCAGAGGGGGCTGGGCGAGCCGCGCAAGGAAATGCAGGTGCGGCCCAGACACGGTCCTGGGTCAAGAGGCCATTAAGATAGAGCAGGTGCAGTTCAAGTAGGGTCTGCAGCCAAGGCCGGAAGGAACACCACGCGAGCCCCACCCTGCGGCCAGAGGTGCGCCCGGGAGGGGACAGCGGGAGGAGGAGGGGCCCGAGGGCACCCCACTTTCTCAGCACCGAGTAAGGAGTAAAAACATCTACAATAAACGGGAACAGAGACAGATACAGGCTACCACAGAGATGAACTGAAAATGAACGTAGGCACAGAAGACCACACAGCACGTGATGCCATCTACAAAAAGCCCGGAACAGGCGCGTTCGTAGACGGAAGCAGCTGCGGGGCTGCGGGGCTGCGGGGCTGGGGGAGGGGCCTGGCTGCTGCGGCGGGAGCTGCTGCTTCTTTGGGGTGATGGAAAGGTTCTAAAATTAGCCCATGATGGTGATGGTGCTCCGCTCGGTGACGCTGCTAAAGATAATTGAAATGGGTGAATTTCACTCTGTTAAAACAGCTCAGTAAGCTGTGAAAAGAAAGGACAAGACAACGGAGGGAAGAGGAGGAGGCTGTTTGAAGTCTAAGAGGAGGAAGGTCCATCGCGGGGCTGCGCCATCTCAGGCGGGAGCTCTCATCCTACGACTGGGGAGACTGAGGCAGGGCTGAGAGGTCCCGCCAGTCAGCTGGGTCAGAGCCAGGCAGGGCTGGGGACCAGGCCTTCCAAGGCACCGGCCGACCGTCGCCCTCCCTGGGCCGGGAGAGGCCGTGAGAGGAGACTCAGTCAGCTGGGACCGAGGGCTGGCTGGGCCGGGGGCAGGGGCAGGGGAGGACCTCACAGACGGGCCGGGCTGCCAGCTGCTGCTCTCGGAGGGAAGGGGCCTGCTGGGGCCTTGAAGGCGAATCCAAGGGCCCCGAGGAGGCCAGGGCAGGCCAGGACCTGTCTCAGGGGTGTGCCCACAGGGTGCACCCTGGCAGCAGAGTGGACAGGTGAAGGGCTGGGCCTCCTGGACCGGGGTGGAGAGGAGAGGTGCTCCGCTCTCCCTGCCTTGGCTTCTCATCAGGGAACTGGGATGGTCGCTGTGGCCACTTCAGGCTGCTGCCCTGAGGGCCCAGGGGACCCTGCCGGGAGCGACACAGAGTAAACCCCAGACACAGGAGCCAGGGCAGCGGCTGGACAGTGTCGCGCCTCAGGAACCAGCACACTGCCATCCACCTCCTTCCTGTGGGTCCTGTCCCTGCCTGGTGATAGGGAACCGGGCGCTGAAGCCGCCGCTGGGGGAGGCACTTCCTTGCACCTGTGTGCACCCAGAGCATCCCTTCCAGCACCTTCTCCCAGCCAAACACAGCTTTGAACATAGGGTCCAGCCAGGGCTCAGCAAGAAGGGGTTTGAAAGGCAGGAGGGAAGGAGGTGGAGAGGGGGGATGACCGCATGTGGAGACGGAGGGAGCTGTGACCGGCTCTCTGCAGGGGACGGTGCCCCACAGGGACTGCCACCTGGGCAGGGCAGGAGACAGGTAGGACCCCAAGAGGAGAGGCAGGCCTGCTTTCCACTGACACCTCCCATGTGAATGTGCAAGGCTAACCTAGTTCAAAACTACAAGAAAGCTGGGCGCACACTTGTAATCCCAGTACTTGGGAGGCTGAGACAGGAGGATTGCAGGTTCGACACCAGCCTCAGCAGCTTAGTGAGGCTTAGAGTAACTTAGTCTGTGTCCAAATAAAATATAAAATAAATCTGGAGGTGTAGCTCGGAGGTAGACGACCACTGGGTTCCATCCACAGAAAAAAAAAAATCCCACAACAAGTAAAATAAATCTAGCCGGGTGCGTGGGGAGCCTGGTGAGGCCGAGCCTGCATATGAAGTTGTGGGAGGTGAAGAGCCCTGGCCGGGGCCCCTGGCCTGCCTGCCCGCCCCACTCGGGCAGCTCTCAGCCCCAGCCAGACAGCAAGCCCAGGCCTGGCGTGGCACAGGGCCTTGCAGCTCATGATCTGACCTCAGGGGCAGGAGCCTTGTCCCAGGGAGGGCCCCGCGGAGGCCAGCGAGGAGCCGGCTTCCTGTCGGGAAGGGCCAAGTCCGCAGGTGTTGGCGTTGTGATCCAAAAGCAGAGACTCGTCTTCAAGCCTCACCCCCGGGGCGTGGTGCGGGTACAGGCGCCCTTTCTCAGACCCCTGGCCTCTGACCCTGACGCCTGGAGGACCACAGATGCTCCCCCTAAAAATGGCCAGAGCCGTCTCATTATTCCCCAAATAACCCTCTACCTTCTGCCAGTTTCCACTAAATCGTCATTGGAGCCGGGCGCGGTGGCGCATGCTTGTCATCCCCGCGCTTGGGAGGCGGAGACAGGAGGATCGCACAGGTTCAAAGCCAGCCTCAGCTACTTAGTGAGGCTCCCAGCAACTTAGTGAGACCCTGTTTCCAAATAAAATAGAAAATAGGTCTGGGAGTATAGCCCGTAGGTAGAAAGCCTCTGGGCTCCACCCCCAGGACCACCACTAAAACGTCATTGGATCTTGAAGTTGGAAAGTTCCATAGGTTGAACTGTGCCCCCTTCCAAAATAAAATGCTGACGCCCCCGCCCCCAGATCCTGGAAACGTGAACTTATGTGGAAACGGGCATGATGATGAAGGCCAGGTCATACCGGGGGAGGCTTGCTCTAAGTCCCGTCTGCTTGCCGTTCGTGTAAGCCGAGTCGCAGGACGCAGCGCAGAGGGACGGGGCGAGGGCTGACCCTCAGAGGGGCGGTGCACGACTGCAGAGGCGCAGGCCCTCGGGGGTCACAGCTGCGAGTAGAGGGCACCAGCCCGCCACCACCCAGGCTGGAAAGAGGTGTGCGCGTGCACACACACACACACACGAGTGTGTCCTGGAGAAGCAGCTGGTCCTGCTCACACCTTGAAATCTCATCTCCAGAAGCCAGAGAGAATACATTTATGTGGCCGTGAGCCTTCCAGCTGTGGTGCTTTGTGACAGCTGCCCCGACTCACGGAGAAGATCACGGGCTCCCTGCCCATCCCCCAAGTCCTCAGGCCCAGTGGTCAGCCGGCCAGCTCTGCCTTCCTGCCCCTGGCGAGGAAAACCAACTGTGCATCCACAGGTGGTGGCTCCTCTCGCCAAGAAAGGCTCTGACTGCTGTAAAAACCGCTCCTTCAGCAAGCATTCCTGCGCACCTACTATGTGCCGGGTGCTCTTCTGAGCACTACTGATGAGCAGCACACGAGTGACAGGCAACAGAAGCACTCTTAAACAAAAGGGCAATTTCTCATACTGTTATGAAGAAAATAAAGCAATAAGATATGCTAGAGTTTGTGGGCTGGGGACCTGAGGAAAGGAACGTTATTTTGATTGTTAGGGGAGGTCTAGGGGAGGATGTGGTACAGGAGCAGACCTGAATGACACCACGGGGGCCATGGGAAGTGTGACAGGAAGGGCAGCCAGTACAAAGGCCCTGGGGCAGAAGGTCGTAGGCTTGCTGGAGACCCAGGAGAAGGTGGGGCCTTTGTGAGTGGCAGTGGCAACAGCTGAAGTCAGAGAAAGAGACGGGAGCTGCCAGCGGCCAGGTGTGGTCACCTGGTCACACCTGGCAGGGAGAAGAAGTGTGGACTTCCTCCCAAGGGGACTGAGGAGCTGCGGAGAGGCAATGACAGGGCCACCGCGCTCCAAACGGAGGCCTTTCTAACCATCACATCTATCCTCTGGTTCTTGGGATCTTGTCAACGCCAGCTCCTGGGATCAGCCTCACTCCTGGCCTGTCTTCACCCTGGGACAACTTGCCACAAATGTGCGTGCCCCGGCCAGGAGAACGCATGGCACCCAGAGCACGGAGCAGACGGGACCCTCCCCTGCAGACCACTACCTCCACGCTGTGCCCACCACCGCCACAGACCTGTCCAAAGCACCGGCAGCCATCCCCCAAGTCCAGGGCAGGCTGTCCAAGTCCAGAGAGTGGAATAAAAGCTTGTTCTTCCCTAAGGAGAGTAGCTGTGCCCTCGAAGAAAGAACAGGGCTAGAACCCTCTAGCTATGAAACACCGCGGGGACACACACACCCCTGGGCACCCCTCTGGCTGCACCGCGTCTTCTTCCGGGTGGAGGCTAAGGATGGCAGAGGCCACACCCCCGTGCCACACGATTTGGAAACACCGGGCACTGGGGCAGATCTGACTTCCTCCCAGATTGCTCAATGATCATAAACAAATCTGAGTTGACACGAAGGGGGAAGGTCGCTAATGCTGGTGGGCAGGGCCGGGAGGTGACATCCACCGGAGCCCTCCCAGGATACCTGGCTGTGTTAACCCTTTGCTTCCCGTCGCTAAGTGGCTCGGGCGAGTCCTCTTGGCTCCCAAGCACATCCTGGAGAGGGACCATGAGCTGGCTGAGCACCCAGCCAGCAGGAAAGCGGGGTGCTCACCGGCAGGGACTTCCCTCCTCCCTTTCCAGTTCCTTCCCGCTCTAGACAACTTTTTTTTTTTTTTTTTGGTGGTGGTGGTACTGGGGTTCCTGGAAGCCCTTCTACCTCCGGGCTACACTCCCAGACCTATTTTTACATTTTTATTTGGGAACAGGGTCTCCTAAGCCAGCGCGCGCGGCTGGCTTCGAACCTGCGCGATCCTCCTGTCTCTGCCTCCCAAGCGCGGGGATGACAAGCGTGCGCCACCACGCCCGGCTGGACAACTTTTAAGGCTGCCTCAAACCACATGCATCCGAAGCTCTGGCATCGGGGTTCTGACATTTCTTTTTAACCTGGTTCTTTTCCTCTTCTCAAGGAGGCAGACGGGGGCGAAGGACAGAGAGGGGCAGGCAGGAGCATGACCTGCCCACCTCCAACGTTCCCTAGCACTGTCCTAAGCAGACCCCTCGCCACTTGGGGCTACCATAAGGCACCTTGACTTTGGGGAAATCAAGTTACCGTCATAGAGGGGAGCCACAGCTAGTGTGTGGAGACCCCCTCTCCACGGATGCGGCTTGTGATCTGTTCACGGCTGGGGACGGCTCGCTGCCTGTGGTGTGACATTACCTAAGGGCACAGCCCATCTTCACAGTCACCAACACGTGCCGTCCAGAGACCCAAAGACGGAGCTTTGGAGATTCAGCTCCGGAACCGCACCGGGGCTCGGGATAGCCCGCCCACCTCCAGCCAGCAGCTGCCTGCGCCCGAGTCCTAGCCGCCTCTTCAGCACAGAGAGGAAATCTCATCTCACGGGTGGGCTTTTTCACGGAGCTGACCTCTTTCAACAGCCACGGCCCTGCGCTTCAAAGACGTAAACAGTCCTATTCCTGAACCAAGTGGAAATTAAAATAGCCGACAGCCGCAGGGAGACACTGTGAACAAAAGGGGAGCGTACACTTCCCAACGGAGGTGTGGGAGAGATGGCAGGAACCCACGCGCACCCACAAAACCAGGCTTTTTTCTTTTCTTTTAATTTCCCTTGGTCCTTTGCTGGGCGTGGTGTTAAGCAGGCGGGCTGCCCTGCTCCTAGGTTGTGGGCCGACGGGGCCTCCAATCAGGTGCACCTGGAGCTTCAGCCCCTGGCTGCGAGGTGGAGGGAGCCTGGCCGTGAGGCCTGGTCCTGACAGCTGTCAGCCTCTAACACTGACTCACCGCGTGGGGTGCCCCACCTGTGCCAGCTCACAGGTGAGTTCCTGCTCGTCCTGCAGGTTGGCACTCGCGCCTAGCGCTACCTGGCGAGAACGGGGAGCTGGCCAGCGCCCACTGCGAAGCCGCCCTCCTCCTTTTCATATTCACATCTAGGCAACCCCCAACCCAGGGCGAGAGGGAGGCACACCCGCTCCAGGAAGCCCAAATCCTGTCCTTGCCAGGGATCCTAGAGAGTGGCTCAGTCCGCCGGAACCAGCTGTCCTGCGGGGCCTCTGAAACTGCATGCACGTGCCCTCCACAGACCTATTCCCTCCCTGCCCACGGAGAGCGGAGGGGAGCCCTGTTAGCACCTGAGAGCTGACAGGGTGGCCACTGGGCCAGGGACCCCTCCCTTCACCCCAGGCAGCTGGAGAACCCCCACACACACACACACACAAACACACACGGCATGTGGTCCTGCTTCCATGCCCCTAAGCCCCTCCCCAGCATGGCCTTCCGAGAGTTGGGGGGTCTTCTTCCCCCAAAAGGAGAAATCTGCTCCATCAGAAGCCACTTAGGCCACCTCTGTCAGGGGAGGCCCCCCAGGCACCTGCCCGGCCCTGCCCCCAACCCCCACGCCAGCCAGGACCCGCGGAGCCCCCGAGGCCGCCCCTCCAGGACCACGCTCTGGTCATCCTCGGGCCCCTCCATCCCTGCCCCCACCCAGCCGCGGCGGGGGGACCCTGCGCTCGCGGAATCCCATCTGTCAGCCGTCGCGGACCCGGCGCCCCGGCCCCCGCCCCGCGTCCCGCACCCCCGGCCCCCGCGAGCCCGGCCCTCTCACCGCGGCGGCCGGCCGGCGGAGCACCGGGCAGCAGGCGGGAGGACGGCGCTGTCGGTCGGTCGCCGGCGGCTGCGGCGACTGCGCTGCCCGCTAGCAGCCGGGTCCTTCCCCGGCCCGCGAGCTGTCAGTCAGCGGGAGCCCCGCCCCCGGCCGCGCAGGCGCGCCCCGCCCCCGCCACGTGACCGCGGATCCGCGGCGCTGAGGGCGCGGGGCGCTGCCCCGGGGCCTCTGGGTCCCGTCGGTTGCCCGGCGACTCGGCCCGGGAGAGGCCAGCGCTGGGAGCCGGACCCACGATCTGCCCTTGGGTGCTCCTGGGCCTCGGGCTGCCCATCTCTCAAACAGGAGTGCCCATGCCCGCCGCGGGCCCCAGAGCCCCGGGGCAGGAAGGTGCAAGCCTTCTAAGAGTCCAGCCGAGGCTGCAGGAGGGCAGCTGAGGCCGCCTCACCTGCTGTGTGTGTATAGAATTGGGGTTGGGCCCAGGGGCATTCTATCTCCAGTTACACTCCCCAGCCCTATTTTATTTTTATTTTGAAACCGGATCTTGCTAGGTTGATGAGTCTCACTACTTGCTGAGGCTGTCCTTGAACCTGCGACCCTCCTGTCTCAGCCTCCCAAGTGCTGGAGTACAAGAGTGCGCCACCACGCCCGGCTCGGTTTAAGGACAGGGAAATGCCACTGCAGCTGCTCCAAAGCGCAGGGTCTCTTCATAAATGAAACAAGGCCGACGCGCGGCCATTCCATTTCCTGCCCACCTCTCCAAACTAAAAAGGAAAGGTTGAGAAATAGGGCCTAGAAACCGGGTGTGGTGGCCAGCGCTTGTCATCCCAGCATTTGGGAGGCTGAGGCAGGAGTATTGAGGTTTGTGGCCAGCCTCTGCTACTTAGCCAGGCCCTTTGCAACTTAGTGAGACTTTGTTTCAGAATAAAGAATAAAAAATAGAGCTGGCGCTGTAGCTCAGAGGTAGAATGCCCCTGGATCCATCCCCAGGACACACACACACACACACACACACACACACAAAGTGCCTCCTCTGGAAGTTTTTTTATTTCTGGAAGGGAGGAAAGAAATGAACAGCCCTAATGACTTGGGGTGCCCGTCACACTTGGTTCCAGCGCCCAGAGAGCCCAGCTCTGCCGTGATGGCTGACTCCTCATGCTTTTAACTTTCCAGAGCGGCGAGCAGCCTGCAGTGCTGTCAGGGGTGGCTTCTCTGACTTGTGGGAAAGCGGGCTGACTGCCCAAGTTCCCTGGGGTCCCTGGAGTCGGGTCTCCTGTGGAAGGGGCAGTGCGCGGTGAGGCCCACCTGGAGCTATGCTTTGGCTTGGAAGAGCGGAAGGGAGCGAGCGTGAAGGCGCGTGCGTGGGGAGCTGCAGTTCCATCGGGGTTTGGGGCCCTTCAGCACCACAGCTGCTCCTGGCCCGTCAGAGTTGCGGGGCCAGCTGAGCGTGGCCATCGCAGGGGCTGGTTCCAGCACGCCCAAGCTCGGTGTGCCCTTGGGGTGTACGGTGGCCTTCCTTCCCTCTGCCGGCGCTAGAGAGAAGCAGGACGGCGCTGGTCTCCCGGGGGCTGTGCGCAGAGTCCTGCAGGATGCAAGCGCTGTCAGGCAGAACTGGGAGGTGGAAGAGCGCCTGCTCGGGGGGGGGGGGGGCTGCCATGACCTTGGCGATGCCAGCTGCTCCCAGAAAATGGGGGAAATGTGAGCTCATCCAGGGACAGGCCGTGTTTGGGGGAACACAAGCCCTCTGCCCACTCCACATAGATCTTGCCAGAACGTTGGACAGAGGCGTGTGAACATGGCCGCTCTGAGAAGAGGAAGAGAGAGTTCTGCAAACCACAGACCAGCGAACTTGACACTGGGCCCGGGAAAGACGCAGCACAGATGACTCACGAAAAACATCTGTGACCCCTTAGAAGAGGAAGCACCGAAGACAGAGCCTGTGCCGGCCGCCACCCCAGCTCCTGCGGTGCCCTTACCGATGTGGACTGACTGTACCCAGGGCGTGCGCCCGGGTGCTTCAGTGTGAGGGGCAGAAGCCCCGTTCAGGTTGGTTCTTAAGAGGGAAGGCGCTGGCGCACCACCAGCACAGGGCTGCTCCTCCACTCCGATCCTTCTTACAGACCAGCCTCAAACAGCTCCAGGTGTCCACCATCCCAGCCTCACGGCCCCCGTGGAGAACAGGACTCTGTTTCAGTTCTCCCAGCCCGAGGCTGGGTTTGATCTGAATGGACTGACCTCACTCACAGGCTTGGCCCCTGAGCCCATCTCTGAGGCCAGCTTTTTGGGATAAGTGGACAGGGCAGATCTGGATGGAGTGAGGGCTGGCCCCACCGGTACCAAGGCCCTCTCCTTGAGAGCAAGGGAGGTGCTCCCAGGGGAGCTAAAGTGCTCTTACCAGGAGAAGGGATTCTGGACAGGCGGGAGAGAGAAGCGGCTGAGAGGAGGCGTTTGCTAAGGAATCTCGGGGTGCTGTGTGAGCAGCATGAAGTACGTGGGAGGGGCAGGCCGTTACCAGCTGGCTGGGAGGCCCTGGGGCCAGTGGATGTGTCCAGGAAGGTGCAGTCCGCGTACCGTGTGGTACCCGCCTCATTTTCCCTGTTCGTAAATAACCACTGCACACCTAGGGACTTACAGAGTCACGTTTATTACCTTAAGCTCTGGGGTTGGGCCCCAAACCAGGCTTCGGGCGGGCACTTCCTCCTGGAGCTCGGGAGCGTCGGTCCTGGCCTCTCTCTGCCGCCGTTGCTGGGGTGCCTGCGGCCGCTCGGCTTCTCCCTCACCGCGGTCAGCTCTGCAGCGCTGCCAGTGTGTGCGTCCCCTCAGAAGCCGCGGGAGGCACCAGCCGGGCACCTTTGCTAGCAGCTCCACCCTGCGCCAGCGGGCGGCTGGCGATGTGCTCAGCTCACTCCACCGTAAAGGTGCGAGTCTGTGGGGGCTCCGTGGTTATTTAAATGTCCCATATCCCATCAGCAATGGCGGCCTCTGGTGGCTGCAAGGTGCTGAGCTTTTACCGCTGCTGCTATGCTACACTGACACCCGCACACCTCCATGCGTGCCCGCCGCCTTTTCCGGCTGTTCCACAGAACAGCCGGCGTGACCCTCAAAGCCCAGGGCCGTGGGCTCCCCCGCGGGTCCCCTGCCCCTCGGTCAGGCCGCCTGACCAGCCTCCGCGGCCTGGCCAGGCCTCTTTTCCCTTTGCCCTCCACACAGCTCCTCCCCCTCAGGGCCCCTCGCCTGGGCCTTTGCCCGGACCCCCTCCCCACCACCCACACCTTGGCCTAACTCCCTCAAGCTTTGCGCGTGACCCCAGACCAGGGCAGACTCCCACAGGCGCCACCTGGCATGGGACAGCTTTCCCTCTGTGGAATGCAGCTTGTCATCAGGACGTGTACATGGCGGTTCGACTCCACGCCCCATGCCGGGGGCTGGCCTGGCCCGTGTGTCCCAGGGCAGAGCTGACTCATTAAATACTACCCAAGTGAATGTGTCAGTGAAGCCAAGGCGGGGTACAGGAGGGCCAGAGGGCTGGCCTTGGGCTCAGGCATACACGCCAGGGCCTATGCCCTGCAGATGGGGGTGGTCCTCACTTCAGGGGGACCAGTCTGAGGCCAGAGCTGCCTCTGCCTTGGTCCTTCCCGGGCCTACCTGCTTCCTCATCCGTCCCAGGAGAGGGATGTGAGGCTGTGGAGCCCCTCCGCGGCAGGACACAGGCCAGGTCTGCACCTGGCTCCTGCCTCTGGTCTCCTGGCTGTGTGGCCTGGGTGGAGCCCTCGCTCAGCCCTCTGGGCCTGCGTGTCTGTAAAGGGACCAAGCATCCTGTGCTCACGCAGCCAGTCGAGGCGTGTTTACTGAGGGCCCACTTTCGGCAGGCACAGGAGATGCAGGGAGCAAGGCCGGTGTAATGCCACGCCCGCTGCGAGGCTTAGAAGATGAGGGCAAGGTGGACGAGAGAGGGGTCTAAGGGGGGCCAGGGAGGAAGAGGCCCGAGACCGCTGAACCCAAACCCCGAAGGCACAGCTGAGTGTGGGCTACATAGGGAGGTCTACCCAGCAAGGCCGGCCCGCGGCAGGCGAGGCGTCCACTCAGGCAGCAGCACACCTGCGTCCCGGCCCAGCAGGCTCTGCCACGGGCGAGGCGAGGCGGCCCAGTGCAGGAGCGCGTCACGCCGCTCTGGACTGGACTTCCTGGGCCTTGCCCAACACCGCAGGGTGTGGAGTTTCAGTGGCCTGGCCTCCCTAATCTGGTTGCTGGCAAACTCAACACCACAACCCTGGTAGAAAGAGTGAGAAGCCACCCCAATACCTCCCCAGAACAAATCTGATTTTCCACTGGACAACTTCTGGCTCGCCGCTCGCTCTCTGCCGCCATGAACTGAAGCGCAGGAAACAGTGCACAGCGCCGGGTGGACTTTTACAGAGGGAACACCCTGCAGCCAGCACCCCAGACCAAGCCGTAGAAACACACCAGCATGCCCTGCGCCGGCACGCCCTGCCCGCTCAGCTCAGGCCCGCCCGTGCTCACTGCGGGCTGTGCAGCACGCCAGGTGTCTGGCTCCCTCTACCCAGTGGCACACCTGGGAGCTGGGTCTGCCCTGTGTGGTCTGTCCGTTCACCCCATGGCAGCCTGCTGTATGAATAGGCCAGTGTATTTCTTCATCCTGGAATTCATGGACATTCAGGTTATCTCAGGTTTGGGACGTCAGGAATGGTGCTGTATGAGCATTTCTAGCGCAAGTCTTGGGTAAACATGGGCGTGTGTGTGTGTGTGTGTGTGTGTGTGTGTGTGTTCAGTTTCAGCAAATACCACCCTTAGCCCAGGAGGTCTGCATGCACGCTCCCCAGCGTATGGAAGCCCTGGCTGGCCCGCGTGTGCCCACCTGCGGTGTGTGTTCACGCGGCGTGAGTGGGCGTGTGACTCGCATTTCACTGTGGCTTAAGTTTGCGTTTCCCTGATGACTAATGAAATGAGCACTTGTTCTTCTGTTTTGGACATTCTCTTTAGTAAAGAACCTGTCCAAGTGTTTTGCTGATCTTTCTTAAGTGTTTTAAATTATACTGTTCTGCATTTAAAGCGGGCTGCGGAGGGGTGTAGCTCAGCGGTGCACCCCTGTTTAGCCCGCACAGACCCTGGGGCCGATCTCCAGAGCCGTCCCCTCCCCAAATGCAAAGCCATGTATGATCGTGACTAGAAACTAAAGCAACAGGCATACTTTTGGTGCCAGGGATTTGGTGCCCAGGGGCATTCTATCTGAGCTATATTTTCAGTGCTTTTACCTTTTATTTTTTCGAAACAGTGTCTTACGAAGCTGGAGCGTCTTGCCAAGTTGTTGAGGCTGGTCTTGAACCTGCAATCCTCCCGTTTCGGCCTCCAAAGTACTGGTATTACACGCATGTGCCAACATGCCTGGCTCAAACCTATTTCTTGAATATATTAGTATTCTCCATGGATATAATCTATACATATAAGCATATATGTATGTGTGTGTATATGTAACTCAACCTTTTTACTCACAATTTTATACCACAGACTTAATATGAAGACTAAGTATCGACTCATAAGAATCAGATTCTCTTCACAATTGCACACACGGCTCTCCGTGTGAAGTACAACATACTCTACTGATCCACTGCTGGGCGTCAGGGTGCTGCTAGTCTTTGCTTCTGCACACATCCTACTGTATACCACGTGCAAACACCTCTGTGCACACAGGTGGGTCTACTTGTAACTGAGTTCCTAAGTGTAGGGCAGTCAGTCCAAGGTGTACTCAGATCTGTGTTGGTTTTGGTAACTGGTTCAGCAAAGAGCCAACTGAATTCATACTTGCACTACTTTGGGCTGCCTCGCCAGCACGGGGTTTAACTAGCCTTTAGTGCCGTGCCAAGAATCGAACCAGGGCCTCGTGCACGCCAGCCAAGCCTCTGACCACTGAGCTACATCCCCAGCCCTGTCTACAATGTTCTGAGACAGGGCCTCACTGAATTGCTCAGCCTGGCTTAGAATTTGCAATCCTCCTGCCTAGGCCTCCCAGGTAGCTGGGATTACAGGCCTGCACCACTGCACCCAATACAATCAACCTTTTTTTCTCTTTGCAAACAGGCGCAGGACACCTCCTTGTGCTTGGAGCTTGCATTCGCTCGGGGCACTCTGGCTGAGGCTGGGTATCCTTCAGGTTGGAGCGCAGCAGTTGTTTCTGGAGGAGTGCACGGTAGGCAAGTCCTTCACCACAGAACTATACTCCAAACTACCCGTCAAGTTGAACTTTTATTATTTTACAGAACCCGGGATCGAACCCGCAGCCTCACAAATGCTAAGCACGCACTCCAAGACGGAGCTACGTCCTGAGCCTCCTTCTTAATTGTGTGAGAGAGAGTCTTGCTAAACTGCCCAGGCTGGACTCAAAAGTGCAGTCCTTCTGCTATGGGCTCCAATTGGCCAACCAGCTGGGGTTACGGGCCTGAACCTCCAAGCCGGGCCCTGTAAACTTCTCCTTTTTTTTTTTTTTGTACTGGGGATTGAAACCAAGAGCATTCTACCTCCAAGCCACACCCCCAGCCTTTTTTATTTTGAAACAGGCCCTCACTATGTTGCTGAAGCTGTCCTCAGACCTGAGATTCTCCCATCTCAGCCTACCAAGTACTGGGATTACAGCTGTGCGCCACCACGCCGGGCTTCCACGAGATTTTTTTTTTTTTTTTGGTGGTACTGGGGTGGAACCCAGAGGCTTTCTACCTCCGGGCTATACTCCCAGACCTATTTTATATTTTATTTGGAAACAGGATCTCACTAAGTTGCTGAGAGCCTCACTAAGTAGGTGAGGCTGGCTTCGAACCCGTGCGATCCTCCTGTCTCAGCCTCCCAACCGCGGGGATGACAAGCGTGCACCACCACGCCCGGCTTTCCATGCTGAGACAGACAGGGACTGCCATGGTGGAACAGAGGCTGGGTCGGGGAGTGAACCCAGAGCCATGACCTCTGACCCGCTGCAGCATGGCGGGTGCCCCTCCCCAGGGCGGTGCTGAGACCCTGGAAAACCACAGAGTGCTCACACACGTCCAGTGTTACTGAGAGAAACCCACGTCATCTCTCACCTCACCTGTTTAGTGAGTTTAAAAGTCACTAAATCTGGAGGTCCCGCAGCGGGGACAGGTTCCGAGCCTCCCAGGAGCTCTGCTGCGGTCGCTCCTCTGGCCGTGGGCTTGAAGCTGACAGGGGTCAGGCTGAACACACGGGCTTGTCGCTTGGGCCGCATGCTGGGGTGACGATGGGGTCATGGGATCTGGCTCCTTCGCTGGCCGCCCCGCCCTGCCTTCATCTAAGCCCTTCAGCCCTACCACAAGGTCCAGACTGAACCACGGGGCGGACGTTCGCGCCGCAGGACGCTGCGAACCAAGGAGCATCCTGGGACCCGCGCCTTGGCGGTGGAGTGACTCGACGCAGCCTCTGAGACCGCGTGAGCCAGTTCTCACTGCGTGGCCACTGCCAGGGAGGGGCAGCCTCAGCGCAGGGAGACTTCCTGTGGCTCCGGTGCGCTCGGCGGGCTCAGGGCCCGTGGTGAGGCCGAGCCGAGGAGGGAGGTGAGGGAAGAGCCAGTCACCTCGGGCCAGCCGGGAGGCTGGGTGGGGGCAGAGACAAGCTACATCCCAGGGGCCTACGCCCAGGAACCCACTGCGGCCAGGAGGCCCACCTCCGACAGTAAAGCACCACATTATTATGCCATCAGTGACGCCAGGGCCCTCATGATCCAGTCTCTTCCCCAAAGCCCCCCTCTAAGCGTGGCCCAAGCCTCCCATAGGATTCTCTGGGGACGCTTAGATCCAAGCCCAGCACACCAGCAGACCCACACAAGCTGGCACGCCCTGTCCAGGACAGCCGGGTGCCTGTGGGTGCTGTCCCCCGCGGAGGCTGGGTAAAGCCTGGCCTGCGTGTACTGCTTGACCCAATTCCCCGACTATGTCACGGACTCCACCCTTCCTGTCTCCATCAGCACAATTCTCGTTATAGGCCCTTCAGCGAGGACAGGATTTTAAGTTACAATAAAAAGCTGTAATGGTAACTAAAAATAAGATAAAACCAGACTAACTTAAGTGTAGAAACTGATATGCGAATAAGTCTGAGATGTCCCAAATGTATCTGCCAGGAGGAGCATGGAGGGGAAGAGGAGAAGGAGGCTAATACCTGAAAAGCTATGGGTGGGGGGACAAGGCTAGTTCACATTTGCGACCGCATGCTAAAACCTTACGTTAGATCAGATCGAGACCCACCAGCAGCCGGGCGAGGTAGCACTCATTTGTAATCCCAGTACTTGGGAGGCTGAGACAGGAGGATCCGGGTTCGTGGACAGCTTCAGCTACTTAGTGAGGCCCTCCACAACTTAGTGAGACCCTGTTTCAAAATTGAGAATTAAAAATAGGGTGGGGGCCGGGCGTGGTGGCGCACGCTTGTAATCCCCACACTTGGGAGGCTGAGACAGGAGGATCGCGCAGGTTCGAAGCCAGCCTCAGCTACTGAGTGAGGCTCTCAGCAACTGAGTGAGACCCTGTTTCCAAATAAAATATAAAATGGGTCTGGGAGTGTAACCTGGAGGTAGAAAGCCTCTGGGTTTCACCCCCAGTACCACCAAAAAAAAAAAAAAAATAGGGCTGGGGGTAGAGTTCAGAGGTAGAATGCTCCTGGGTTCCATCCCTGGTACCACCAAAAAAAAAAAAAAAAAAGACCCACCATCAACCCCAACCAATCGGGAAGCCACAGTCTCTTCTCCAGGGGCTGCCCTCTCACTTTTGCTCCCCACCTCTCTTAGCTAGCCCTGTGGGTTCAATGCCAAAAGCTTAGAGTTCCTTCTTCAGTTTTTCATTCAGGCTGGAGGGCCAGGCTTTGCTGCGCGAAGGCTTCCCGGCAGCCGCAGACCCGGCACACTTCTGCCTGCGGAGCGCTCAACGTGATCCCCCGTTGATGGGAACATCTTCAAGTGCAAAGCCCTTCAGACCCAGACAGTCTGCTCCTTTTTGTGGTCAGAGAATCTATCAGAGGTTTTCCCAAAGCATTTCTCATGAAGCAGTAAATATTCAAGAGAACTAGCCGAGTGTGGTGACACAGGCTTGTAATCCCAGTACTTAGGAGGCTGGGATAGGAGGATCACGGGTTCATGGCCAGCCTCAGCAACTTAGGAAGCCCTCCGCAACTTACTGAGACCTTGTTTCAATATAAAAAACAAAGCAATGGCAACAGAAAACCAGGGCTGGGGCTATAGTTTGGAGGGAGAATGTCCCTGGGCTCCATCCCTAGTACCAAATAAATAAAATAAAATTCATGAGAATTAAATTTGCAGCCTGTACAAAAGGCTGCACATGTGTTCCCTTTAACACATAAGTGATAAAAGACTTGAACTTCTACTTCTGCCAGTCCTTAACATCTACCTCTGAGTTTTCTTTAATTTCCATTTCACAAGGGCTAATTATTGTATACATGGGCAGCATACCCTAATACTTAGTGTGAGGCAGGTGCGGTGGAGTGCGCCTGTAGTCCCAGCTGATTCTCAGTCGACAGAGCCCAGGAGCAGGACACCAGCCTGGGCAACATAGTGAAAGCCTGTCAAGAAGAGAGAACAGCAGAGAGGAGACGAGAAGAGACCCCCCGCCTGGGGCTGGGGATTTTCTGCCAACTCTCTAGGCTGGCTTCTGGAGGCGGTGGGGCCTGTCTCAGGACCTGGTCCTTTTTCTGGCTAGCACGTTAGGAGCTCAAAAGACTCCTGTATTTCAGAGATCCTTTGGTCTCAAAAGACTGGCTTAAAAAGATGGAGAATTACGGGGTGAGGACCCCTCTACTCTTCATGTTTTGTGAAAGACTTTTAAAATTGGTCAAAAAGATGACTGGATGTATAGAAGAAGAGACAGATTCCTTCTCCCAACCCTTTTAGTTTCTGGGCTGGCCCCATCAAAGACTCACAAGAGGAAAACATAGCAACTCTTACTTACATGCATGTCTCTATGTGGGAGGAAAGCCGGCAAGAATCTTAAAAAGCATCCTCCCTCGACGTAGAGCAACAAATCCGTATAGAGAGGTGCTTTAGGCCTCGGAAGGCAGCAAAGTGGCCAAGTTTACATCCTGAAGGAAACTAACAAAGACTGTTTGCAGATTCCTCTGATATCCTCTCTGGGCTGGTGACTTTAGGGGAGAATTTGGCCTGCAAACACGTCAAATCAGACTGGCTGCTTGAGGTCCTGGTGTTACAAATACAAGCATCCTTTTCCTTAGCGGATTCACAAAGAATATGCTGCCGAGTGGAGGCCTACCTACCTGTTCAGGGAATCGGTCACCAGGAGGCAGCATGCCCCCAAAGACTATACACAAAGGTACCATTTCGAATATACAAAGATGGACAAGACACTGATAACGCTGGAATTTTAATAAATCAATGCAGCTCTTACTTCCAAAAGTCTAGGTGGGATAAGAGTTTCTAGGAAGCCGGGCGTGATGGCACACGCTTGTAATCCCAGCACTTGGGAGGCTGAGACGGGAGGATCACGGATTGGAGCCAGCCTCAGCTATTTAGTGAGGCCCTTTGCAACTCAGTGAGAGCCGGCTTCCAAATAAGGAATAAAAAAAATAGGGCTGGGGGTGTCGCTTGGAAGTAGAATGGCCCTGGCTTCTATTTCCGGTACCGAAAAAAAAAAAAAAAGTTTCTGGGAAGCCCTGTACAGTGGTCCACACCTGTCTTCCAGCTACTGGGAGGCTGAGGCAGGAGGACCTCAAGTTCAAGGCCAGCCTGGGCGGCTTAAGTGAGACCCCGTCTCAAAATAACAAATGAAAAGAGCTGGGGGTGTAGCCCGGAGGAGGTGGAGCGGCCCTGAGCTCAATCCCCAGTCCAGGAAAAGGAAAACGTTTCTGGGAGGAAGGGGAGTGGAACGCGGGAGTCCGGTCGCATTCGGGGTCTGAGCGTTGCCTCGGATGTCAGCGTGCGGGCACCCATCTCACAGCTCACGTTAACGACCCCAGGCACCGCCGGGGCACCTACTGCCCGGCCCCGGGGGGAAGTGCCCCCCACAAAACAGGGGGCCCAAAGACACAAAGCACTTGTTTCTACCTTCCGCGGGCGCGGGCCTCCTCCGGGGCGGGCAGGTTTCTGGCCGGGGCCCGGTCCAGGGCGTCGGGGCTGGGGAGCCGTCCCCGCCCGCCCGTCCCCGCCCCGCGCCCTCCCGGCCCGGCAGCGCGCCCGCGCGGCTTGGCCCTCGCGGCGGCCCGTAGCCGGCTCCTCGGCCCGGCCCCGTTCCCGCCTGCCGCGCGGACCCCGGCGGGCCCGGGCCGAGGCCGCCCGGCCGAGCCTCGCGCCTCGCGCCCGCCCCGGCCGGAAGTGCCGCCCGACCCCGCTCCGCTTCCGGGTCACCGCGCCCGCCGGCCGGGCTCCGCGTCTGCTGGCCGGCCGTGCCCCGCGATCGGCGGCCGCAGCGAGCCAGCCGGCCGGCCCGGGCCATGGGCGCGGCCGCATGATGCGGGCCTGCTCGGCCGCCGCCGCCGCCGCCGCCGCCGCCGCCGGCCGGGAGGAGCCGCCGGCCCCCTCGGTGAGTGCCCCGACCTGGGCTGCGACTCCCGGCGCGCTTCCCCCCGGAGGCCGCGGACGGTCGCCGGGACCGTGTGAGCCCCTCCGTCGGCTGTAGAGTTTTATGGGCAGGCACGACCACGGGCTGTCCTCCGACCCCCGGCCCCCGCGCTCTCTGTAAAACGTTTCTCCTTCATTCCTCGCTCGCCCTCCTCCTGGTTCTACCTCCTGCCCACTGCCCGCGGCCTCTGCGGGGCGGTGGCCCCAAAGGGCCCCTGGGACAGTCAGATGAGCCCTCGGGGTAATCTGTCTGAGCTGGTAATCCCCTGAGCTGTCATTACTCCCAGGACGAAGCCCCTTTCCGCTGGTGAACGGGCACATTTTATGAGCTTGTGAACACGAGTTTATGATGGCCGGGCAGCTGGAGTGCAGGAGCTGGCGTGCAGCCGCCTGCCGAGCTGCTCGGGCTGTTGTCGGCTGTTCTGGTGCTGCCCGGAGCCCGGTGGAGGTGCTTTCTTTTCCATCTGCTTAGTGTATAAATTACCCCAACACAGTGTTTCTCTGTTGCTGCCTCTGATGTCAGACGAGTTCGTATTTCCTCCTGAGGTCCTCGTGTCACGGGTGATGACTCTGATCTCCTTAATGCTTTTCAGCTTCTACTTACCTAAGGTCGCCATTTAAAGAGTCACCTTACACTGGGTGTGGTGATGTGCTTCTGTGATCGCAGATGTGGGAGGCTGAGGCATGAGGATTGCAGGCTGTACACCAACCTCAGCAACCTGGTGAGACTGTTTCAAACAAAAAAATAAAAAAGGGGGTTTAGCTCAGAGGCAAAATGTTTCTGGGTTTAATTTTCACTACCACAGACACACATTAAAAAAAAAAAACAGTCACCTTAGTGAATTTGCTTGTTAGGAAGGCAGATCTTGGTTAAAGGGAAAGGCTCTTGGGATATTTGAAAGAATGAAATAGAACAGCTGTATTAACTAATTGTCAATTCTTGAGCATTCTGAATATAGGGTTATGGCTATTGAAACAGTCTGGCTGTGTGCATTCTGGAGTTAGGTTAGTTCACACTGGCTTCTGAGCCAAGAGGTGGAGGAGGACAAGCCTGGATGAAAAGCTGATCGCCTACAGGATCCATCCAGCAGTTGGACTCCCTGCTACAGTGGCCCAGCGTCTTCCTGGCATGACAAGTTAGTGAGTTGGGACTTTATAGCCCTGCTAAGAAAGGTGCTATAAAAACAGACCCCTTCAGGAATGGAAAAGTGTCCGTATGACTGGAACGGCCCTCAGCAAGAGAGCAGGTGCTAAGTAAACTTTGTATAAAAAGAATCTGGAGCCAGGCAGCGGCGCACACAGTAATTCCAGTACTTGGGAGGCTGAGACAGGAGGATTACAGGTATGAAGCCAGTCTCAGCAATTAGCAAGGTTTTTGAGCAACTTTTCCAATAAAAAATAAAATAGGGCTGGTGATGTAGCTCGGAGGTAGAATGCCCCTTCAATCCCCAGTACCATAAAACAAAGCAAACAAACTTGATTTGGTCAAAATATGGGCATAGTTTTGCTTTTTTTCAGTGCTGGGATTGAACCCAGGAGTGCTCGCTACCATGAGCTACACCCCCCAGCCCTTTTTATTTTTTATTTTGACGCAGAGTCTAGTGAGGTTGCCCAGGCTGACCTTGAATTTCTGATCCTGCCTCAGCCTCCTGAATTGCTGGGATTATAGGTGTGTGTGCACCACTGCACCCAGCCATAATTCTGCATTTTTACTGCAGTTATTACTTGCAGTGTGTATACTCTTGTGATATAAATAATATGATCTTTCTTAATTTGAAATAAATTCACATTAATGTTTGCAATGAATTGAAAGTAGTTTTCCTGATGACCCTAGAACCCCAGCTCCAATCTGTGCTGCACGGCTTAGATAGGATCACTTTGCTAAAGCAAAAGGCACTTTGTTAGTCTTTGGTGTGGCCGGACCCCACCCTGAATCTTGTTAGCCTGGGACAAAGGCCAGTTCTTTTATGGAGGAAGGTTCAGTTTTTTACTACACCACATCCTTTCTTTCCTGGACCTTTCTTAACTTGAAAATATGTCTCTTTGCTTTGCCAGTGATTCATGGCCATCCCTTCTAGATGTTGGAGAAGACAGAGGCCGCTGGGAGAGCTCACTCAGCCCAGATTCTCTTTTGTCTTCCCTCGTCTGAAAGCCAGGTCCAGTGGAACGCACCTGTAGTCCTAACAAACAGGGAGGCTGGGCTGGGAGGAGCACTTGAGCCCAGGAATCCAGCCTGGGGTGGACTAGAGCCCCAGCCAGCCTAGTGGACTCAGTATCTTAAAGAGGAAGAGCAAGTCCCTGCCCCCCGAGGCTAATGCTGTGTCTGCCACCGGCTGCCCACCCCGGGACTGGACTATCATGGATATCACTTGCCTCTTCATAACCATCTACAAACATGTTCTTGTATTGCTAATCTTAGCCCTGCTGAGTCTTTTTTTTTTTTTTTTTTTTTTTCTTATGGTATTGGGGATTGAACTCAGAGGCATTCTACCTCTGGGCTATACCCACCGGCTATTTAAAATTTTTTTGTTTTTGAAACAGGGTCTCACTGGGTCTCACTAAGTTGCTAATGCTAGTCTTGAACCTGTGATCCTTCTGTCTCAGCCTCCCAAGTACTGGGATCACAGGTGTGCGTCACCATGCCGGCCTGCTAAGTCAGTTCTTGAAAAGCATTCAGTAGAATCCTCTTACTCGCTCATGACATGCAGGCTCCGTGTGGGACCAAGTTAATGCCTTGTATTGGTGCGGCATCTTGCAGTTTTGAAACCATGCTGTTCTCCAGCGTCTTAGAGGTAGTGGGCGCTGGCAAGTCATTTGATGAGTGACGAGCTTGGCGAGGCAGAGAAAGAATGAGCGTGGATGGTACTTGGAGGACACAGCAGGAGCCGAAGCGCAGAGGTGCGGTGTTCTGGACACTGGAGCTGAGGACTGCGCCTGGGGACCGGGTTCAGCAGAGCCCTGCCGGAAGGCCTCGGGCCCAGCTGGCCTCAGGACCTGTGCTGTAATTTTGAACTCTCAGCGCCTCTGCTCTCCTGAGGCAAGGGTTCGGCAGGTGCAAGCTGGGTGTGAGGGCTGTCCAAAGGTGGGCTGTGGAGAAGCCATAACAACACAGCCAGAGCAGGAGGCGTCCCAGGCGCACCGGGACGAAGCGGTTCTCCGCCGAGTTCCCTCAGGCGGAGGTTACAAGCCACCTGCCTAGGTCTGCTTACACAAGGCAATTTTTTTTTTTTTTTTTTTTTTTTTTGCGGTACTGGGAATGGAACCAGGGGCATTCTACCTTCAAGCTACATCCCCAGCCCTATTTTTTATTCTTTATTTTGAAACAGGGTCTCACTGAGTTCCAAAGAGCCTCACTAAGTAGCCGAGGCTGGCCATGAACCACGAGCTCGGTCAGTCGTGAGCATGTCAAATTTTCATGGTATTTTGAATATGGTGAGTGATATTATCAAAGGTCATTCCATATTAAATAAGGAAACCCCATTTTAGAAGATGGAGAAAGAGGTTGAGAACCCATCTGATTGAGGCTCAGCGCTTCCCTGGGCTGGGCCAGGTAGAGATCTGGAAGTAGCAGGCGCGGTGGCACAGCCTGTAATTCCCCCACTGGAGAGATCCAGACTGGAGGCTGGCGGGTTGGAGCCCAGCACGTGTGACCTGGCGACCTTGTTTCAAAATAAGAATTAAGAAAAGGAGGGCCAAGCGTGTAGTTCAAAGATAGACTGCCCCTGGGTTCAACCTCTAGGAAAGAAAGGGAGAGGGGTAAAGATCAGGTTGGAAGAATTCATTGGAAGTCTGGAGTGCTTTTCATTCCTGGATATAGAGTTCTTGAGGGTTTATTTACCGTGTTGGGTTCTTTTTTTCTTCTTCTTTTTTTTCTTTTTTTGGTGGTACTGGG
This sequence comes from Muscardinus avellanarius, assembly GCF_963383645.1. Lineage (NCBI taxonomy): Eukaryota > Metazoa > Chordata > Mammalia > Rodentia > Gliridae > Muscardinus > Muscardinus avellanarius. Next base: position 3,415,773 of record NC_137796.1, read on the forward strand.
GATGGAGCCCTTCTACCTCCGGGCTACACTCTAGGTCTATTTTATATTTTATTTGGAAACAAGGTGTCTTAAGCCAGCGCAGCTGGCTTCGCACCCAAGCGCGGGGATTGCAAGCGCGACGCACCCGGCAGCCGTGTTGGGCTCTCTTTAAGGAGGAATGGCTGCTCCATTTGACTCCTTGTTGGCTTCCGCCTCCAGAATGGTGATCAACAAGAAAGCTGGCGCTGTGAGCGGCCTCGAGGCTCCTGCCAGCCAGGCGCTGGGCCTGAACAGGCTGCCCTCCGTGTGGCGCTCTCGCTCCATCCCGGCCCTCCACGCTCCCCCTGCCCTGCTCCTCAGGGCTCCCTGCCTCTGAGCCGGCTCCCTGCCGCGGTCCCCACTCCAGCTCCTCCGCACCTCCTTCCACTCAGCCCACTTGGTCTCTCTCTGCTTTCCCACTCCTTCGTGCAACACATGTTGTCGTGCTGGGAGGGACATTCGTGGAGGCAGTGACAGAAGGACCAGGCGGCCAGCCGGGAGGGCGGTGGGAAGTGAGCCCCGAGCTCCGTCCTCTACACAAGCCTTTGCAAGGCATGGGAGGCGCGGCCCCATCTGTCTGTGAAGAGTCAGGCCGGCGCTGAGGCCTGGGCTGCCAGGAGCTGGTCCAGGTCCACACAGCACAGATGTGAGCGGGTGGGGAAGGAGAGGTCAGATCTAGGGGCCCAGCACTTGCTATGAGGTCTGTGGGGAAAGGCCAGGATGGCACTGTGGCCCCGCGAGGCTGGCGGCTCCTCAGCCCTGTGCGTTCTCTTGTGAGTTCTGTTGGCCAGCTTTGTGATCTGCAGCGTGCCAGCGCTGTGTGCAGGGTTTTAGTATTTTAACATGAAAGACCTTTCTAGAAAGATGGAATAAGGTTACAGTTTGCAGTGTGGGTCCTGTGCCAGCGTGCCGTGGACACTTGGCTCTGGTTGTGTTAATATTCTGGGCTGTGTTTTGGATTCACGACTCTAAGGAAGAAGCAGGGTTTCCCATGGCAGACCCTATTGTAGGCTTCAAGGACAAGGTGAGTATTTCCTGACCGCGTGGTGACCGGAGCGTGGTGACCGGAGCGTGGTGACCGGAGCGTCGTTGCGGTGGAGGCGCTGTAGCGCGTTACCTGAAGGCCGTGCTTTTTGCCGAGTTGAGCCGGGTCTTGGCGGACCCGGGTGCGCCCTCCCCCAGGCTGGTGGCATGCCCGGCCCCGTCTCCCAGGCTCCCTCAGCTCTGATCTCCAGACGCTCCTGTTTGTGACGGCTGGGACGGAGTGGGGAGCACCAGTATGTTGTAGGGCGCCCGTGGTCAGCTCCCTGCTGCGGTGACAGGAAGCCAACTTCAGGACAGGGTTCAGTCCAAGCCGTTGGGCCCATGGCTGTGGGCTTGTGTAGAAGGAAGAAAATCATGGCGGGGAACGTGTGGTGGCCTTTGGGAAGGAGAGAAAGAGAGAAGCCAGGATCCCAGAGTCCCTTCCAAGACACAGTGGCTCACGTAAAGTTCTCCCAGGCTGGGACCAAGCCTTCAGTGCCGGAGCCTTCAGGGCCTTCTGGATCCGCGCCGCCGCCATGCCCTCTGCTGGGACTGGTCCGCTGTTTCTCCAGGGAGCGTGAGGGTCGCTTGGGGACCCTTGTGCTCAGATCTGGGGTTGAACCGGTCATGGTGAGGCCAGGTTGCTCGCCGTGGAGTTGGGGGCTCCGATAACCAAGAAGAGGCTGGACTGCTGCTTGTGGGTTAGGGCTGGAGTTGGAGCACGAGGAGGAACTCGCATTTAGCTTGATATGGGTGTGGACAGTGCTATAAGACAGTAGCTACGTGCATGTATGCACAAACATATGCACATATGTATTTCTGCCCTTAGTCCTGGGGTTCGAACCCAGGGTCACTCCACCTCCAAGCTGTACCCCAACCCTTTTATTTTTTTATTTTGAAACCGCATCTTGCTAAGTTGCTGAGGCTGGCTTCAAACCTGCGATCCTCCTGTCTCAGCCTCCTAAGTACTGAAGTTACAGGCTTACACACCACGTTTGCTAGTAAATAAAAGGAACTGGGGCTCCTTGGAGAAATGGCTGAGATGAGAAACATGTGCCTGGAGCCTCTCATACCGCCGGAAAGGAAAGTCCTCAGCACAGGTGCGCACACGAGGATGCGCCGGCCTGTTAAGGGACACGGGACCACCCGGAAGAGCACCCAGTGGCCACTGCCAGAATGCTTTGAGCAACCAAGTAAACAGCACTGCATTGTAGTGCAAACTATAAAGCACTCATGCAGGTGTCCATTCTAATATAAATGCGGGGTTGAGTACTAAGTTAGAGAGGACGTGCCCCTACCTGACACCCTTTGCAAGTCCTCTCCGGTGTGGCTCACCTTCCCATCGTGGGGCAGTTTTCTTTCTCTTTCATCCTTTTTCTTTCTTTCCTTCTCTGTCGCTTCATTCCCTGGATCCGCAAAGCTAGGCCTCATTCTTTAAAAACAGAAACCTGCGGAGAGCCTGTGTTGTGTATCTAATTACAAGAAAAGTTCAAAGCAAGAGTTAGAGAAGCCAGGAGCCGGCGTGAGGGGCCCTCGGGCTGATGGTGTCTTCACGGGCTTCCCGAGGCATCTGTCCAGTCCTAAGGGGCCTGCCCTGGCCGTAGCAAGTGCACCCTGGTGGCCTTGGTGGAGCCGCGGGGGCCTAAGGTGGACCCCTGACAGCTTACTGTCTAGCGCCCCTCTGGGTGGGCACTGAAGTCCTGGGGAGCAAGGGGGCTCATCTGTAAAATCAGGAGACCAAGAACTTCTTAAGGGTTAGGTTAGCGTTAAATGAGATAATGCACAGTAGAGGAAATTTAAAAGAAAAATTGTTTTCTTCCACCTTTCCCTCTAGCTAGATGTCTGTCGCTTTACTGTGGTGTAAAAAGGAGCTTGCCTGGCATGCTTGAGGCCCCGGGTCCAACCCCGTCTTTAATGCCCTCACCACCAGCCTCCCAGCCCTTAACAGGTTACCACAAGTGCTAGGCAGAGGTCCCTGGTGACCTAATTGTGCTTGTCTTTGGGTGGTCACTGCTCTACCCTCCCCCCTGCTTCCTTCAACCCCCTCCCTCCCAAGGCCCCAGGCTCCAGCTCACCCCTCTGCTGGGGTGTCTCCTCTGGCATCTCTGCAGGGTGTCTGCCTGCTGGAGTCTAGGAGCCGCCCCAGGGCACCGAGGCCAGACCCCCAGGCTGCCGAGCCTGGCATTCAGAGCACCAGCCCGCAGCCGGGTCAGGCTCCTGCAGCAGCCCAGGCCCCTCCCCTCCCGCCTCCACTCCCCTTTCACCTGTCCAAGCCTCTCGCTGGCTCCCTCCTGTCTCCCTGTCCTACTCAGTCCTGATTTGGGAACGCCCACCCAGCACGTTCTCACCTGGCTGGTTCTCAGCTCGGGGCTGGAGCTGGAGCCTGTGTCACGGACTCCCAGGGCCTTGGGCAGCCTGTGCCTGGATGCCCCTCCCCCAGTCTGACTGACTCCATCTCCCTGGCATGGGCCGCCTGCTCTCTGTGCCCCGCAGAGATCTGCTCCCGTGTGACCCCGCAGGGCACGGCCATGCAGGCGCCGTAGAGCAATAAGGAGCTTGGGGTCCACGCGGGCTCGCGTCCTGATGGAGTGGCTGGGCTCCAGGGTGGCGGGTGTCTCCCGTGCTCCTATTTCAGGGCGTTTTATGACACAGTCTCTCCTTAGGGCTGTGGGGAAGGGCGAGGGAAAGAGCTAAGACATTTGCTTGAAGTTGCAGGTGAAAGTGTGGCTGAGACGGGTGCCCGGGCACCTGAGCAGCAGGAGGAGAGCCGAGCTGAGCCGAGCCGCACTGTGCCGCGCCAAGGGCTGGCATGCTCTGCCAGGGAGGTGTCTCTTACTCTTTTTTTTTTTTTGCAGTACTGGAGATTGAACCCAGGAGCATTCTACCTCTGAGCTACACCCCAGCCCTATTTATTATTATCTTTTGTGTGTGTGTGTGTGTGTGTGTCTAGGGATGGAACCGAGAGACATTTGACCTCCAAGCTACACTCCTGCCCTGTATTTTATTCTTTATTTTGAAACAGGGTCTCACTAAGTTGCAGAGGGCCTCACTATTTAGCTGATGCTGTCCTCGAGCCACGATCCTTTCTCAGCCTCCCAAACGCTGGGATGACAAGCGTGCCCACCACGCCCGGCTCCCCAGCCCTATTTTTTATTCTTTATTTTGAAACAGGGTCTCACTGAGCTGCAAAGGACCTAAGTAGCTGAGGCTGTCTGCGAACCACTCACTATCTTCTCTCAGCCTCCCCGATGCTGGGATTACGGGTGTGCGCCACCACGCCGGCTCTCCGTTTTGTTCCTGAGGCATGGCTGATACACAGTGAGAGGCATGGAGTATGCAGTGTATTGGGTAAAAAGCAAAACCAGAGCGCTTGCTCCTGCCAAGGGAGTTCTACCCCAGGGCGTGGCTGAGGACGTGACCTCGGCCCACCTCGTCTATTTTCCCTTTGCGCTGACGCCTGCCCTGATTTCTTCCAAAATAAATTTGTCTGGTTTTGAGCGTCAGACAGGTGGAATCACGCTGCATATATTCTCCAGTGCCTGCTTTGTGTGTGTCTGGTGCTGGGGATTGAACCCAGGGCCGTTCTACCACTAAGCTGTACCCCGGCCTTTTAATGTTTGCCCAGGCTGGCCTCGAACTTGCGACCCTCTTACGTCAGCCCTCTGAGTAACTGTATTAGAGGTGCACGCCAGCCCACCCAGCGTGGCTTATTATGTTTTAGATTTACCCATGCGGTTGGCTTCTTTTGCTCAGAAGTACACTGTTGTACGGACGTACCACAGCTTGCGTATTGACCTCCCGGGGATGGCTGTCGGGACACCAGGATGCGCTGCTGTGAGGGCTTCACCCAACCCTTCATGTTCACGCCTGCTTTTCTAACCGCCTGGGAGGGGCTGTGAGTCCTGCTGTGGCGTGTGTTTAATTTTGAGAAGGCACCAGACTGCTTTCCCAAGTGGTGGTTGTGTTGGTTCCTGTGTGTGTGTGTGTGTGTGTGTGTGTGTGGTACTGGGGTTCCCGGAAGCCCTTCTACCTCTGGGCTACACTCCCACGGGCTACACTACCAGACCTATTTTATACATTTTTATGTGGAAACAGGGTCTCTTAAGCCAGCGCAGCTGGCTTCGAACCTGCGTGATCCTCCTGTTTCCGCCTCCCAAGCGCGGGGATTACAAGCGTGCACCGCCATGCCCGGCATTACTTTTTATAATTTATAAAAACAACTGGGGATTTGGGTCCATTGTAGAAACACTGCCGTAGACCTGTGCCTGCAGTGGGCAGTCCTGTGTCTTGCAAGCAAACTTTAAAACAAAGCTCCTTGGAGCCGGGCGTGGTTGCGCACACTTGTAATCCCAGCATTCAAGAGGCTGACACTGGAGGATCACAGTTTGTGGACAGCCTCAGTTACTTAGTAAGGTCCTCTGTAACTTAGTGAGACCCTGTTTCAAAATAAAGAAAAAAAATAGGGCTGGGGCTATAGCTTGAAGGTTGAATGCCCCTGTGTTCCATCCCCAGACCCGCAAAAAAAAGTAAATAAATAAAACTTTAAAAATTAAAAAAAACCACAAAGCCTATTGGAAATGAGTTTTAAGATAGTCCTAGCATTTGAAGTGGCTGGCTGTCGCAGAGATAGCGGGATGGAGTTACTCTTGACAAGTACAGTACTTACTCGGCACGGCTATGACGTTAAACCGCTTCGGGGCTAGTCACGTCGGCTACTGAAAACTGCAGAAGGGCTCAGAGCTGGCAGGATTTGGGGCGCCCGTGGTGGTGGGCGTTTGTCAGAAGGCATGGGGCCGAGGTGTCTGGTGGTGTGAGGGGTGGAAACGCCTCCAGCAGCAGGGCCTGGCCCTGGGGCCGGGTCACAGCGTCCTGGCTACCAGGAGCCACGCCGAAAGTTTGATGCCAGAAACTGGGGCCCCTGCCGCGCTTGCCTCTGGGTCTCCCCGGGCCCTTTGCCCTCTCCACTCCAGCCTCTCGCTGTGCTAGCAGGTCAGGGCGAGGGTGGCAAGACCGGCAGCCGCCGAAGGGCACTCCAGCAGGGTAGCCAGGAACAGTGGCCAGCGCGTTGGGCGCCGTGGAGGGCGCCGTGACTCCTCCGCAGAGGCCGTTGGCTTGGAGGCAGACCTCCTGGCTGTCCTCACTATTATTTTATGCATCGGAATCATAAACATGGTATGTGTAGCTTAACCGTGTACCACTCACCTGGCGGCTGCCGTATCTGTCCACGCACGGCCGCCGTCTCTGGTGACCTGATTGTTCCACGGTCCCCCGCTATGCGCCACCTCCGTCCTTCAGGTCTCCTTCCGGGGCCGTCACTCTCGCCAGTCCTGCCGTCAAGGTGTGTAAGTCGCACCATGTTATTTTTATCTCCAATAACTAGGAAGTTCTGTGTTCCTCTTCTCTCGTGGAGTCTCTGCTCCTTCGTCTGAGAGTATTAATTATAACTGTGCTTTAAGTTTTCTTCTCCACATTATTGGGGCTCTGAGTTCCTTTCCCGTTTCTTTTCTTGAGGTCGTGTGTGTGTGTGTGTGTGTGTGTGTGTGTGTGTGTGTGTGTTTTACTGGGGACAGAACCCAGGGCACTTCTACCTCTACACTCCCAGACCTATTTTATATTTTATTTGGAAACATGGTGTCACTAAGTAGCTGAGGCTGGCTTCAAATCTGTGCGATCCTTCTGACTCAGCCTCCCAAGTGCTGGGATCACAAGCCTGCGCCACCACACCGGCTGAGATTTTTCTTACTTGTTTTGATAGTTACTTGATTTTATTTACACGAGGTGCTGGGCACAAAGCAACCCTCCAAAATAAAGTTGGAACCTAGCTTCATTCATGTATACATTTGTACTGGAATTTGTACCCAGAGGCATTCTGCCTCTGAGCTACACCTTTTTATTTGGAAACAGGGCTCACTAAGTTGCTAAGACTGGCCTCAAACTTGCCATCCTTCTGTCTCAACCTCCCAAGTACTGAGATTGCAGACCTGTGCAGCCATGCCCGGGTCAGCTATTCGTGTTTTACTAATGAATATTAGAAGAAAATATTCATCTCCTACATTGTTCTGCAATCCAGACACATGGCAGCTTGTAAACAACGTTTAGGAACAACGCTGAGGGGCAGGCAAGAAGGGGGTGCGCACGGCGACACGGCCCGGGCACAGCCCTCCCCTGCGCCCTGGCAGGAGCGCCCCGTGGCAGCCGCACCCTGCAAGGTCACACACCTCCTGCCTGCCCCTCCCTTCTGCACCCCTGCGGTGCCCCACCACCCAGGAGACCTTGCCCTTCAAGGTCCCCTCTGGCTGCCTGGCTGTCCCAGACCTGACCGGGATCATCTCCCTGCTGGTGTGGAGGTGTAACCTGCCCCAGGCCTGCGTGTTTACGATTTTATTTTTTTGGTAGCACTTTTTCTTTGGTAACTTTCTATCAACTTCACTCTTTCTCCTTTGTAACTCTGTGTCAGCTTGGCTCTATTTTCCCCTCTGTGATAGTCAGCTTGGCCTTGTTCCTGGGGTTCTCAGCTCTGTCCTCAGGCCTTTCCAGCGGTCTGATGGTTTCACGGTCTCTGAGCTCTCTCCTCAGGGGTTTTGGCCCCTGGATCTGTACTTAACCCTGGGCTGACAGAGCAGGAGGGCGGATGGCACATGGGAAGCCCAGGCTGGCCCCAGTAGGCCTCACGTCCCAGCTTCTTGGGGGTGGAAGTCTTGAGCCCCTACAAGCTGGAGACAAGTCTGGGTAACATAGCGAGACCCCCATCTCAAAACAGTAAAACAACCTAATAAGTGTACAGCTTAATTCCCGCAACAGTCGATTGTTTACTGGTCATCAAAACTTAGAACCGTGACCGCACAGTTAAGGACAGTGACAGATGTCATGGGTAAAATGGTTGCCTCAGAGGCTCCAGAAGTTAGACCCTAGGCAGTGTTGCCCGCTCTTCAGTAATAAGTCACTTTTCTAACCCGATTTTGCCACCTTTCAGATCCTGTCACCTAGGACAGCATGCCCCTGCCGGCCCTGAAGAGGAGGCCCGAGATGTCCAAGTGACGTCGGGAGCAGTCTGAGGTGAGTGCGGCGGCCCCCACAGTGGTGCGGGGCTGAAGGCGGCACACGAGGCCTCCTCTCCTGTGGGCTCGCCTCGCCTCCCTCCGCCCTGGAGGAGCCTTTAACTGCATCCATAAGTGACTGGCTGGGGATTTTTGTTGTTTTTGTTTGTTTGTTTGCAGTCCTGGGGATGGAAGCCAGGAGCATTCTACCCCCACGCTACAACCCAGCCCTATTTTTTTTTTGTTGTTGTTGTTGTTCTTTATTTTGAAACAAGGTCTCACTCAGTTGCAGAGGTCCTCACTAAGTAGCTGAGGCTGGCCGCAAACTGCGATTCTCCTGTCTCAGCCTCCCAAGTACTGGGATGACAAGCGTGCCCCACCACGCCCAGCAAATTGGCCGGTATTAAAGGATGAGGAGGACGCTCAAGTAAAAAGGAGATGGAGGGTTTTGCTTGCATGGTTGCCTCCTTGTCCCCTTAAACACTGGAGATGTGTGGTGTTGGGATGCAGGGCCTATGGGTCAAGGACAAGAGCTTTATCCCGCCAAGAGAAAGGTTCCAGAGTGGGCAGATCCCATTGGCCAGTGAAGAGGGCCCTCTGTCTAACCTAACTAACGTGGCCCCTCTGTCTACCGGGCACCGTGCGCTCTCTCCAGGCCGCGCAGAGGGATCCGGGCTCAGACATCAGCAGCAGCCAGGGGCTGGGGGTGGCTCCGGCGGAGCACCTGCCTAGCAAGAGTGAGGCCCTGGGCTCAACCCCAGCCCCACAGAAGAAAGCGAAATGGCCAGACTAGTGCCTGGCATTTGACGGCACGGGCCGTGCCGGCTCCTAGCGGGTGCGTCCAGTATCACGTCTCCAGGGACTGGCCACACGCTTTCCCGGGCCCTGGCCTTAAGATCCGGCTCAGTGTAAAGGAACGGAAGGCTCCTCTTGCTCGCCCGTCCCTCCCTGGTGCGCTGAGGAGGCGTCCGAACAGTGACTCAGCGGGTGCTTTTCTCTTTATTAAAGAGAACCGAAACCTTGCTGTGTCTGTCAACCACCTTCCGAGAATGAAGTGATTTGAGGATCTCAGATTCCTTCCCCTTGATGTCCAGTGCATTTCTCAGGTTTGTCCCTCGATCCGCAAGCCTCCCACGTCACCGTCCTCACACGCGCTTCTGGGGATGTCCGCCGGCTCCTGTGTTGGGTGTCTAGGCGCACGGCTCACACGGATGCCCTGCCATCTGCACCCTGCGCTGCCCTGCTCTGGCGGTTCCGCGGCCTTCACCCGAAGGCTGAGGAGTCAGCTCAGGGGTGGGCTCACGGTCCTGCTCTCTGGGCAGAGCTCGGCCCGCACCAGCACTGCACTGACCGACGTGGAGCTTGCGTGCGTGCTGCCCGTAAACAGGCCCTTCCGTGGAGTGTCCTCCTTGGCCTGATGCGCCCGTCCCAGCTTCACGGCCCATCAGAGGCTGTGTCGAAATCCCCCAAGGGATTGGAGTGTGACGACGGCCCCCTTTCCTATGTCGTGCAGGCTCGTGAGCAGGTGTGCCCTGCAAAGAGCCAGGCCCAGCGCCACCTGGAGGGCCGCAAAGGCCCCGGGCAGATGAGGCCGGGCCTGGAGGCACGCTGGTGAGCGGCCCCAGCACTTCCACGGCCTTGCTCAGCCCTTGGCAGGCCGTGTGGCCGCGCTCCACAGGAGCTCGCGTCTGCTAGTCAGAGGCCTCTCCTGAAGGGCTCCTGTGAGGACAAGGGTGCTGGCTGCAGGGTGGCCTGCCTGGGCCAGGGCTGCAGGGCCCTGTGGGTGCGTGGGGTCAGGCCCTGCCATGCTGTTTGCAGGGTGCTGAGCAGAAGCGTCCCCTAGGTGCCAGCTGAAAGGAAGGTGGGAGGCCTGTGCCCACCCCGCGGCCTTTAGTCTCTTCCGTTTCTCTTAAAAAGGCTCCGCACTACTGTGTGGTCGAGTGGGGGCGTCACACTTCCTCCGTGCTGGCGGCCTGGCCGAGGGCAGGGCTTGGCGCGTGAGCTCTCCACAAGCGCAGGTGTGCTTCTGGAATCCCACTTGAGGAGGCCGCCCGGATCTGAAAACCACTCTTCACCAAGAGCTTTGGTTTGTTTTTAAAGGGCACTAAGGCTTGAGCCCAGGCCCTGTGTACACTAGGCTGGCACCCCACTGCCAAGCCACCGCCCTAGCCCTCCAGGAGTGCCTTTCCCTCTGAGAACCCCAGGGAGGGCTAACAAAGCGCCGGGGCCCTCCCGGTCACGAGCGCTCCACCTCCGCAGCAGACACGATAAGGGAAAGTCACGCCGGCCGAGGTCAGCAGCCCAAGAAGGGCGCTGGGTTTTCTTTAGTTTCTGGACCCTACATGTTCTTGGAAATCAGACGCCAGAGGAAACGGGAAAGGTCTAACAAGAACATCTTAGGAAAGAATGGATCCGGAGGAGGAGAGCTTATGAATACTAAGGACGTGAAGGGCCTTCCAGAAGCAGGGCCGGGGCTGCCACAAGCTCAGGGCAGCAGAGTGAACAGGAGGGAGAGAAGAGTAAGCAGCAGGCGCAGAACAGCCGAGCAGGGAGAGCAGGAGCGCGGGGCCGGCAGCCCGGGCGGGGCGGCAGCCTCTCACCCTCGTCAGCGGCCCGCGCACGCAGGTAGGGCTGGCGCAGGGGAGCCTGGCGCTGTGAATGTGCATGTAGCGCGTCCTTTTCTTTGTGAACGTGGCTAGGTGACGGTTTGGGATCCACAGGTGTGACCTACACTGTGAATTAGTTGTGTCATACATGGAGATACAATAAGAGGAAATATGTGAAATGCATTTTTTTTTCTGTGTGTGGTACTGAGGATTGAACTCAGGGACATTCTACCTCTGAGCTACACCCCCAGCCCTATTTTATAATTTTTTTTTAAATTTTGAAACAGGTTCTCCCTGAGTTGCTGAGGGTCTCAAGTTTGTGAGGCTGCAAGCCTGGGATCCTCCTGTCTCAGCCTTCCAAGTACTGGGGTCACAAGTGTGAGCCACTACGCTTGGCCAAGTTCACCTCCTGACTAGCAGTTTACGTTTTTTTCTTTGTAAAGTGGCCAAGGGCAAGCTGAGACTTCACGCTTGGGTGCCTGCGAGTCTGTGCGCATGCGTGTCCTGGGAGCCTCACCCACTCTGTCCGCCCCCTCCAGGGCGCGCCGGGGAAATCATGCAGCCGTCAGGACACCGGCTCCGGGACGTCGAGCACCATCCTCTCCTCACTGAGAATGACAGCTACGACTCCTCGTCGTCTTCCTGCTCTGAGGCCGACGCGGCAGACCGAGTGTGGTTCATCCGCGACGGCTGCGGCCTGGTCTGCGCCGTCATGACCTGGCTCCTGGTCGTCTACGCAGACTTTGTGGTGACGTTTGTTATGCTGCTGCCTTCCAAAGACTTCTGGTACTCCGTGGTGAACGGGGTCGTCTTCAACGGCCTGGCCGTGCTGGCCCTGTCGTCGCACCTGAGGACCATGCTCACCGACCCCGTGAGTGTCGCTGGACCGTGGGCGCAGCTCTCCCGCCCAGCCTCGGGAGCGGCGTCTTCCCGGAGATGAGCCTTGAGTGGGAGCGCGGCCCCGGTGTATCAACGGGGTCGACCTCCTCCCTTTGGGCTGAGTGTTCCAAGGAAGGATCGAGCCAGAACGTTTCTTTTCTTGTGGCACTAGGGACTGAACCCAGATCTGCCACTGAGCGGTACCCAGCCCTTTTTATTTTTTAGACAGAGTCTAAGTTACCTAGGCCGGCCTCACGCATGCGCCATCTTAGCCTCCCAAGTACTGGGATTACGGGCGTTGGCCACCATACCCAGACTGTGTTGCCCAGGCTGGCCTCAAACCCCCGGGCTTAGGCGGTCCTCTTGCCTCAGCCTCCGGTAGATAATTAGGATCTCTTTAGCATTGCATGGCCCTAATGGGTGGAGCGAAGGCCGAGGCTGGGTCCCAGGAGGCACTGCCTGCCAGTCTTCATGGTTGTCCTTTGGCCGTAGCACCAAATCTGACCTCTGTGGCTAAAGGTTGGGCATTATCTCCAGTTACCCCGGCCTGCCCTTCCCTCTGGTTGCCCCGTCAGCTGGCTGGTGAGAGGTCGAGGTCCTGCCCGCGGCCATGCCCGTGGGCGTGGCTGTTGCTCCTCTCTGGAGGGTGGTGTGGGGTGGAGCTCAGGGGCCATCAGGGCATGTGAACAGGGTGTAGAAATGAGAGAGACCGGTGGGTTCCTTTAGGCCTGGTGTAACGGGAGGCCAGGCCCAGTGCCACGACGTGCATCATTCCCAACACCTTGCTGGCCCGGTTCAGCCTCCAGCAAAAAAGGTGGCTCCCGGACTTGGGGCAGGCTCCAGGCAGGGTGGGCTCTCGGCACAGTGGGGACGCTTGAAGCTCAGCTGTGCCCCTCTGGACAGCACCCAGGCTACCCCGAACTCTGGGAGGGCCGGGGTCCCCACAGGCAGCCCGAGCTGCACTCCTGTTAGACCACGAGTGTGGTCCCTTGGTCAGCGGTTCTGCCCACCACTCTAAGCCCCAGGCTGGAGCCTGGTGTGCATCTAAGTACCCGGGCTCCTGACCACTTCGCCAACCTGCCCGTGTGTCCAGTCGTCATGGGGGCATTGCCACCGGCTGTTGACGCTGTTTGACTAGCAGCGCTCTTGGGCAGCCCGTCCCTGGAACAGGACAGTGTCCCAGCAAGGCACCTGAGTGACCGGTGGCCTAAGGACAGACACGGAAGGCGCGATGCAGTCTAGCAGCAATTTTACGGCCTGATCTGATGGCGGGCCTTCAGCCTTAACTGCGTCTCTCGTGTGGGTTTTGCCTTCAGTCGCTGTTAAAGGGTCCTCTCACTCCTCTTACAGCAGCTGCCACCCTCTGCATGGTGAAAATCGCCCATCCCGTCCCTCCTGCCCGCTGCAGTGACCATTCTCTGCCCCCCGGGGCTTGCACCCCTCTTTCTCAGGTCCTGGCTCTCCACGTGACAGTGAGGGAGGGTGGCCCCAAGGACGAGGTTGTAGTCCACGAGTTCCAAGTGGGCATTTCTCAAGGAGAGGCATTGGCCAGCAGGTCAGGTGCCACATTCTGCCCACCCTGGGTCCTGCCCTGTGCTCCACAGAGCCTGTCCTTGCTGGGGCTGGTCCAGGGCCGCTGCCCGGGCCAGGCAAGCGCCTGTGGGTATTTGAGGACAGTTGTTGGCGTGAGGCCTTGTATGGGGGTAGAGGGGAAGGAGGGCCCTGCTGATTGGAGACCCGGGAGTAGGACAGGGAGCCCCACTGTCAGAGAAGGGGGCTGCCGGGTCCTCCCAGGACAGGGGTCGAGCGGAGCCGTGCTGAGCCCGAGACCAGCCCTGAGGTGGCGCTGGGCATCTGCCTCCCAGAACAGCGGTGTCGCCTAGCACATCGCCTGTCGCCGGGGCATGTACATTACGGGGTTCTGTCTTGCACACCCACTCCGTGGGCTGCACTCCCCACAGACACACTCTGACCCTTAGACCCTGCACCTGTGCGCACAGCCCTGCGCCCCCGGCAGCCTGTCCTGGGCGGCTCGCACTCCCTGCTCCCAGGTCACGGCCTGCTGGCCTGCCTCGCGACGCCCTGCCGCCTTCTGCCAGCCTCCTCTCTTCCTTTCCCATTGCCCACCGTGTCCAGCCCTGCTTGGACTCGGGCTGAGGCATGCTCCACCCAGGGACCGCCTGGCCAGGCACCGATGGGGCCGGGGGTCTCGGCGGCAGCTTCCAGGCTGGCATGTGGTGCTCTTGTGCTCTTCACGAAGCGAAGCACGTTCTGAGATGGGTTTTGTTCAGGAGAACACGGGGGCCTGGATGGAGGGAGCAGGTCCCTGGGCACCTCGCAGCCCCTCGGGACGCCAGCCGCCGGTTACCGTCATAGAAGCTTGGCCCGGGCGCCAGTTTGTGAAAGGAGAGGGCACCTCCCATTTTAGCACACAGTATCTTAAGGGGTTAAAGCGTGTGGGCTGCCCACGTCAGAGCTGTCTTCCATGTTTAATAAGCTCTAAGGGGCACCAGCGTCGTGAGTTCTGATGGTCTTACGCGCCGCGGTGACTTCCACTCGCTGACCGCCCCGCACCCTGTGCCGCAGGGGGCCGTTCCCAAAGGCAACGCCACGAAGGAGCACGTGGAGGGCCTGCAGCTGAAGCCGGGCGAGGTGGTCTACAAGTGCCCCAAGTGCTGCTGCATCAAGCCGGAGCGCGCCCACCACTGCAGGTGCCGCGGGGACCCCTCCGCTCGCGGGACGCAGCAGCACCGCCCCGCCGCCCGCCGCCTCCACCTGGCGGTGCTGCAGCGTAGGCTAGGTTCTTGGGCTGCACTTGCAAACAGCCGTGTTTTTGAAGGATAAACACGGCCCAGGTAGACACACCCTTCCCAGGCCCCTCCTCTTGCGCCCTCCCTGCTGGTCTTTGTCCCCCCCCACTCCCCAAGCCCTGGGGGACGCTGATGTCAGGGTGAAGCGTCCATGTATTCCGGGGACATTCACCTGCGTGTCAGAAGTACAGGGACAAGTAAAGCCAGCGTCCCTCTCCGGGGTCAGGATTTGCCAGGATGAACAGGGAAAGAGCTGGGCTGCTGAATGCCCTCCCACTGGAGAAGCCCGCACAGTTGTGGCTATCGTGAGTTTTGAAAGATTTGTGTCCACCCAGCGTGGCCAGAAAGGAAACACAGAAGCCGTGGTAGAGGGACAGTAGGTTAGTGCCACCGCGGGCGGGGTGGCAGTGGGCATGGCTGCATATGGGCACGGTGTCCTTATGGGGTAGGGGGTCTCATGACTTCATCCGTGTAGTAAAAATCACTACATTATACCTTTGAAGTGGGCGAACTATCGTGTCAATGAATTATACCTCAAATCCGTTTAGGACGACCAAGTGGGAGCCTTTGGGAAGTTACTGGCTTCAACAGGCTCAGGGAAGTCAGGCAACAGAACTGTTAAGAAAGTCAGCAGGCATTCAGAACGGCCACAGAGGTGCCGGATTGCTGCGGGACAAAGGAGCCACTCCTAGAGCACAGCTAGCAGCGAGTTAAAGGTGGACGCTGTAGTCAGCTGCCACCCAGACACCGCCAAGCGCAGGTAGACGGGGGGCTTATTCGGCTCCTGGTTGTGCGGGTCCCAGAGGTCAGTCCAGGGAGCCAGCTCACGGCAGCAGGGCTTTAGGATGTGGTGGAGAAGGAAGAAGTTGGCACTCACTCATGGCTCTAGAAAACAGGCAGGGCGAGGGCCAAGCAAGGATCCCTGCGACCCACCTCCGAGCCTGGCTGCAGTGCGGTCTGGGGTGTTTTAAATCTAACCCGGAACAGATGTAGTGAGCATTTTGGGAAAAGCACAGCCCACCTCTAAGAACAGGAGGTGCGGGTAGAGTTGGCCCATCGGAAAAGGACGCGGGCCGAGGCAGTCATCCAGAGGGCCTCCCGGCCCCGGCGCTCCCCCATGTGTGTCAAAGGTCAGTTTTTGGCTCTTACTGAAATCGACTTGTAACTTATAAGCCCACAAAGTCAAGAATGTTACTGATAACTGTGCGTGATCTAATTTTACTGGGAGAGTCTGAAAAAATTGTGAAATATGCCCATGTATCTTTGGCTGTGAGTTGGTTGGTCTGCGTGTTCTTCCTGGAGCTGCAGCTGTGCGGTTTAAATCAGTTGAGACTCTAGACGTGGAGGGAGCGCTGAGCGCGGTGACGGGCCTTCGGCGTGCTGTTTAGGGCGTGTGTTCCAGGTTTCCCCACCTTTGGTTTTATCTGGTTAGATTACTCTCATTTCCCCAGAGCATGAGACACTGAAATTAAACTCTCCATTTCAGTATTTGCAAGAGATGTATTCGGAAGATGGACCATCACTGCCCGTGGGTGAACAACTGTGTCGGAGAAAAGAACCAGAGGTTCTTCGTGCTCTTCACTGTAAGTCGACGCCGCGGGTTCTGCGGGAGCGGGGCCTCTGACCAGGCTCGGTCCGGGGCCGGAGGCTGACTCAGCACCAGCAGCGTCCCACCTTCCCGCCAGGACTCCAGGGCAGCGGTGCTGGCTGTGGAGTGGACGCCGCCTGGGTTGTTTTGGGGGCTGGCTGGGGCTTAAACTTTTCTCCCAGTATCTTAAACCACCACTGTTCATAGGCTCTTACTCGGCAGTGTGCTAGAGCTAATTTTTCCACTGTGTGTGGTTTTTTTTTTTTTCCCTTTGTGGTGCAGTGCTGGGGATGGAACGCGGGTGCTCTAGCACCCATCTACACCCTCAGCCCCCAGCCCTTTTTTTTGAGACAGACTCACCAAGTTGCCCAGGCTGTCCTCAAACTCGCAACCCTCCTGCCTGGGCCTCCTGCTACATGTCCAGGACTCCAGGGTGTTTTAGCACACTGGGCTCCACTACTTACGCGTCCGTAAAGTTGCTGTCCTTGGTCTGAGACGCCCTCGCGTGGGTGAACGTCGTCAACGGCTGTTTCTTCCTTCCCTCTGTTTGTCCCAGGGAACGAAGCGGGGTGTGGGTGGCGTTCATCTTTGCTCCTGGAATGACTGTCGGAGGTCCTAACCTGTCTCCCTCCCCCTAGATGTACATAGCTCTGTCCTCAGCCCATGCTCTGATCCTCTGCGGGCTGCAGTTCGTCTCGTGCGTCCGGGGGCAGTGGACTGGTAAGCCTTGCGCGTGTGCGTGCCCGGGGAGGGCCCCAGAGGGAGAATTGCTGCTCCCGTGTGGAAGGAAACCTTTACCAATATTTTGGGGGTTCCGTTTTAAAGTAAAGAACGGTGGTTGAGTTTTGCCCTGCCGTTTCTGCCCGTCTTCTCAAGTCATGCAGTCCTTCCTCAGTCGGTGGCTTCTCCTAGGTCATTTCAGCTGAATCCCGCGGTCTCGGGCTGTTGCCAGCCGTCCGCGTGTCACTTCCGGGTTGGCTAGCCCACGCTGTTCACGGCTGTGCTTAGCTTGATTTGATGAGCCCCAGAAGTCTCATGAGAGCAGTGTCGGCTGCCCGGCCTGGTACAGGCCGTCGGACGCAGGTCTCCCCTGCGGGGGGGGGGGGCTCCTGGAGCACCAGTAGCACATGAGACGCACGTGGGATCCGGTCTGGACCCCAGTATGATGTCCGTGGGAAGGTCAGGGGGCACTGCGCTCGGGAAGCTGCTCCGCTCCGGGAGAGCTGGGCGCCCTGCAGTCAGCGTGGGGTGTCGCCGCTCACCGCCGCCTCGCTCTCGTCCACAGAATGCGGGGGCTTCTCGCCCCCCATCACTGTGACCCTGCTGACCTTCCTGAGCCTTGAGGGCCTCCTGTTCCTCACGTTCACTGCAGTTATGTTCGGCACCCAGATCCACTCGATATGCAACGACGAGACGGTAGGCGCTCGGGGGGCGGCGGCGGGCGGCGGGCCACCCTGCCTGTCGCCTCTGCATTCGCACAGCGCAGTCGTGAGTCTCGGTCCCTCTGCAGCGGCCCCGGCCCCCGGGAGCTGGCAAGTTCCAGGCATCTGGCAGCCTCTGTGCCCTTGTTCTGCCAGGCAAGTGGGGGTGCTTGGTAAACATTTGTGTGGACGGATAAGTGAATGACAATGCTGGTGCCCTGGCGTGGAGGCCGCTGGGGCCGTCTGGCTGGCTGTCTGGAGGGCAGGCGCAGCCTGGCCGGCCCTGGGACTGGTCTGGCCAGATGACTGCTCCGGAGGCTGGGGCCCCGGGGCCAGAGGCAGGCGGAGAGCCCTGTGCCCTCCTCACTTGAGGACCTCCCGGAACCCGGCGGGCTTCTGGCGCCCCGTCCTCAGAAGGGTCCTGTGTGGGTCCCCGCGGCGCCACTTGCCTGGCCAGGGTCTGCCGCGCTGGCCCGGAGCTGCCCCGACCCGCCCCTCTTCCTGCTTCCAGGAGATCGAGAGGCTCAAAAGCGAGAAACCCACGTGGGAGCGGAGGCTGCGCTGGGAGGGGATGAAGTCCGTCTTCGGGGGCCCCCCCTCGCTGCTCTGGATGAACCCCTTTGTCGGCTTTCGGTTCCGGCGGCTGCAGACGAGACCCAGGAAAGGAGGCCCGGAGTTCTCCGTGTGAGGCCCTCGCCGGCTGGGGTTGTCCACGGACTGCGCTCGCAGACTCGGGTCTGAAAGGGCCTCGGCTGTGCCGGGCGCTCCTGGCCGGTGGGGCACATGGACGAGTGCTGCCTGCAGCAAGCAGCGTGACGTGCCCGGGACTCGGGTGCCAGGCAGACGGCTCCACGGCCCTCACCTGACAGGCGTGTGGCCGCCGTGCAGAAGGCCAGGTGTCCTCACCTCCCCGCGTGGGGTTCTGTCGGGAATACTTGGGCTATTCCGTGGGTTTTGACAGCCCCACGCACCCAGCTGCTGTCTCTGATCATGAAGCCAGGCCGCAGGAGCAGAGCTCTCGGGCAGGCCCTGCAGAAGCCCCGCGGGGGAGCCCGCCTCCCCAGGGCCCCTCGGCCAGAGGGCGCCACGGACACCACGGCCTCCGCGCTGCCCTTGCACTGGGTTCTGTGCACTGCACAGCCAAGATGGCTTCCAGAACACTCCCCGCTGCCTGGAAGAGGCGTCCTCCCGACCCTTCCTGCAAGTCTGTGCGCCCGTCCGTGTGTCTGTGCGCGCGTGTGTGCATGTGTGTCCAAGTCGGCAGTGTTGTTCTGGCGGTGTAACAGCGCTGTGTACGGCAAGCAAGCTACTTGTCAGAAGCCGAGTTTCAGGGAAGGGGCGAGCCTTGGCGCGTCCCGCCAGGTGTCTCTGAATGTACCGCAGATTGGAGAGTATCTTATCCAAAGAGCAACATTCCTGCGTGGGCCTCTGTCGCCCTTCTGTCTTCATTTACTTTTAAATCCAGAGTGCTTGAGGGCCTGGAACTGTTTTCATCCCAGCCGAGCAGGGTGGCGTCACCCACAGCTCCGTCCTGCGGGGAAGTGGGAGCCGCCGCTCACCATGGCGGCCCTGGGCCCCCGGCAGGTGCTGGCTCCATGCAGCCACGGCTCGGCGGCTCTGCCCACGGCGCGGGTGAGGAGATGGGGCCCTTGGTCAGAGCTTACGATTGTGCTAGAAAGAAAAGAACTCCTTCCGCGGGACTTGCCTTAAACCGCGGGGTCGCGCTGCGCCCTCCTCAGGAGGCGCTTGCAGGGCTGGGCGCCCAGTTCTGCGCCCTGCCCTGCTCCGCGGCACAGGGGCCGCAGGGCGTGGCCCAGGACCCCAGCTTCAGAGACCGTCTGCACACTCGTTGGCACATCTGTGTCTGGGTGGACACGCAGGATGGGCTTCAGGGTGAGGCTTTTAATATGTATATCCTGTTCACCAATCCAGTAGCTATCCAAGTGGTCGAATCCTGAGACTTGGCGAGTACGTGCAAATCAAGTGTACTTGACTTCAACCTCCTTTCAATGTACTTTTATACGAAATAAAGTGACCAAGCGGCGGTTCTCAGGCAGCTCCGTGGTTCTTGATGGGGGCCGTGTGGTGGGGTCAAGTGGCCGGGAGGGTCCCGTTGAGGTCTGCAGACCCCCCCTGCCCGATGGCGGCCCAGGCTCTGCCCAACGCTGCGCCCTGGCCGTGCGCCATTGTTCAGCCAGTGCCCTGCTCTAAGTTTTACTTATCTTTACCCAAAACAGAGTCCTGCAGTCATTTTTTAAGCACACTGGCTGAAAACTATTAAAACCCTTTCTTTGCACTTCAGAATGCCATGTACCTGTAACTTAATACATCCCGCAGACCTCTTAAGTACCTTCCCTGGGAGGAGCCAAGTGCCCCTCACGGTGCGAGCCTCGGGTGCTCTGCGCATGCTGTCCTGGGAGGAGGGAGACTTACTCTGGACAGAGGCAGGACCCAGCCGGCCAGGGGTTGTGCCTCCAGGCGGGCGCGGCCCTCCGCCGTGTTAGGGTGCTTAGGGCCGCAGAACCTCGCGGCAGTGCTGTTGACATTCCTGTGGGGTGTCAGGTGGCCCCATTAGATGGGAGCGAGACGTTTGCGTTAAACAGAAAGTGAAAATAATTGCCCAAACAGGGCTGGGTGGCCAAGCGGTTCTCCCCGTGCATGCAAGCACTGCATGTGAGCACTGCACGCGAGCCGGGGTGCGGGAGTCGGAGAGGGGCTCACGCTCACCCTGGAAAGCGCATGAAGAGGGACGCCCGCCCTGTGCAGCTGGCGGAGGTGAGCTCCCCTAGAACCTGCCGAGGAGCCAGCTGCGCCCAAGCCAGCCCATGATCTGAGCAAAGATGGACCCTGAAAACACACAGGAGGACGCGCTCGGGCCATCGCACAGAGCAGTGAGCGTGAAGCGGGGCTTCGCGTGCGGCCCCACCTGTCCCCTTTCCCTCGCTCGCGGTAGACTAGACGATGCCTCGCAGGGCCCTTGGGGCTTTGTGTACAACCTCGTTTTCCTTCTAAGGAACTTGCCTGCCCTGCACCCTCTGTGCCCTTCACCCCGTCCCCCTGGCTGCAGGCAGGCTCGCGGGACGCCCGCCACTCCTGGCTGCTGCAGCCGAGCCAGCCTCCTGGGGCCGCGCCCCCTGGACTTCACAGCAGTAGAGGAGTGTCTCATTGCGAGAGGTCTGGGCCGGCCCAGACCTGCTTCTAGACGGCCCTTATCACCCAGCCGTGGAGACCCGCCCTGGTCCTTTCCCGCTCAGCAGGTTCTTATCGGTGACCTGGGTGTCTCTCTCCAGGTCCTACCAAGAGGGGCATTCTGGGGTGTCAGCCTCTCCTATCTTTTCCTCTTCGGCTCACATCTGGGATGTGAAGTCACCCAGACCAGCCCCTGCCCTGGTTTTTTCCTTGGACTGTTTTTTTCCTGAGAGGTGCCATAACTTTCTCGTCCAGCTCTCCCACCGGTGTTTAACTGGGGCCCTGACGGGCTTTGGGTCCCCTCTCGGGCCACAGTGCTGGTCTCCCTCGTGGAGGAGCATGGCTCCCCTGAGCACTGGTCGGCTTCCGCTTTCTTCCGCTTTCTCCTCTGTCCCTTGCTTTCTTGGTGGTGGCTTTCTCCAGAACGAGACACCACTGGAGGGACCATGGAGGGGGCCACGTTTCCCCCAGAAGGCCCCAGATTCCAGAATCTTCTCAAAATAAACTGCTTCTCTTTGGGGCTCGGGAGCGGGGCCTGCGAGCCCACCTGTGTGCCAGCGTCTGCGCGTCGAGCTGCAGGGGCCCTGGGTGGCCTGGCTGAGAGGCAGGGGAGTGGGAGCCCTTGGCGCCTCTGGGTCGGGGCAGGCGCCCCCTGAGCACGCCCCAGGTGCTCCCACAGATGTTGCTCATAGGAGCCCCGGTCCTGTCCCGGCTAAGACGATGCGCACAGCCCCTGGCCGCTGGAGAGCCGGAAAGGCGTTCAGAGGTTGCTCTGCAGGTTAGCAGTGGTCGGGTTACGGTTAACCCTCACCTTTGCCGTTTATAATAGCAATATGAGTAAGAAGGCAGGAAGCCGGCCATGTAACACAGACTGCCCTCCGCCTCACCTGGTCATCCAGAGGATGGACTCCCAGGACGCCCAGGTCGGCACGCCGCTGGGCTCCCCTTGACTGCCCTGTGAGCCCTGTGCAACAGAAGGAAGCTGTTGGTGCTGCCGTGTCTCCAGTGACCACCAGGGGGCGCTGGGAGACAGCAAGAGCCACGCGGAGCCCCCAAACCCTTTTATTTCTGATATTGAGGATTGAATTCAGGGACATTCTACCTCCAAGATACACCTCCCACCCTTCTTATTCATTCATTCATTCATTCATTCATTTACTTACTTACTTACTTATTTGCGGTACTGGAGATAGAGCCCAGGGGCATTCTACCCCCACGCTATGCCCCAGCCCTATTTTTTATTCTTTATTTTTGAAACAGGGTCTCACTGGGTTGCAAAGGGCCTCACTACATAGCTGAGGCTGTCTGCAAAGCTAGATCTTCCTGTCTCAGCCTTTCAAATGTTGGGATTATAAGTGTGCACCACCACGCCTGGCTGTATCTTTTATGTTTGTTTGTTTGTTTGTTTGTTTATTGCGGGTCTGGGGATGGAACCCAGAGGCATTTGACCTCTGAGATACACCTCCTACCCAACTTTTTATTCTTTATTTTAAAACAGGGCCTCACTGAGTTGCAGAGGGCCTAAGTAGCTGAGGCTATCCGTGAACCGCAATCCTCCTGTCTCAGCCTCCCGAATGCTGGGATTACAAGCGTGTGCCACCACGCCGGCTGTATCTTTTATTTTTGAAAAAGAGTCTCACTAGGTTGCTACAAGTCTCACTAAGTCTCACTGTGATCCTCCTGTCTCAGCCTCCCAAGCTCTGGGGTTTCAGGTGTGTGCCACCATGCCTGGCACAGTCTTGTCACTGCTGGCTCCTCCCCATCTGGGCCATGGATATTTGCCGGGCACCCACTATGTCTGGCAAGGCCTCTGCCCTCAGTAGACACCAGTACAAGATGTCGCAGATATAATCACACTGGCACCACGCTGCGTAAAGACGGCAGCCGGAGACGTGCCAGCTGGGCATCCTGCGGGGAGGGGAGGGAAGAGTCGTGCAGGCCTTGGCAGTGGGAAGGAGCTCAAGAGCTGGTGCAGAGCAGACTTCAGAGCACCCCGCGTCCCTCTTGGGGGTGGTAGTGGCCCTTGGTGGGGGTGCTGGGACAGTTGGAGTGGGCTAGGTGGCGGGGAGAGGCCAGGAGAGTCTGCACATGGCCCCTGTCTGGTCTCTGCTTGGGTGAGGGCCAGCCATCTGCAAGCTGGGGACAATGGCTTACAGGGTGGCCTCACGACTGGCCACAGCCCAGCCCCAGAGAGACCTCAGGCCATCCCCAACCAGAGAGGCCTCCTCACCCTACAAGCCTCTAGGGCGCCCCCATCATAGGAAGGGCGGCAGCTGGGCCCAAAGCAACCCCCGGCCAGAGCTCTGGCTTGATCTACACAGCAGGAAGAGAAACCTCACACGGTGCGGGCTCTTGAGTCTGGCCAGACCCAGACCAGGGTGGAGGCCCTGGGAGCCTCCCGGGCTGAGAAGCAGGAGCCGGGGGAGGGTCCTGCACCTGAGCGCTATCAGCCATACACACCTGGTGTAAATGGGCACGCTGCCTGCTTGGGACAGTGCCTCAGAGCGTGTGCCCCTCGCCGCCAGGACTTGTTAGGAAAGGGAGTTCTGTCCCTGGGCCTCCTGCATTAGGACCCCGGAATGAGGTGCCAATCCACGTTTTACCAACACGCCCTAGGCAGAGGCCGCCGCTGCCACCCAGGGTTGGAAAAAATAGAAGTTCCCTGCTGAGCCGGAGGAACCAAGCAGCGGGAATCGGTCCCTCTGCCCTCATCCCAGTGCCAGCTCACCAGCTGTGCCCAGAGCCAGACCCTGGGCCTCTCCGTGCCCCAGTTTCCTCCTCTGGAAGATGGCGGGGTGACAGGTCGTGCCTGTGTGGCTGCTGGGGAGAAGTGAGGGACAGCGAGGCCCCGAGGGCGCCGGGCACATGGCCCTCAGGAGGGGTCAGGGCGGCTGGCGAAGCCGTGCGGCCAGGGCACGACCGCGGCGGGCCCGGGGCCTGGACCCTCCCACTCGCTCTTCACAAGCTTGTTTTTGGAGCAGCACAGCGTGCTCACAGTCAAGATGGCCTGGCTGGGTTTTGTGGGGTTTTCTAAGCCAAATAAAAACTTAACCAACTAAACAAAACCGAATCCATTTATAACAAATCCCAGCAGGGCAGACATTTACAATCTCCGCGGAAAGTGCTTATCCTTGGCAGAGGCCCGTGGGCTCTTAAAGGCTGCGGCTCCAGTAGTGAAACCGCTGGTGTCCCTGTGTTTGTCCGGGCTGGGGTACTTCTCCACCATCTCCTCCCTCCGGCCTTGCCACGGCGCGATGTGGCATCTCCCAGGCGCTGGGGCTGCAGGCCGAGGCTCCACCAGGGCCGGTCGTCGGCGCTGCAGGCCGGTGCCGGCCCCGCTCGGCCCCAACAGCCTTGATAGCACAGCTTAGTCAGTGCCCAATAAAATGTACACGCCATGAAAGTGACCGTTTTGTGGTACTGGGGACTGAACCTGGGGCCTTCAACCACCGAGCCAAACTACTGAGCTATACCCCAGCCCTTTCTGTTTTATTTTCAAACAGGATCTAAGTTGCTGAGAGTGACCTCCAACCTCTGACCCTCCTGTCTTAGCCTCCCAAGGACTGAGATGACGGGCCCGGGCCTCCACGGCTGGCTGCACACACAGATGTCGGCGTGGCACTGCTCTCGGCATTCCCTCGTCCCAGCTGTCTGGCAGGCTCGCAGCCCCATGCCTGACCCAGCCCCACACCTACCTGGCCGCACCCTGCACCCGGGGAAGGGAGGCCCAGGGCATCCGGCGTGCGTTCCTGGCCGTGACCGTGGGGCCAGGGCTGGTGCCTCCGCCCCAATAGCTTCTTGCTCTGCAGGCTTGACTATGCTGTCAGCCAGAGGACCCGGGCTGCTCCTGTCAAGGCCACAGCCTGGCGCAGACCTGCCTCCTGCGCAGCCTTCCCCGGCCACCCCGGGCAGCCTGGGTTCCTGCCCTTCCTCAACACCACAGGGGCCGCCCCAGCCTCTGCCACCAGTGGCTCGCTCCAGCATGGCACCGGGCACCTCAACAAGCCGGGTACATGAGGGAATGACTGATAACGCACCTTCGCGTGTGAGTGCCCGGTGTGGCGTCCCATTCTTGTGGGGTGGGGGGCACTAGAGGACTCACCCAGCGCAGGGCAGGAGGTCAAGGGCCAGCGCCCGGCCCCAGGAGACACAGCTCCCAGGCGCCCTGGGCTGGCCTATGGTGAGGCCAGAGGATGGCATCCCCCGAGGTAGGGAACGGGGCACCCCACCTCCCAGTTCTCTGGGGACCTTGATTCGGGGGGAGTGAACCCCTGGGAGCTTGGCTTGAGCATGCGCCATGGGCCTCTCCTGGGGAAGGATACAACCAAGGCCCCTCGTGATGGAGGGAGGGGCCGGACACCCAGGCCCTCGACCCCACCCGGGCGGCCAGCACAAGCCTTGGGGTGTGGCTCACTCTCTCCCCTGAGGAGGCTCTGAGGAGGGCGACTGCAACCGCCAGGCGGCAGCGGGGCAGGCGGCCCAGCCACACACAGCCTTGCTGTCTGGCCCCCCGCTGGTGACAGTGGCTCTGCCTGCGCAGCCCCCCTCCGCCTCTGGCCAGCTGTGCAGCTCTGCCCGCAGGTTGCCTGCACCTCTGGGAGCCTGGGAGGCCGGACAGACGTGAGGGCCCTTCACACAGTGTGGTGAGGAGCCCACCTTCCCAGGGCGGCCGGCGGGCAAGGGTGCTGAGAGGCAAAGCCGGGTGCTGGCGAGGCTGGGGGGCCGGAACGAGGGGGTTCCGCTCACTGCAGGGCAGAGAAGCAGAAAGGAGCGGGATTTTGAGAATAGTAATGGTGGGTTAAGTGGGCTCCTGAGGGTGTTTTAGATAAATACAGGCCAAACTCCAATTCCTTCCTGGCCTCCACCCTCCCTGGACGGGGCCACATCGGCAGGGGGCTTGACGCGTGAGCAGCTGGGTCCCCAGCCCAACGCAGAGAGTCTGGGCTCCTGTTACCAACCCCAAGATGCGGAAACTGAGGCACGGGGAGGTCACGGGGTCCCCAAGGTCATAGAGGTGCGGCGGGGCCAGACCAAGCCTGGCTTCCAACTCCAAGCCCCGGCCTCACTTCTTATCCAGCCTTGGCCCCGGGGAGGGTCCCATGACACCGAGCCGAGCCGTCTCTTTTTCAGGGTTTAATGTTTCAGGCCAAGTCTGAGTGAGGTTTGCATTTCACTGAGGAGGCGGTGTCTGGTGGAGTTCTCTGCTAGCCGCCCTGGGTTGGGGCGAGCTGTCCTGGGCATGGCCCTGGGAAACGGGCACCTCAAGAAAAACTCTCCCTGCCAAGACCTGGAGCATGTCCGTCAGCCTGGGACATGGGAGACTGAGACAGGAGGATGGCGGGTTCAAGGCCAGGCTCAACTAATTAGCAAGACTCCATTTCAAAATAAAAAATAAAAAGGCTGAGGGCATAGCACAAGGGTAGAATGTCCCTGGCTTCAATACCCAGTACCAGAAATAAAAACATCTAGTTTGCATACAAGTGTGTGTGTGTGTGTGTGTGTGTGTGTGTGTGTGTGTTACTGGGGATTGAACCCAGGGGCTTTCTACCTCTGGGCTACACTCCCAGACCTATTTTATATTTTATTTGGAAACAGGGTCTCACTAAGTTGCCAAGAGCCTCACTAAACTGCTGAGGCTGGCTTCGAACCTGTGTGATCCTCCTGTCTCAGCCTCCCAAGCACTGGGATACTGGGATTACAAGCTGCGCCACCATGCTTATAGTGTGTGTGTGTGTGTGTGTGTGTGTGTGTGTGTGTGTGTGTGTGTGTTTTACTGGAGATTGAGCCCAAGGGCATTCTACCTTTGAGCTACATCCCCAGCCCTATTTTATTTTTGGTGGCACTAGGGATTAAACTCAGGGCCATTCTACCTCCAAGCTACACTCCCATCTCGATTTTATTTTTTATTTTGAAACAAGGTCAAAGTAGCTGAGGCTGGTCTGGAACCTATGATTCTCCTATCTCAGCCTCCCAAGTACTGGGATTACAAGCGTGCATTGTCACGCCCAGTACAATTTTATATTTATTTCATAAATTGGCTTCCAAGGCCACAGAATTTTCAATCTGGAAATGGGTTGGATTTTCTAGTCCACCGATCCCATGTGGAGTATGGGCAGGTGGCAGCCCTTGCCGCCCTGAGTGGCAGGCCTTGGGCAGCCTGGCGCTGCCGGCCATCCCTGGTGTTCCTGGCTGGTAACGTGTCACATCTTTTTGCGTCCAAACCTCCTCTTGTAAGGCCACCTGTCGCTGATCTAACACCCATCCGACCCCAGGAAGACCCTGGTCTCCAGGGTGACCTGGCCACATCTGCACAGATGCCACTGACAATCACATCATACTCTGTCTGGGCACAGGGCCGGCACCCGTCTACTCGGAGGATGCTTCAACCCGACGGAGCGACCACGCTGGGCACACCGCATTCCTCGCCTCCGCCAGCGAAGCGTGAGGAAGGCCCAGCCGAGCAGCTCGCCCTGGCTGGGAGCACCAGCAGCCTCCAGGGACACCTCGGGCACCTGCCTCATGGCGTAGCTGGACCCTCTCCTGAGGTCGGCCAGCTGGCAGGTGGCACACCAGGATTTCAGGGCCGCACCCAGGCCGGGTCTCTCTGGGAGGGAGCTCAGAGCCCAGCCCCGTCCAGCCGTACGCAGAAAGCAAGAATCCACGGTGCAGAGGCCTGCGCCTTTTTCCTTTGGACAGTGACAGCAGCGGGAGGGTTTGGCCTTGGCAGGACGCCCCGGGGGGGGGGGCACTGCAGAGCCCAGCCTGATCTTTGCTCCTCTGGCCTGGAGGGAGTCAGCTCCCTCCAGGCCAGGGCTGCAGGGGCCACAAGAGCCCGTAAACCCAAACAACACACCTTCAGAGAGGCCAGTGAGCGACCAGAGGTCTCACAGCAATCGGTCAGGGCCGACACAAGCATCCAGGGTCTCCAACACCAAGATGGGAGCCCGGGGCTGGTTTACAATGGCTTTAGAGTGTTGTTGGGGAGAAATGGCACTCACCTGCAGCAGGGCTAGAGCTGGGACCAGGACAGAGGGCCAACTTGCAACACCTGCTGCCTGCGGGCACTCCACACACACGCTCTTGCCCGACCCTTCCCTGCCTGGAGGGCCAGTCACATGCCACGGTACCTGCGAGCCGCTGGAGGCTCGGGTGGGAGCTCAGCCCAGGGTCCTCACCCTGCTCCGGCTCACGACACGAGGCCGATTTCTCATCTGCTGCACGAGGACTGGCGGTGGCCTCTGGCGAGCGGGCCCCGGCAGGTGCTCAGGGGGGCGCGGGAGCCTCTGTGGCCGCGGCAATGGACGCTCAGCTCAGCAGCTAAGACACTTATCACAGCCCCGCAGGTCACAAGCCCAGCACGGTGTGTGGGGCTAAAGCACGATGTGAGTGGTCCAGCTCTTTCTGGGGCCCCAGGGACTGTTTCCTCGTCTTGCCCAGCTTCTAAGGGAGCCCCAGTCCTTGGCTCACCCCCGGAACCCCCAGCGTGACCTCCCTCCTTCCGCAGTCTTGGGCCCTCTGCCCACAGCTGAGGGAGGTCCTCCACTATTAAGGACTCTGATTAGACGAGGCCCACCTGGGGCCCGGCCACTCCTCCTGGGGCCCAGCCACTCCTCCTGGGGCCCTTAACTAACTTCCCGCATCCGGGACGCCCTGGGGGCAGTGTTGGGAGGAGCACCGAGCAGAGTTGAGTTCTACACGGCCCCGGTCGCCTGGGCTGGCCTTGGCGACTCCTCTGAAAACGGAGGATCCCACTAAAACCAGCCGCTCCAAAGCCATCCCGCCTGTCTGCTGTTTATGGCTCTCTTCAAAAAGGCCTTGTGTAGCCGAGGACACGGGGCCAAGTCTGCCAACCTTTGCTTCCAAATTAAACCCACTAGGAAATTTCCACAGGACCAGGCTCTCTCCCTTCCCACAGGGCGGCTCTGCAGCCAAGCCTCGCGGGGCTCCTGGACAGATGGAGGGCATCGGGGCAGGGTCCTAGGGGGTCATTTTCTTTCTGTCTTTCTGTCATGCTTAACAGGACGAGCGCATTGGTGTGGAGTGGGGACCCTGGGGACCCTGGTCTGCAATACTGTGACCACCATTGGACAGGGTTTTAAGATGTCACCCTGGAAGGCCTGGTCAGCCCCACATCTCAGCTCAGAGGCGGCACGGAGTGCTAGCGGACTCCCCAGCGCACTCCACACCGCCAGGCGGCTCCCCTGCCCAAGTCCGGCATCTGTGACTTTATCTGATTCATCCAAGAAATCAGTCTTTTCCTTCTTTTTTTTTTTTTTTTTTTTTTTTTTTTGTGGTACTGGGGATGGAACCTGGGGGCATTCTGCCTCTGAGGGAGGAGTGCTTGGCTGAAAGGAGGCAGCCTGGGCCCTGGGGCCGCCTGGGCTGGGGCACTGGGAGCTGGGCATTGGGCCTCCACAGATCCCGGACAGACCCAGCCAGCCGGCCTGAGGTTTGTGGTATAAGAAAATGATAATATAGCCGGGCGTGGTGGCGCACGCTTGTAATCCCAGCATTCGGGAGGCTGAGACTGCAGGATCGTGGTTTGCGGACAGCCTCGGCTACTTAGTGAGGCCCTCTGCAACTTAGTGAGACCCTGTTTCAAAATAAAAGTAGGGCTGAGCAGTGTAGCTCAGAGGTCAAATGCCCCTGGGTTCCATCCCCAGACCCAGAAAAGAAAGAAGAAAGAGAGAAAGAAAGAAAGAAAGAAAATGATAATATATTTGTAGAACATACGATAAGTTGTATTCACCTAAAAATGAATTGAATTTTATTCTTTTAATAAGTTAATAAATACAAATGAATCAGTTAATAATTCAAGAGTCCTGATGACTAGCTCTGAGTGCCCATGATACCAGAATGGCCTGTGGCCACTCTGCAGAGGGGCCCCCCAAGTCTGAAGTCCTGAGCGGGAACCCCAAAGGAGCCACAAGACATCGGGACCACGCTGCCCACCAGTCTTGACTTTCTCTGGATAAAGACAAGTGTGAGCCGGGTGTGGTGGACGGGTCTGTCATCCCAGTACTTGGGAGGCTGAGACCGGAGGACCGCAGGTTGGAGGTCAGCCTCAGCAACTCAGCAAGACTTTGTTTCCAAACAAAAATCTTAAAATAAAACAGAAGGTGTAGCTTGGAGGCAGAGTGCCCCTTGGTACAATCCCCAGTACCACACACACAAAAATCAATAAATTAAGCTGAGTCAGTGTTACGGTTTGAAATGGTGGGGTTCTTTTTCTTATTCAACTAAGGTTGGTTGAATAGAAAAGTTAACAGGCAGCTCAGTGCAGCTTTAACAAATCTTTACTACAAAATCAGTAGGAAATAGATCAGTAGGAAATAGAGAAAAGGCAGCGTGCTGCCCCGCGTGCCGGGGAGCCCGAAAATGGAGCTCCGGCCCCTTTTGGGGACCCTAACCCTGAAATAGATTTTGTATTGGTATCCTCTCATCGGCATTACCAAGGCAATGGGCTAGTTACTTACTCCTTGGCCAGGCGGTGCCTCTTTGTCTCCGGACTGCGCGCGTACAAAGTGCAAGGGTCAAGAATCCACCTGGCCCTCGGCTCTGTTGTACTGGGCAGTATTGGCTGCTCGTCAGCTAGGGTGCTTTGAAGCCGCACACAGTTTACCTTTCCTATGTCCAGGCCGACACAGAGGAGAGGAGGTAAACTGAGGCACCGGCTGCCTCTATTGTAGTTTTAGGGCTAGTGGCTTCAGCTGACTCTAAGGCCTTTGCTATAGGTTAATGATTACAATGACGGGCAAAGACAGAGAGGACCTCTGCCTCGTAATCGCGGCAGGCCCTCCCTGCCTGAGCGCCGGCGCAGCACCTAGGCTCTGGCTAGATTCTACACTTTGGAAATTATCAAAGCACTTTTCCAGTACCAGCACCTTAATACGTCTGGATGCCTCTTCCCAATCCTGGCACATCAGCAGAGAGGTTAAGCAGGCTCTCATGAGACCGTGAACAGCCGTTCAGAAGCCAGGACTGGAAAATTTGTGCAAGGAAAAAAAAAAAAAATGGAAACAAACATGAAGAGGGAAATGTTTCTACAGGGGCTGGAGGCCATGTGGGGCTCAAGCTGCCCACACAGATTCTCGGGTTCTCCGGCGTTACTCCGTGGGCCGGATCTCCGCGGCGGCCCTTGACACCGCGTGCACATTTCCATTTTCCGGAGAGGCCTCTGCTCTCCTGCCGCGGGGAGGTCCCTCGAGGACCCGTCCAAACCAAAAGACAGCAACTGGTCTTGATTTGGAGAAAAAAAACCCACAAGAAGACAGGAGATTGAATGAAGGCCGATCCCAGGAGGAGCCGCTGGGAGGGTCCCCGCGGACGGGCCGCCTCTGGCCTGCTGAGGTCCGGGTTTGAGCCCCGCTGAGCGCCCTTGGCCAAATGACTTGGCTTCTCTGAGCCCTGTTTCTTCATCTATAAAATGGAAACAGTAGTCGGCTCCCAGGATAGGGATGTAACGCGCATTGGCTGACATGTAACGCGCATTGGCTGACACTGGGTGTGGCACAGCCACGCTGTCTACACTTACAAATGGTAGCTGTTATTATTTATAAGATGGAAACAGTTTTGAGGCTGAGGGATTCTCCCCACCGTATGTCGTAAATCAGTTGAGACTCCAGAAGAAACGGACATCCCCAGACGAGAGCGCTGGGTGGGAATGCGATCTGTCACAGATGAAACCCGTGAGCCTCGAGGAGGGGGGAGGGAGGGCTTCGGGTGTTCAAGGGCTCGCCAGCTGCAGGCGGAAGCCGGCATGGCGGTGCACACCAGTGATCCCAGGATCTGAGAGGCTGAAATGGAGGATCTCAGGTTCAAGACCAGCCTCAGCAATTTAGTGAGACCTTCAGCAACCTAGTGAGACTTTATTTCAAAATAATAATAATAATAATAATAATAATAATAATAATAAAAAGCCGAGAGTGGTGGCACACTTGTAATCCCAGCATTTGGGAGGCTGAGACTGGAGGATTGAGGTTCACGGACAACCTCAGCTACTTAGTGAGGCCCTCTGCAACTCAGTGAGACCCTGTTTCAAAATAAAGAATAAGAGCCGGGCATGGTGGCGCACGCTTGTAATCCCAATACTTGGGAGGCTGAGACGCAGGATCATGTAGGTACGAAGCCAGCCGCAGCTACTTAGTGAGGCTCTCAGCAATTTAGTGAGACCCTATTTCCAAATAAAATATAAAATAGGTCTGGGAGTATAGACCAGAGGTAGAAAGCCTTTGGGTTCTATCCCCAGTACTAAACACACACACACACACACACACACACGCACGCACGCACGCACGCACGCACGCGCGCGCGCCGGGTGTGGTAGCACACGCTTGTAATCCCAGCATTCAGGAGGCTGAGACAGGAGGACCTCAGTTCGAGGCCAGCCTCAGCTACTCAGTGAGGCCCTGTTTCAAAATAAAGAATACAAAATAGGGCTGGGGCACAGCTCGGAGGTAGAATGCCCCTGGGTTCCAACCCCAGTACTGCAAAAATAAAGAATAAGAAATAGGGCTAGGGGTGTGGCTCGGAGGTAGAATGCCCTGGGCTCTATCCCCAGTCCCGAAAATAAATAAACAAACAAATATAAACACATAAATGGCAGAGTGGCCTGTCTGCCAGCCCCAGCTGTCCCCCCAGAGGGCTGGAGGAGGAGGGAGGCTTGGCCACACGCCCACCCTGCTAAACATCTCACAAGGCCAGGGTTGGAAGGTTGTGCAGGGGCCCTGCAGCCGGGGTTGGCGGCGCAGCCAGGCTGTGGGAGGGGGAGGACAGTCGGCCGAGATGAGCCCGGGCATCTGGAAGGGGCCAGGCAGGGTAGGAAGGAAAGCCGGTGGACGGTCGCCAGTGGCCCTGGAGGCTCCGCACCCTTCCTTGGGGGAGGAGACCCTGGCCGGGGCCTCCGCGGGAGCTGGACACTGGGGTGGTGCAGGTGAGGTGCCAGGGTCAGGTGCAGAGGGCCCAGGGCCACCCACCCTCAGCCTGGGCCCACGTGCAGGGGAGGGCCCGCAGCCTCCTGCCGGGAGTCCTGTCTGTGCCCTGACTCCTTGCCAGGCAGGGAGGGGACACTTCCCTTTGCACAGGGCCCTGGAACCCCGGGGCTCAGCACAGACCTAGGGAGGGGGCCCTGCTGGAGCCCAGGCCTGGCAGGCCCCACCGCAGACCTCTGGCCCTGCCTTCCAGGGCCCTGTGGAATCCATGTCCGGCCCTCTGGGCTGAAGCCGCTGGAATTTCCTGGTGATAGATAACCGCCCCACCCCGCCCAAGAAATGGAAAGGGGCGACCTCCTCCAGGAGTAGGTAATGTTTTTATTTTTTGGTACTTGGCATTGAACCTGAGGGTGTTCTGCCTCCTTAGATACACCCCAACCCTCTTTAGTTATTATTTTGAAACAGGACCTCACTAAGTTGCTGAGGCTGCGATCCTTCTGTCTCAGCCTCCCAAAAACTGGGATTACAGGTGAGTACCACCACACACATCTTCTTGGACTATACAGTGTTTACAGACAAATTCAACCACAAAAATTGTGGCCTTTTTTAAAAAAAAGTCCACAAGCCGGGCGTGGTAGCACATACCTGTAATCCCAGTACTTGGGAGACTGCACCTGGAGGATTGCTGGTTTGAGGCCAGCCTAAGCAATTTAGCAAGACCCTGTCTCAAAATACAAAATAAAATAGAGCTGGAGTGTAGCTCAGAGGCAGAACACCCCTGGGTTCAATCCCCAGGACAAAAAAAATAAGGTTCATGATTGGACGCATAGCTCTGCTTTGTCGTGTTAAAGGCCCAGACACCCAACAAAGCAGGCCCAGGACCGAGCGTTGGACACAAACCAGCAGCTTTCTAAACGTTTTTGCTTAGGAATTAATTGGGGAAATACTAAAATGTTCATGGGAGACAGCCCTATTCCCTCATTAACAGTAAAAATAGATTTAGAGGATTTCGTGGGGGAAGCATGGATTTTTTAATGGTTTTTAAATAGATATATAGAATTGCACACCACACAATTTGCTCATTAAAAGTGTACAATTTGGCCAGGCGTGGTGGCGCACGCTTGTCATCCCCGCGCTTGGGAGGCAGAGACAGGAGGATCGCGCAGGTTTGAAGCCAGCCGCGCGCGCGCTGGCTTAGGAGACCCTGTTTCCAAATAAAAATGTAAAAATAGGTCTGGGAGTGTAGTCCGGAGATAGAAGGGCTTCCAGGAACCCCAGTACCACCAAAAAAAAAAAAAAAGTGTACAATTTGAGCCGGGCATGGTGGCGCACACTCGTCATCCCAGCATTCGGGAGGCGGAGACCAGAGGATCGCGGTTCATGGCCAGCCTCAGCTACTTAGCGAGGCCCTCTGCAACTCAGTGAGACCCTGCTTCAAAAATTAAAAAGACTAAGAAATAGGGCTGGGGGTGTAGCTCAGAGGTACAATGTCCCTGGGCTCCATCCCCAGTAACACACACACACATAAAAAGTGTACAGTTTGAGCCCAACGTGGGGGCACACGCTTGTAATCCCGGTACTTGGGAAGCTGAGTCAGGAAGATCGCAGATTTACAGCCAGCCGTAGCTACTTAGTGAGGCCCTGCTTCAAAATAAAGAATAAAAAGATAGGGGTGGGGGGCGTGGCTTAGAGGTAGAATGCCCCTGGGTTCAATCTCCAGTACCGTAAAAAAAAAAAAAAAAAAAAAAAAAAAAGTGCACAATTCGGTGTTGTGTAGTAGGTAAGAGAACAGCACTACGATCAGTCTTGCACATTTTACCACACCCCAGAGACACCCCGTCCACCAGCAGTCACTCCCGCTCCTGGCGCCCCTGCAGGACCGGGGCCTGGCGCCTGCGTTTCCAGACCTCCGGCCAGGCTGTGCTGGGGGCCCAGGGCACCTGCTTTGGGACCCACCAGCCCTGAGGCGCAGAGCCCAGGTGACGGGTCTGCACCTAGCACCGTCTTGGATAACAGGTAAGGTGCCTCCATCTCTACTTGGCAAAAGGCCTTTGAGAAGTGAGGGCGTTGCTTTTGGGGGGCCCCTGGACCCCGCCTGGTTCCAGGCTCCCCCATACCGTGCGTTGGTCCCTGGCGCTCTGCTGCCCCCTGGCGGCGGGCCGATCCGCACAGCCTCCTTTGAGAGCTGGCTGAAGCGGGGGCCCTGCTCCCTGACCCCAGAGCCAGGGCGCTCACACTCCCTCTCCTGGGACCCATCTGCTATCAGCCATGTGCACCTTAGTAAGAACTTCAAATCCCCAGTGTCCTTGCCTGGGGGCGCTGACCGGAGCCCACGGCTCGTCCCTGGACAGGGAGGCGCTGCTCGGCGTCCACCTGAGCGCACACACTGGGCCCAGCCTCATCAGACGCCAGCGTCTGGCTTGAATCCTCCATGTCACGTGTAACTGTGTGCCCCCCCAGCGCCCCGCAGCCCCCAAGTTCGCCTACTACCGTCCTTCCGCCATGGGAGGCACTGGCGGGGACTTCAAAGCCACGCAGCTCAGTACAGAGACGGCCTGTGGCCGGGGAGATGCAAGAGCCCAAGACAGGGTGGGGGTCCCAGCAGCCGGTGCCCCCTCCAGCCAGGGAAGAGGTGACTCCCAAGGCCAGAGTGAGTCTGATGGAAAAGAGGAGGCCCAGGGCTGGGCCAGACCACAGGGAGCAGAAAAGGAGCCAGGGAGGAGAGGCCAGGAGGCGGAGGGAGGCCAGGAGGCAGGAGAGGGGCCACCAGAGAGCGGAGACTGCGAACTCACAGGCAGTGCCAGAGGCAGGAGCTTCACCGCTTAACTGGCTGCTGGGCTTGGCTGTGGGCGAGGCCCGCCCACCCAGAGAGGAGCCAAGAGGGATGGAATTCCAGGTTCTTTCCTGTCTCTTCAAGGCTGGTTCTTATTCTATTAGTTTATAATATATAATATGTAGCAGGTTGAACAGCAAGCTACAAAAAGATATGTCCAGCCAGGTGTGGGGGCGCAGGCTTGTAATCCCAGCATTTGGGAGGCTGAGACAGGAAGATCTCAGTTCGCGGCCAGCCTCAGTTACTTAGGCCCTTTGCAACCCAGTGAGAGCCTGTTTAAAAATAGAATAAGCCGGGCGTGGTGGCGCACGCTTGTAATCCCCGCACTTGGGAGGCAGAGACAGGAGGATCGCGCAGGTTTGAAGCCAGCTGCACTGGCTTAACAGAACCTGTTTCCAAATAAAAGAAGTATAATGTAGGTCTGGGAGTGTAGCCCAGAGGTAGAAGGGTTTCTAGGAACCCCAGTACCACCAGAAAGAAAGAAAGAAAGAAAGAAAGAAAGAAAGAAAGAAAGAAAGAAGGAAAGAAAGAAAGAAAAAATAGGGCCGGGGGTGTAGCTTGGAGGTAGAATGCCCCTGGGTTCCATCTCCAGTACCGTGAAAAAAAAAAGACATGTACACATCCTAGCCCCCCAAATCCATAAATGTAACCTCATTTGTAAGAGAATCTTTGCAGGTGCAGTGAGAAATTTTAAGATGAGATCAGCCTGGATGGGGGTGGCCTGAAATCCAGTGGTGAGCGTCTTATAAGAGACAGAGGGGGCCAGGTGTGGTGGCACACACCTGGAATCCCAGTACTTGGGAGGCAGAGACAGGAGGATCACAGGTTCAAAGCCAGTCTCGGTAACTTTGCAAGGCTCTCCACAACTTAGTAAGACCCTGTTTCCAAATAAAAAATAAAGATTAGGCTGGGGGCATAGCTCAGAGGTAGAAAGTCCCCGGGTCCAATTACCAGTAACTCCCCCCCAAAAAAACCACACACAAAAATAAATAAATAAACAAACAATAAAGCTGGAGAGCTGGGCATGGTGGTGCACACCTGTAATCCCAGTACTTGGGAGGCAGAGACAGGAGGGTTGCAAGTTCAAGGACAGCCTCAGCAAGTAGTGAGATTTTTCATCAAGTTAATGAGACCCCCATTTTAAAATAAAAATTTAAAATAGGGTTGCGGGTGTAGCTTGGAAGTAGGATATCCCTGGGTCCAATCCCCAACACCACTAGATAAAATAAATAAACAGATAAATGGGAAGAAGAGCAGTGAGCAGACACAGAGGAGCATCCCCGACTCTTTTTCTTTTTTTCTTTTTTCTTTTGAAACAAGGTTTTGCTAAGTTGCTCAGGCTGGCCTCGAACCTGCGAGACTCCTGCCTCAGCCTCCCAGGTTCTGGGAATTACAGGTGTGCGCCACCGGTGCCCAGCCGCACAGATTCTTCTATCTCCCTCTCCAACCTGAAGTTGAAGGCAGAGACCCCAGCCAAGGGCCGCTGGAGGTTCCCGCCCAGAGTCCTCCATGCCCGGCTCAGACCTCAGCCTCCCACGCCGGGAGAGAAGACATTTCTGTGGTTTTCAGCCCCCAGTTTATAGTAATATGCCATCCCACGGACACTAATTAATACATGTTTGAATATTCATCAGTCTACGGGCCATCTCTACCAGTGCGGCCCGCGCCAGGCTCTCCGGCCCTCTGAGCAGCATCACGGGCTTCCCGGGTGGGCCCGGGAGGGCGTCCCGGGCACCAGGAACGCGCCCAGGCAGCAACGGAGGGACAACGGCCCCTTGTTCCGAGGCCGGGGCCCAGATGTTCAGGGTCACAGGGACCCAGCTCCGCCTCCAGCCAGGAGCTCAGAGGCTGCCCTGGGAGGCGCGGCCTTCCTGACAGCTGCGCCTCGTCCCGGAGGGGACCGTGGCTGACATCCCGGGAGCACTGGTGGGCGGGCCACAGGGACATCGGGAGTTTCCAAGCCTCGGGGAACATTTATGTAACTGGTCTGGAGGGGAAGGTTGGAGGATAGATTCATTTAGGGGCCAAGAACAGACTGAGCGTTCCGTAGGCTGGGCAGGGTGGGGCGGCCCCGGCCCAGCGATGCCCTTCTTATGTGGTCCTCGGGGTCAGCAGAGCACCCGGCACCTGGCAGGGGCTGCGTGCATGTGTGTGTTGAATGAATATGTGTTTGTATGCACGGACAGCGCCACTGCCGAGAGGGGAGCTTGAAAGGATCTTTGCAGCTGTGGTGCCGTGAATGGCGGCCACCATCATAGCTGGTGTCCTCATTAATAGTGAGAGTTGGCCGGGCGTGGTGGCGCACGCTCGTCATCCCAGCATTCGGGAGGCTGAGACAGGAGGGTCACGGTTCGCGGCCAGCCTCAGGTGCTTAGTGAGGCCCTTTGCAACTCAGTGAGACCCTTTTTCAAAATAAAGAATAAAAAATAGGACCGGGGGCATAGCTCAGAGGTAGAACGCCCCTGGGTTCCATCCCCAGTCCCCCCCCCAAAAAAAATAGTGAGTTTGTCTTTGCTATTTTGTGTGCGTGGCACTGGGGATTGAACTCAGGGGCGTTCTACTTCTGAGCT
Source organism: Muscardinus avellanarius (assembly GCF_963383645.1). NCBI lineage: Eukaryota > Metazoa > Chordata > Mammalia > Rodentia > Gliridae > Muscardinus > Muscardinus avellanarius. The sequence continues at coordinate 3,453,677 of NC_137796.1, forward strand.
ATACTCCCAGCCCTTTCTTTTACTATCTTGAAATAGGGACCTGCTCGGGTGCTAAGACTCTTGCTAAGTTGCGGAGGCTGGCCTTGAACCTGCACGCCTCCCGTCTCAGCCTCCCAAGCACTGGGATTATAGGCGCGCACCACCGCACCCGACTAGTCTTAGTATTATTAGTCCTGCGGTGACTGCTATAACCTGAGTTACTGTCCTCGCAACACGGCGGCCATCAACATGGCTGCTGCCGGGCCCCACCCAGAGGCCGCCCTCCGCTGTGACCGCTGCTGCCAGGACAGCACCGCGGCTTCCGTGGCCACCGTGGCGCTGGGCTCTCGCAGCAGAGCCGCCGCGAGTCCTTTGCTCAGCGCTGAGCCTCTGGGCGGTGGGGGTGGTAGCGTTCTGGAGAGACTTCTGGCCCTGACGGGTGTGTGTGTGTGAGTGTGAGTGTGTGTTTGTGTGTTACTGAGGGTTAAACCCGGGGCATTCCGCCTCCAAGCTGCATCCCCAGCTCTTTTTCTTTTTCTTTTTTTTCTTTTGAAACAAGGTCCTGCTGAGTTGCTCAGGCTGGCCTCGAACCTGTGAGACTCCTGCCTCAGCCTCCCAGGTTCTGGGATTTACAGGTGTGCGCCCCGGTGCCCAGCTGCACAGATTTTTCTATCTCCTTCTCCCACCTAGACTTAGCTGACTTGACACCGCAGTTACCTAAACAGACACTGAGGGGCAGTTTCCCTGGCTTCTCCCCCCACCCCAAAGCCCGTGTGCCCCCAAGTCAGGATGGCCTCCTCAGTGCCCCACCAAGGTCTTCCCTCCAAGGAAGGCCACACCAAATCCAAGCCGCCGCAGCCTGCGCCTGGCCCGGGCTCCCCGTGTGTCCTCCAGTCCCCGCCCAGGCCCAGCCTTCAGGATGCACACTGGCCAGTCCCCCCGATGGCACCTCAGTGGCTGTCCACTGCACGGGGACAGACTGCAGACTCCTCCTCCAGGAAGCCTTCTCCTCTTCGCCCACCGTCCCCAGTTCAAGGCGTGGCATGCCGCCAACTGTCACTGTTATTTGCCAGGAATTTCTGGAACTGTGTCTGCTCTGACTAATACCACCCTGGAATAGGAATCGGGTGCTTCAGGGACCCGCTCGATCTCCTGCCGAGCCCAGGGCCTGTGCTCTAAACCCGCACTTGCCGCAGAGGGGATGAGAACGCGCTGACCACAGCCGTGAACGGCCGGGCGCCGTAGTGATTCACGGGGATCCCTGTCTTCCAGTTGGGATTTGGGTTCCGTGACCCCAGCCTGACGCACGCCTGCACCTCGCTGCCCTTGGCCACGCCGCAGGGTCAGGTCCGAAAACTCTGGGGGCGCTGCAGAGACCACACAGGCAGGGGCGTGAGCCATTGGGAATGAGGTCGCCCTGGGGGAGCGCCCCTCTCTGCTGAAACTCCTCTTACTAAGTGGCAGGGGCGGGGCTTGTTCCTCTGACCTTTGGCAAAACCACAAGAGGAAAACCAGCCCACGCGGCCTGGAAGGGAAGGAGCTGGCCCGACCGGACACTTGGACCTGGCTGCTCAGCACCGGCTGCTCATTGCCAGCGCGACAAAGTAGGTCAGGCACAGACCGGGGCTGGGCCTGCTCAGCGGCGGCGGCGGCAGGGCTCGGAGCTGGAGGGGCCGGGGCCTAAGGTCACGGGGTGATGTTGAAGGTGGAATGACCCCAAGAGCTCACTTACTAGCGCTGAGCCAGGGGGTTCTAATCTCCTCAGTAGATGAGCTCATTGTAATGAATTCACCGGAGGGTCGCCTAGGCAGGGGTGCGCGGTCCCGGGGCCGTGGCCTTGGGCACCGCGCCTGTGTCTTGGAATCCCCAGCCTGCTCTCTCTGGCTTTCTGGCCTCCGGGAGGGGAGAGCAGGGCCTGGCTCTCTCTCTCCCCCTCTCTACTTCCTGCTGCCACAACCTGAGCTCCACAGAGCCAGCCGCACATGGGTTGAACTCTGAAATCTCCAAGAAACTGTGAGCAAATAACCTTCCTCCCCTAAGCTGTGTTCGGTAGTTTGGGGATTACCGCATGGAGAACACAGGCCCGGAGTGGCCGAGCTGGGCCTCACCGTGGCCGTGGCGCCTCGTCTTGCTCCACACCTGGGCGTCCCTGCAAGCCAGGCCTGTGCGTCCCAGGACACCAGCCCCGTCACACAGGGGAGCTGGGTCCCTGGGGCGGCTCGGCAGTGCCCAGGGTCTTGGTTCTGCCTCTTACCTGCACGACCTCGGCTGCACCACCTGTGGGTCCAGGTGGGCATCCACACTGTACCTGTGGGGCGGGGGCGGGAGCCAGGGCGAGGCCAGACAGGTGGAGGCGGCCATCCCGGTGGGTACTGCTGTTCACACACACCCCTTGAAGGGGGAATGTCTAAACTAAGAGAAAGCATGGCTTCGATTTGCCCCTGGGCTCAATCCCTAGTACCAAAAACAACAAAAAGGAAAAGAAAAAAAGGATGCTGACAGATGGCGGGACATGGTAGTGATCACCCGTAACTCCAGTACTTGGGAAGGTGAGACAGGAAGATCCCCGGATGGATGCCAGCCTCAGCAACTTAGTGAGGCTAGTTCAAAATGAAAATAAAAAAGGGCTGGGGAGGAGGCCGTAGCTCAGCTCGGAGGTAGAACACCCCTAGGCTCGGAGGTAGAACACCCCTAGGCTCGGAGGTAGAACACCCCTAGGCTCAAGCCCCAGCACCACAATAGAAAAGAAGAAAAAAATGAATGCGGACGTGTGTTTGTGCGTATGCAGTCTGTACCTCCCGTGCGCACACAGGGGAAGGGAACGGTTTCCCCGCCGCACCACGCCAGCTCACGAACGTGGCGGGGAGCGGGACTAGAAAAGCCGCGGCCGGCCAAACACCACCGGATACTTGTTTCCGGCAAGACTCGAGCGGGGCCGGACCAGCGGGTACTCGCCGGTCTTAGCATTTCTGTGCACAAGACGACAGACAATTCATTTAAACCCTAGCAGCTTCGCCATAGAGACATCTGGGACTCCTTAACCCAGTGACTCGACACAGCTGGGCGTCCGCGTCTGACGCACAGAAGGACGCGGCGTCCCCTCTGTGGTGTCCCGGCCCCGCGCCGCCTCACTCTTGCCGTGAAGAGCGTGGCAAGGTCGACGCGAGACACATTCTGCAGAGCCACTAAGCCAGGAAATATGTCGACATCACCAAAGGGGAACGTGAACTCCTCCCGATTCTAGGATGCTGAGGAGCAAGCCAGGCATGGGGGCACATGGTAAGCCTAGTACTTGGGAGGCTGAGGTGGGAGGATCCCAGGTTCAAGACCAGCCTCCACAAGCTGTCGAAGTTTCCAGCCAGACCCAAACAAACAAACAAAAATCAGGGCTACTGGTGTAGCTCAGAGGTGACTCCGAGTGAGGCCTATAGATAAGATCTATGTTCCTGTGGGGACCGTTTCTGAGTCTCACCCCTAGTGAGAGGCTGCTGGCTGGACCCCAGGGAGCGCACGCTGGAGCATGCGGGGAGGGGGCTCCCTTGTCTACATGTTCCTCTTACATAAGTTGCAAAGAAAAAAGGAGATCGAGAAAGAAAGAAAACGATCAGCAAATGTGCTACCATGTTCCTGTCTGGGGTGCCGCGCAAGGGCATGTGGGAATTCATCGCTATCTTTGCAACTGTTCTGCAAGTCTGAAAAATAAAAAGTTTTAAAAAAAAGTTAAAAAAGCAAATAGCAAAGACGGTTAAGGGATTCAAACTCTGCCGGTGGCGGCATGCCCGGAATCCCAGTACTGAAGCTGAGATGGGAGGATCACAGGTGTTTCAAAATAAAGAATAAAAAAAGGGCTGGGGGTGTAGCTCGGAGGTCGAGTGCCCCAGTCCTCAGTACTAAAATAGAAGATAAACTCAAAAGCTGAAAGTGACTCTTCTGCTCTGGCTCCTTCCTGAAGTAGCCGTCAGTTCAGCAGGAGCAGAGGGAGGTGGAGGGAGGGGAGGGCTTCAGAGGAGGACCCCCAGACTAGAGAACTTAAGGTTAAAACCCCGATCGGAGTGAGTAACCACCGGTACCCAGCCGTTCTCATGTGCCAGCCTCCCAGATGCTTTAAGAGTCATGACCACCACTGTATTTCCTCAGCGGACCCACAGTGACCCCCTAAAGTAGCCGCCACGATCCTCACACACAGGAGACGGGGCGCCGCGCCCTTCTTGACAAACGCTCCCCTCGTTTTGTCTGTATACGCTGGGATGAGTTTCCACCGTGTACAAGGGTGGCCCGAGCTCAGAAAGGGCAGCATCGAGCGAGGCCCCGGCCCCCAGGTCTGCGCTCCCGCCCCACGTCAGGGGCGCCCAAGCCCGAATCACACCGCGCTTTGTGCCCCTCGCCTGTCCAGGGACACCGGGGAGCGCCATGCCGGAGACTGGGCCATTTGGGCGCTGGGTGGCGCGGCCCCGGGCCGTAGGATCTCCGGAGGCAGGAAGATGGCCGGGGCTTTTTCTGTGCTGGGAGAAAAGTCTCTGCTCCCTGCAAACTCCTCCACTGGACCCCCGAGGTGAGCGTATCTGGGTGCGGGGCTCACAAGGAGAGAAATAGGCTTCAATGGGTCATGGCGGGCTGTGATAAGGGGGAGGGAGCCGCCACTAGAAGGTGGCCATCTGCAGACCCGCAGAGGGCCTCGAGGAAGCCAGTCCTCCTACGGCCCGTCTCCTGGCTCCATCTCCAGCACGGTGGGCCAGGAGCGCCGCTGTTTAAGCCACACCGCCTGTGGGATTTGTCCCGGTAGCCCGAGCTGACAGAGCGGAGACAGGAGCGTGCGCTCACCACAGGCGCTGGCGAGGAACGCAGAGCCGGGCCGCCCCGCTCACTGCAGTCACCCTGGCAGGGACAGCTCCTTCTGTACCCACTGCCGGGACAGACCCGGAGCGCCCGCGAGCCCGAGGGGAGCGCTGGGGCGTTTATGTCCCAGACCCCACGGGTTTGTCCGTAAAAGATACGTTACCGAGACATTTTAGAAATCAGACTGGTTTTATTGGAACAATAGCGACAACCAGTGCGGCCCCTGTTCACACGACGCACAAACAACACTTACAACCAACTTTTGTACACAGGAAATAGTAAAATACATCATTTTTCATAGAAAAAAAGCACACATGTAAACTGCGGGCTGTGAGCCTACAGGTAAAATGAAAACCCAGCGTACCCTTCTTAAGGTGAGGGGGGACCCGGGGACATCCCGCGGGCCAGGAACCCAGTGGGCTCGGCGCCATCTCTGTATCCCTGGTAAGGGGCGACAGCCTGGGCACCGTCGCCACAACTTGTCAGCGGCCATCCCCGATTACAAGGTGTACAACTTGTAGTTTTGTTCCCATTGACGAAACAAGAGGCTCCAGTTTCAAAATGCTGGTGAGAGCCAGGCATGGTGGCATGTGCCTGTAATCCTAACACCTGGGAGGCTGAGACAGAAGGATCACAGGTCCAAGGACAGCCTCCGCAAAGTGAGGCCCTCAGCAACCTCCCAAGACCCTGTCTCCAAATAAAAAATAAAAATAGGGCTGGGGGTGTAGCTCAGAGGTAGAAGGCCCCTGGGTTCAATCCTCAGCCCCCTGCTCCCCCTCTCAAAAAAATAAAAAATCGCTGGTGAGGAGGAGAAAGCCACCAGTCTGGAGTCAGGAAGGCTGGTAAGAAGCCACCAAGAAACCAACCCGGGGACTGTTTTAAAAAGATGGAGCCGACTCAGGCCATGATTTTCCACAAGCAAACCCAATGGTTCTCCTGGACTAACTCTAAACCCAGGGAGGGATCTGATTCTCCTGCAGCGTAGACCACACCATAACCAGGCAGGCTGGGGGTGCAGCCCGCGTCCGGCAGCACAGACCCCCGCACCCCCAAGGTTCCCAGGTGGCAACTGGACCCTCTACCTGACCGGCTGACCTAGCCCCGCTCCGCTGCGCGGGGCTGGAGGACGGCCTCTCATAGCTACTGCAGCCCGCAGCGCACAGAGAGACGCCCAGGGGCTGAGCCGAGCCAAGCCCAGCTAAGGCTTTCATGAATTCCCCAAGTTTTCTTTTTAAGCTCGTAATCTTCAGATTTGGGGACGAAATTGAACAAAAACAGGTGCTACCTTGGGCCCCCCAGGGGAGTTCAGACGAGGTTCATTTCTTCCCTTTCTGCTAGTTTTTCTGCCTAAGAAGTCTTTGCATGGAGAGCACAGTCAAAATCTGAAGCCAGCGCTCACGGAAGCGGTGTGCTGCCCAGGCTGGCGGCGGAGGGTGGAATTTCACCTCCTGCAGGGAAACGCTGTTTGCAAAGGGGTATTTCATTTCACCGAGGGGTTCTGGTCTGGGCTTATGGAGAACTCGTACACGCCACAGAGCCAGGGCACACCGCACCCCTGAGCCTCAGGAACCTCTGGCAGGCCCCGGCCCACAAAAACAGGAAGAGAAGCCCTGCCAGCGTGTTGCTGTCTCTTGCTGCTCTGACACCAGAGGAGGGTTTTGTGGCCACAAGCGGAGCCGCTAACCTCGCTGAGGAATGTACCCAGGAACCCATGGCTCCCACTACTAAAAATAAAAAATGGGTCACTTGTAATCCCCACACTTGGGAGGCTGAGACAGGAGGATCGCACGGGTTCAAAGCCAGCCTCAGCTACTTAGTGAGGCTCTCAGCAACTTAGTGAGACCCTGTTTCCAAATAAAATATAAAGTAGGTCTGGGAGTATAGCCCGGAGGTAGAAAACCTCTGGGTTCCACCCCCAGTACCACCAGGAAAAAAAGAAAAAAAAAAAGGGGTCGGCTGAGAAAGGCACAGGGAATCCGGACGTTGTTTAACGGCCGTTTTTGAAAAGCGGCCCCTCTCTGGCTGTTCTCAGACATCTCCGTGGGGCCGTCCGCAATCAGGAGTTAAGAAAAAGTGGGCTTCAATCAGAATCGCTTGCAAAGCCAAGCCTGGGTGTGAATGCTGACCCCTCAACCAGCCCAGGGTGGGCCTGAGCCACAATGGGGAGGGGGTAAGGACAGGGTCTTGATTGATCAGTCCTCAATGAGACCAAAGGTCACGACAGAAGATAGACAGACGGGCCACGTGGACAAAAGTAAGGATGAAGACAAGACGGAGCTCGGGAGTTCCTGCGGAAGCCCGAGTTCTCAGCACTGCTGAGTACAAGCCACACGCAGGTGGCCATGAGCCACGGAGAGGGAGGACACGGGCCGGGACACCGCCAGCCCATTTGTCTGACCAGCAAACACTAAACCCATTTCCTCCACTGGCAGGGACGGACTGTGGTTTTTATTTTTAAATAACTAGTTTCTACTAGTTCCTGACACCTGCCCTGCACCTGTCCCCAGGGCCTCTTTCCACGCCCAAGGGGACACCACTTCCAGCTCTCACTCCTCTGTTCTCTGGGGGATGGAATCCTGGGCCGCTCCCCACAGGAGAACGCGTGGCAGGGACGGTCTTGGTGACAGTCCCCTTTGAGAAATGGAGGAGCTCTCTCAAGGGGAGAGGATACCGAGGTCGGGCCTGGGCACCGTTGTCCAGCCAAGGTCCTGGGGATGCCATCCGGCAACAGCGCAGGGATGAGCGTCCCCCTCGCCGAGGCCACAGAGGGGTGCTCTGTTCACGGGAAGTTTCCTGACCCTCTGTATCCCCCCACCCCCACCCCCAGAGACAAAAATACAAACGCAACCCCGCAGCACTGCCGAAGACGCCCCTCCGCACGGCGCCGGGCGCTCACTGCCGGACCGCAAAGATCCGGAAGGCCTTTCCGTCCCGGGGCGTGCTCAGGCTGGAAGAGAAGGGAGAGCCGTGTTACTGACAGCTGGGTGGGAGCGAGGGCCCAGGCCCAGCGGACGCCCCGCAGCTGGCCAGCGCAGTCAGGGACAGCTGGCCGGCCCCGTTTCCTCCGCAGATGTGCGTCGGTCTAAATCTAGGTCAAGGTTGTTAAGCAATTTTCTTTTAACTCAGAGATTGACGGGCGCGGCCCTTCGGATGGGACACAGCTTCTAAAACCTCTGCTTGCATTCCTCACCACCTGCCAACCGGATCACGGCCGCCTAGCCGAGGGGCTCACGGGCCCGGAGGCCGATGCACGGGCCGGTACCCCACGGGCTCTCCGTGCCGCCTGGCCCAGCGCCCACCCGCACCTCACGCCCTCCCCAGGCGGGGCTACTGCCACTGTCCCTGGTGTACAGGAGCAGAAACCCAGGTACTGAACCAGGGTCGCACGGCTAGCCACGCCGCCCCTCCGAGGAGCTGAATCCTTAGCTAACCAAAGGCGTTTCCCTTCTTAACAGTGTCATAGAATGAGAACAATGAAACCCAACCTTCCTATGAGTACAAGTCGGTAACTTGAAGGTTTTATAGGGTTGTGCAACGATCCGGCTGTAAATCAGCACGACAGCCCCAAGCCCCTCCGTGTCCCTTCACATCCTCACCCGGCCACCGCCGAGGCTTCCGTCCTGCCTGTCCCAAACACGTCACAAACACAAGACCACGCAACACGTGTGTATTGTTCTGCACCTGGCTCTGCCGCACACAGGCTGTTGGAGGCTCATGGATGTCAGAGATGACGTCAGAGATGACGTAGATGAATCAGAACAATCACTCCTTTTTATGGCTGAGTAATACTCCACTGGCTGGAGAGATGGCATCTGGTTTGCCCATTCCTCCACTGATGGCACCACATTCTCATCCTTCCCATTTTCTAGCTCTTGGGAATAAAACCGGTAAGAGCATTCAGCTGTGAGTTTGTCTTTTTTCGTATGTGTGTGTGGTCCTGGGGATGGAACCCAGGAGCATCTACCTCTGAGCTCCACCCCCAGCCCTGTTTTTTATTCTTTATTTTGAAACAGGGTCTCACTGAGTTGCAGAGGGCCTCACTAAATAGCCGAGGATGGCCGTGAACCACGATCCTCCTGTCTCAGCCTCCCAAGGACTGGGATTACAAGCATGCGCCACCACGCCCGGCTCAACCATGAGTTTTTATGCAAACAGATATTTTCTCTCTTTGGAGCACATACCAAGAAGCTAGATCGCTGGTTTCTATCTTAAATGTTCGTTTAGCTTTTTGAAGTCTGTCAAGCCAGTTTCTGCGGTGGCTGTACCACGTACGGTCCCGCCGGCAGGGCATGAGCATCCCGGCTTTGCACAGCGTAGCTCATTCTGTCCCTCTCGCGCCGTGCCCGCGGACGCAGCGGGTCTGACCGTGGTTTGAGCTTGCATTTCCCGGCGACCCACACCCCAGGGCGCCTTTCCACGTGCGTCTCAGCCACCTCTGTCCTCACTGGAGAACTGCCCGCTCAGAGGACGCTCCTAATCCTTCTCTGGTTTGCCTCACTACTGAGTTTTAAGAGTCTGTCTACAGCGGGGCATAACGGGGCACTCCCATAATCCAGCCCAGTGACTCGAGGCCGAGGCAGGAGGATGTCAAGTTTGAGGCCCGCCTCGGCAACTTAGCAAGACCCTGACTTGAATGGAAAATGGAAAAGGGCTGGGGATGCAGCTCGCGGTAGAACGACCCAGGTCAAATTCCCAGCTTTAAAAAAGATGTATATATAATCCTACACACATACACACAGACAGAGAGGATCCTTTATCAAATATATAGTTTGTAAAAATTTCTCCCAGTCTTTGGCATGTCATTTTCCTTTCTTTCTTTCTTCTCTTGCCGCTCTTTTATTATTTATTATTTTTTGGTACTGAGCTACGCCCCCAGCCCTATTTATGCTTTTATTTCAAAACATGGTCTCACTAAGTTGCAGAGGGCTTTGTCAAGTTGCAGAGGGCTCTGTCAAGATCGAATCTGCGCTCCTTCTATCCCAGCCTCCCAAGTACCAGGATCACAGGCATGTGCCACCACGCCTGTTCTTTTAATTTTCTTAATGGTGTCTTTTAAGGTCTACACATTTTAAATGGTAGCAAAGCCCAATCAGTCAATTTATCATCTCACTTAGAGTTTATGCTGTTAGCATTATATAAAAGAGAGAATTGCTTGATTCAAGATCACATATTTTTTCTAAGAGTTTTATCATTTTTAGCCCTTTTGAGTTTGTGCGTGGCACTGGGGGTTGAATCCAGGAGGGTTACCTCTGAGCCACAGCCCGGCTCTATTTTACTTTGTATTTTGAAACAGTTGCTCGGGCTGGTTTTGAACCCGCAATTCTCCCGTCTCCGCCTCCCAAGTACTTAGATTGCAGGCGTGCGTGCGACACTGCACCTTGACTCGGAGTTAGTTTTTATATTTGACACAAGCAAAGGTCCAGCTTCATAGTTTTTATAATAAATACAGAGCTAGCAGTACATATCCATATCAAAATTAAAGTGGAAAAGAATAATCCTAGCTGTGCTTTTTAACAGGTGATCCTGTACCTTGCTCTAAATTTTGAAGGCACAACCCCCCACACCCTTTCTTTTTATTCCACATTCTCCCCAAGGGCCATTGATAATAATTAATAATTCCACATATTTTGCCACCACTCACGGGGTTCACACAAACCCTGTATGCATTCTACTACATTCAAGCCACATAGAATATTTACCTGCACTTTCCTCTTTTTTGCTTAATAACATATCTCTTTTCTTTCTCTGTATGTAAATAACTTCCCAATCTTTTTTTCTGCTGTATCATATTCCATTGGGTTTTAATATTGTGTCACATTTATCTGGATCTCTAAGGATGAATATTTAGGTTTTTGGTTTTTTTGGTACTGGGGATGGAACCCAGGGGCCTTCTACCTCTGGGCTACACTCCCAGACCTATTTTTTAATATTTTATTTGGAAACAGGGCCTCTTAAACCAGCTGAGGCTGGCTTTGAACCTGCACGATCCTCCTGTCTCTGCCTCCCAAGCACAGGGATTACAAGCGTGCGCCGCCATGCCCGGCATGAATATTTAGTTCTTAGTAGTCATTTGCTTTGGAAAACGAGGTCATCATTGGCTGGGGAATTTTTGCACCTGTATATGAGTCCTAAGGACAAAAGCTCTGAGGAGGAGGACTGCTAGGTCCAAGCTCAGATACACTGTGGTCTTGGCAGCTGCTAATCTGCCTGTGATAAAGGTCCCAGCATCTGACAGCTCCCAGGGGCAGCGTGCGAGGCGGCCCGGCCCACAAGCCCTGAGTTTTCTGTTCTCAGCCAGTTGAAGGTGGGAGAACCTCCAGATAGCGTTCTGATCCACGCTCTGAGCACAAGGTTAATGGCTGAGTGGGGACTTACATGCATGGCTTTCCTGGGGCCCGCTCAGCACAGGCGGCCCCAGCTTGGACTTGACCTCTGGACTGGCCAGATGGCCCCGCCTGGCAGGCTGGGAAGATCTGCAGTCCTCCGGGGCGGCTGCTTGGAATTCCTGGCTGATTTTCCGTCTTTGCTTACGCGGCGCTGCGCTCTCGGCTACCCCGGGATTGAACTCTGTAAGCGCACATCAGACGGGCGAGCTCAGAGAGATGGTGCCGGGCAGAGAAGCCGAGAGCCAAGGCACGGCAGAACGCGGGCCGGGGGACTCCGTGACAAACTGCCCGGCTCAGCCAGCTGCACTGCGGTTTCTGGACAGCTCAGAGTGTCAGGGCCTTGCTCAGGTTTGGGGACTATAAGATTTCCCTGGCTGAGCCGGGTGTGGTGGCACACACTTGCAATCCCAGCATTTGGGAGGCTGAGACAGGAGGATCGCGGTTCACAGACAGCCTCAGCTACTTAGTGAGGCCTCTGCAACTCAGTGAGACCCTGTTTCAAAATAAAGAATAAAAAATAGGGCAGGGGGTATAGCCCAGAGGCCAAATGCCCCTGGATTCCATCCCCAGACCCTCCCCCCCCCAAAAAAAAAAGATTTCCCTGGCTCCTCAGCCCTGATGAAGGGTCCAGGAGAAGTGTGCAGGCCGGCGAGCTCCTGGGCCAGCCACGCAGGGACGATGACCAGGGCTCTGAAGCCCTGGATGGCCTCCTGACCTCCTGGGGGGCCGGAAGCTGCCCAGATGGGGTCACATTCACAGAGCCCAATAACCCTGACCAAAGAGCCTTTTGTCCTACTGCCCAGAGGAGAGTGCAGCCCAAGGGGCCGGCAATCTCGCAGGACCCACAAGGCGCCCTTCAAACGCCCGTCCACCTGAGGGCGCCGGGCACACATCCGTCCTCACCACCAGCCAGGTGTTGGTGTGCAGCCGTCCACACCTGCTGCTGGTCCCATCTGCTGCCTCGGGCTAAGAACCCCCAGGCCCCAGTGTGCAGACGCCCAAGAGCTTCCTAAGCTCCAGAGATGCGCGCACTGAGGCCGGCCGTGTCCAATTAGTGACTGAGTTGGCCAATTGCCGACAATCTTCCTGCCCGCCTCCCAAGTCTGGCCCTCAGACTCTGGCTGGGGGTGTAGCTCGGAGCTCAAATGGCCCTGGGTTCCATCCCCAGACCCAAAAAAAGGAAGTTGCCTAAGGAAATCCACAGGAAGTGCGCACGCTTGTGCAAAGATGTTCTTTCCAGACGGTTACAGTAAAAGAAAGAGGAAACAGGAAGCTGGGCGTGGCGGCGCACACCTGCAGCCCCAGTACTTGGGAGGCTGAGACAGGAGGATCGCAGGTGGAGGGCAGCCTCAGCTACCCAGCGAGATCCCAGCAACTCAGGGAGACCCTGTGTCAAAAACAAAAAGTCAAAAGAGCTGGGCTTTAGCTCCGAGGTCGACGCCCCTGGGTTGAACCCTAGGGCCACAGGAAGAGGAAGCGACCTGGAGGTCGGGCAGGGGTGGTGAGAAGACGGTCCTCCACACATGGAGGCCGACGACATGGTCCTCCCTTTTAAAACTGTGTCCATGTAAGCAGAAACGCCCTGGAGGGAAACAGCAAGGTGTTCACAGTGGCTGCTGGTGGCGGGGGTTAAGACTGTTCATGTCCTAAAATTACCTGCACCATCTCTTGAAGTTCTTCAGAGGGGTGGAGCAGGGGAAGAGGAGGAGGAGGAGGAGGAAGGAGAGGAGGAAGGAGAGGAGGGAAAGGGGGGAGGAAGGAGAGGAAGGGGAGGAAGGAGAGAAAGAGGAGGGAGAGGAGGGAAGATGGAGAGGAAGAGGAAGGAGAGGAGACAGAGGAAGAGGAGGAGAAAGGAGAGGGCGAGGAAGAGAAGGAAGAGGATGAGGTAGAAGAGGAGGAGGTAGAGAAGAGGAGGAAGGAGACAGGAGGAGGGAGAGGAGGAGGAAGGAGAGGCGTCGTTGTCAGCGGCAGCCAGGGAGAGGCCCACGGGAAGCCTGTGGGACCCTGGGAGCCCTCACCCTCCCCATGCGCTTGGTAGCACTGGGGCGAGCTGGCTCACCATGCCTCAGCATCCTGCGGCCATCTGGCACCTCAGAACAGGCCCGATGGGAGGGCGAGGGCCGCGACCCCTCAGCAGCACGGCCCGTCCCGGGGGCCGAGGAGCTGGCCCCATGGATGTGGGGGAGCCAGAGGTAGACAGGTGGAAGAGAAACACCTGGCACGTGTGCATGTGCGTGTACACATAGGTACGTACCCACCTACCAGGGATGGAGCCCAGTGCCATTCTACTCTGCACGACACTCCAGCCTTTTTTTATTTTCTCAACAGGGCCTCACTAAGTTGCTGAGGCTGACCTCCAACCTGAGATCCTCCTGTCTCAGCCTCCCAAGTGCTGGAATTACAGGGGGATGCCATCCTGTCTAGCTATTTAAAAATTTTTTTAATTTATCTTTTGTGTGGTACTGGGGGTGGAACTCAGGGACTTTCTACCTCCGGGCTATCCTCCCAGACCTATTTTTATATCTGATTTGGAAACAGGGTCTCACTAAGTTGCTGAGAGCCTCACTAAGTAACCAAGGCTGGCTTCGAACCTGTACGATCCTCCTGTCTCAGCCTCCCAAGTGCTGGGATTACAAGTGTGCGCCACCATGCCTAGCTTAAAAAACAAAAACAAAACCAAAACAAACATTTGTAAAGATAGGATCAAGTGCAACTCAGCACTCCAGGCTGCCCTGAGCCGCCCATGGAAGGGTCTGGGCCCATAGAACAAGACAAGCCAGTTGGAGGCCTGGGTGCCGGGTCTGCCAGCTCTGCTGATTGGGCGACCTTGGGTAAGCTGCGCGACCTCTCCTGCTGTGCTGTTCTTACTAATAAGACGGCGGTAACAGCAGTGCCTGCCTTGCAGCGCCGTCGTGGGGGCTGTTGAGTTAAAGCGGGTGGGACTGGCGAGCACTGGTCAAGCATTTGCTGCCAAGACATTTTCCAAATGGCATTGGAAGCCAAGCAGCCCGCTGGCCTGGTGCGGCCGGGAGAGAGCGCAGAGCCCATCAGACCTGGGCCAACAGCCCCGCGGCTTCCGCTTCTAGACTTTCTGGAAGATGCTCAGCCACCAATCCCTTGAGATTCCTAGAGCTGGCCGTCCAAGGTGCAGGCACCGCCAGCCAGCGGGGGCTAGAAAGGGGGCGTCCGAACCAAGGTGTGTGAAGTCCAGGCCAGACCCCAACCTTCTACGCAGAAAAGGAAGGCCCATTTCTTAACAACTTTGTATTGGTTACAGATGGAGATGACATTGCCATGGACACACTGAATTCAAATGTGTCCCGACACGTCCTTTCTTGTGCATTTTACTCTAGCGACTAGAAGTTTCAGAATCTGAAGCCAGGCGTGCGAGCCATGCCCGTACTTGGGAGATTGGGATGAGAGGCTCATGGGTTCGAGGCCAGCCTCAGCAATCCAGCAAGATCCCAGCAATCTATCTAGACCCTGCTTCGAAATAAGTAAACAGATTTGGGGGTACAGCTTGGAGGTAGGAGGTCCCTGGGTTCAATCTCCGGAGAGAAAGAGAGAGGGAGAGAGAGGAGAGAGGGAGAGGAGAAGAGAAACTAGGTTTGAGCACGTGCTCCTGAGACGCGCCTGGGTCCCGCCTCGGCAGGCGCTGGCCGCTTGAGGACGGGCGCGCCTCCCTCCGTCCCCGCTGCGTCCCAGCCCCTGGACGGTGCCCAGCTCGGAGGCGCCGCCCACTCTCTAGTCAGACAAAGTCCCCGCACGTGCCTCTCTGCACATGGTTAGATTTGGAAAGACCACGTGACCAAGAAGGCCGTGTCACCACTGGCATGCCCCCAATCTCTTTATAGCATCTGTCTTTAAAAATGGCTCTGAAAGCTGGGCATGGCGGCGCACGCCTGTAATCCCAGTACTCGGGAGGCTGAGACAGGAGGATCGCAGGTTCAAGACCAGCCTCGGCAAGGAGTGAGGTTCATCAACCTAGTGAGATCCTATTCTCAAATAAAAATAGGGCTAGGGGTGCAGCCCAGAGGTAGAATGCCCCTGGGCTCAATCCCTAGTGACACAGATGCACACACACACACACACACACACACACACACACACACACACACGCCCGCGCGCGGTTCTGGAAGCTGGGTCTGGTAGCGCACGCCTGTAATCCCAGTACTCAGGAGGCTGAGACAGGAGGATCGCAGGTTCAAGACCAGCCTCGGCAACTTAAGAGACCCTCAGCAACTCAGCAAGACCGTTTCAAATAAGGGGTGGCAGATAGAATGTTCCTGAGTTCAATCCCAAACACACATACACACACAAAATAGCCCTGGAAGCCAGGTACGGTGGCGCATACCTGTAATCTTAGTACTTGGGAGGCTGAGACAGGAGGATCGTACATTTGAAGCCGGACTCAGACACTGAGCGAGCCCGCATCAACTCAGCAAAACCTTGTTTCAAAATAAAAAATAAAATAGGATGGGGGGGTATAACTCAGAGGTAGAATTCTCCTGGGTTCAATCCCCACTGCCAAAACAAATAAACAAACGCTAACAAATCAAAAAAACCCAAAACAAAGGGTTCTGGACAGAGACATCCCGAGATACATAAGCTCCGAGGCCCCTCTCTCCCTGAGAATGCTCAGGCCCAGCCAAGGTCAAAGCCCGGGGCCACCCCACCTCTGCTCCCCTGTGAGCCAGCCCACCCTCCCCAGAAGCCTGTTTTCTCTTAAAGGGACACAGAGAGTTCCATGGAGTGGTGTCCTGGGACTTCTCTCCAGCCCGGTCAGGAAATTCCAGCTAATCAGGGCACCATTTCCCTCCCATTAAGTAAGTGGAATTTCCCTCCATTAAGCTCAGCTGAGAAGTCGGAACCATGAGGTCAGAGATGTGGCCTGGGAGAAGAATGAGCAGGACTCCGCAGGATAGAATAGAATCCACGGAGTCTACACAGGCAGGGGCCGCTGCCCAGAGCGCCCTGCGCGGCCGGGAGGTGCAGGAGTCCTCCCCAGGAAGCTGGGCGTGCTAGCCTCAAAGGCCTGGTTATCTTCTTGACTTAATTTTTCTTTTTCTTTTTTTTTTTTTTTTTTTTTTGTGGTACTCGGGGTGGAACCCAGGGACTTTCTACCTCCGGGCTAAACTTCCAGACCTATTTTTTTATATTTTATCTGGAAACAGGGTTTCACTAAGTTGCTGAGAGCCTACTCAGTAGCTGAGGCTGGCTTCGAACCTGTGATCCTCCTGTCTCAGCCTCCCAAGCACGGGGATTACAAGCGCGCACCACCACGCCCGGCTTAATTTTCCTTTTCTAAAGAGAGCCCCTCAAATACAAGAGCTAGCATGCCCCTGCCAGGGGCCAAACTGCCCTCTCTGTGCCCCTCCAAATCTACAGGTTGAGGTCCTCCCCCGAGACCTCGGCATGTGTGTTGAAGATGGGGCTCCACAGAGATGATTGTGGTGGAATTGGGGTCCCCTGCTCCAACCTGCCCAAGGTTGCTGTAAGCAGGCGGGAGCACAGACAGGAAGGAGCCGCCTGCCCACCTTGCCCTGGACCTCCGGCCTCTAGAACACGAGGAAATGGGCGTCTATCGCAGAAGCCTCTGGACTATGAGACCGCGTCACGGCAGCCCCAGAGATGCACATGGCCCCCAACCCCACCGGAGGTGACCGGTCCTCCCCTTTCAAGGCCTGGGCTGCTGTGAGCTCTCAGAGGAAGCCCCGGGCGGGCATGGGTCTGCGGGCTCCAGGGTCTGTGCGGGCGCTACCAACCACTGCCACGGGCATGAGAACAAATAAACACGCATTAGAGAGAACGGCCTGGCAGCCAGAACCAGGGCCGGGCCTTCTCAAAGGAACATTCTAGAGAGGGGCCTCCAAACCTCAGACGGCGCAGGCTCTGGCCCAGAGCATCGCTCCCGGGAATCTCGGGAAATTGGCATGATGCGTGCAGACGTTTCCCGGGAACGGTGCTCAGCATGGGGGATCGGCCCCCCAGGATGAAAACAGACCCCTGTCCCCAGCACAGAGTGCCGTGTGGCGCATCAACGAGACATAGAATTCCTGGCTGTCGTAGCTGATGGGGTAAATCAGGAGGTTTTAAGAGCACTATCTGTGAGCTCATAAGATACAGAGCAATCAGCTGGGCGTGGGGGCGCTCACCCCCAATCCCAGTACTTGGGAGGCTAACACGGAGGATCCTGGGTTCAAGGCCGACCTCAGCAATTTAGTGAGGCCCTCAGCAACTTAATGAGACCCTGTGTCCAGATAAAAAATAAAATGGGGCTGGGGTGTAGCTGGATCCAATCCCTAGTGCCCCCTCACACACACAGATACAGCGTGGATCTTTGTGTGATGACAGAACCCTATTCACAGCCGGTCAGCCCTACCATGAGCGCTATCATCCCCACCCAGGCTGGGCGCAGGGCTGCTGCCCTCCGGGTTGCACGGGTGAGGAAACCGAGGGCCCGGGAGCCAGGAGGCTTATTCAAAGTCACGAGGCTGGTAATGCAGGGCCAGATCAGCTGTGCGACAGATGTTCTGCCCGTGTCCCTGCAACGCCACGGAACCCCAACCGTGGGGAGCTGGGCGGGGCTGTTGTGCAACTCCGCTCTGACCCCATGTGTTAATGGGGGGAGCACGTGTGCACACGCTCACACACAGGAAAGGGACCAGAGGGCGCACCAGCATGGTTATTTGTTTTCCTTTGGGTTTATCTGATGTTTCTACAGTTTCTCAATTTCTTACGAAAACACGCATCGGTAATAGGAAGTTTGAAAAAAAAAAGAGTTTACACTTTGTAAAAATGAAAAGAAGAAGAAAAGAACCCAGGCCTCGCCAGGGCATCCTGTGAGAGCCGGGCAAGCGCACCCGGTGTGCAGGGAGGCCGGGCCTACCTTTCGGACTGGACGCCGTTCCTGAGCGAGCCCACGTAGCTCTTCTTCTTGTCCACGGGCATCAGGTCCACGTAGCCCCCGCGTTCGTTCCCGATGACGCCCGCGTGCACGGCTGCCCGGCAGATGCCAGACGTCTAGGAGCACAGGAAGGCGCCGTCAGTGCTGGGGATGCCGGCGCCCGGTCCTCCCGGCTGGGGCTCAGCCATTACTGGGCCCATGGGTAGGGTGACCACATCGGCCCCAGGAAATGTCCAGTGCTCGCTGGGTTCCCCGGCGGGCTCGCCAATACGCCTGACTATATCCATTCATCCACTCAACAAATAACTATCTGAGCGCCCGTGATGCGCCAGGCCATCTGTGCCACGGAGGGATAGGCACGTACTGCCCGCCCCACCAGCAGCGCAGCACCTCCCCAGCGGTTCCAGATGTGAGTGCATGGGTAGAGGGGGCGCCTTGAAGACGCGGATTCCAATGGCACCCCAAGCTAGCGAGCGTCCGTCCTCAGAACCGCGGACGGCAGCCTTCCTGGGGATCTGCCCTCGGGCTCCAGCCGCTGCCTGTCCTGCGAAGGCCAGGCCGCCCAAGGTGGGCGCTGCCAACGCGGACCAAGAAAAACCACCCTGAACCAAGAAACTTCCCTGGGAAGTTCACGCTGCCCTCAAAAAGACGACACGCACCCACTCACGCTCCAGGCTTGAAAGCCGGTTTCTCGCTTTCCTGACCGATTTACCTGTTGCGGAAGGCCCTGTGCAAGCAGAGTGGCATGCACAGATAAGGGGAGGTTTCAGCCCAAGAGGGCCCCGGGGCAGATGCAAGGCCCTGGGGTTGTAAGCGGAGCTCTACAGGTCAGGAGGGGCTGGGGCAGGAAAGCCAAGGCAGCACCTGGCTTCATTCACTGTCTGCACAAGAGAGCACCCAGGACTTCAGACCCTCAGAGGGGCCTGTGCCCCTGGAAGGTTAAGAGGCCATGAATTTGTACCCATCTCAAAGAGAAGCAGGGTTTTTTTTTTTTTTTTTTTAAATGAAATGATTCGCGTGGTGGCGCACGCTTGGAATCCCAGCATTCGGGAGGCTGAGACAGGAGGATTGAGGTTCGCGGCCAGCCTCAGCTACTTGGTGAGGCCCTCTGCAACTCAGTGAGACCCTGTTTCTAAATAAAGAATAAAAACTAGGGCTGGGGTGTAGCTCAAAGGTAGAATGTCCCTGGGTTTCATACCCAGACCCATGAAAAGAAAGAGAAAGAAAGAAAGAAAGAAAGAAAGAAAGAAAGAAAGAAAGAAAGAAAGAAAGAAAGAAAGAGGAAGGAAGGAAGGAAGGAAGGAAGGAAGGAAGGAAGCAGTCCTTAAAGGTTTCCTCTGAAATTGGCCCTGGCGGAGGTGGGTTTTGTAATCGAGAACAAAGCGTTTACTGTTGTCCCTGGCGCTGGCTCGTGGGAAGGGGTTTTCGTTCTGTCTCTCAGAGCACTGCTCACTCCGCCTCCTGCACTAGCTGAAGCGGGGCCTCGGGGCTGTTTCCCGATGCAACAGGTGCCAGGAGGGGCGATCCCACCAGCCCTCTGTGAGCCTGCAAGGGAGGGCACTCTGCAGGGCTGGGGCCAGGGCCTTGCTCCATCCCAGAGGCTCCCTGCACGTCAGAGACACCCAGGTTTCCTGTGATTACGCGGAGCCGCAGGCAGAGATGTAAAAATGCCAGGCCCATGTTGGATCTGGTCGGGGACACCCACGGCTGGCAGCAAAGGCGTCCCCTCCTCTTCCTGCCTTCCTGTTAGTCCATCTGCATAGGGCGCAGCAATAAGGGAAAAAAAGGTGTGGGGACCACTGAGGACGATCGAGGGCTTACTGCAGGCCAAAACGCAGGAAGTTCTCTCAGGATAAGACAGATACCGCCACTGAAAAGCAAAGCCCACGTCACCACCGCCCACGGGGCCTCTCCAGGGACGTCATCTCCAGCCTCGTGACCTCAGATGGAGCATCGGCACCACCTGCGGACACCTGAGACACGGGGACACTCGGGCTGCCCAGGCCCACTGAGTCACGGTCACTGTTACGGGAGGGGCCCGGGAAAATGGTTCGAATCTGCGCTCCGGGGGTTCTGACTTACACACAGCATGAGAACTTGCCCAAGCTGCAAGGGGGAGTGGGAAGGAGAACTGAGGTGCAGAGGGGAAGCCTCGCCTCACGTCCCGCTCTGGTAAGTCAGGCCCCGCTCTCAGGGCCCGCCGTGCCACAAAGCCAGGGCCGGCCAAGAGAGGCGCTTTTGGTGAACAGGCGAGGGCTGCAGGCACTGCTAGGCCCTTCGGAGGTCTGCAAGAGTGCGCCCAAAATAAATCTCTTAGCTAAACAGACATTTTCCAAAAGCCATCATCATTTCCCAGAACACAGAGTGACCCAGAAACCAGGGCCAGAAAAGAGTCTCCAGAACGGAGGCGGCTTTCTTCCTCCCCGCCCTCCCTCCCTCTCTACCTTTTCCTCTTTTTTGTGTCCTGTGGGGCGGGGGGTACTGGGGATGGAAGCCAGGAGCATTCTCCTTCTAAATGACACTCCCAGCCCAATTTTATTTATTTTTATTTATTTAATTTTTTTGTGGTACTGGGGATGGAACCCAGGAGCATTCTATCTTCAAGCTACACCCCAGCCCTATTTTTTATTCTCTACTTAGAAACAGGGTCTCACTGAGTTGCAAAAGGGCCTCACTAAGTAGTAGTTGAGGCTGTTCTCAAGCCTGGAACCTTCTGTCTCAGCCTCCCAAATGCTGGGATTGCAAAGCATACACCACCACGCCCGGCTATATGTTTCCTTAACAAACGCCGATGGAGCGATTTTTGTACACCAGATCATTAGCCCTGTAGTTCCGAAAGCTCAGAACCCCAGGGAACATGCCCTTAGCCTCGCTCCGGTTTCCACCTGCATGCCTGAGCGCGGCGTGGTCACAAGTACAGGTCAGCCCGAGACGGGAGGGAAGAGCCGGAAGACCAGACACACCCTCCTGTGCCCCTCGCCTCTGCCAGTCGCGCTCCGTGACTTGGGGAAGGTTATTCTGAGCCCTGTTTTCTTTCCATGAAGAAGGTGGTACAGATACCTAGAGACTGTTTTACTAAAGCTCCTAAAACACCCTAGGTATTGAGTTAAAACAGCTTCGTATTAGTATCTATATCAAGTTTCTTTGCAAGTCTAACGTTTTTGCTTTCTGTGTTTACCTGCCGTGTTGCTTGATGCGTATGGGTTTGTTTTTCATACCTTCTCTGTCATGTGTACTTTCGGTGTTACTGCACAGGGACTCCCGTTTCCAGTTCGCTACCTTGAAGTATAAGTTCCACTTTATCAGCTGGTCCTGTGGCCACTCCTTCTGCCTGCTTGAATTTTCCTAAAATAGCTTTGTCTATCCTTTTACTTTGAAATCATCGGGAAACCACAAGCTCCGCTTTTTAATGGCAAGACTTGGTTTGAGCATTTAGTGTAACAATCAACATGTATTATTCCTTCTTTAAAAAAAAAATCTAGCCGGGGGTGGTGGCGCACGCTTGTAATCCCAGCGGCTCTTAGCAATTTAGTGAGACACTGTTTCCAAATAAATTATAAAATAGGTCTGGGAGTATAGCCTGGAGGTAGAAAAGCCCCTGGGTTCCGCCCCCAGTTCCATAAAAAAAAAATCTTTTAGAATTCAATTTTAGCTGAATAGCACCCAAGAAAAAAAGTCTGATTTAAAGAGGAAAGAAAAAGGACAAGGGAAAGCTTAGTCATGAAGGTTGCCTTGACCTCACAGAGCCAGACGACCTCACAGTCACAGGAATCTGGAAGAATTGAAGGCAGATGCCGGTGGAGAGAGGGTGAGACCCAAAAGAGGACCCAGAACGGCAGAGGGAAATGTCAGCTGGAGACCTGTGACGGCAATCTGACCACAGAGATTGAGATCTAGGAGGTCCCCGAACTACAGAACCCCAGAGCTGGCCTGTTCTGACCTGGCAAGCCCCACGCCTGTGCCAGCAGACCCGGGGCCACAGGTGCGTCTCCTGGGTCGACAGAGCCCTGGGCCCCGGACGGCGGGAGGGGCCAGGCCAAGTCCTAGAGCAGTCACTTGGGAAGAGCCGGAGGACGCTCGCTTGTTGGGGCGAGGGCGGGAGACCGAGGGAGAGCCCCACCATGATAACAGAGGTCGTTAGCGCAGAGTCGAGGAGGATGGCCGTGTGCAGCTCAGCGCATGCCCAGCCAGGAAGAAATGCAACAGAAGAGGCAGCCACTTTCTAGAAACTCAACACATGTGCTGGAAGATGGTTAAGTTCCCAGGAAAATGAAACGTAAAAACCTTTCAACCCTGGGGGGGCAAATGCAGGGTGAGATGCCCCGTCCCTGCCCGTGCACAGCGAGGGGCTAAGCCCTCTGCCAGTGGGTAACTGCGGCAGCTGACACAGAAATGAGTCGTCTAAACCTGGCCAGAGGCGCGGGGTAAAAGCTCGGGCTTCCGAATCCGGAGCCCAGGGCTCGGCTTCTGAGGCCCTAATAGGCAGGCGCCGGCATACTCACATCTGCATAGATGTTGGATCCCACCACCGGGGCCCAGTAGGACGGCTCATCCTTACAGTTTGAGGGACAACGGACTCTGCGAAAGAAACGGGATTTAAGGGGTGGGGACGGTCAGCTGAAAGCAGGGCTCCAGAGCGGTTTTCTGTATCTGAATTTCCAGGTGTAGGGCCTCATGCAGAGGGGACAGGAGCTACATTTTGCTCTTTAAAAGAGACAATACCAGCCGGGCGCGGTGGCCATGCTTGTCATCCCCACACTGGGGAGGCGGAGACAGGAGGATCGCGCAGGTACGAAGCCAGCCGCGCTGGCTTAAGAGACCCTGTTTCCAAATAAAAAAGTATAAAAGTAGGTCTGGGAGTGTAGCCCGGAAGTAGAAGGGTTTCCAAAAACCCCAGTACCACAAAGAGAGAGAGAGAGAGAGAGAGAGAGAGAGAGAGAGAGAGAGAGAGAGAGATATGATACCTGAGACAGGAGGATCCCATTTCAAGGCCAACCTTAGCTACTTAATGAGGTCCTCTGCAAGCCAGTGAGACCCTGTTTCAAAATAAGGAATAAAAAAATAGGGCTGGGGGTATATCTTGGAGGGAGCATGTCCCTGGGTTCCATCCCCAGTAAAAAAGAGAGACAGACAGACAGACAATAGCTAGCCGGGCATGGTGGTGCACACCTGTAATCCTAATACTTGGGAGGCTAATTAATACAGGAGGATCCCAGGTTCATGAGTAGCTCAGCAGCTTATTGAGACTCTTAGCAATCTTGTGAAACCCTGTTTTAACATAAAAAATAGAAAGGGCTGGGGATGTAGCTCGGAGATAGAAAGCCCCTGGGTTCCATCCCCAGTACTGCAAAAACAAAATAAGAAAAGAAAGACTATACTGGCCGGGCACGGTAGCACCCCGTCTGTAATCCTCGTACTAGGGAGGCAGAGACAGTATGAGCGCATGTTCGAGGCCGGCCTCGGCGATTTCGTGAGCTCCTGCTTCAAAATAAAAAGCAAAACGGGCTGGAGGTAGGTGTGGCTGAGAGGCTCCTGGGTTCAATCCCCAGCACTAAAAGAAAGAAAGAGAGACAGACAGACAGACAGAGAGACAGAGAGACAAGCAGACAATGCTGCCGGGCGCAGCAATGCACAAGTCTAACTCTAGTTGTCCTTGGGAAGCTGAGACAGGATCTCGGGTTCAAGATCAGCTAGAGCAAAGTAGCAAGACTGTTTGGAAATAAAAGATAAAAAGGGCTGGGGATGTGACTCGGAGGTAGAAAGCCCCTGGGTTCACTTCCCAGGACCACACACATACACAGAGAGGGAGAGAAGACTATCGTCTCCCATCCCCGCAGGAGCAAAGATGCTCCTGCCTTTCTTAAACGGTGCGTGGAGAATTTAAAACCCCCGTAGGAAAAAAGGTGGGCACAGGAAGGAAGGGAAAGGGGGTAAAAACCCAGGAGGGATGGAGTGGGCGTTGTGAACTGCGCCCTCCCCAGCCTGGGTGCCGCCAGCTCACACGTGGGCACAGCACGCAGATTCTGATCAATGACTGCTTGGCAGGCCTCCGCCCCGAGGTGGGGAGGAAGGGGTGGGGCCTCACCTCGGTGACTCACGGATCGTCCAAGGCTTGCTGATAACCCCAGGGGATGTTTAGGTCACTGGGCTCTGAGGCCAGCGCCCACCCACCTGAGGGACAGCCCAGCCCGGGATGGAGAGCAAGCCTCGCCCTGGGGCCGGGCGGGCCCAGGTGGATGGAAAGCTCCAACCCGGAAAACCAGGAGCTGCGCTTAAGAAAAGGTCTTTTGTGTTGATCTGGAAAGGTCTGCCGCAGGCCAGGGATTGAAAAAAAATGGCAGCTGGAAACCATCTGGCCTGAGAGGGAAGGAAGCCAGGTGGCAGGATTGAAAGGCTTCTTACAGGGAAGGGAACAGAAGGGCAGGGCAGGGCGAAAGCGTGCGTGCGTGCGTGCGTGCGTGCGTGCGTGCGTGTGTGTGTGTGTGTGTGTATTTTATTTAATTATTTTGTGGCTCTGAGGATGGAACTCAGGGGCATTCTACCTCCAAGCTACACCCCCAGCCCTGTTTTTTATTCTTTATTTGGAAACAGGATCTCACTGAGTTGCGGAGGGCCTCACTAAGTAGCTGAGGCTGGCCATGAACCATGATCCTCCTGCCTCAGGCTCCCAAATGCTGGGATTACAAGCGTGCACCATCACACCTGGCTGTGTATACTTTATTTTTTTATTTTTATTTTTGCAGTACTGGGAATTGAACCCAGAGGCATTCTGCCTCCGAGCTACACCCCAGACCTATATTTTTTTAATTCTTTATTGAAACAGGGTCTCACTGAGTTGCAGAGGGCCTCACTAAGTAGCTGAGGATGTCTGTGAACCATGATCCTCCTGTCTCAGCCTCCCAAATGCTGGGATTACAAGTGTGCGCCACTCCCAGCTCCTATTTTATTTCTTATTTGGAAACAGGATCTCACTAGGTTGCTAAGAGCCTCACTAAATGGCTGAGAGTGTCCTCAAATCTGCAATCCTCCTGTCTCAGTTGCCTTAAGTACTAGGATTATAAGCATGCACCACCACGTCCAGCTGTGTGTATACTTTTTAAAAAAAGAATTTGGGAGTCTAAGAACTCTCCATTTTTCCTGCTGCTCCTGGAAGGGCAGGCCAGAAACGGACATTTCAGACATGTGCGCTCTGCCAAATTTTTCTTTGTGTTTGTATTTTCTAAAATTCCTTCCGCTTCTCTCAAAAATCCTCTAAATTTATGAAAAAGGCCGCTCTCCCCCTGAGAAGATTCAAGGGCGATCACCCAGAGGACAGAGGGAGCCAGGGAGCGGGCTCGGGGAGAAGGGCACCACAGAATTCAAATACTTATGCTGGGTGGATTTCGCCAGAGACCTCAGCAAGGGTCACTTTTTAAAAGCTACTTCGAGAGCGAGCCATGGAAAACACTACAGGTTGCCAGGCATGGTGGAGCATGCCAAGTATTGGAGTAATCCCAATGCTTGGGAAGCTGAGACAGGAGGATCGCAGGTGGAGGTCAGCGTCAGCAGTGTAGTGAGACTCTCGTCAACCTAAGACCTTGTTTCCAAATTAAAATAAATAAATAGGCCGGGCGTGGTGGCACACGCTTGTAATCCCCGCGCTTGGGAGGCAGAGACAGGAGGATCGCGCAGGTTCGAAGCCAGCCGCGCGCGCTGGCTTAGGAGACCCTGTTTCCAAATAAAAATGTAAAAATAGGTCTGGGAGTGTAGCCCGGAGGTAGAAGGGCTTCCAGGAACCCCAATACCACCAAAAAAAAAATAATAATAATAATAAATAATTAAATAAATAAATAAATAAATAACGGGCCAGGCGTGGTGGTGTACTCTTGTAATCCCCGCGCTTGGAAGGCAGAGACAGCAGGATTGCGCTGGTTCGAGGCCAGCCTCACTGGCTTAGGAGACCCTATTTCCAAATAACAAAATATTTTTAAAAAATAGGTCTGGGAGTGCATCCCGGAGGTAAAAGGGTTTCCAGGAACCCCAGTACGGAGCACAGAGGAGCCGTCAGGTCCTGCGAGCCCGGCGCTCCGGGTCCTGAGCAGAGCTGGCTGGCGCCCACGGCCCCTCTCCCCCATGCAGACCCTCCGGGAAGAGACGGCCTCAAAAAATAAAAATACAAGACGGCCACCAAAAAATAAAATAACAAGAGCTGGGGATATGGCTCGGAGGTGTTATGCTCCTGGAGTTGAATCCCTAGTGCCGAGAAAGAGAGAGAGAGAGAGGAGGGAGGGAATGAACACTACAGGAATAGAGTCCAGAACAAACAGCGACTCATTTAAAGGGGACGGAGGATCGCCAGCTTCCAGAGTCCCTGGCGACCTGAGACAGAGGAATGAGCTGGGCGCCGTGGTGCTGCCTGCAGTCCCAGCACCTGTGAGGCTGAGACAGGAGGATTATGGTTTTTTATTATTTTTTTTTTTTTGGTGGTACTGGGGTTCCTGGAAGCCCTTCTACCTCCGGGCTACACTCCCAGACCTATTTTTACATTTTCATTTTGGAAACAGGGTCTCCTAAGCCAGCGCGTGCGGCTGGCTTCGAACCTGCGCGATCCTCCTGTCTCTGCCTCCCAAGCGCGGGGATTACAGTGTGCGCCACCGCGCCCGGTGGGAGGATTATGGTTTTGAGACCGGCCTCCGCAATTTAGCAAGACCTTCAGCAACTTAGTGAAACCCTGTTTTTAAATATAAAATAAAAAGGGATAGGGCTGTAGCTTGGAAGTAAACCATCTCTGGATTCAATCCGCAGCGCCAAGAACACAAAAACAAAGAGGCGTTGAATAGCGGGCCTGGAGCTCCGAGGGAGGGCCCATTCAGACAAGGAACAGAACTCTGTCCGGCAAGCCAAGGTGTGACACGGCTACTTCTTGTGATGTTCACCGGAGCAGGGCGCTGGGCCCCAGGGGCACACAGGAGCCATCAGTAAGGTCTTTAGTGGCCTGGGCAGGGCCTGAGGAACTTAATGCCTCCCCCATTAAGAGCAGGGTCTAAGGAGAAGGGCTGAGGGTCTCTGCTTCACTGTAGTGACTGACAACCAGAGTGACCCAGCGTGGCGCCTTGTGCCCAGCTCTGCATGGGCGAGACAGGCACGGCTGGGGAGGCCGAAGAGGGTGACGTCCTTCGCCCCTCCTTCCCCCAGCCTTACCTGGGGCAGTGGGTGCCCGGCTTCTCGAACGGACACAGCTCGGCCACCGTGGTGTAGCAGTCCACGTCCTGCACTGTAACGGAGTACAGAGGAGCCGTCAGGTCCTGCGAGCCCGGCGCTCCGGGTCCTGAGCAGAGCTGGCTGGCGCCCGCGGCCCCTCTCCCCCATGCAGGCCCTCTGGGAAGAGACGGCCTCAGCTGAGCGGCCCAGCATGTCTGCGAGCGGACTGATCGCGCGCACGCACACAGATGTGCACCAAGGATGCAGGTGCGACGCCGGGCTCGGGAGAGGAGAGGCCCCAGCCAGGCAGCGTGGCGCTTCCTCGTCTGGGCGCGTCCCTCCTGCTTCTTTCTCTGCAAGTTCATCTCAGCCCAGGGACAATGGCCCTTTCCTTCAGGGCCACCCTGTGTTATGTTTCCATAGCAGAGGCGAGGAGGCTGTTCTAACACTGGCCGCCTGGGGGCCCTGACACACAGGACGTCCTCCTCCAGGCCACCACGCCTGACTTCCGGACAAATTTTCTTAAAGACCAGATGGAGCTGGCGTGGTGGCACATGCCTGTAATCCCAGTATCTGGGAGGCTGAGACAGGAGGATCATGGCCAGCCTCGGCAACTTAGAGAGGCTTTCAGCAACCTAGAGGGACCTTGTTTCCAAATAAAAAGGAAATAGGGCTGGGGGTATAGTTCAAAGGTAGAATGCCCCTGGGTTCAATCCCAGCACCATAAAAACAAAAACCCAGATAGGCAATGTTTTCAGCCTGCGGCCCTGCGGTCACATCAAGCCTACTCAGCTCTGCTCCTGAGCAGGAAACAGTCACTGGTGATGTGGAAATGAGCGTGGGCCGTGTCTCAATAAAGCTTTATTTACAAACACTGGCGGCAGGCAGGTCCAGCCCAGGGGCAGTTTGCTGACCCCGGTTCTAGTTTATCACTCGCACAGGGTGCATCTCTGTCACCACCAAAAGAAGCTGGGTAGCTCAGGACATCGGAGACGTCTGTTCAATGGACTGCTGGGGCGAAGGGGTCATTAGAGCCAGTTTTAGGAAACGTTTAAGCCAGGCGTGGCGGCACACGCTTAGGACTTGGGAGGCTGAGACAGGAGGATCGCAGGTTCGCGGCCAGCCTCAGCTATTCAGGCCCTCCACAACTGAGTGAGACCCTGTTTCAAAATAAAGAACAAAAATAGGGTTGGGGATATAGTTCGGAGGCAGAATGCCCCTGGGTTCCATCTCCAGTACCGCAAAAAAAAAAAAAAAAAAAAAAAAAAAAAAAAAATTTAAATTAAACTTAATTTAAAGGGGAAATATATTCCTGACTCAGAACTGACTCAGAATTACTTAAGAAAAAATCAGGTTACTAAAATACGTAATTCCACTGCAAATGTTATCAGTGTATATATCACCAATGGGTATTCTTTTGATACACATGGGAAGTAAGCTAGAATACCCACCCAAATGTTCACAATAGTTATCTCTAGTAAGATTCAGATCAAATTTTATATACACATATATTGCAGTACTGGGGATGGAACCCAGGGGCTTCTACCTCCAAGCTACACCCCCAGCCTTATTTTTTATTCTTTATTTTAAAACAGGGTCTCACTGAGTTGCAGAGGGCCTAAGTAGCTGAGGCTGTCTGCGAACCGCAATCCTCCTGTCTCAACCTCCCAAATGCTGGGATACAAGCGTGCGCCATCACGCGCGGCTCAATTTTTTTTTCTGTGGTACTGGGGGTGGAACCCTTCTACCTCTGGGCTATACTCCCAGACCTATTTTTTATTTTTTATTTGGAAACAGGGTCTCTTAAGCCAGCAAGGTGGCTTTGAACCTGTGCGACCCTCTCGTCTCCCAAGCACCGGGATTACAAGCACGCGCCACCACGCTTGGCTCAAATTATATTTTTAAAACATATATTGTGGCTAAATGCTAATGAGACAATCACCATACATATGTTTTATAATTGTTTCCCTGTTTGCGGGATTATTCTTCCATACCCATTGGCTTATTCTGCTGGGTTTTTGCCTTGTCTTGCCATGGAAAAGAGACGTTGTTATTACAGCTACGTCCATGTAAGGGAATTCCCGAGTAAAGCAGGATTTCCTTATACTAAACAGTATCATCCAATGAGATTGAGGGAACCTTATATATTTACCTGGGTAGCCCCAAATCTGTGTTCTGGCTCTAGTAATTAGTAAAACGAGCCGTAACCCAGGGCCAATTGCGAGTCCACCCATGTCTACGAGGGCGCTGAAGGAAGGGCATCTTTGGGCGGCTCCTGAGAAAGCCTCCCCGCCGCAGAGACCCGTGCTGCCACCGGGGAGGGCGACCGGGAGGCCAGGGCTGCGGGACTTGAGGTTCCCGGAAAATCGGAGGTGGCCCGCGTATTCCGGTCCCGTAAGAACCGGAGACTTACCTTTCACTTTTGACACGGTGAACGAGCTGGAAGCTTTGTATTTGCTGGAAAAGAAGACGGGAGGTCAGTGTTCGTGGGATTGCTCCTGCTCTTCCTCGGGCGTTTGTGAGGAGCCGGGGGCTGAGCTCAGGCCCTGCACGTGTCAGGCGTGTGCCCCGCCCTGAGCCCCGCTCCGGCCCGGCGGGGTGCCTCCGGAAGGCGCACACGTGCGTGCTCCGCGGCTCATCTGACTGAGGCCCCGGTGCACGCTGCTCCTCTTCAGGTGCGAGAGCCTGCCGGCTCTTAGAACGCTCTAGAGCAGGGCTCCCTAGCCTTTTGTACCGCGGACTCCCCGGCAGCCGGTGAAGTCCACAGACTTCTCAGGATGATGGTTTCCAACCGCGTAAGATAAACTTCAAAACTTCCAATATTACAAAGGAAGTCACTGATTATTTATACCATTCTTAAACATATTAGCATTAGAGTTAGACCTATTGTTGGTGTGTGGTTGTGTGTGTGTATGTGTGTTTGTGT
The DNA here is from genome assembly GCF_963383645.1 of Muscardinus avellanarius. NCBI lineage: Eukaryota > Metazoa > Chordata > Mammalia > Rodentia > Gliridae > Muscardinus > Muscardinus avellanarius. The sequence continues at coordinate 3,483,891 of NC_137796.1, forward strand.
GTAGAGAATTCAAAACTCAACCAGTACCCGGGCGTGGTGGCGCATGCTGAGAATCCTGGTACTTGGGAGGCTGAGACAGGAGGATCGCAGGTTTGCGGTCAGCCTCAGCTACTTAGGGAGACCCTCAGTAACTTTGGGAGACCCTGTCTCCAAATAAAGTATAAAATAGTTCTGGGATTATAGCCTGGAGGTAGAAAAGCCTCAGGGTTCCACCCTCAGCAACACACACACACACACACACACACACACACACACACACACACTCAACCAGTGAGAAACATACACAGAAAAATATCCACGAGCTGGGCGTGGTGGTGCACGCTTATAATCCCAGCACTTGGGAGGCTGAGACAGGAGGATCGCAGACTCACAGCCAGCCTCAGCTACTTAAGTGAGGCCCTCCACAACTTAGTGAGACCTTGTTTTAAAATAAAGAATAAAAAACAATAGGGCTGGGGTCTAGGGGTGCAACTCAGAGGTAGAATGCCCCTGGGTTCAATCTCTACTACTGCAAAAAAAAAAAAAAAAAAAAAAAAAGAATAAAATAAGCTAAATGGCCCGCAGGGGCATTTCCTTTCCTTTCTCTCTTTGTTTTTCCCTGGGGTTGGACCCAGGAGCACCGGACCACTCAGCTACCTCCCAGCCCTTTGTGCTTTGAGACAGGGTCCCCCTAAGCTCCTCAGGCTAGCCTCTAACCTGAGATCCTCCTGCCTCAGCCTCCCGGTTGCTGGGATTACAGGTGTGCCTCACCACACCCAACCACGGAGGTGATTTCTGAGTTACGGGATTTAGATCATCTTTATTCTTTTCCTGTTTCTTTATATTGTTCAATACTTTTCAAAGTCTCAACAACAATTTTATAACCAGAAAAGATGGTTTTATTTATTTTTTGTGGTACTGGGGTTCCCGGAAGCCCTTCTACCTCCAGGCTACACTCCCAGACCTATTTTTTATATTTTTATTTGGAAACAGGGTCTCTTAAGCCAGCATGGCTGGCTTCGAACCTGCGCGATCCTCCTGTCTCCGCCTCCCAAGCGCGGGGATTACAAGCGTGCGCCACCACGCCCGGCACGAAAAGATGGTTTTAAAGAACCCTGGGGACAGGACAGGATACTTACCTCAAAGACTCTACGCCGTGTTTCGAAGACTTGACGAAAAAGGGGACCTTCCCGTTCCTGGTGATGTCCACCAGGCCGCCTTTGTCGTCGATGACCCCGGAGTGGAGGGCAGCCCGGCATATGCTGGACGCCTGGGGAGGGGGCAGGACAGGGAACCCATTCTGTATTCATCTTTGTCAAAAATACCAAAGATGTTTGCGTTCAACCCACTAAAAGCCAAAAGGCCGGGCCGCAGCTCACCCCACCCGCGGCTGTCACCAATCCCCATAACCCCGTCTCTGTTCCTGGGCTGCTTATCTTAAAGAACTCACGGGACTCTCTTTAATGCCCAAGCAGGGGGACACGACTCCCCCCCCCCATTCAATGGAGCATGCTAAGGCTGGACTGAAGTGGAGACCGGCCTTCCTGGGGAGGCCCAGCCCCGGCTCCCCAAGGCAGCTCGCCAGCCGGGGAGCCCCAAGGACAGGCATCAGTCCTCCCAGCCCGCCCGGTGGAAAAGAAAAAAGAAAAAGAAGAAAGCAAGCCTTCACTATGAAAACCGCGAGCCTTCTTTACAAGCCCAGGGCAGGGCTCCATGACGCCACTTAAAGCCGTGCTGGCCACACTTACGCTTTCGTAAAACAGAGATCCGAACACTCTCGCCTTGCTGCTCAGGCAGCCCCCCGGGCACTGGTACCTGGGGAGGAAGAAGAGAAGCCGTGTTCGGGGATGGATGGCGCAGGCGGACGTCGTGAGAGAGCCCTTGGTAGCGTCGCTGTTAGATTTAGGACGTTTGACGGACGGAGACCCTCCTGCGTTCAAGCAAGTCATGGCTGCCCGGCCCCGGCTCAAGTTCAGAGCCACACACAGCGGTCCTGAAGACCGTCATCCTGGGTTTAAACAGGCACCAAGTAGACAACTCCCAGAAGAAAGACGGATGGCTTAAGACGCAGGACGAAACCCACCCACCCGTCACCACGGAGCCAGGGAAGGAGGAGCCGAGTTCAAGCTGTCCTACGCAAGGTGTTTTGTTTGTGGTCCTGGGGGTCGAACCCAGGGGCGTTCTGCCTCTGTGGCTCACCCCCGGTCCTTTTTATTTTGAAACAGGATCTCGTTTAGTTGCTGAAGTTGGCCCCAAACCTGTGTTCTTGTCTCAGCCTCCCGAGAACTGAGGGTACAGGCCTGGGCCACCATGCCCGGATGCAAGGGTTTTGCTTTCAGTACTGGGGATTGAACCAGGGACATTCTACCTCTAAGCCACATCCCCAGCCCTGCTTTTTTTATTCTTTATTTTGAATGGGGCCTAAGTTGCAGAGAGTCTAAGAAGCTGATGCTGGCTGTGAACCTGCCATCCTCCTGACTCAGCTTCCCAAGTACCGGGATTACAAGCGTGTGCCACCACGCCCGGCTGCGAGGGGTTTTAAATAAGGTAAAACTCAACGATGATGCTCCTGCCCAGGAAGGAGCACAAACAAATCTGTAAGAAAGCCTCAGGCCAGCGCAGTGGCCATGCCGGAGCCTCAGGCCAGCACAGTGGTCATGCCGCTACCATCTTAGCACCTCAGGAGGCTGAGGCTGGAGGAGGACAAGTTGGAAGTTGACCCAAGCAACTTAGTAAGACTCTGTCTCAAAATAAAAATTTTTAGAAAAGGGCTGAGGATGTCCCTCAGTGGTAAGACATTCCTGGGTTCAATTCTAATTACTGTACCCCCAAAAGCCTTAAAGTCCCTATACATGGACCCTCAAATTTCCTGTGTAAGCACAGCTCCCAAGCAAAAAGTCAGTGAGACTCATCTCCAGCCGTGGCCACACAGCCTGGGAGGACATCAGCAGGTGACAGGGAACGGGCCCAACGTCCTGTTCTGTAGCCAAACGTCAGCGGATTGTGCAGCCTCTAAAAACCAAGTACAGCCGGGCGTGGTGGCGCACGCTTGTCATCCCCGCGCTTGGGAGGCGGAGACAGGAGGATCGCGCAGGTTCAAAGCCAGCCTCAGCTACTGAGTGAGGCTCTCAGCAACTTCGTGAGACCCTGTTTCCAAATAAAGTATAAAATAGGTCTGGGAGTATAGCCCAGAGGTAGAAAAGCCCATGAGTTCTACCCCCAGAACCACAAAAAATAAAAACAAATTTAAAAGATTTTAAAAAGTAAACACCAAGTGCTTGGGGAATGTTTATGGACTCTGGAAACTATGAAATGTAAATATACAGGCAAGATACCAAGGAAGACTCACGCAACCCGGCCTCACCGACAGAGGAGAGATCGGGAGGGGACATGTCAACTCATTCCATCAGGACACTTAGTTTTTCCTTTATACTTTGCTGTTGCTGTTTTCCTGAGTAATTTCTAGTGAACAAAAATAGCTTTTTTTTGGGGGGGGAGTGGTTTTGAGAATTAAACCCAGGGGCATTCTCTCTCTGAACTACATCCCCAGCCCCATTTTTTTTTATTTTTCTTTTTAAACAGGGTCTCACTAAGTTGTTGAGGGTCTCACTAAATTGCTGAAGCTGGCCTTGAACCTGCAATCCTCCTCTCTCAGCCTCTCAAGTACTGGGGTACATCTGGCACACCATGCCCAGCTCAAAAATGGCTTTTTAAAAAGCCCAGTGAGCATTATTTTTACTGGAGAGCCTGTGCCTTCTCCTATTGGTGGGTGGGGACTGCATTCCATCTGTGACTGGGGCCTTGACTGGTCTTGGTGGGTAGATCTGCCCCCACCCCGCCCATCATCCTCTCTTGCTTGGGTATAGTCAGACAAGGTGAGCCGTGCTCTGGCAAGCGTTGACAGGAAGGCCAGCTCCGCCCCGTGGCCTCCCAGGCCTGGTGGTTTGCAAGGGGCATGGTCCGGGCTCAAAAGGCCCAGCATGGATGTTCAAACGTCGTCCTAACGCGGGGCACTAGGCCAGCCCGGTTTGAGGCGCGACCACCTTACCTCCAATGTCGCCACGGCTGGCCCCTCTCACCCCCAGGTCAGCCGGTCTCACTCTTGCAGACTGCCCACCACTGCCCACCGTCATGGCACCCAGGGCCCGCCCGCAGAGCAGCTTCCTCCCGGGCTCTCGGAGCACCCTTGTTCATTCCTGCCAAAGCCCGTGTTCAGCATCCTCCTGGCAAACCCGGTTCCACAGCCTCACGGTGAGAACAGGAGCCACAGCCTTCTCTTTCCAACAGATGCTTTAGAACTTGATTCCGCTTCAGACAACGGATGCCAGAAGTCAGAGGGACAAGCACCGTCCCCTCTCCCGAGGGCCTGGCTCTCCCATCGGGAACCTGAGGGTTCGCATGAGGCTGCACCTGCTGGTCTTGCGCTACCAGAAAGAGCAGCCGGGTAGCGCTGCCAAAGCCTGCAACATTCCTCCACATGGCAAAGGGCCCACTCGTGCCTCCCGCGGCTGGAGGGGCCTGCTCGACCTCCCCGATACGCTCCCAGGGCCCAGCCTGGACTGGGGAGATGGACACGCTCCCGGTAGATTCCGTGAGTTACCTCACTGAAATCCCACAGCTTCTCTCAGAAGACTTTGTCTAAACTACACTCCCAGCTGAGTGACCCAGCACCCCGGTCTGCCCAGGACCCAGGGGTCTCCAGGACTTCCAGCAGTAAATCAGGGACCCCCTCCAGAAAACTGGGACCGGATGGTCACCCGTTTTCAGCCTCTAGGGCAGAAACCAGTGAGTTGTTGAGTTGGCCCAGGTGAGAGGGCTTTGCACACTGCCTGGAATTATTGCCACAATGGTCCTCACTGTGTCTAGCGAGCCGGAACCTCTCTCCCCTCAGACCCAGCTCTGCACGGCGCCCGGCTCCAGGAAAACATCCACAGGCCGGCTGTCACCACCTCCTCCCAAGCGCAGCTGAAAGCCTCTCTCTCCTCTGCTCCAGGGCCAGATCTCCAGCTCACCCACCTCCCGGATCGAGGGGAGGCCCCAGAACTCCTGCGTTCAACAGACACCCCCAAAGATTCTGCCAGGCTCTTGACTTTGAAAACGCTCGCCCAGCGTCGGGCTCACACTCCGGCCGCACATACAGATTTCCTGGAGCAGCTCTGCAAACTCACACGAAGACCCCTAAGTCTGAGCTGGGCATGGTGGCACCCCCTGGAAGCCGCGCTTCCTAAGTGTCCCCAGATGAATCCAAGGCACACCCAGTGGTGAGCAGCCCGGACGCTGTCTGGCGAGGGCGGCTTCCCGAATCCTCAGGAGACACTGAGAGCTGGCGGTTAGACCTCAGGTAGCTTGGGAGTGGCTGGTGGGCATTTCTACACAAGGGGCATCAGCCTGGCACATCTGGGGAGGGCCTCCTCCCCACCACGCTGCGGTCCACTGAGAGCCACCTGCTCACACAGCAAGGCCTCACAGAACACACCTGGTGGCTACAGGTGTGAGCTCCCCAGAAGACCTCAGGGCCACCCTCCAGGCCTGCGGTTCTCAACTGGGGGACAACTCCACCCTCAGAGGATACTTTCCAGTGCCAGGAGACATTCTTATTGCCACCTGGGGGCGGGGGCTGGCTGCTGGCATCTGGTTGAGCCCGGGAAGCTGCCCGACACCACACAGCGCACAGTACAACCCTGCCACAAAGACTTCGCTGGCCCTGAGTCCATACGGCACCAGTTGGGAAACCCAGGTCCAGTCTTGACAGTGGCCCTCCCAGTGAAGGGCCATCTTTGCACGCCAAGGGCTCAGTCAATGGGGGATCGCTGGGGTGTCGCAGCGAGGCTAATTCGCCCGGTTTGCCTGTCGCGCTGAAGGGGAGTGCAGCGTTTTCTGGTGACCGGTGGCAGCGTGCAGACCAGCAGGTGTGGGGGCGCCCCAGCCCGGCTCACCTGTTGCACGTGGACCCTTTGCACTGGTCCTTCATCTTGGTCTCACAGTGGATGATCTGAGCTAGGAAGGAAATGCAGAGAGAGCCAGCCGTCACGGCGAGACGGCCAGGAGGGCCAGTCTGCCCTGCGCCTGGCACGTTTTGGAACATCCTGGAATCCATGCCGGAACGGGAGCAGTGCCTTACACTGTGGGCTGCAGCGGGGAGGCGCACGTCCAGACCCGCCACTCACAGCAGGGAGCGTCACCCTGGACGAGGTACTTCCCCTCTGAGGCCCAACTCACACACATCATGGGCTGACTCTGGTGCCCACTGGGAAGGGGCTGGCACACAGTCCATCCCAGTGTGTGTGTGTGTGTGTGTGTGTGTGTGTGTGTGTGTGTGTGTGTGTGTGTGTGTGTGTGTCTACTCAGGATTGAAGCCAGGAGCATTCTACCTCCCAGCGATACCCCCAGTCCTATTTTATTTTTTATTTTGAAACGGGGTCTGAGTTGCCGAGGGCCTCGCTAAGCTGCTGTGGCCAGCCTCGCGCCTGTGGTCCTCCCATCTCAACCTCCCGAGTACTGGGATTACAGGTGTGCACACCGCGCCAGGCTCAGGACTTGTAAAGAGGGCCTTTGCCCAGCTGGGCGCGGGAAGCCTGCCTTGCCTCCCCTGGGCAAGATGAGTTCTGCCGAGTTTCCTCGGGTTGTTTTATGGGGATGTGTCAGGGTCTGGGAGGAGTGTTATGGTTTGAAGACACACTTATTGTGCCATAATGGCGCCGGCAGATGTCCTTGTCAAAGCAAGGGTCAGAGAGGCCATGTGCCTGGCGTGCCAGGCTTGAAGGCGGGAGAGGAGACACACCAGTGGCGGAGGATGGGAGGAGGCCTGCACCTCCCGCAGAGAGCCCAGCCTCCCGTCTCGCTGCTGGGTGTGCACCGGGGAGGCAGAGAGAACGCGGGCGGTCATCGTGTGCCCATGGGAAGGCGCCTCTGTCCAGCGGGACCAGTGGCGGCTGTGTGTGGGGCCCCATGAGTGATATCTGGGGCATGTGGATGGGGAAGCAGGCTCTACCTGGGCAGGTGAACTGTGAAGCCTCAGGAGGTGAAGTCCTGGGAGAGCAGAGGTAACCATGGGATGGTCTGCATTGGGGGATTTCTAGAAGTTTCTGGAAAAGCACTTAACCTCCCGTCCAGTAGGGCTCCTAGAGGCACGTTCTGGTGGCCTCACCGTGCTGAGAGGTCTGCCCTGGCGCTGGGAGGCCCACATTCCTGCAGAGAGGCCGCCCAGCCACCCTGGCCTAGCACAATCCCACCACGCCATAGAGGAGTGGACGGAGCGACGGGAGACCAGCGAAGGGCCGAGCCAGAGCCGGGACCTGCTGGAGACCTCGGGAAACAGGCCAGAGCCTGGACGTGGACTGCACCACATTCTTGGGGCCAACCTCAGCTACGGAGTGAGGCCCTTCGCAACTCAGTGAGACCCTATTTCAAAATAAAGAATAAAAAATAAGGCTGGGGGTGGAAACTGGAGAATGGCCTTGGGTTCCATCCCAGTATTGCAAAAAATAAAAACAAAAACAACTTGGGTTTGCACTTGGGCCAGCTACGCCCCACCCTCTCCCCGCTGCCTGCCCCCACCCCAAGGGAAACGGCGCCCCTTCCCGCGGAGGCTGAGGGGACAAGCCGTGGCGGGCACTCACTCATGTAGCTGACCGCCGGGGTCTTCTTGGGCTTTGTGGGTCTGGTGACCCTCGGCTGGACCCAGACCAGCTCCTCCTTGGGGGTCGTCTCCACCTCGTTCATCTCGTCCGTCTCGGATTTGGGGGTGTGGGCCTCTTCTTCACAGCAACCAGGGAAGAAATTAACACAACACGGATTCAATAAAAAACACTTGGGGGGAGGTTTTAAAAAAAAAAAGCAATCTGAAAACTAAACTTGCTTGAGGTTTGTTTCACAAAGAGTCACTTCAGGCAGCAAAGGGAAGGTTCCAGTGGGGACAGACCTGGCCAGGCGGAATTCTACCAGCCCGGGGGTGGGCACGGCCCCGCCGGCCGTGTTTGCCTTGGGGCTGAGAGCAGAGGGCCGGCTGGGTGGGACCCACAGCCCACACCTGAGTGACCATAATAGCGTCTTGTCCCCCATCTCTGCACACGACATCTTTCCGGGCCACTGACCCAGAGCCCTGGCCATCCTCTGGGTTCCCTCTGGGCCACTTGGTTTTCATTGGGGGCAAGGGTCAGAGACTCGTGCTGATGACACTCTGGCCTCCGACTGCACCTCCCAGCCCTACGTTTTGCTCCCGTCTCTGTCCTGGAGTCAGGGGAGTACCCTGCCAGCTCAGTGCATTTCCCCACTCTGGAGTTTTGCTAATAACCATGGAGCTCTCTCATACCTCCATCCAAACACCCAACTCCTGGTTAAAAAAATACAAGACAGGTGGCCCAGTCCCAATCTCTTCCTGCCCAAGGACGACGTGTATTATTATTTCTGCAACCATGACCCCCCGGTTTAAAACATCGCAATGAACTGAACAATGGGTGCTTGTCATCATCAGCTCTCTACACCTTGTCTTCGTCATGAGAGCTAAGTGTGGACGGCTCCCCACAGCCTGTGACAGACCTCTGAGCATCACGCCACAATCCCAGCCAGAGCTGCCGAGAGCTTGTGTTTGCTGAAGGGGCCTTATCAAAGACCAGCCGGATGCGCCCTGCAGGGGCTCCTTCCTTGTCCAGCTTATGACCTGCACCTCCTGCCCCCCAAGATCTCTGGAGAGGGAAGCATGGCCCTCCAAGCTCCTCCAATGAGGACAGGCGCTTCTGACCGCGCAGTGGGGTCACAACCCGGTAACACGTCATACGTTGAAAACACTAAGCTGGCAGTTCCAACAACACACCCACACTACCCAGCACCAGAGCCTAGAGTCGGGCAGAAGCAACCAACACAACGCCCATCTTATAATAAAGCACAGATACCTCATGTGCCTACCTGGGAGCCACAGCTTAGCAAAGAGACAGACAGAGGGGGAGAAGGAGAGGGGGAGGGGGAGGGGAGGGAGAGGGGGAGGAGAGGGAGAGAGAGAGAAAAGAGAGAAGAGAGAAGAGAGGAGAGAGGAGAGGGCCGAACCACGCATGTGCTGCTAGGTGGGAAAAGATCATAACTCAAAGTATAAGCCGGGCATAGGGGTGCAAACCTGTGACCCCAGCACTTGCATGGCTGAGATAGGAAGATCACAGGTTTGAGGCTGGCCTTAGCAACTTAGCGAGGCCCTGTACAACTTAGTGAGACTCTGTTTCAAAATAAAAAATAAAAATAGGTCTGAAGTTATAGCTCAGAGGTAGAATCCCTGGATCTAATCCTCACTATGAAAAAACCCTCTCACTCTCAGAGTCTAGTTAGCCTCGTTCCCACTGCATATCTGTGGCTTTCAGAGAAGACTAGGAAGTCAGAAAACCGTAAGTCAGACCATCACAAATCAGAGGCCAGGAGCAGACGTGTTTGATGGCTCCAAGGGGGGGAGGCAAAGCGCCCTCACAGGCCTCTCCTTTGTGTTTTGGATAAAATTATTAAATTCAAATTCAACCAAACTCCATCCTCAAGTCTTATTTCCGTATGTGTGTGAGAGAGACGCTGGGGGTGTGACCAGGGGGATTCTACACTCCGGGCCACACCCCCAGCCCTATTTTACCTTTTTTTTTTTTTTTTTCATTACTAGGGATTAAACTCAGGAGCATTCTACCTCCAAGCTATACCCCCAACCCCTACTTTTTATTCTTTATTTGGAAACAGGGTCTCACTGAGTTGCAAAGTTCCTCACTAAGTAGCTGAGGCTGGCCGTGAACCACGATCCTCCTGTCTCAGCCTCCCAAATGCTGGGATTACAAGCCTGCGCCACCACTCTGGCTCCTATTTTGTTTCTTTATTTTGAAACAAGGTCTCACTAAGTTGCAGAAAGCCTCCCAAGTAGCTGAGGCTGGCTGCAAACCTGCCATCCTCCTGTCTCAGCCTCTCAGGTACTGGGATTATAAGTGTGTGCCACCACGCCCGGCCCCACGTCTTAAAAGAAGTGAGCTCCCTTCACTACCGCACAGAGAGGGCGTTTTGTGTCCATGCGACACCCAGCATCCAGAGCAAGGGCAAACGACTCTCTGGCACTTCTTCTGGCTGGGGGCAGGGGCTCTGAAGATGTCTCCTGGCTAACCCACGACCCACAAAACTCACTCCCTGCAGCCCACTCCAGGCTGCCCAAAAGACAGGAAAAGGGAAAGGCGAGCTCCATGCTTGGCCACTCAGCACGCTCCAGCTGCGGCCTCCCTGCCAGCTGCCGATTCCTGCCGGGAGGAGCCGGCCTGCCCCTGCGCTCAGAGATGCCCGACAAGATCCGCTGAGTGATTGCAAAGCCCAAACTCTCTGCAGAATTATCTCAACCAAAGACAAGAAACAGGCCCCGCCAGGAGTCCAGAGGCACTGGGGAAGAGACGGCCAAAGGCGCCCTGGGCAGCCAACGCCACAGGTGGAAGGAACCTTCCCGAAGACACTGGGCTGGCAAAGCCGGCCCGGCCGGCCGGCACGCAGGCGGCTCCGGCTGCTCTTCCCGTCAATGTGGCTATTCAGGTTGGCCCTTTACAGCCAGCCAGCGCTGTCTCCGCAGCAAGCTGGGTTTCTTCCACTGGCCTGTAGGATTTTCATACCCCATAATCACAGCTTTATTTAGCCAAATCTAGTCTGGTAACGAGCCCCCAAAGGTTTGAGGGCAGCCCATTTCAGAGCCCGGGCAGACAAGCCTGGACCTCAGATGTACACTTGGAAAGTTGGACGTGGACCCTGGAGGGGTCCATCGCGGGCCTGGGGAAGGTCCCTCTCGGCTCCGCCCAGGGCCATCCTGCCCTGGGCCAGCAGCGTTGTTTACAGGGGTCCGCAGGAGATCCTGAGTCTGCATTTAGCAACCATGTTCGGAGCTACTGTGCGCTAAACTCGGACAAAGGACGCTCTGCTGGTGTGGGGCTTCTGCTCATTTTATTTCATTCGTTAGGAGACAGGGTCAGTCCTGAGTCAGACAAGAAAGCAGGCTCAGACAGGCCGGCAACCTGCCCGTGCTCACACAGCTAGAGAGTGGCCAGGCCGGGAGTGGCGCTCCTCTCCCTGGACCCCAGCCTCCTACCCAGGGAGGGGCTGGCGGGAAGCAGACTTTTATTTTTTTTTTTTTCCTGTCCTTATCCTTAAATCTCTGTATCTCCACTAGGGGTCAAGGCCTTAGCGGGCCACCACCCGCCCCACACCCCCCGCGACACGCTTATTAAGTAGCCTGTGCAGGGAGACTGCCGCAGGGGAGGGCTTTCTGTGTGGTTAGCGGGGAGACTGCCGCAGGGGAGGGCTTTCTGTGTGGTTAGCTAAGCAAACTGCAAACTCTGCCAAGAAGCCTGGGTATCTTCCACCAAAAATAAAGAACACAGGGTATGGTTCGGTGGGTGAACTGGCACCTGAGGCCTCTGTGTACGTCTGTCCTTTGAAAATGGCCCTCTGTGGGAACTGGGGCTGTATTTATTCACACAACAGGCAGGCTGCACCTGCCGTGCCCTCGAGGCCTGGGTGTGAGCAGTTGTAACTACAGGGTGCCAAGGCTCAGGGGAGCCTGGGGACCGGGGGGACCTGGGGACAGGTACACTGTCCACGAAGTCCAGCAGGCTCCCTGGCACAGGGAGGCGGAGTCATGCTTCCAAAGAAGACTTCCATGGTTTCCATTACCCAGGGCAAGGTCAGCACATTGGACTGTGCAGACAGGCCTGTCCCTTGCCGGCCCTGGGTGCCCAGGTCCTTCTTCCTCTGTCCTCTGACCTTCTCAGGTGTCCCCCACAGTGGGCAGAGTCAGCAGTGAGCAGCTGGCTGGAGCCAGAGTCCCGGGCTCCTGGGAGGGTCTGGATCCACGTTCTGGCCCACCTGTCCTTAACCCAGAGTTCACCAAACTGACCCCACAGAGCCCGGACAGGGCAGACACGGAGGAGGGCTACCTGCCTGCACCGCCCTGCAGGGGAGCCCGCACGGCATCCAGGGCCGCTACCGGCACCAGCAGGAACAGGAGGCCCCGGCGCCTCTCCAGCGCCATCCACCACACATCGGGCCATGGCTCGGGGAGCCGGCGGGCATATCCTAAGCCGTGAGAGCCCCCTAGGCATTTCCGATCACCTAAACACACTCAGATCATCTTCCAACGACAAACAGCAGCAGGGGACACAGAAAGGTCACGAGTGGCCCGCGGACAGAGAGAGGGACATAGGAAGCCACACCTTGAAAGTCCAGCTGCACCAGTGCTCATGACTGGGGGGAGACGCACGGCTGGGGGCAGTGGGGACAGGGCGCGGGGGTCCAGTGTCAGGAGGGACTGAGGCCGGCCAAGGCGCGGGCGTCCCGCAAGCTCATGAATTTTGTGCTTAGTCCGTTTTAACCAGTCCCTGAGTACTAACAAGGGCGAGGAGAGGCTCTGCGTTCCTGGCTGCATCCAGGGTTGACCGGGCTCTGGGCAGGAGCTGCCCGTGGGGGTCACAGGACTGCATGGTCATGCCCATCTTCGGAGGGGGCTCCGCTGGACTCGGAAACAGGGCTGAGGGTGGCTGTGGGGGCGGGGCTCGGGGCGTGGCTCAGGGCGGTGCTCAGGGCGGTGCTTGGGGAGGGGCTTGGGCTCCATCCTTCAGTGGTCTGGGTCTCTTCCTGGGTCTGTGGTGGAGGTGAAGACGAGTCCCCGCCCCGCCGCGGCCGAGACATTCTCCTACCTCGGTAGCACAGGTTGTCCCTGCAGCGGCCTCCGTAGCTGGGCGGGCACGCGGAGCAGGGCTGGCCATATTTGTAGGGGGCTTCTCCAATCCAGTTCCCCCTGGGGACAGACCAGAAACACCGTCAGGAGGGGCCTCCTCCTGTCCCCTGGGAATCCCAAGCAGAAGCCAGCAGGTCGCGAAGGAGGGCGTGTATGGGAAAGACCACAGTCCCAGAAGATTCAGGAATTGCAGCGAACTGTGGGAGCCGGGGCCCCTCCACCCGCACCTTGTCCCGCCTGGTGGGTCTTGCCCGGCCTGCCTGCATCCCCAGCCCTGAGCCAGGCCTGGCCTGTGGTCCGGCCTACTCGTGAGCGTCTGCTAAGTCAACAAGCTGGCCCAGCTCTGGCCTCTGACCGCTTTCCAGGGAGGAAGGGAGGTAGGGAGGGCCCGCTGGTGTTGGCAGGGAGACGCTGAAAGCGGCTGTCCTGCCCTGTGCCCCGTATGGCCCAGGACTGGCCGCAGCTCCCTGCGACAGGCAGTATTATGGGGGACACAGCTGGCAGGAAGCAGAGCATGGCTAGGGACATGCCACCGTCCTGACACGCAGACAGCTCAGCCCTGACCACCCTGTGCTCAGGATGGCGTCCTGCCCAGTCCAGGGACTCGGGCTCTCTCTTTAGGACAGGGGCTACAGGCAGCAAGGAACACCAGGCGGGAACCAGAAAGACCCCATGAACACCACGCCATGGGCACGTCCCTCAGCGCTGCGCACAGCCAAAGATGCCGACACCCGGGGCCTGCGTACAGCCGTTCACGTGGGGCTCCCCCAGCGCATCCAGACGGGCGCTCAGGGACACAGGACCACTCTTAGGGCTCCAGGATCGTTCCACATCTGACGTACAGTGCCGTCACACAGGGACGTGCTATTGCTGTGGGTTCATGTATGTCCAGAGACTTGTGTCCAGACCCACGTGTGTGTCTGCATGCGTGCGTGTGGCCATGTCCACCCCCCCGAATGCACACGCAGAAGCCCTAACCTCCGTGCGGCTTGCATGTGGAGACGGGGCCTTTGCAGGAGTAACTGAGGTCAACAAGGTCGTAAGGGTGGGGTCGTAATCAGCAGGATTAGCGCCTTGTCACTGGAGACTCCAGTGAGCTCGGGGCCCCTCACTGTGGGGCCAGTGCACCCCAAGAAGGCGGCCCTGCGAGCTTGGAGAGCCCTGGCTAGAACCCCCGCACTGCAGACCCCGCCTGGGACTTCCAGCCCCAGGAGTGGTGAGAAACCGGTGCCTGGCAAGCCCCCAGTTTCAGGTGCTGAGGCACCTGGCCATGTATGTGTACATGTGGTCTTTGTACAGATATGCTGAGGCATGTGCGTGTACGCATGGTACACACATAGATGTACGGAGGTCCGTGTATGGATGGCGCGTGTGCAGATGAGTAAGCTGTCCACCTGAGGGAAGTGTCTGACTGTACATAGGCTATTACATTCCCCAACAAAAGGGGATGGGGCTACTTATGCTAAAGAAGGGGGGATTTCTGATTGGACTTTATAGTATGTTTATGTATAAATATTTTTTTTCTTTTTCTTTTTTGGTACCAAGTATTAAACCTGAGGGGTTTCTATCTCCTTGCTATATCTCCAGCCCTTAATATTTTGAAGCAGACTCTCTCCCTGAGGCCGAGCCTCTTGCTAAGTTGCCGAGGCTTGTCTCCAACCTGTGATCCTCCTGTGTCAGCTGCTAATGCCAGTCTTGAACCTGTGACCATCTTGTTTCAGCCTCCCAAGTACTGAGATTAGAGGTGTGTGCCACCGTACCCAGCTTACAGTTTGTCTTTTGTGTGTATGTCGGGTTTTTTGTTGTTGTTGTTTTTGTTTGTTTGTTTGTTGGGGTTTTTTTGTTTTTTTTTTTTTTTGCTGTACTGGGGATGGAACCCAGGGACCTTCTACTTCCGAGTTATACCCCCAGCCCTATTTTTTATTCTTTATTTTGAAACAGGGTCTCACTGAGTTGCAAAGGGCCTCACTAAGTAGCTGAGGCTGTCCATGAACTGGGATCCTCCTGTCTCAGCCTCCTGAATGCTGGGATTACAAGCATCTGCCACCATGCCTGGCTGATTGGTTTGTTTTGACATAAAGAGTCAAATCAAATTCTCTCTCATTCTTCAGCTGCTGCTGAGTCAGGAATCCCAGCATCAGGACCGGCAGGGCTCACATGTCCCCGGGCAGTGACGCGCCCTGCTCTGCTCCACTGCGGCTGGTGTCGCTCCACCAGCAGAGCCAGCCTGATGCTTTCTGCAAAGCTGTTTTCCCTCCCAACCTCAGAAATTCCCCGTCATTCCACCTTCTCACAGCCACTCCTGACCCAAGCCAAATAAATGACATCATTCCTGTTTCTTCAGTCACTGGGCAAATATGCGGGGAGGGCGCCTGTGGAGCAGCGCGGGCACACGCAGCCCGCTGGGCGACGCGTGCAAACCACAGGCTGCAAGCCGGTGCTCGGCTCTCCAGGGACCAGCACGTATCTGTGTGATGAGCAACGGGGTGGAAGAGTAAAGGGCCTGAGGACACACGGTGACTGCAGGTGGAGCAGGAGGAGGGGGCATGTTCGCGGACCCTCATAGAAAGGGAGCAGAAAGGTGGCGAAGGGCCAGGTTCAGCTGGGTGTGGGGGAATTCCAGCACTTGGGAGGCTGAGACAGGAGGATCACGGTTCGTGGACAGCCTCAGCTACTTAGTGAGGCCCTTTGCAACTCAGTGAGACCCTGTTTCAAAATAAAGAATAAAAAATAGGGCTGGAGTGGAGCTCGGAGGTAGAATGCCTCTGGGTTCCATCCCCAGTACTGTTAAAAAAAAAAAAAATTTCCAGACTGCTGTCCACAGCACATTATCAGAGAAAAATATTAATACCACTACAGCAGGCCCTCTGGCTGCCTGGACGACAGCCCCTTCGCCTCTGACTTTGCTCGGGTGGCCCCAGGGGATGACCTGTGAAGTCCCTGGGGCAACTTCATTGATCAAAGCCGACTGGAGCAATCGGGTGCCTCCTTGCCTGTGATTGGTCTGGTTCTAGCCAATGAGGTAGGAGAAAGGGGGCCAAGGTTAGCTATGCATAAAGGGAACGCCCTCTCTGACCACTGTCTCCTTGGGATTGGGAAGACAATGCCGGCACTCTGCAGTCATCTGGGACCATACAGAGAGTATGCTACGGGAGCAAGACGGAAAGGACCTGGGTGTCCTCGCTGGCGCTGGCGCTGCTGAGCATCAGCCAATCCAAGCGCACCAGCTTCCAGACTCCTCGTTACCGAGGCTTCAGAGCTGACGCCAGCTGCCACAGGGTCCTCTGTGGAGGGGAAGCGCATCCCAGCCCACCCAGCTGTGAGAAACACTTACTTTGGAGAATAATTGCAGACGAGGTAGACTGCGTTCTCCCAAATCTGTCCCCAGACGTTCATCTTGGGGCAGGTGTTCACAGCACAGCCGATCTTGGTGGTGGTAGCCCAGACCATCTAAAAAGACCATGTGTGTGTCACGGACACGGGCAAGGCACGCTGGCAATACAAGCCGACCCAGATCCCCAGGGACAGGCGCTGAAGACTTCCCAGGGAGGGTGAAGAGCAGGTGTCTCCAACTCAGAAGATGCCTGCCTGCCTTCCTTTCTTCCTTCCTTCTTTCCTTTCTTTCCTTCCTTCCTTTCTTCCTTTATTTCTCCCCTCTCCCTTCTTCTCTTTCTCCTCTCTCTCTCTCTTCTACCGGGGGGACTGAACCCAGGGGCATTCTATCTCCAAACTACACCCCCAGCCCTTTTTATTTTGAAACAGACACCTGGCCCTGCAAAGCTCTGAGTAGCACCACACTAAAAACAATAATGCTGGCACTATCAGCACGAGGGTTTTCAGACTCGGCCGCAGTCCTTGGGGCATGGGGGAGGTGGTGCTAGGGTCTGGGGCTGCAGGGCTGAGGCAGTGCCCGTCCCGAGTTACCTGCGTGTAGTGGGTGCACATGGGTCCCGAGCACCTCTCGGGGCACCAGGGGTCGCACTCCTGGGGGTACGGGTAGGTGTAGTCCTTCACCTCGTCATACCAGGACTGCACGTGGAAGGCGGGGGAGCGGTATCTGCAGACAGAAATGGATCCTGGGTCCCGGTCAAGGCACACCCACCAACGAAGCCCAGAGTCACAGCTCTGCCGCCGCCGGGCAGGCTGGAGGGGCTGCTCTGGGCGTCTCCCCAAATCCCACCCCTCCCTGTTACAGGTGCCTACAACCAAAATCAGGGGGAACCCCGCCCCAGTGGGAGCCTGGGTCGCCCCGGATTCCCGCAGGCTCCCGGCAGCTTGCACACCACCTGTGTGCAGGAAATGCTCACCTGGCTCACGGTGGGTTATTTATTTTCATATATGCTAGCAAAAATCTATGTGGCCAGGCCGGGCGTGGTGGCGCACGCTTGTAATCCCCGCGCTTGGGAGGCTGAGACAGGAGGATCGCACAGGTTCGAAGCCAGCCTCAGCTACTTAGTGAGGCTCTCAGCAACTTAGTGAGACCCTGTTTCCAAATAAAATATAAAATAGGTCTGGGAGTGTAGCCCAGAGGTAGAAAGCCTCTGGGTTCCACCCCCAGTACCACACACACAAAAAATCTATGTAGCCCAGGATCCTGATATTTCATAGATACTATTCTTAAGAGCAAATATGATTCCAGATGTGAGTCCAACTTCAGCCAATGTGGAGACAAATATTAAGGAAAAACTATGGAGGGGACGCCCAGGACACCCACATGGCAGAGGAATGGTGAAGCGGGGGATCCTGGCTCTGGGGGAGGGGAGAGAGGCCGGAGCCTCAGGCAGCTCCCTGCGCCTGTCGCTGGGGGACCGAGGACGCTGCTCAGGGCGGAAGCTAACAGGGTCTTTCCATTAGATAGGGAAACCTTGTAGATTAACTGTCCAGGACTTTATCATCTACAGCTCTTCCTGCATCCCCAGGAGGGGTTCGAGCTCCGTGGGCGGCTCCTTGCCAGAGCCACCCGCTGTGCCTGTCACCCGTGGCCACTGTCCCCTGGCTCAGCTCCCTCTGCCAGGCTGGCATATTTTTGTTTTGTTTTGTTTTAATCAGGAAAGGAAACAGACCAGATGCAAAACCACGCTCATGATGTCGCTGCCGAAGGTCAGCAAAGTGCTTTCACTAAAGAGAAGCCGCTCAGGGTAAATGAGCGTGCGGTCAGCAGGGCACTTAGAGGTCTTGTAACAATTACCGCCCAGCCCCAGAGCCGCCCGCGTGGTCAGCGAGGGCCCGAGGCGGCCTCTTGTCCTGGGGCTGGCTCGGGGACAGACACACCGCATACTGAGAGGGAGCCGCCAGCAGAGGCTGGCCACGTCCGCCTCCTGCCGACCCAAGGTCGCGTGTGTGCTTGGGCCGTGAAGTCTGGCCGCAAGCCTGGCGGTTCCCTCAGAAAGCCAGTTAGCAAAGCATCCAGAAGTCTCTGGCTGGGCGCGGGCGCGCGCTTGTCATCCCAGCATTGGGGAGGCTGAGATAGGAGGACCCAGTTCACCAACAGCCTCCGCTACTTAGTGAGGCCCTTTGCAACTCAGTGAGACCCTGTTTCCAAATAAAGAATAAAAAATAGGGCTGGGGGTGTAGCTCAGAGGTAGAATGCCCTGGGTTCCATTATCCCCAGTACTGAAAAAAACAAAAACAAAAACAAAAACGTCTCTGAAACTAGGGATGGTGGCGCACAGCTCTGATCCCAGTACCTGGGAGGCTAAGATAGAAGGACTACAGGTTCAAAGGCAGCCTCAGTAAGAAATGAGACTCTCTGCAAACTTTTAGCAAGAACCTGTTTCAAAATAAAAATATAATAGGGCCTGGGGGAGTATATCTTGAAGGTAGAATGCCCCTGGGCTCAATCCCCAGTGTCATAAAATAATAAAATAAAATAAAAATTAAAAGGGCTAGGGGTATATAGTTCAGAGGTAGAATGCCCCTGGTTTCAATCCCCAGTACCACACACACATAAAAGTCAGTCTCTGAGCCCTGTGATCCCGAGTCACTCCCTATGGAATCGTCCCGTAATGGCGTGATTCGGGAAGCTAAGGCAGAAGACACAGCCAAAGTAAAAGCGCAGGAATAAAAATAGCTCAACGTTGATCTGGCATGGATGGAGGCCCTCACTATAATAACTGTGATACTATGTAATAAAAACTTCTCTGATGGGAGGCTGAGACGGGATTACAGGATGGAGGATGGCCTCAGCCAATAGTGAGACTCGTCAACCTAGCGAGACCCTGTTTCAAAAATAAAATAGGGCTGGGGTGTGTAGCTTGGAGGTAGAATGCCTCTGGGTTCAGTTCCCAGTGACACATGCGCACACACGCGCACACACAAACACACACACACATCTCTGATATAGTACGAGAAGGGGAAAAAAGGATTCCAGGCTGTCTGGGCTACTATTCTAACTATGCAGAAGTGTGCCGGCGCTCAGCCGCATGCTGTCAAAGAGCCCAGAAAAATAAGGAGAACAGAGTGAGGCCAGTGGAATTATAGATTTCCCCCTCTGTTTTCTTGTAAGGCTATCATGAGACTGGTTTAATAAAAAGCAAAATTCACTAAAGAAAAAAATAGCATCAATTTCCCCCCTGCCCCATGCAACCAGATGCCCAAGGCCATCCCGACTGGCACCAGGGGCATCTCGAGCCTCAAAGGGAACAGGCTGCTGGCGGCCACGGCAGACTCCAGGCCAGGAAGGCATGCAGGCCGAAGCTCCAGCAGCCCCGACTCCGGGGTGACCGCAGAGGGCGGGGCATGGCCGGAGCAAACCTGGGGTGGGGCCCTGCGTGTCGTGGCCGGTGAGGATGGGATGGGGGCTTTGGGCCACAGATGCTCACGCTGGTCAGATCTTCAGCGGTCATAACACTGTCTTGGCTGTGGGCAAAGGACAGTTCTCTGCCACCTCCAGCCCCTGGGGGGGATTTGGCCTCCCCATGTATGGCGTCTCCAGGCAGGGCCCAGGTTTGCTTCACGAAGCATTGGGTGGCTCTACCTAGTGGACACACCAAGACGCCTCAGAGGGCCGGAGGGGCCTGGGGGCTGCCTGGTGGCCAGATGGGAGGAGGAAATCCGGAGGAGAGGCCAGTAACTGCCCACCAGGACAAGGGCAAAATGCTCCTGCCGTTCCCGGCTCCCCAGCCAGGCCTTCCTGGCCGGCCCCTTTAAAGAGCCGGAAAGAAATCCCCTGCTTTGAAGCCCTGGGCCCGCCTCCCAGGCTCCAATGCCCTCTACCAATTACTCAGAAATGTCACCTCAGTTTCCCCACCGGCTGCATGCTCTCTCACAACGCACAGGTGCTGGGTGCCTGGCAGGTCGGCCTGGCAGCCTGGGGGACCCAGGTCCTTACCTGCCCCAGTGCACAGCCAGGTTCTGCCCGATGGACGCCAGCAGGCTGGCGGGCCCGTGCTCCCAGAGGCATTCCTGCGCCCACGCCGTGGCCGACCTCGCCAGCTCCTCGTCCCAGGTCTGCGGGGAGGGAGAAACAGCCGTGGGTCAGGATCAGGGAGAAGGGGGAGGAAGAGACACACCCACCGGGCGTGGTGGGCACGCTTGTCATCCCAGCATCGGGGAGGCTGAGACAGGAGGATCGCGGTTCGCGGCCAGCCTCAGCTACTTAGTGAGGCCCTTTGCAACTCAGCGAGACCCTGCTTCAAAACGAAGACTAAAAAATAGGGCTGGGGTGGAGCTCGGAGGTAGAATGCCCCTGGGTTCCATCCCTAAGACCCCCTCAAAAATAAACCAAGGCTGAGGAACCCCAACCGTGGGCCGGCCCAGAGCAGGGCCTGGACTCTGGCCTGCGGGACCCGGGAACCTGGGTTCTCTCCACAGCGCTGTGGTGCGTTGGCCACAGCCAAGGACAGGGTGGTCTTCCCAGGCCAGCACGTGGCAATCATAAGCCGTGTAGCACAGGGCCCGTGAACACAGGCACCTCTCCCCACCCGAGCCTCAGTTTCCCCATCTGCAACAAGGCACGCTGGCATCTCTCGCTGGGGACAGTAAGGAGGGGCAGACTCGAGGTGGACAGGGCCGGGACGTTGCTGGTGAGTGTCCTCAACCTCACATAGAAAAGCCACTGGGGGCCGGGCGTGGCGGCGCGCGCCTGTAATCCCAGTACTTGGGAGGCTGAGGTAGAGGATGGCAATTTTGAGGCTAAACCCAGCAATTTAGCGAGACCCTGTCTCAAAAAATAAAATAGAGCTAGGGGTCTAGCTTGGGAGTAGAATGCCACTGGGTTCAAAGCCCAACACCGCACACACACACACACACACACACACACACACACGCGCGCGCGCGCGCGCGTGCGCGCCGAGCCATCAAAGGGGAGGGGAGATTCTCCCTGGCCCCCGCAGGGAGCACAGGAGCCCAGGACTGCCAGGTACTGTGTGCCCCTTTGGAACACTGGCCAGGTTCCAGAGACGGAGAGAGGTGTGTGCACACGGGCTCCCACAGAGCCACGCTTCAAAAAGGTGAAGGCCGCCCATATGTGTTACGATGAAAAAGAAAATCAGGAGGAAAGCGCTCCAGACCTTGGGCCGGCGCTGCCTCTCCACGGCCCCAAGTCAGGGATGAGCCGTCTGGAAGCGGCCCCTTCCAGACCCGGTATACTGTCTGCGCAGGCTCCCTTCCCGCCCACCCGCCGGCCGGCTCCCCTCGGCCCCTCACCCTTGCGCAGAGCGGCCGCCCCAGCAGCTCAGTTTCCACTCGGTTCCCCTGGCCCCAAGCTCTTCCTCTCGCTCCCTGAGCGCCCTCCTCCACAAGCCCCTTCTCCAGAGTCAAGAACAGGGCCCGGCATTCAGATGGAGCCCCAGGAGCCCCACCGGGGTCACTGAGAACAGGCCCCTCAAGTTCCTCACCCCCCTCTCGCTATCAAGAACCTCACAGCCCGCAGGGCATACAGGAGGCACTCAATAAGTGCACAGCAGAACCAGTTTGCTCAGCTACACGTGCCAAGCACCCCCCTCGCCCCCGTGCGCAGGCTGGGGGCAGACCGGCGAGTGTGAGCTTCTCCAGCTGTCCGGCCGCGGCCTCAGCACGGCCTGTGAAGGTTCACCTCTGCGGAAACTCAACCGGGAGGTCAAGTGACCTGCCCAGAAGCACACAGTGAGCCCAGCATCTCGGCTCCCCACACGTAGTCTCCATGTCCGACCAGGGTCCTAAGGAGCGGGGAGGAGGCTCCATCCTCTGAAGCCCCGGATAAATCTGCCATACGTTGCTGTATTTTTAACCCTAGAGAAGTTTGCGCAAGCTGCCCGACACATTTATATGTTGAAAGTGTGCCCATACTTTCTCCTAAAATTAGCACCGCCCTTGGGAGTAAATGCCTGCCCAAAGAAAGGGCTTCCAAATCCATGTCCCAAACACAGCTTCGCTCGGTGGGCCCGCCCGCCGGGACGGCAGTGCTAGGTCCCACGTGTGCTGTGAGCGACCGGGAGCGGCCCACAGGGGCCTGGTGAGCTCCGGCCGCGAGGCCGCCGCTGTGTCGGGCAGAGCCCAAGTGGACAGCCCGGTCCAGACCCTGGGGAGCGAGAGCCAGGGCGGCGGCAGCAGTGCCACGGAACGTCTGCAGGGGGCGCTGGCGGGCCTCTGGCTGGAGCAACAGAAGGAGCTCGGTGATCCAACATGGCCAAGCGCTCCCTCTGGAAGGCCTTGACTGCCGAGCAAGAAGCCCGTGGCCTCCGCCTGGACACGGAGGGCCTAGGAGGTCCCAGAGAGGAGACGGGCCAGAAGGTGGGATGGGAGGCAGTGCCCCGTCCCACCCCGGCCGCAGCTGTCACACATTCCAAGTGACAGGACCAGTCTGGGAAAGAGCCCAGTGCCTGACAGGGGCGAGGCTGTGGCCAAGCTAGGCCCGGGTTCAAATCCTGGCTCTGCCACCTCCCAGCCGCGACCGCCACCTCTGTCACCTAACTTATAAAACAGGACAACGGCGTGCCCCCCCTCTCGGGGCTTACAAGCGTGTGCCACCACGCCCGGCTCTATTTATTTTTTTGAAACAGGGTCTCACTGAGTTTATGATCCTCCTGTCTCTGCCTCCCAAGTACTGGCATTCTAGATGTGCGCCACCAGGCTGGAATTGTAGAGTAAAAACAGAGGCGCCAACTGGCCAAGGGAACGTCCAGGCCACACAGCCGGGGAGAGACGGAAGGCAGAGCGCGATGGCAGCCCGGGCCTGCCGCCGGCCGCACTCACCATGTACTCCATGTTGGAGGCCGGGGGGTACACCTGGCCCCGCAGTTTGTTGTGAAGCAGGAGGATCTCGTTCCGGTCCACCCTGCGGATGGCCCTGCGCACGCGGGAGTGGGCCTCCGGCTGCTGGTATTTGCTGAGAAGCTTCTCCAGCTGCGTGACGTTGGGCAGGAAGAAGCCCTGGGCTCCGCACACCAGCAGGGCCAGCGCCAGGTACACTGCGCTGCTCATGGTCGCACACGGACAGCCGGGGCTCCTGGAGAGTTCTGGAAGGAAGCAGAAGGCAAAGGAGAAGAGTCAGGTGGGCGCTGGACCGCGCAGCCACCGGAGCAGCAGGAGGAGAGGTTTGTGCTCTGCGCGGTGGACTCGGGCTCGCGGAGGCCGAGTGGCCCCAGCCCTGTGACAGGCAGCTTTTTGATTTCGAAACAGGGTCCCATTAAGTTGCTGAGGTCTCGCTGAGTCCCCGCGGCTGTCCTTGAATCTCGGATCCTCCCAAATACTGGGATTACAGGCTGGAATTCTAAAGTAAAAACAGAGGTGCCAACTAGTCAAGGAAATGTCCTGGGAGCCGAGGCCACAGACCCAGCAAGGCGGCCCTCTGATCCTGGGACAGTTTCCCCTGGACTCAGGCTCTCTCCTCTCCACACTAAGTCTGAGTCCCTCATTCCTAACCGTTCAGGATTCACGTGGGTCGATGGCATGAATCAAGCTCCGTCTCCTCCCCCTGAGGGATCCCGAAAGCCATTTCACGTCACCAAAGGATGTCCTACAAGCAACGTTAACAACAGGCCCTCCACCCCCGTGAAGGAAGACTCGGCCACCACGTGCGGCCCGGGCCCGTCCTCACCGCCCTCCTCTGGGCCACCGCGACTGCAGGGACCCCGAGCTGGCAAGCACTCCATCACACGCTGCAGAGACGTGTTCATCTGCCAACTTGATCCTCAGAGAAAGTGAGGACGGAGAGAGGGTAGGACCTCCGAGGGACCGCCGAGGGATGGCGCCAAACCCTGCTTGTCCCTCTCCTTCCCGGACAAACCCTCTGCTGTGAACCGATGTGTCCCCCAAAGCCCATGTGTTGGAAACCTAACTCCCAAATGTATATGTCGATGGTGTCTGAGGTGGAGCCTCGGGGCGGTGATTAGGGTAGATGGAGTCGGGAGGGGGCCTGAGACAGCACTGGTGGCTTTATAAGAAAGGGCAGACACACCCGAGGTGGTATCCTTGGTCTCACCTGAAGATGAGAGAGACCACCACGGCACGATGTAGCACATGGCCCTCGCCAGAAGCCGGAGCTGAGCTCCTGCACTTCCAGTCCCCAGCACTATGAGCTAAACCAACCTCTCTTCTTTATAAACTACCCAGCCTCGGGTATTCAGTCATAGCCACAGAACGCAGACTACGACACACACTAAACCACCAAGCACGCGGTCTGCCTTCACCAGCTCCCATCAGACGAGGAGCCAGCTACAGGCACTGTGAGGTTAGTGCTTCAGGCAGATAACAGTATCCATGGCCGTGTCGGGACCGTCGTATGAGCCAGCCTGCCAGATCCTTCCCAGCAGGAGTGCAGCTGAAGAGACCAGTGCCAGGGCCGAGGGGACAGAAAGACATGAGAGCCGGATGTCTGGTCCAGTTCTGGAGCTGCGGTTCCCACAGTGTTCCTGGGATGCTGACCCCGGCCATGCTGGGAGCTGGAGTGTCCGGTCTCCAGGCCCCGCACGGCCACACCAGGTTTCCAGCTGTGGGGCTGCAGGGTGGCGGCCACAGGAGGGCGTCCAAGGGGTGAGGCTCCGATGGAGGCCAGGAGGGAACGGGAGCCGAGAGGCGTGCCCCAGGGAGCCAGCGAGCCATGGGAACGCCGCAGTTCCCACCTCCGGCCCTGGAAGCCCTCCAACGTGCTGACGGAGTCTGCGTGTTAGACAGAAATAGCCGGTACACGAGAGAGCCCAGGCTGGGCTCCTTCGTAGTGTGCTGGACGCAGCTGCCTCCTCCGGGGAGAGCCCGGCGCAGTGGGAAGACCTCTGTGCGTTCGCTTGCCCTGCTGGGAATCAACCCAAACGCGTAGGGCTTCTCGGTCCCCGGGGCCGGTCACACCACCATATATGCGCATTTCCAGCTACAGAGACTCAACGAAGACATACCGAGACCCGGTTAAGAAGTGGGAGACGGGAACCGACACCACTGGGTGCTCACCCTGGCGTCACGGTGACGCACGGGCTGCTTTACTCTGAGCTCCTGTCGTGCAAGAGGCAGGGGGCCAAGGGCACCGAGCACCAGCAGCTCACATGACTATTGTGACCAGACAGAGCAACACCCGGGTCTGATTTAAACAGGCACAAGGCAAAGGCCTTTGTGCCTTTCCCATTTTCATAGGGAAATGATGGATCAACGGGGGGGGGGATGAGACTGTGGGGAAATATTATACAGCAGGTAAAAGGAATGAACTAAGGATGGGCGTGATGGCACACGCTTGTAATCCCGGCATTCGGGAGGTAGAGACAGGAGGACTGCAGTTCCTGGCAGCCTCAGCTACTCAGTGAGGCCCTTTGCAACTCAGTGAGACCCTGTTTCAAAATTTAAAAATATAAAATAGGGCTGGGGCTGTAGCTTGGAGGTAGAATGCCCCTGGGTTCCATCCCTAGTACCATAATGATGATGATAATAATAATAATAATAATAATAATAATAATAATAATAGAAGAAGAAGAAGAAGAAGAAGAAGAGGAGGAGGAGGAGGAAGAGGAGAAACTAGGCCTATTCATTGGCATTGATAAATATAAAATACTACACTTGCTCTCTGACAAAAGGCTGAAAAGTGTTAGAAATATAAAATACAACAGAAAGTTTTAAAAGCAAGTTATAGCACCATATGCTAATGATGCCATTTATATGAATTTTAAATCGGGTGGCCTGGGGTGTAGCTCAGTGGTAGAGCACTTCCTAAGCACACATTTGCCCTGGATTCAGTCCCCAGCAAAGCTTTGCTCTCTCCCTGTCTCCATGACCCTCCACCATGCCCTGAGCTCCGCAGACCCAGCCTGACATGGACTGAAACTCTGGAATCTCCAAAAGCTGTGAGCAGACAAATCTTCCTTCAGGTTGCGCAGTCAGTCATCTTGGATTACAGCGGTGAGAATGTTAACTGAAAGAGGCCAGAAGGCAGCTCTGTGCAGGCTCCAAGTCCACACACATCCTTCCCTCAACACCACCCTGCCATCCCTGGAGGAGAATCCCAAGACCACCCCCACATGTGGGAGAGGGGATTCCACAGATGAAGCAGCTCTGTCCTGTGCTGGGCTCCTCCCCCCTTTCCCTGTCTCTCTCTGCTGCTGGCCTGGTGGGGCTGAGTCACCGCCCTCCTGGGTGTGTGGCTGAGAAGACACCCTGAGTCACCACCAGGAGAGGTGAGAGAGACCTTTGTGTCACGGCAGGGGGTTCCTCAGGCAGAGCTGACCTCTGACCCAGGCCTCCGAGACCCCAGCTGTTTTCCCCAGGTCCTAGAAGCGCTCACGCTTGGGCGGCTGGCCCCAGCCCTCCGGGCACTGGGAAGGAGGCCTGCGCTCTTGACCTCTGCACGTATAACCGGGGCTGGAAGTTCACGCTCTCTCTAGAGAAGCCACCTGTCAACCCCGCCACTGCGCAAGAACTCGCCGTGCCCCCCGGGGCTGCAGCACAGCACGGGACAGCGCAGGACGGCAGAAAGACCCTCGGGATTTGGGGTCCTGTTACCTGTATTGCAAAACTGGACCTAGCTCTGAGATCTCGCAGGAGCACCCAGGTAGGAGGCCCACCGGAGACCCCAGGGAGCCGACAAGACCTTCAGGTCCAACGTCAGCCGTGAGAACAGGCTGGGGAGTGGACCCTCGGGCGCAGCCCAGGGCACTGACGTGGGCTGATTCTGCCGGGGAGCGAGCCGCCTGAACCCCATTTCACAGCCGCTACAACTGAGTCCCGCAAACAGCCCCAGGGCTCACGAGGCCGTGCGGCTCCCAGGCTTTGCGAAAGCTTGGGGGACTTCCACACACCTCTGTCGCAGTATTATCCCTGAGCCACCCCTTCCAACTCAGCCACGGCTTTGTAGACTTTCGGGGGCCAGCGAGTCACCGTGTTCCAGATCCGGCGAGGCTGTGTACCCAGCGCCCAAAGCAAGGGGGCGGGAGGGAGCGTCTGCGTCATTCTGCCCTGGCTGCGCCGCCCGCCCTGTGTTTGGGAGAGTCTGCCAGATGGATGAATCTGAGCGCTGAGCTGTCAGCCGAGCTCTGCTCCTGCACACGCTGTTCCCCGGCCCATTCCCTGACCCCAGCGCCCCTGGGGGCCACGGCCAGGCAGATTAACTCCTGCTCCGCAGCAGACAGCCCAAGGCCTGCTTCCTGGAAGCCGCCTTGGGCTTAATCTTGCCGCAGACCTGTCAGCCACACTTGCCGTTGAGTAATTTGTGGAATGAACGTGCAGCCGCCTCCCCCAGTGAATCAGGAGGGCCATATAAGGACTGTGGGCGCCTTGGGCTTCTTCATCCTGCAGCCGGCCTCAGGGACGCTCAGGGAAGAGGGACCTGGGCTGGATCCCTGGCCCGGCCCCTCCCGGCTCTGCAGCCTCTGTGCCCCTGCACAGCACGCAGCTTTTTGGGCAGAGGCCGGTCCAGGCCCCAGCTGTGAGGAAGAGCGTGGACCCAGTCTTCAGGGGTAGATGCTCTGGAACAGCGCCGATGGGGCTGCTGCGCGCACGGCCGGAGGAGGTCGAAGAGGCTGGATTCACGACGGGGACAAGAGAAGGGCGATTCTCTCTTTGACTCACACTGCAAAGCCCCACCTTTGCCTCGACAAAACCGTCTTTAAAAATCTTATTAAATGCCCAACATTTGGGGAAGATAAAAAGATACTCCACTAAATCTGAAACAGACTCTAGCTCAACATACGACACATGCCCAAGAGCCCCAGCCCGGCTCTCCCAGCTCTCTGAAGACTTTTTTCTTTCTTTCTTTCTTTTTTTTTTTTTTTTTTTTTTTTTTTTTTTTTTTTTTTTTTGCAGTACTGGGGATAGAACCCAGGGGCATTCTACCTTCGAGCTATACCCCCAGCCCTATTTTTTATTCCTTATTACTAAGTAGCTGAAGCTGTCCGCAAACCACAATCCTCCTGCTTCAGCTGCGCACGGTCATATGGAAGGCCGGAGGATGGTGCTAAATGAAGCACCCTCTGCGATCACCGACTCACCTGGTCATCTGCAGGGCGACTCCCAGAAATCCCGGGCAGCTCTGACCGACTGCCCCACATGGGCGCCGCTCCGGGCAGAGGTGCGCCCGCCCACACGCCAGCGGCTGGCCGGGGCTTCCCCGGGCTCAGCTCCTTCTGAGAAGTAACAGCGGAGGATTCGAAATCTGAGCAGGAGGCCAAGGACAGACCAAGTCAGACCCGCAAACCACCCAGAAATTCCAGGAATGAGGTGGCGGCTGCAACAAGCAGATCCCAGGGTCGGGCAGAACATCCCGTTACTTACAACCGCCTAAGTACCAGACAGGCGGTGCGAGCCCCCCCACGGGAGCCTGCCAGCTTTCCTTAGGCTGTCCAGCAGGACTGGGGCCAGACCCGGGGGAGGAGACAGGCTGGGTCCATCCCTGCCCCTCCGCGCCACCCGGGGCTCCCACATCCAGGGGTCCTCTGGGCCTCATGCCAGCCCACACACACCTGGTGCCCCTGGCCCCCCGGCACAAGCTGCATCCTAACAGATGTTTAGCAAATAAATAAGATACAGAGAACCCACAGGACATTTGTTAATACTGTGCTGTAAAAACACATCAATTCTGGACAAAAAGAGGTCAAACATTCAGAATACTTCTTTAATCTACTTTGGCCGGGCATGGTGGCGCACACTGGTAATCCCAACATTCGGGAGGCTGAGACAGGAGGATCGCAGTTCGTGGACAGCCTCAGCTACTTAGTGAAGCCCTTTGCAACTCAGTGAGACCCTGTTGCAAAATAAAGAATAGAAAATAGGGCTGGGTGTAGCTTGGAGGAAGAATGCCTCTGGGCTCCATCCCCAGTACCACACAAATAAATAAATAAAATAAAATGACTGGATAATAGATTACAATCTTTTTTTGATACTGGGGATTAAACCCAGGGGCACCCTTCCTCTGAGCTATACTCCCAGCTCTATTATATATATATTTTTTTTTGGGGGGGAATCTGGGGGTGGAACCCAGGGGCATTCGACCACCGAGCTACACCCCCTGCAGGGCTGGGCCGGGGAGCAAGCCGAGGCCACGGGACAGCACTCCCACGGCCCGGCGGCCAGGACGCTGCCCCCTCTCCTGCGGGAACTCATCCCGGTCTCTTCCACTGCAGGTGGCGTGCCACAGCATGGACAGCGCACCATTCGCCGGCTGGTGACCCCGTGGAGAGTGCGGAGACGTGGGCTGTGGACCCCTCCACACGGCCTCTCAGGTGAAATCCCCAGGACCAGCCCTGCGATTCCTGGGCATCTGGAGGGAGCAAGACCCAGCCAGCCTGCCGGGAGGGACCTGGAGCAGAGGCGGGCGGCGGCTTGGGCTGGGGATAGAGATGCTGCTGACGTCTTGGGGTTTGTCTGGTTTGGTTTGGTACTGGAGATTGAAACCAGGGGCATTCTACCTCCAAAATACAGCCCCCTAGGCTTAGGTTTTATTTTGAAACAGGGTCTAAGTTACTGAGAGTCTTACTAAATTGCTAAAGCTGGCCTCAAATCTGCAATCCTCCTGTCTCAGTCTCCTGAGGACCGGGATTAGAGTCTGCACCACTGGGCCTGGCTGATCTGTGCTTTGAAAGCCCTTCTGCGTGGACAGCCCAGACGCCTCACGGACCCACTGCTCACAAAGGAAGCCAGCTCGCAGTGAGCAAACATGCCTGAATCCACTAGGCCAAGTTCAAAACCAGGCGAAAGCAGCCTGTGTCTTTGAAAGTCCAGAACCAGATATCCCGGGGTTGTGGGCACAGGGGCCTGAGGGGTCTCTGAGGACGGGGCGGGCTCTGTCTGGAGCTCCTGAAGGACCATGCACACTTCCCCAAATGCTAAACCTCCATCAAAGGTTGTTTCTCCAGAGATCTGACATCTCTCAGACTGTTTGCAGAAGGGATTAGGAGAAGCACAGTGGCCGCCAAGAGCCCAAGCCGCCAGAGCAGGGGAGACTCAGGGTAGAGGGGGCTGGCCTCCAGGGCCTCTGAGCACAGGCGAGTCCTGGGCCTGAGCCCCGGCAGCCCTTCAAAGCACACTCCCACGGGGAGAACCCAGATAAAGGCCTCCACGTGGCCCCGCACACGCCGCCCTCCCACACAGAGGCCCGTTCATCCCTCTGAGAGCACTTTGTCCTGAGTGGAGCCAGCAGCCAGGCTTGAAGGTCCGGAGGTAAACAGAGCTGGCTGGGGCAGGGCAGAGACGGCGGCCTTCCTCCAGGTAGGTTAAGTGCCCTGGAAGGGACACTCGTTCTTATCAGACGTGCTCTTAGAGGTCCCGAACGGACGCGCCAGCAGGCTCCGGACACATTTCCTCTCTGGAGGAAGATGCTACGGGGCCAGGCTGGGCGCGCTTCCGGAAGGAAGGCGGGCTCATAAACACGCCAGTGACTTGTTCTTTCATCGTGTTTTGTTTTTCTGGTGCAGGGGATGGAGGCCAGGCCCTTGCACATGCTAAACACATGCTTAGCTCCTGAGTCCTGCCCAACAGCTGGCCGGGACGTCTCCCTGGCTCTGCAGGGCTCAGGTCCCTGGGGGAACCCCATCGTTGCCAGGCAACAATGTCTTTCTGGTCCTCTGCACAGCTGAACCTCTGTCCTGACCAGCCAGCCCCTCCACACGCCACCTCTGCACAGGGTCCAGAGACACCTGCCTCGGCTCCCAGGACATCCGTCTAACACCTGAGCCCAACAGGAAAGCATGTTAAAACAGTCGCCACCTCCACCCGCTGGGATCTGATCCGGGAGGTGAGGCGTGGGCCCGGAGACCTGCATGTCCATCATGTCCATCAGGGCTCCTGCTGCTGCTGCCCCTGCTGCCCCGGGGCCCCACTTTGGCCAGCACTGATCTCTAGCTCACCAAGGCGCATATCTGCCTTCCCCTCGCCTGACCCTGGGTCTCCCAAACCCTCATCCCTCCGTGTGCCCGCTACCCAGGTTTGCCCACCTTCTACCCATGTTCCTGCAGCAGCATGTGTTTTGGAATTCTACCTAAGTCAGCTTGCTTTTGGGGCTAGGAATGTTTACAAATTGAAAAATGTAGTTGGGAGGCTAAAGCAGGAGGACTGGAGGTTAGAGGTCAGCCTCGGCAGCTGAGGGAAACCCGCAGCAACTTAGCAAGAGTCTGTTTCAAAATAAGAACTAAAAGCCGGGCGCGGTGGGCGCGCTTGTCACCCCAGCACTCGGGAGGCCGAGACCGGAGGACCACGGTTCGCGGCCAGCCTCAGCTACTTAGTGAGGCCCTCTGCAACTCAGTGAGACCCGGTTTCAAAAATAAAGAATAAAAAATAGGGCAGGGGGTGGAGCTCGGAGGTAGAATGCCCCTGGGTTCCATCCCCAAGCACCGCTATAACAATAATAATAACAATAACATCAACAACAATAAAAGGGCTGGGTATAGCTTGGAGGTAGAACGTCTCTGGGTTCCATTCCCAGTACCACACGCACACAAAAATAAAAACTAAAGAAAGCACCAGGAGTGTAGCTCCGAGGTAGAAAGCTCCAGGGCCAATCCTGTACCAAAAGTAAAAATAAAAAGCCACTCTGGACCCTGTGACTAGCAGAGAACCCGTCCCTCCTGCCTTGATGAGCGAGGCCCGAAAGGGTAAAAGTTCCCCTCCCAGCTGGTGCTAGTGCCGGCCAAAGGCTTTGTTGCAGGGGGCGGTGCTCTTGGTTGGAAAGGGCGGGGAGGACGTGGGGCCAGGTGCGGTGCCCCCCCAAGCCTCCCCATAAGCCGACAACTAAAAGAACACGGCCCGGGGGTCCAGGGGCTTGCTGCTGGTCTGTGCGCATGTGCCGTCCCCTGGGTGGAGGACACTGGGATGGACACCCCTACCCTGCTTTAGGGACACAGCTCATCCCAGAGGAAGCGGTCCCCAAGCGGAGCACGAGCCAGCCGCGCCCAGTGGCGCCCCCTAGTGGACTGGCTCACACACCCGGGCGGGCCTGCAGGCCTCCCCAACACACGTGGAGCCTCTGCTGGGTGTGCCCTCACCAGTGACCCTCTCGCCCTGCCCTCTTGTCCTCCCCGTCCCGGGAGTCCTGGGGCTCCCAGAGCGCCAGTCTCCGAAAATGCAGCTAGATGCCAGCTCCAATCCTAAAAGGCCCAGAGGGCGTTTTCCTATCCCATCCCAAAGAAGCATGGGTCCGCTCCGGGAGCGCTCGACTGCGCGCAGAATGGAAGCGTGATTATTTTCGTTTCTGGAGTATTCCCACTCTGCACTCAAACACGGGACGCGTTCCAGAAACTAGGATTGACGACGCGGAATTTCGTAACTCGAGTTCCCACCACCAAGACTCTTTTGTTCTGATTCTGTGGCTTTTCTCTAAAAGCTGACACAGAACTTGACACAATCACAGCTAAACCTCTGGCGGGCCACCATGTCCTTGCGGCCCCAAGGGGTGCCTGCCAGGGAGTCTCCACAGTTGCAAGCCTGGGGCGCAAAGCTGGCTCCCCCAGGGCAAAGTCGCAGACAGGATGCTCTGCCAGGATGGGGTGTCAAGACTGCCCCGAGCGCCCAGACACCCGCGGTGAAGGACCCCAACACAGCTGGAACAAGTTCTCGAGTTCTCGGAGCTGGTACTTCTTCAAGAAGAAAGAGGTGAAAATTAAAAAGTACACAGGCTCCTCACTACATTCTGCACAAAGTCACCACCTGAGCCAGCAGCCCCTAGGTTTATGCCCAAGAGGAATGAAAGCGTATGCACAAAACCTTGCACACAGCCTTATACTTGGGAGGCTGAGACCGGAGGATCTCAGGTTCAAGGCCAGCCTCGGCAACTTAGCACTTTAGCGATACCCTCAGCAACTTAGGGAGACCCTGTTTCAACATAAAATAAAAAATAAAAGGAGCCTGGGAGTGTAGCTCCAAGGTCGCATGCCCCTGGGCTCAGTCCCCAGTACCACAAAAGAAACAAAGACAAAAACAACAACAAAAGACAAAAATGAAAAATAAACCTTATACGTGGATGTTCTCAGCAGAACAGTCCACAAACAACAAGATGAAAAGCCCATATTTCCATTCATGGAATTATGTACAAACAAGTGTATTGTATTTATAAACGGAATATTGCTCAGCCATTATAAAGAGATGGAATTCTTTTTTTTTTTTTTTCCTCCCCCAGAACTAGGGATAGAACCCAAAGGCCGGGCGTGGTGGCGCACGCTTGTAATCCCCGCGCTTGGGAGGCTGAGACAGGAGGATCGCACAGGTTCGAAGCCAGCCTCAGCTACTGAGTGAGGCTCTCAGCAACTTAGTGAGACCCTGTTTCCAAATAAAATATAAAATGGGTCTGGGAGTATAGCCCAGAGGTAGAAAGCCTCTGGGTTCCACCCCCAGTACCACACACACACACACACACACACACAAAAGAACCCAGAGGAATTCCATCCCCAAGCTACATTCCTAGCCCGAATTTTCATTCTTTACTTTGAAACAGGGTGTCACTAAGTAGATGAAGCTGGCCTTGAACCTGAGCTCCTTCTGTCCCGGGCTCCCCGAGTGCTGGGATTTCAAGCGTGCGCCACCACGCCTGGCTCGAGGCGAAGTTCTTTTACTTACTACAAAGTGGAAAGACCGTAACAGCAGGAAGCTGAATGAAAACTTCCAGACACGAAGACCGCATATTGTATGATCCCACTTGTATAAAATGTCCAGACTAAGCAAAGCCACAGAGAGCAGCTCCGTGGCCAGAGAGGGGCGGGGGCGTCTCCGGCGAGTGCCAAGCTTCCTTATGGCACGCTCGTCGTGTTCTGGATCGGGCCGTGGCGCGGCGTAGCGCACTGCAGACCTGCTGGGTGCCCCCGGCCCGTGCGCTCGCGGCTGCTTAGAATGGTACGTCGTATGTTTGCGTGTGTCTTCCCGCAACTGATTTTTTTTTTCTGAGTTAAAAGAAAACAGAACACGGCCAGTTGTGCCGAGCGCCCTCTCTGGAGTGCCGGCCCTGCCTGCCGGTGGGACAAAGAGCGTTCCATTTGGAAACTTGCAAGGCGCGCCGAGGCCCCGGCATACGAGAGTCCAAGCGTCTACCGAGCTCGGGAAATCAAAGTACGCCCGCTTTGTATTCACCCTTCTTGACAAGCCATCAGCCTCTTTCAGTGACGCTGGGTTTGCACATCTGGGACTGATCAAAAACCAGTGAGTTTGCAAAATAAAATTTAAAAAAAATCTCCTGAACCGGGAGCAGCAGACACAGAGGCACCTCCCACACGCAGCCAAGCCCGCTGGTGACGGAGGAGCCGGTCCAGCTCCATCAGACTGGCCAGAAAGCCAGGATCAGGGTCCTATTGTCAAAATATTGCTAGCGCAACCTACCAAAAGCCTGACCTCCGATGTAGGGTCTTTGGGGGTGCTGTGTGGGGGCTTTAAGGAGCCTCCCTGGCTCCAGGCTCTGCCTATCAAGCCGGCTCCACCCTCCAGCCCAGAGGCAGGGCTCCAGAGCCAGTGCTGATCTTGGTTCCGGGCAAGGCTCTCCCTGGGCAGGACGGGTGCCTGCTGGCAGAGCTGAGCCCCAAGACCCAGGTCCCTGGCAGCGTTAGAAGTACCCATGGGAGCCAGGCGTGGTGGCACATGCTTGCAATCCCAGTACTTGGGGGGCTGAGACAGGAGGATTGCAAGTTTGCAGCCAGCCTCCGCTACTTAGGGAGGCCCTCCGCAACTTTGTAGGACCCTGTTTCAAAATAAAAAATAAAATAGGGCTGGGGTGTAGCTCAGAGGTAGAATGGCCCTGGGTTCGATCCCCAGTACTACAAAAAATTTAAAATAAATAAGTAAGTACCCACAGGGCACAAGAAACCATGTCTCGTGGCAAGCTCAGCTGCATCAGATAGGTGGCTCACCCCTGGCCAAGCCCCTTCCTCCAGGGCCTGGCACGGCCCCTACCCCAACAGTGCAAAGCTGTGCATGAGCCTGGATCATCCTGAGCCTCGAGAGCTTCTTATAAAAAGCACCCGCTGGCTCCCGGAGTAGTCCGCGGGGTCATCTGTGACGACGCTGGGCGCATCTAGTCTGTGGCAGGTCCCGGAGAAGAGTCAGCTGCCGGGACTGTGATAAGTGCTGGTATCCGCATTCCCAACCTCACACCGTAGGGGACCCTGTCAAAATGAGGATTCTCCTCCCCGGGGCTCACCATACAGCTGTTCTACCCGCAGCCCCATTCAGACGGCACCACACGTGTGTGGAGGTCAGGTGCAGAGGTGGAGTTAGCAGTGGGCAGAGAAGGTCTTAAAAGAGGCAGGCCCCAGGGCAGGCAGTGCGGCTCGGGGGTGGGGTCCTTGCCCAGCACGCTCAAGGCCCTGGGTTCCACTCCTAGCACTGAGAAGAAAGAGTTCAGCTTCCAACGTGGGCTGACATCATCACACGCAAGCCGGGCTCACTTGGCAGGCTCGGCGTCCTCCCCGTGAGGGGGCTCAGAAGGCCCACCGCCCCCGAGACACGGCCGTAACTCAGGCAAGGCGTGTGGCCTGGCCCCTACCTGCCGCATTAGAAACACAACCCACACCTGCAGCTCCTTCCCCAGCCAGAGCCAGTGCTCAGACACAAAGGGCCCAGGGCAGCCCTCCTGGATGGGTGATGGTGTGGGGCTGGGCACACCTCTCTTCTGTTCCAGGCCCTGGAGAGGGGAGGGGGCCGCCCCACCCCAGCAGGACAAGGGCTCTGAAGGCTCAGAGTGGACATTCACAGCCCACTCTTGGTCGCAGCACGAGGTCGGCGCTGACACAGCCTCTCAGCCCTGGGAATGTGTGCCCCCCCAGAACAGCGGGACGTGACATGGCCCCACACCTGGGCATGCCCGTCGGAAGCTCCGGAGGCAGAGCGAGCCGGGTTCTGGTCCCGCCTCGACCTGGACACACTCACTTCTCCCCTCTGACCCTCGGTGTCTCCCTCCCATATATGGGGAGACTGCGGTTCTGCAGGGTCGCCGCCAGCGAACCCTAAGGGGCGTGGCCCGGCTAGGCTGTCGGGCAGGAGGCACCTGCCTGTAATCAGCCCGGTGCACACGTGGGTCGAACACGTCCTGATGCCCGCCACACCCTAGCAGAGCCGGGCAAGGGGCTTCAGCGCCGGCCCGAGTCTCGCGTCTGTAAAAGGTTCTGGGACCCAGGTAGCGCGCAGCTCAGCCGCACACCGCCCTGGAGAGGACATCTGCCCTGGATCCCTGGGCGCCCCGGGCTTTGGGGGGAGCAGACCGCAGCCGGCAGAAAAGGACGGGGCTCGAGGTCAAGAAGTCGTACTCACCCTCTCGGGCTGCGGGCAGCGCCTGGCCTCCTGCGTCCAGCGGCGGCCGCGCGGGCACCAGGAGCCGATCGAGGGTCGCGAAGCTCGGGACTCGCCGAGAAGCGCTAGCGGTCCGGAGCCAGCGCTCCGCCTCTTATAGGAGCCCTGACCGTGCCCCGAGCCCGAAGGCCACGCCCCCGGGCGTTGATTGGGCAGCGCATCCCGGCCCCGCCCTCCAGGCCCCGCCCCGGCCGGGTTCCTCGGGCGGCAGGGGGCCGAAGGAAGCCCGCGGTTTCCTCGCCGCGCTGGTGTTTCAGTGCCAAGCACTCTCCGCCAGGGGGGTGCAGACTTAAACCCAGCACCGCCGCTTCCCAGGACGGTGGCCGAGGAAGCCGCAGCCCCGGGCTTCCGAACAGGCTCCGCTCGCGCGGTCCACCCACCCTGCACGTGCGTGGACACCTGGCCCCGCTGTTCCCGGCTGGCCACGGGAGATGGGAGATGCGCGGCCGCTCGCTGGCCCAGGGGTCCTGCCTGCTGCGCCGGCACCTGCTCTGGGGAGTCCCGAGAGGGAGAGACGGCCCATTTCACAGAGGAAGGCCTTACCTGCTGGAGCGATTGAGCTTCCCCCAAAGCGTGTTCCCTCTGCGGGTATATCCCTAAGTCAGTTTATCCCCCGAAGAAACCACCTTTGGAACAAGTCGCTCCACGTTCTTTGGAAAACAGACCAGAACTGCTAGGGACCTGCTCTCCTAAGAGCTAAGGCCTCTGGCCTGCTGTCTGCAGGCTCGGTGGTACCCGAGGAGCAGGCAGCCGGCCACGTGGCTTATCCGCGCTTGCAGGCCTGGGATTGGCTCTCTGTCCCTGACTCCTGTGCCTGTCCCGGTTCTGCAGTGAACAGGTGTATACAGGACACCACCGGGACCTCCAGGTCTGGGCCCCCGCAGAGTCAGAGCCTCGGAAGAACAGCACAGGGCGGGCGGCATGGACCCTCGCTGGAGACCTGGCCCAGCTCGTGTGCAGACAAGACTCACACAGAGGTGCCGGTTGTCCCCACCCCACCCCAGCGCGCTCCCTTCTCCTGCCTCTCAGTTTTGGAAGTATCGTTCTCAGATCAACTCTTGTTCACTCGGGACTCATTCAGCACCTGCTACGTGCTGGGCTGTTTTCTAAGCGCCGTGGGACTCAGCACTGAGTGAGACCGCTCCAGAACACAGGCTCACAGGGGACAGAGCCAAGGGCAGAGGTGTGTGTGTGTGTGTGTGTGTAGGGCTCCCCGGTGCCCAGCTCCACAAGCCTCACCCGCACACACCCCAGCCCCGACGCCCTGGGATGCTGGGGCCTTTACTACAGCCCCGTTGTTTCAAAAACAACAGAATAAAAAGGGCCACTAGGGGTGTTGCTCGGAGGTAGAACGCCCTGGGTCCAATCCCCAATACCAAAAGACAAGTAATCCCAGCAACTCTGTATCCACCGTTGTTTTGGAGCAAGTCACTCAGCCTCTCTGTTCAGTGCCCCGTCTGTAAACAGGGTAAAAAAAACACTGGCATTTCTCTCTCTCCCTTAAAACACGGTTAACCTCTGGGAAACAGTGGGAACGGGGCCAGACACACCCCAAGCATTAGCTGGTATCATTACTGGAAGGAGCAGCCAAGCCAAAGGAGAGGAGTTTAGTTGTCAACTCACCTGGCACTTGGCAATCTCCAGGTGTCATTTCCGAACACTTAACATTTTAATTTGAGTAAGGCAGAGGATGGGTAGCCGTTCTTGTCCCGTTATGTCCTGGGTACAAAGGGACAAGAAGCATGAAATGTCCTTCGGGGACGAGACTGTCCTCCGCCACCCTGGGGAGTCCCAGCGAAGGACCTGGTCTGCCACCCAGGCGAGGAGTGGGCTTTGGAGACACGGAGACCCAGGGAAGCGGCCTTCGGGCTGCCCGGCCTGGGGAAGGTTCTGTGCAGGCCAAGGGATGCTCCAGCCCCCCGCCCACTCTCCCTCTGAACCAAGGCCAGCTGTCAAAACACCCTACACACGTGCAGAGTTGGCCAGGGCCAGCGGTCATGAATGTCTAACCCCCCAGGCAAAGAGCGAGGCCTGCGCCCTTCCAGGGGCTGAGACCTCTCCCCACACCGATTTCTTATTCACCAGTTATTTTTATTGGAAGATCTTGAACTGGAGGAGCAGAGCCCAGGCCAGAGAGTTCCAGTTTCTCATTCGTCCCTGCCCCACTCAGCCAGCGGCTGCAGAATGTCACCCAGCCTCAGCTTGGCATCGAAGGCCACGGTTAATCAGAGTCAAGGAGACCTGGAAAAGGAGCAGAAAGGCCGTGAAAGATAGGGCCGCCCCAGGGCCAGCCTGCCGTCCCCATGGACCCCAGGAGGGGTCCGTGGGTGGGCTCCACACCCAACACTGGCAGGCCCTCTCTGGGCACAGCGAGTGGGGGGTCTGTAGCAGAGTTCTCACCAACTCGAAGTCCTCGGTAACAGAAACTTGCTTAAATTAGCTTATGTAGCGGGGGCTGCCCGGGAGGACCTGGGGTTTTGTGGGTGTTTTACAGATCCCTCCCTCTTCCCTGATACCAGCCGACTTCCAGTAGCCACCCCTGCGTCTCCATCAGCTTTCCCCAGGTGGCGGGAACGCACTTAGCCCAAGCCATCGTCTAAAGGTGTCTCCCAAGAAGCAGGTGCTGAACTTAACCGCCAGTGGGAGAGGATAACGAGGTGGGCCATCAGGAGGCCCCTGGGCCCTCACCGATGGGGTCAGGACCCTTACCAAAGGGCAGAGGGGGGCGTTCACCCGCTCCACCTCGCCTGCCACGTGAGGACGCAGGGATGCAGAGAGCAGCCGGCTCACACCAGTCCTGCCAGGGCCTCGACCTCAAACT
Source organism: Muscardinus avellanarius (assembly GCF_963383645.1). Lineage (NCBI taxonomy): Eukaryota > Metazoa > Chordata > Mammalia > Rodentia > Gliridae > Muscardinus > Muscardinus avellanarius. The sequence continues at coordinate 3,523,067 of NC_137796.1, forward strand.
TCCCACCGTCCAGAATGGTGAGGAATAAATCTCTTTGTTTATAAAGAACCCAGCCTCAGGGATTTTGTTACAGCAGCACAAACAGACCGAGCCGGCCCATGGTGTGGTGGCCCAGAAGTACCTAGGATGTGACACCGCCTGGGACATTGGCTGACAACTGTGAACACGGGTGGGGGTATAAATGCCCCAGGTGCCCCCTCTGGGGCTGGGAGGTGTTTCCCTGTTCCCCAGAAGGCTCCTGCGGTTGGCCACTTGGCAGCTGGCATCATAAGACACACGTCAGCGCTCCCTCCCCTTCCCCAAATCCCGCTCCATCCCCGCTGGTATTCCTTGTACCCTCAACCCTCGGCTCAGGGAAATCTGAACTAAGATGAGGACCCCCGAGTCTGGATAGAGGGATCCGGGGGCCACTGCGTTCTCTCAGGAACTCTGTGCGTCTCTTCCCGATACTTGTTGAGAAGCGGCACGTGTGGGCAGCGCGCTGAATGATGCAGATGGGAAACAGAAAAGGCCCGAGAGGAGTCCAGGTGCCGCGTAACGACGGGCGGGCCGGCTCTTGGGAAGCCAAGGGATGAGCCATGGTGTGATTTAACTCCATAAAAACCGTGACTCATAGGGAAAACGCATGTCGAATCCCAGGGCGCGACGCACACCCCCTGCGACTTTGCGAGGGGTGGTCTGGGGCAAAGGAAGGGGAGTTCTTCACACACCCGTGAAGAGCAGACCAGCTCCAGCTACCCCTTAAGAAACACGATAGGCAAGAGAGCATGAACACACTTCTAAAAATAAACTCACAGGAGGGTCATGCAAGGGGTTCATTTTTATTTGATTTTATGGCGTTTATGAAGGAGTTCCTTTGGACCGGGCATTAAGGGGGAGAGAGCATCGAATAAGGCTGACTCGATAGGCGCCCTGGATGCATGGCCAGCGCTGCCCTCTGGGCTAAAAGTAGTAATAGAAGGTTCCAGAAGGTCCCACAGTCCTTTGCAGGAGCTTTCTCTGGCCTTGGGCGTTGAGCTGGGCTCACCCCCCGCCCCGCCACGTGCAGACTGGAGGCCGGGCTGAGAGGGGCCCCAGGGAGCCTGCGACGCCGTTCCGACTAAACCTGGGCACCCGGGAAGCCCAGCCACCCAGGAAATGGCGCCCCTGGGGGGCTCTACCTCCCGGGCCAGCTCAGGCAGGGGTGGAGGCACATCTGGACGCCAGGTGAGGCTGCCTCCAGGAGGCTGAGACAGTCCCCCTTCTCCGCCAGCAGCTGGCTGCCTGGTCAACACAGCGGGGTTAGGGCTGCCAAGTTCATCAGCTGTGAGCCTCTCCGGGAGACTTCGGGCCAGTGAGCACCCGCAGGATCCCAATCCACTGAGAGAGAAGCTGAGGTCCAGACTCCAGGGTTGTTGCCGGTTGGCACAGCGGGACACTCAGAGGGCGCCAACCCGGAGGAGCCCAAGCCTGTGTCCACACCGTCCGGCCCTGGGCTCCACCCTCCGCGGGTCAGTGCTGGCCCCGTCCCGCATCTCTTCAGGCCTGGAGGTTGCTGGCTGTGTGTCTTGGCTAGCCAGGGCCACCTGTGGAGGCCATAGGTGGTAGGTGTCAGATATTCCAGAAAGGCCTGGCATATCTGACAGCTTTGGCCCCAGATCCCGGGATGGAATGCTTTCACGGCTTCGAAGCGTACACAGTTACCCAAGCACACTCATGAACCCTTTCTCCCCGGCCCAGGAGAGGTTTATGAAAAGTGCCCGGGTCCGCTGGGCATGGTGTCCTGCACTTATAATCCCAGCACCTGGGGGCCGAGACGGTCCTGCCGGGGATTTGAGTGTGATGGCTACAGCACAGAAGCCATTTGGGGCCAGGAGGCACCTTGTGAACAGAAGCCGTAAACAGTGGTTGAGTCCCTAACACTGAAGGTCTCTCCTACCCGTCCCACTGCCGACATCACGCTTCTTTTACATCAAGGAGAAATAAATGTCTCATCTTGTTTAGGTGGAGGGGAAGGACAGGGTCTTTGTTACCTACTGTGGCTAATCCTGATGAATGCATTTTAAGCACAAACAGCTCTAGTAGAGCAAAGGAATTTCTTGCGTTACCGTTTCTCAATCCTCTCTCCTTGGAATCCTCCACCAGACTCCTTTTCATACTCGTGGGGTGACGCCAAGAACCGGTAGTATGATTCCATCTGCAGAGAGAGGAACGCTTCGTTGAAGCCCTGGGAAACCTTGCTCACGCCAGGACAGTCATCGGCCCGGGAACACCTGAGTTCCTGTTGCCCCGCAGGCTTGCTGACATCCGGCATGGGAGTCGGCCAGGGTGGTGGCCAGGAGTGGAGATTCCTCTGGAAAGTGACCTTTCCATGAAAGCCATAGTGACTGGCGTCTCCCTGGAAAACAGCTGGGACCTTGGTGGGGGAGGCTGGACGCGGGGCTTCATGCCCAGAGCTGGTGTTTCTGGAAGACCCCAAACCTCCCAGCCGGGCTCCTGGGGAAGGCTGTGATGCTGTGGGATTCTATCGGATGTCATTTCCCGCCCCGGTGTGCGTGCCGGGCCTCGCCAGCCTGGGGCCGAGGGCAAACCCTGTGTGTCCCCAGCCTGCAGCCCTCGGCAGTGACCAGTCCCCGCAGGGGAGGCCGAGCCCCTTCCTGACTTCAGGCGTGAGCATGTGCCCGGCCTTCCCCAGGGCCTCCGTCTCTGGTCTATGGAAAGAGATGGTCACGAAACCATCTCCCTGAGGCTGGTACCGGATGAGCTCACTGCTGAGAACTCTCAGCCATTTCTGCTCTGCCTGTACCTCGGGGTGGTCGGCACTGCCGTGTGACTGCCAGCATCGCCTCCTGCAGGACCTCTGGCCGCCGGCCCTGGAGAAAAGTCAGGTACTCGTAGCCTGCGGATGCGGTCAAAGCTGCAAACATGTTTCCTTCCGGCCCGCAGGCAAGGCCGAACACGAGCCACGCAGGGCCACGCTCCCTGCTGGGGCTCTCGGGCTCGGTCCAGACCCCTCTGGCTCCTCACGGCCGCAGGATACGGACGTTCCTTGGCGCACGCCTGCGTCTACCAGTTTCTGCCTCCCTGGTCCCGTGGCGTCTCTCGGCTTGTGGCTGCCTGTGTCTTTTCTCCTTGTGAGGATGCCAGCCTCCGGGGCTGCTTCTGCTCATCCTGCCGTGGCTCTTCTGGTCCGCCAAGACCGTTTCTGAATAAGGCCACGTGCCAAGGCTCCGGGGGATGTGAATGTGGGGCACCGGGCCACCAGGAGCCGATACACACAGTGGGTAGGTCCACGGTAGCCATTATCCTACTGGTAGGTAAAGGGTAATTGTCGCCAACATTTTCAACAGCAGTTCTAGGGTATAGTGTATTCCTGGGATAAACCGTAACCAGCTGGGCCTCACTCTCCCCTGCACCAGGCTGGAGCTGGGCCAGAGGGAGACCCCTGTGTGCATCGCCAGGGACGAGAGGACCGCAGCACGGACCCCTGCATCGCCAGCCCCGGGGCGGAAGAGTGCAGGGACAGAACCTGGGCAGGTGACGGCAGGGCACCAGGGCTCCTAGGCTTCAGGACATGGAGGGAGCGTCAGTAGCAGAGTCTGACTCAGAGGAGGGCAGGCGTACTGAGGGCCGGCACGAGGTGCAGCGGCCCAGGCCCACACAGCCTGCTTCCGTGTCTCGCTCCAGAATACTGCCATGGTCCGCCTAGCTCGCCCAGCTGCGGTCCTCATGCTCCTTCAAGAAGCGGCTCTGGGGCCGGACATGGTGGCGCACGCCTGTGATCCCAGCACTCGGAAGGCCAACACAGGAGGAGCGCGAGTTTGCGACCAGCCTCAGCTACTTAGTGCGGCCCTCTGCAACTCAGTGAGACCCTGTTTCAAAATAAAGAATAAAATATAGGGCTGCAGAATGTAGCTGAGAGGTAGAATGCCCCTGGGTTCAATTCCCAGTATCAAAATAAATAATAAATAATGAAATGGCCCTGGAGTCTCTGACTTTCATCTGTGGGGAACTGAGGGCTGCGTCTCCTCCTCCTGACTTTGAACATGGCCCAGAAGATGGCAGAGATGAGGCTATGCCCATTTGGGGCCCAGAAGAAACAGCACCCTGCGGGGAGGAGGCAGGGCCGTGTGGAGAGCCCCAGCTCCAAGCCCAGAACAAGGGCCACAGCTGTCCCAGCGCCGACGCTGGACAGCGCCATGGACTCGCAGCTTTACAATACCACGCCAGGCGCACGCGAGGCTCTCACAGACGCTTGGGGGCGGCAGAGCTGGGCGCCGTGGGACACATCTGCAATCCCAGTGCTTAGGACGCTACAAAAGGACGGTTGGAGATTTGAGGCCGGCCTTGGCAACTTAGCGAGACGCCCCGGGACTTAGACCTTGTCCTAAAATAAGCAAAATAGGGCTGGAGGTGTGGCTCAGAGGTAGGACGCCCCTGGGTTCAATCCTCAGCACCACAAAAAACAAAAGCAAAGGTGTGACCTGGTCCTGAGAACGGTCTCAGATCTGTCTTCGTGGGTGACGGGCCTGCAGCTCACGCTCTTGATCTGGGCTGAAGCCAGAACCACCTCTTCAAAGGAGTGAGGAAGAGCCGGGCGTGGTGACGCAGGCTTGTAACCCCAGCATTCGGGAGGCTGAGACAAGAGGATCGCGGTTCGCGGACAGCCTCAGCTACTTAGTGAGGTCCTTTGCAACTCAGTGAGACCCTGTTTCAAACTAAAGAGTAAAAAATAGGGCTGGGGGTGTAGCTCAGAGGTAGAATGCCCCTGGGTTTCATCCTCAGTACTGCAATAATAAATAAATAAATAAATAGGCCCACCAGGTGACTCACCGCAGCGAATCGCACCCTGCCTCTTTGGGACATGACTGCCCTCTCCCCTTGCCTCTGCCAGGTGAACCCAAGGGGGCCACGTGGCTCCTCTGGCCTGTGGGGCGGGAGGTCCAGCGTCAGTAGAGTGGGGGCCCGGGTTCCTGGGCTTCAGCTCTGGCTCTCAGGACCTGTCAAGAAGCCGGGTCGGGTCAACACGAGGACTGAGCTCACAGCACCAACAAACCGGTGCCCTGCACACCACCCTCGGCAACACGCTGCTCACTCCATCGAGAAGGGGGCTCCGGTGAGACCCGGGGCAGGACTGCCAGATCACCCAGCGGAGCACAAGGAGGCGTGGTTGCAACGTCAGCCTCTGGTCTGGGCACTTGTTCCGCAGCAGAACTAACTGATACACTGTGTCCCATCACAACAGACCTTATCAAAGGGGGAACGTTCTCCCTCCAACATGGCCTACCGTGCGCCGGATCATTCCAGGCAATATTGTGTGCTTTTGTTACGGGCTGACTTGTACCCTGCCCGAATTTCCCGTGTGGAAGCTCTGACCCCCAGGATGTCAGTTCATGTCTGTATCTGGAGACAGGGCCTTTGCAGAGACGGCTGAAGTCAAATGAGTGCCTACCTTAACAGGACAGCTGCCCTCCCAGAGAGCTCAGGACACAGCCCTGTGTCACATAAAGGGAAGGTCACATAAAGACCTGGCGAGGCAACACCGTCTGCCAGCCCCCTGCCAGTGCAAGGAAAACACCTCTCTGGGGTCCTCAGGATGCTATGATAAGGAACCACAAACTGAGGCCTGGAAACAGCGGCAGGCCCTGGCACCCGGGAGCCCGGGGTGGCACGTGGCGAGCCGGCCTCTCCCCGCAGGCCGTGGGGCAGGCCCCTTCACGTGCCGCCCCAGCTCTTGGCAGTGGCCGGCGATCCTTGGTGTTCCCTGGCTCGTGCCTGCATCCGGTCCTGGCCAGCACCACGTGACTCCTTCCCTGTGTATCTGGGCCCAGATTGCCCTCTTCCCATAAACACATCCTTGGAGTGGAGCCCACCCTAATAGAGAGAGGATGGCCTTTTTTTTTTTAACTTGATTACAGCTGCAAAATTCCAAATAAGGTCACATTCTAAGATACCAGCTGGATGTGAATGTCGGGGAGACGCTATTTATCCCAGGACAGGTTGTAAAAGGCACTGGGCAGATGTGGTTAGGCTGAGCCTTTTGATCTAGGGAGAGTGTCCTGAAGCATCCAGCTGGCCGGATAGGATCACAAGCATCACTTGTCAGAGGGTCAGTCAGAAAAGGCGATGGTGGTGAGAACCAAGACAGAGGGTGCACTTGGAGGCTGCAGGATAGGGCCACCAGCCAAGGGATGCCGGCGGGCTCTGGGACCTAGGAAAGGCAGGAGAGGAATCCGGGAGCCAGCCTGCCCACACCTGGACCCAGTAGGACTGACCTCAGACTTCCGACCACTGGGACCACAACACAGCACGTCTGCATTATTTTAAGGCACTGAGCTTGTGGTCACTTGTTACAGCGGCCACAGGAAACTCATACAGACACCTAGCAAGCCACGTCTGTGCAAGGACACTAGAGCCCTGGGCACGGGTTCCTGCCTGACCCTCGTCGGAAAACCACCACGAGTCAGCAGACAGCGCTGCCAGCTGGTTCCAGGCAGGGCGCGCGCACAGGCGGCCAGGGCTGGGGACCACACGGCTGGATGTGGCAGCCCGCGGGGCCTCTTTACCAGAAGTGCCCTGCATTCGCCCTCATTATTTTTCTAGCAATCAATTAACACGTTCCAGATGCAAAACTTGGGCCGCGGCCAGGGGCAGACTCTGCGTGGTCCTGGAGGCCCCGTGCGAGGGACTCAGGGAGCCAGAGAGGCCGGGCTGGAGTGAGGCCTGGACCACGGACAGAGGCCTGGCTGGCTTCAGCAGCTCCCTGGAGTCAGTGGCTCAGCCTCACTCGCCTCGGTGGCGCGGGGCGGGGGGTGTGTGTGCAAGTGAACACCTGTGTCTCCTCTCTGATCTCCTCTGTCCCCTGAAACTGTCTCGGGGTCACTCAGCAGGGCTGCAGCCTCCCCCCTTCCTAGGATGGCCCTTGTGGGGGAGGGGAAGCTCAGAGTCTTCAAACAGGAGGAGGGGAGCTGCCCCCAGGCCCCCACATGACAAGAAGCCAAGGCTAGCTTCTGAAGCGCCCTAAAAAATCGCCCGCACCAGGGGCTCATGACAATGTGTCTCCTCCAACTATGGCAGCCCAAGCCCCCAAAAGCACGCGGGCTGGGCCCCAGCCTGGGCTCCCGGGGTGCCAAGCTCATCCCTCCCAGCCCTCCCCTCTTGACTGGGGCTGCGCCGCGGGCCTCTGCCTCCATCTCCCCGTGGCCTCTCCCAACCTCCTGTGGACAGCATCATGGCCTTCAGAGCCTGGCCTGACCACTGTCATCTCAAGACCCCTCACTTGAGAACACCTGCAAAGACCCTGCTCCCAACAGGTCACGTTCCCAGGGCCTTGGGTTAGGGCTTGGGCATGTCTTTAGGACGACTGTTCAATCCTCTGGCCATTGTCCGTGCCCCAGGACACCTGCGGTAGGGCTGCTCCCAGCCTGCCGGTCCCCCTCCACATCGACTGCGGGGAGCCCTAATCCTTCTGCCTCCATCTGCTTCTTCCTGGACTCCAGGTCGCCACCCAGAGCTGGAGCCACGGGAGGACGTCATTCTTCGCACGGGGTGCTGGGCTTCGCTGTCCCTGGCTGATGACCAGGCTAAACTTGAACTCGATGCAGACAGGGGAGGTGGAGGAATCTGGGAAGCCCTTGGTCTTTGGTCCACACCATTGTCCAGGGCTGGCGTCTCACTAGGAACTCAGGAAGTTAAACGCTACCTTGTCTTTCTTGCCGGGCTGTGCCGGGCTTTCCCCTGTGCAGAGAGGAGGCTCAGCTGGGAAAGGGGCCTGAGCCAGCTGCCCCAGTGCAAGAGAAGACCCCTCCCCCGTGTTCTACAAAACACACACACATAAAGCCAGGCGTAATGTAATCCAAGCCTTTGGGAGGCCGAGACAGGAGGATCACACAGGTTCAAAGCCAGCTTCAGCTACTTAGTGAGGCCCTTTGCAATTCAGTGAGACCCTGTTTCAAAATAAAGAATAAAAAATAGGGCTGGAGGTGTAGCTCAGAAGTGGAATGCCCCTGGGTTGCAGCCCCAGTACTGCACACACGCATGCGCGCGCGCGCGCACACACACACACACACACACACACACTCATACATGGCGTGACCCTACCCACAAGGCCGCGCAGCCCCCAGTCTCACCAGCAGGGGGCCTCCGCCATCAAGGTCAGGGTGCCGCCCTGGCAGCCCTGGGTTCTGACACGCCCACACCACACAGCCGTCGCCCCAGACCCACGGTGGGTCCTCACCCCCAGCAGTCCCCCAGCCCAGCGACCATGGATCTGACTTCCTCTATACTCCGCCTTGTTCCTCTTCTCTGTTCTCCACGTTGCAGCCGGAAGTGGCGTCTGAAAACCCACCCGTGGCCAGACGCTGTCCTGTTTCCCCAAACCCTCAGCAGGCTCCCCTGAGCCGAGTTCTTCTCCCTCTCCTGCACCTGCCCCGCCCCGCTCACGAGCACCCCACCCCAAGCTTCGGCTCCTGCTCACTGAACCCACAGGGCCTTTGCGCATGCTCTGCTTCTCCAGCTGGGCAGCCTTGCTGAGGCCCCCTCCGTGGAGGCTGGATTGTGGGGTGGGTAGGCCTACACCTTCGGTCTTCCCTGCTCCCTCTCCTTCTGCATTTAGCATGCAGATGGCTTTGTTCATCTGCTAAAGACTCTTCCTACCAGCATCTATAGAGATAGGTCTTAACTTCTGTGTCCCCAGCACCAGCACAAGGCAGAGACCAAAAGGACAAGACCGTTTGGAAAGCCTGTGAAACGGCTTATTGTTAAGCCGGGGGCGGTGGCGCAGCCTGTGATCCCAGGACTTGGGAGGCTGAGACAGGAGGATAGTGGGTTCGCGGCCAGCCTCAGCAACTTAGTGAGGCCCTGTGCAACTTAGTGAGGCCCTGTTTCAAAATAAGATAGGGCTGAGAGTATAGCTCAGAGGTGGAATGCCCCTGGGTTCAATCCCCAGCACCAAGAAGGCAGGCAGGCAGGAGGGCAAGCTTATTGCTGGTGTCAGCCTGGGGGAAGACAGAGATGAAGCCCAGCGTTGGTGGGCCCTTCCAGGGGTGGCCGGGGGTCAAGATCATAGCCAGAGAGCTGGACAGGCTGAAATGCCAGCGACTTCCTCTGGGCCGCTGAGCCCCGCGTCACCAGCACGTGTGGGGCTAACACTGGTGTCCCCTCACAGTGCTGCGGGACGACTGAATCGTCGCGTGGAGGCAGAATTCCTGGAGCACCTGGCCACGGTCAGCCCCAGCTGGATTTCCTGTAAGTCCCAGCAACATCAATAGGTAAAAATCATCAGAATGACATAGGATCTTTACGGTTGCACCTTGGCTTCAAGGATGCGCCTGACACTTAGATACTATCTTAAAATAAACCAGGTACATTCCAAAGAGGGGACTCACTTTTTGAGTTTTTTTTATTTTTTTCGTAGTGCTAGGAATGGAACCCAACCAAGGGCTTCTACCTCCAGGCTACACTCCCAGCCCTATTTTATCTTTAGTTTGGAAACTGGGCCTCACAAGTTGCTAAGGCTGGTAATTTGAACCTGCGATCTTCCTGTCTCAGCCTCCCAAGAACTGGGATTACAAGTAAGTGCCATCTCACAAGTAAGTCTGGGACTCACTTTTTTCCCTAACCCAGTAATATTATGTAGCTTCTCCTTCTGACCCAAGTTGCAGCGGTCCACCTGGCCTCGTGCCGCCCAGGGCCACGGGTCTGCCACAAGTCCCCCGTAAGCTGTGCTCTGTGCGGCCCTGGGTCCGTCCAACCCTTTTCTTTCAGCCCATTCCTCAAACACAGGGACCAAGTTGTTCCAATGGACCATAATCAGAGCCAAGGAACATATCTCAACTAATTTTTTTTTTTTTTTTTGCAGTACTGGGGATGGAACCCAGGGGCATTCTACCTCTGAGCTACATCCCCAGCCCCATTATTTTTTTTATTCTTTATTTTAAAACAGGGTCTCACATAGCTGGGCGTGGTGGCACACGCTTGTAATCCCTGCATTTGGGAGGCAGAGACAGGAGGATCACACAGGTTCAAAGCCAGGCGCGCTGGCGTAAGAGACCCTGTTTCCAAATAAAAAAGTATAAAAATAGGTCTGGGAGTGTAGCCCGGAAGTAGAGGGTTCTCAGGAACCCCAGTACCCCCCCAAAAAAAAACAGGCTCTCACTGGGTTGCAAAGGGCCTCACTTAATAGCTGAGGCTGTCCACGAACTGCGATCCTCCTGTCTCAGCCTCCTGAATGCTGGGATTACAAGCGTGCGCCACCACGCCCGGTTCAACTAATTTTCAAAGATTGAAATTTCACAAGATATGTTGTTCTCTAGTCACAGTAGAAATCTAACAAAAATTTTAATAAAATAAAAATGTCTCATAAAATCTCCAAATTCTTGGAAACTAACAAAATCCTACATCATCCATGAGTGAATGGAGAGATCATAAGGGAAAACACAAATGTTTTTAGTGGAATGAAAATTAAAATGTGACATCTCAAAATGTCTGGGATCAACCAAAGCAGCACTTGGAAATTAGGAGGATTCGATGCTAATATCCGAAAAAAAGAGCCTCAATTATCTAAGTGCCCACCTTAAGAAGCAGAGAAGACAAGCCGGGCGTGGTGGCGCACGCTTGTCATCCCCGCGCTTGGGAGGCTGAGACAGGAGGATCGCACAGGTTCGCAGCCAGCCTCAGCTACTGAGTGAGGCTCTCAGCAACTGAGTGAGACCCTGTTTCCTAATAAAGTATAAAATAGGTCTGGGGGTGTAGCCCGGAGGTAGACAAGCCCCTGGGTTCCACCCCAGTACCACGCTCAGAGGTGTCTGTCCTACTGCTCTGTGTCCAACGAGAGTAGTGATTGTGACCATCATTGCTTTACGAGGAAATGCATGAAACAAAAAAATAAAAGAAAAAATGAGGGGGGAAGAAACCGTGGTGGGGGGGTCCCTGCAGAGCGGAGGGCTGGCGGGCACAGGGGGCAGAGAGCGGACGCCCATCTTTGGGCGGAAGGGGCTGCCTGCCCCACATCCGTGCTCTGGCCACGTGCTGTGCCTTCCCAGGGGCCAGGGCAGGTGGAGGCGCTGCCACCTTGTTTCTGAGCTGAAACCACCACCATGCCCCTCCCGCCTGTCCCAGCAGGACAGCCTGGCAGGACGGGGTGCCCGGGAGCACAGCGTGGCCTGCGGGGGCCTGGGCAGCCTCCAAGGCCCGGTTCTGAGGGGGGCTTTCCCACCTCGGCACAGCGCTGAGGAAGGCCCAGGGCTGGCCTGTGAGTCAGGCGGGATGGGGTCAGCTGCCGAGAGGCCGAGGAAGTTCCCACAGGGACGGGATCTCGCTCCGGTTTCGGAAGGAGCCAGCGACAGGGCAGAGGTGGCAGCTCTCTACGCAGAAAGACGTCGCTGGCTTCCCAGAATTCTTAATCAAAACAACGCTGTAACTCCAGACTTTTCAAGGGGAACATTTCCCACCGACAATCTGAAGTCATCTGAGAGGTGCCAACTCAGCGAGTCCCTGAGGCTTTGGGGCGGGTGTTTGCGGGGGCACTGGCTGGTGCCCGGTGGCCCAAGTTCAAATCCTATGTGCCGTGGGAAAGCCTCACGCCTCCCCTCCCCTCGGTCTCCCTGCCTCCTCTGCCAACAAGGACAGTGAAGGCCACAGACCCCACTGGGCTGCCGCAGAGGTAAATGTGAGGTTCGGGAGAGCGTTTGTTTTGCTCCACGGGCAGTCTTGGTCAACATTCTCACACTATAATCCAAAATAACTGACCATACGTTTTAGAGGATGGAGATTCTGGCTCACATTTTCTTGGAGATTCTGGGTCCAGGCCCTGTGAGGCCAGGGCCTTTGGATTTCAGGGAGAGACACAGGAAGTAAAAGACAAGAGCAAGGCTCTGCTCTCACATCATGGAGGCCAGAAGCTAGAGAGAGAGAGCAGGGGAGGAGAAGCCATATAACCTCAAGGCCACGCCCACAGGGACCCCTCCTTAGCAACCAAGCTCCGCCTCTAACAACGCTACCTTGTTTCCATGAGGGGTAGGGAGACATCCTAAATCCAAACCATAGCATGCTTGTAATCCCGGCGCTTGGGAGGCTGAGACAGGAGGATCACACAGGTTCGAAGCCAGCCTCAGCTGCTTAGTGAGGCTCTCAGCAACTTAGTGAGACCCTGTTTCCAAATAAAATATTAAAAAGGTCTGGGAGTATAGCCCGGAGGTAGAGAGCCTCTGGGTTCCACCCCCAGTACCACCAAAAAAAAAAAAAAAAAAAAATCCAAACCATTGTAGGTAGCGTGCTAGCACTTGATTAAAGGAAGCTCTTATTGTTATTTAGCAAGACCCTGCTTCCAAATAAAAAAGAGCCGAGACTACAACTCAGGCAGAACTGCCCTGGGGCAGCCTCCAGTAAAATTTTTTAAAAATCAATCAACATAATTCAACATGTGAACAGACTAAAGATGAAAAGCTCGGGATCATAGCAACTGTTGCAGAAGAAGCATTTGATAAAACCCCACATCCATTTCTGACAGATGTTCTTGGGAAAATGAAAGTGGGAGATGGGAGAGCTCTCCTGAAAAAGTGTCCGTGAAATTCCAGGCTGCATCCCACTTCACAGGCAAAGACGGAACTCCATCCTAGAGTCAGGAGACGGCGATCTGGACACCCACACCCTTCCTCTCCCACATCTCATCAGGAGGCTCAGCCAGTGGAAGGTATAGAAAAATAGGCTACATGGGAGTGTATCCTGGAGGTAGAAGGGCTTCCAGGAACCCCAGTACCACCAAAAAAAAAAAAAAAAAAAAAAAAAGAAAGAAAGAAAGAAAGAAAAATAGGCTAAGGGCATACAGACTGGACAGGAGAAATGGCACTCTCTCCATGCAATGTGACTGTCTCTAGACTATACTAAAAGCTCTATTGCATGGGGAATAGTGGTTCGTGCTTGTTAATCCCAGTACTTGAAAGGCTGAGAAAGGAGAATTGCAGGTTTGAGGCCAGCTTCAACAACTTAGTGAGGCCCTGCTTAAAAAAAAAAAAAAAAAGGGCTGGGGGTATAACTCAGTGGTAGAATGCCCCTGGGTTCAATCGCCAGTACCACCAAAACAAACAAAAAAAAGGTTGATGAAAGAAATCAAAGAAGACCTGAATAAATGGAGCAGCATACCATGTTCATGGATTGGAAGGCTCAATTAAAACTCAGTTATACATTCGTCCCAAGCTGGTGGATACGTTTAAGACATTTCCAGCCAATATTCCTGCATGAATTTCTGTAGATACTAAAAGCCGATGCTGAGAAGTAAGAACTTAGAATAGATAAAACCATTTGAAAAGGCAGAAGCATTGCACGTATTCCCGCCCAGCCAGCCCTGGCTCCGAGCCCTCTTGGCCTGAGACTCATGCTCTGCTTACCCTGGGTCCCTGGGTCTGGCTTTCTCTTACTGCCTGCCGGCTCTTCCAGACAGGAGTGGTCAAAATTCTACCTTTCATATTTGGCCTTGCCACAACTACAAGCAAAACTGGCACACAGTCAGTGCTCAATAAGTGTTTGGTGAATGAATAAACAAATATACTTTAAATTGGCCCCAAACCTGATTCTGGTAATGACAACAGACACGAGGTGACTATTTCTGAAAACAGAAAGCCCATCTGTGTGAGGGAGAGAGCCTGCCAGACCAACCACTGGCACCCCCAGACCCAACTTCCCCTACCATAAACTCTCAGGACAGATGTCTCTTCAGCCACTCATGGCAATAATAATAGACTGAGAAAGCCTCAATAGACATAGTTATTAAGTATCAATTAGGATTCAGGCTGTGACCATGGAGGGTTTGGAAAAATGTTTTCAGCTTACTTTCCAAGTGTTTGAAGAAACCCCAAGGCAACTTTCCCAGGCATATTTTCCCCCAAAGTTGGAAACCCAGAGTATTTAAAGGGGAACTTAATCCTTAGGTTTAGGGTCTGTTTGTGCTGAAGTCATCCGGATGGAACGGCCTTCGGCGCCCAAGAAGCCCTTGCTCCTGGGGTTTTCGACGTGGAATGAAATCCTGGCCTCCTGGGGGCAGGCGGCAGAACCTCCTGCTAATTCTCAGATCAGCACTAGAGTTTCAAGAGGGTGTAAACTTGGCAAATGTGCTCCTCGATTACGGGAGGCCAGATACGCCTCTTGGGTTGTAACAGGGCCAAACTGCGGCCTGGGGAAGCGGGACCCTGGTCTTCTGGTAGGCGGAGGGGGACAGAGGCTGCACCTCTACCCTGGGCCCACCACCCTTGGGGATGTTGACACAGAGGCGAGGTCAGACCTAAAGAGAGAGACACAGCATGGAAAAGTTGGAGCATGCTAACAAGACTGAAGACAGGAGCCCTGCGGCCGGGGCAGGCGGCCTCACACTGGGCCCTCGCTTCCTGTACTCAGGACCTAGCCTTTAAGGAGGCCAAAATGGGAGGTGGAGTTGCTTGATAACCGCCATGGGTCTTCCAGCCAAGCTTCAGGGACAGAGAGACGGGGCTGGTGTCATGCTGGTGGTCGGCACTGCGGGGGGCCCACGAGCCCCACAGCAGTCAGGACCCCTGAGCAGGCCACACCTGCCGCTCACACCAACCTCCAGAATCCACCTCCAGTTTCTGCTCATGTCACAGAGATGGACTGCAGAGGCAGAACGGGAGCAAACTAGGGGCCCGCCATAGAGAACAAAGCATGTGTCTCTGAAAGCCACATGACCAAGCATTTCTTTCCCGCTTACAGCTGGGGCTGGCCCGCCTGCTCCTGAGATTCTGGGGAGCGTCAGGAGGACACCGCGAGGGCTCAGGCTGACTGCTCCGCCTGGCACCTGGCCCCCGGGTGCTGTAAGTGCAGACCGAGGCAAAGGGGAGCTGTGTACTCGAGAACTCTGAGCGCTACCCTGGGTGTGGGGTCGCACACCTATCATCCCAGTACTTGGGAGGCTGAGATAGGGGAATGGCAGGTTCGAGGCCTGTGCACAGTCACTTAGTGAGACCCTGTTTCAAAAAATAAAACTGAGGCAGGCGTGTGGCGCACGCTTGTCATCCCAGCATTTGGGAGGCTGAGACAGGAGGATCGCGGTTCACGGTCAGCCTCGGCTACTCAGTGAGGCCCTTTGCAATTCAGCGAGACCCTGTTTCAAAATAAAGAATAAAAATTAGGGCTGGGGGTGTAGCTCAGAGGTAGAATGCCCCTGGGTTCAGTCCTCACAAAACAACAAAACTATGAGCGCTTGCTGTTTTGAGAGTCTCCTAGTGCAGATTTTGCTATCAAAACTGGCAGAGTCTGAGTGGCTTCTGGAAGCTTAAGTCCCTGATAGCAAATTTCAACACAGTGTCTGGAAGCACGTCAGGTTTA
Source organism: Muscardinus avellanarius (assembly GCF_963383645.1). Taxonomy (NCBI): domain Eukaryota; kingdom Metazoa; phylum Chordata; class Mammalia; order Rodentia; family Gliridae; genus Muscardinus; species Muscardinus avellanarius. The sequence continues at coordinate 3,538,379 of NC_137796.1, forward strand.
CGTGGATCCCGCGGCGCTTTGAAGGTCTGACCACAGCTCATGACGGGTGTCTGCGGGCTGCCAGAGTGCAGCTGGGAGCTCTGAGTGCCGAGTTCCCCCCACGCTGAGCACACGCCTGCCCCGGCCCTGAAGGTCCACTCCTGAGCGTGCCGTGCAAAGCACACAGCCCAGGACGTACAGAACTGCCCTAGCCACACGGAGGCCTGGGTACACTGGGGCCCGCTGGTGTGGCAGAACCTTCCAGAGCCGCGAGGACGGGGGCAGTACTGGCCCCAGATGCCCCCCCACACCAACTGGGAAGTGGGCATGGCGACAAAGCCTCCCATAAGTAGGACAGATGGCTGAGTCAACGCGCCGCCTTTGGCTCCACTGCAGGGAAATGAAGGGTTGGGCCCCAGATTCCAAGGCAAAAAGGAACCATGCGCAGACTCCCAGTAGCTGCCCGTTCTTCCAAGGTATTTTCCAAACCACTGTGCCCCAGTATGCAGGCACTCACAGGCTCCGAGCGTGCATGGGCCTCCCGGACTTCACTGCCCGGCACCCCAACTTCCAGAGCTTGCCATAGCCCAGTGTGCTGGCTCAGGCCTGCCATTCCAGTGTTGGGAGGCTGAGACAGGAGGATTCCAGGCTGGAGGACAGCCTCAGCAACTCATGAGGCCCTCAGCAACGAAGTGAAACTTTCAAAATAAAAAAAGTAAAATAGGAAGTCTGCAGGAGAGCTGGGTGTGGTGGCACACAGCATTTGGAAGGCTAAGACAGGAGGATCGGGGTTCAAAGACAGCCTCAGCTACTTAGTGAGGTCCTTTGCAACTCGTGAGACCCTGCTCCAAAATAACAAATAAAAAATAGGGCTGGGGGTGTAACTTGGAGGTAGAATGCTCCTGGGTTTCATGCCTGGTACCAAAAAAAAAAAAAAAAAAGTCTGTGGGTATAGCTTGGAGATGGAATGTTCTTGCGTTCAATCCTCAGCACACACACACACACACACACACACACACACACACACCCCACACACACACCCCATCTCATCATTTCTGAGGAAAGAGGCGCCAGGCCCAACTTCAGCCCACGCACTCCACCAGCACAAGCCTGTCTTGGGTGTCAACAAGCGGTCACCTGCTCAGTGGCCAGTCGGCCACTTCTGAGTTGACTGCTGTTTATGCTCTAATTCCTGAGCCACAGCTTAATTCAACCCAGTTCAGGGGGAAAAGGACAAGTGAAGAGAAGCCCGGGCCAGAGCCGGAGGGCATCACCCAAGAGCGGTGACGCGGCCTGGGGTCTCATGTTCCCCGTGGGTTTTGTTTTCTGCTTGGTTCACCTGACACTTTGAGCCCATTAATTTAAAAAATTGACACCTATTCAGAATCAGCGCAAGGGGGGCTCGACGGGGCAACCTTTAGGGTCTGGAGCCCCGAGCGAGCTGACCCGAGAGGGAAGCGGGGCCCCATGCAGGCGTGTCCAGGCCGAGCAGACGGCTGCCTGCGAATTTCCAGGACTTTCTCCAACACGAGCCTTATCTCAGTACACAGTGACCTCCAGAATTCCAGAGGAAACTTTGCTTTAAGTATAAATTCCAGGAGAGATTGCAATTTGCCACTTCCCAGAGGAGACTCGAGGGTCGGGGGACACCACAGCTGCCGGCTGTGCGGCCTCTGCTGCTCTTCCCTGGCCTTCCTAAGGAATGGCCAAGGACTAAGACATCCGTGATTTACAAGGGCACACGCTTCCCCCGGGGAGGGAGGCTTCTGGATTCACCTCCCGATGGTCACCTGGACGCAGCCTCTCCTGGCTCGCTCTCATTTACCAGCGACTTTTGTTCCTAAGAAGCTCCCATTCTGCTGGGCATGGTGGCACACACCTGTACCCACACCGCTTGGGAGGCTGAGACAGGAGGATCACAGGTTCACAGGCGGCCTCAGCTTACTTAGTGAGGCCCTCCACAACTTAGTGAGACTCCGTTTCAAAATAAAAAATAAAAAAATAGGGCTGGGGGTGTGCGGCTTGGGGTAGAATGCCCCTGGGTTCTATCCCCAGTGCCACAAAAAAAAGGGAACGTCTATCCTTGTCAAACACTTCCAAACAAGACCTTAGCATTAGTGTTTGACATACCTTGAAAGACAGGCCAAATGCTAATGAAGAAAAAGCACTCATTTTGTAGCCAGGGACACCGAAGTTAACAGGCAAAGGCTGAAGCCTAAGTAACCAAAAGCCAGAGAAACAGCACCGTACTTGCAATATTAATCCCTGGAGCACAAACTTCAGATGTTAAGCACAAAACCCCAAGAACAGGCAGCGTGGACGGGCCAGAGCCTGTGACCGCGGAACCCGCTTGGATTTGCTAGTCACCTAATCCTCTCCGTGGGCCTCTACGCACTTCAGGGCCCAGATGCTGGCCATTCTCGCCTGGCACGCCCTCGGCCTATCGTGCCGACTTCTGCTCGTCTGCAGGTTTGTGTGCTGGCCCCGCTTAGGCAGTACAGGATCGAGGCTCCATCTCTATCAGAAATGCAATCTCGAGTCCGTGGCCTGGGGACTAGCACCGTTAGGGACCACGACCGGCTGTGCCCCAGCACTGACAGGCAGGAGCCCCGACGCCAGTGGGCAGGCAGCGGAGCAGGAGGTTAGAAGACGCCGTGGGCAGGTCCTTAAGAGGAGGTGAATTGCCCTGCCCATGAGGACACCCTGAGGTGTTGACAGGCCGGCCCTCACCAACACTGGATCTTGGACCTCAGCCACCACAACCGTGAGAAACAACGCCTTGCTTAGTTGGGCGCCATGCTCTGGAACACTTGATATAGCAGCCCGACTGAAAGGGGCCACGCGTACTGCCTTGCCAAAGCCAGCTTTTGTCTTTCTGGTAAGAGTCATTCGAAAGGTCATAGATGAATCCCTCGTTGGCTGTCAGGCGGCAGGCTGACACAAGGGACGGCCAGCGACCTTAGGAGCAGATGCAGCGTCGCTGCAGTCACAGGTGGGTTGAGATGTCTGAATGTCAGTGGACACAACTCATCTCCGAGGACTCCCGAGAGAGAGACTTGCAGCGCTGCCAAGCCCTTCATGACCAGCTCTGGACTTGACAAAACATACATAGTGGGAACTTGGAGGCTCCGTGGAAACCACAGAATGATAGTTGAGAGGACATTTTCTCATATAAATACATAGGATGTATTTTAAGATTGGTGTACCAGTCAGGTGTGGTGGTACACGCTTATAATCCCAGCATTTGGGAGGCTGACGCAGGAGATAGCAGGTTTGCGGCCAGCCTCAACTACTTAGGCCCTTTGCAACTCAGTGAAACCCCGTTTCAAAATAAATAATAAAAGGTAGGCATGGTGGCGCACGCTTGCAATCCCAGCACTTGGGAGGCCGAGACAGGAGGTTCCTGCAGGTTCCAGGCCAGCCTCAGCTACTGAGTGAGGCTCTCAGCAACTTAGTGAGACCCTGTTTCTAGATAAAATATAAAATAGGTCTGGGGGTGTAGCCTGGAGGTACGCGGCCACTGGGTTCCATCCCCAGTACCACACACACACACACAAATAATAAATAAATAATAAAAGCAGGGCTGGGTGTGTAGCTCGGAGGTAGAATGCCCCTGGGTTCTATCCTCAGTACCAAAGGGAAACAAAACAAAACAAAACCCAAGACTGGTATGCCTAAGACATGCACTCTTGTTAGGCCTTGTTCCAGCTCCTATAAAAAAAAAAAAAAAAGGCATTAGCTGGGCGTGGTGGTGCACACTTGTAATCTCCGTGCTTGGGAGGCTGAGACAGGAGGATCGCACAGTATAACATAGGTCTGGGAGTATAGCCCGGAGGTAGAAAGCCTCTGGGTTCCACCCCCAGTACCACCACCAAAAAAAAAAAAAAAAAGGCATTACCCAAATTTTTAAACCTTGCTCCTGAGGGCACCCGGCCCAGGCCCTGGGGCACTGGGGCACAGCGCCCCTTGGCACCACCGACAATGGGCCATGAGAACAGAATGGAGGAGAGTGAGCCCGCGCAGCAGAACCCGGAACTCCACACAGTGCGTCTGCTGCATCTCTGGCCGAGTTCTTGCGGGTGTGGGTTGCTTTCCCCACAGTTAGCAGGCCTCCAAGCTCCATGCGTTCCATAGGAATTGTACATTATTTAATGAGAAGCTAATTACAGTGACTGCAATTCAGCCAAGCAAATCAGAATAGGGTTACAACTGGATAAGTAGGCTAAGCGGATGACGTTAGCACTGGAATCTTTCAAAGTAAGCTTTTTCTACCCCTCCCCAGAGTGGCCCCAGACTGTGATTAGGAACAGCAGCCAGGAAGAGTCTGGAGAGCCTCAGAAAAGGCCCCGCTCTCGGGACTCGGGCGCATTACTGTGCCTGCTGTCTGCCCAGCCCGAGGCAGGGGCGCATGGCTAGGAGCTCACTGCCCACTCTCCCTCGGACGTGACTCCTCTTCTCCCTCGGACAGACGGTGCCACTGGGAGGTGCTGCTAAGCTGCCCCAGCCCACGCAATGAAAAGGAGGCTCGGCCTTATTTAAACCCCCACCTTGATTGAGAGCTGCTGGGACACAGTAATAATGGAGGGAGAGGAAGTGGGGAGGAAACCCCTTCTCCTGCCAGCTGAAGGCTCGAGAGCTTCACTTACCCAGACTGGCACAGACCTAACTCTGGGACGCTAGACGCGCACAGCCAGAGCCCATGAGCTCCGTGTAGGGGGACGGCACTCACAAGGAAACACACCCTTTAAACCAAGTTGGTGATTTTATTGATGGGCGACAATTCATACTCCCAGGTGTCACTAAGCCGTGTTCGGTGGGGACGCGGCACCAGAGAGGAGCGGACAGCGGTCAGACGGCGCAGTCAGCCAAGGCCAGGCTGCAGCCTTTCGCCCATTCTCCGTACTGTACACAGAAGCACGAATGCGATTTGAAATCTTTTAATGGTAACAGAGTTACAATCACCCATCTATGCAGACTAGTGCCTTACTCCAGTTGATCTGCATCCGTAGGTAAGCGCAGCTTTTCATCGCACGATCAGACAAACGTTTTTTCTTGTTAGGAACCAGCAGCTTACTTATGTGTTTCTTCTCAAGTAAGAAATATTTTCTTCTCTGGTAATTGGCTCATTTTATCATTTATCAAAAACTAAAGGGTGGGGAGGAAAGTGTGATGGATTAAAAAATTTACTTTTTAAGGAAAGATAAAATTCATTTTCACAAATTTACAAGTGTCGCTGGTGCGGAGTTTATTCTACTAAGCAATTAGACTGGGAATCAAATGCAAGTCCCTTCTTATCTCAGGAATCAGCATTATTTCAGAAATATGGGTTTCTGTGTATTTTCTTAAATCAAGAGACAGTCTGTTTCAACCAAATGATTTTGACTTGGAAGCTGGAAGTCAACATAAATTACGCTGCGCACAAACCCAAGGCATCTCCTTCTCACTCTAGCCCGTTTCTGCAAAAGGGAGACAGTTTCTCTCTAAAGCGCCACTAGAGAGGCAGAGTTAGTGAGTGGTCTAGAAAGCGGCCCCAGGCACACGCGGCCGTCACAGCAGGTCCACTCGGCGGTAGTACAGGAGGTAGGCCGTGCGCTCGGCGGCGGGCTTCACCACCTGGTACTGGGTGATCACCTTGACTGTCTGGTCGTCGATGCGCAGCCAGCCATTGAGGCCAATCTGGAAGACGTCCGTGGTGTAGTGGCCACCCGTGGCGCTGCTGCCGTGATGGTAAACCACTGCAAGAGAGCAGCGCGCACGTTAGAGGAGCGGACCCATGAGCACCGCTACAACGCGAAGCCCGGAAGGAGCCGGACAGCCATGCACAGCTTCAAGGTAAGGGTGAGGCGCACACAGCTTACATATGGAATCATGTACATCTATATGCATAGAGCCATTTCTGTAAGATCTGTGTCTTATACATCTTAGAGACACACACACACACACCCCTCCCTTAGTGACACTTAAAACACCAACCACCTTCCAGGGGCATCTCCTGCCTACACAACCGTCCGCAGCCACCCCAGTCACTCTTTAAAGACACACACCTACAGACCCGGCCCACGCCCGCTGCTCTAGCTCCACTACAGACTGTCTCAAAGAGACAACACGAATCTTAGACAAAGATTATGGCATCCTTTAAAACAGTGGAAAACCACGTGCCCATTAGAAGGATAAAGCAGATTAGGAAACTATACTGCCATGTGTTTTTCATGAAGTGGACTCCCTGCCAGGTCAGATGGCAGGGTGAAGCCCAGGGTTACTGTGCAGGGGTAGAGAGGGAGGGGTTGGGGCTCCTCCACCAGGGGAAAGCGGGCAAGCCGGCAAGCAGCCCCAGTCCTGCCAACACCCACTCTCCAGCGTTCAGAGAGTTGCGCTCACTCCACACTTCCCAGCCTCACGGCAGCCCGGGTAACAAGGACGGCAACATTCCGCCCACACCTGGCAAGCCCAGCCGAAGGACGGCGCTGAGCATCCGACGGCCTCTGGGGATCTTGCTTTTTAAAATGCACATTATTAACTACATCTCCTGGGTCTCCAAACCATTTTAAAAAAGAATGTCTATTTACATTTTCCTGAAAATTCTAACCAGTCCCATGACCCTGTTTCTGAGATGGTAGATGATGCAGGAAGGGGAAGGGCCCTCCGCCGTGACGTGACCACCAACCTTCCCTGCAAGGGCCCTGGGGATGGATGCACGGAGGAGGAAAGGACGGGGCCACCCCGTTTCTCACCCAGGGCTCGCAGACTGCAGAGCTTGCCCTCCCGAGCAAGGGCAGGCAGCCCTTCCTTCCCCACTTGCCTGGGCCTAGCAGCTCAGGACTGTGACCGACTGCACTGCCTGGGCAGAAACCTGAGCCAGGCACCTTCTGACAGGAGCCAGCGTGCTCACCTCTGGAGTGAGGCCTCGTCAAGCCAGGAGTGGAGGGAGGCAAACAGACCCAGCCCTGCTCCTCACCCGGCCACAGGGCGGGGAGCGTCCCTGTCAGATGCTGGGCTACTAGCCAGGACACTAGGGACCAGAAGACAGGAGAGAGAAATGAGGGAGAAGATGGAAAGGCTGTCCAGCGGAAGGGTCAATAACTGTGCAAGGCCGCCAAGTGGCTGTGCTGCTTTGAACACGGGCTCACAGGAGCAACCACGAGGACAGACAAGGGAGACGAGAGGCCTGAGAGGAGCTGTGGGTGGGGGGGCAGCAGAGGGGCGGGTGCTGCACCTGAGGCTCTGTGCCAGGGGCAGAGGAGGGCGCAGGCTGGACCGGGTGGGCATGCGCCTCCTGGCAACCGCGCGGCTCACTCTAACCCAGCAGAGGACCTGCTGGCAGCCTGGCGCTCACACTGGCTTGAAGGCTCATTTTGAGGAGGCCTCATGCCAAGCCACCATGGGCCCAGATGGTGCCGTCACACCAGAAGCACCAGGCTTCAGGCAAAACACCTTCCCCAGTGATTCCCTGACTCGCTTGCTCCTGACAGAGACCTAACCGCAGCCAGCCTCTCTCAAGGCTAAGTGCGTTACAACAAAGCGCCTGGGCACAGACACATCCGTCCCTGCATCAGTAGGAAGGAATGCATTTGTTTACTTACCTGCGAAGAGCCTATAGGTTCTGTGGCATTTAAAGTTCTTATTTTTAACCCCCGGAGAAAGCAGTTCTGAAAAACAAAACATCAACAGCTTCAATCGATAAAAGCACTTAGAGAAAGGCTCAGAGTTACACGAGCGCATGACCAGAGGCTGTCTCCATCCGCCGACACCTGGCAGAGCCGGGGCTCCACTGGGTTGGAGCTGGCAGTGAGGTGGGCTGTGCGGCGCAGCACTGCGCGGTCCTGGCTGCCTGCCCTACAGCAGCACGAGTGCAGAGCCCACCGGAGCCCTCGAAGCACGCCCCGAGAAGCAGAAAAGAAAAGGCTGCCCGCCAGAAACCAGCAGGACAGGCGGGGAAACCCAAGAGCCAAAACACGTCGCATGGCGGCGTAGCGGGGAGCAACTGTAATCCCAGTACTTGGGAGGCTGAGATGGGACGATCGTAGGTTCTCAGCCAGCCTCAGCTACTTAGTGAGGCCCTCCTCAACTCAGGGAGACCCTACTTCAAAATAAAGAATAGAGCTGGGCATGGTGGCGTGCGCTTGGGGGCGGAGACAAGAGGATCGCGCAGGTTCGAAGCCAGCCATGCTGACTTAAGACACCCTGTTCCCAAATTTAAAAAAGTATAAAAACTGGTCTGGGAGTGTAGCTCGGAAGTAGAAGGGTTTCCAGGAACCCCAGTACCACCAAAAAAGAAAGCGGGGTGTGGTGGCGCACGCTTATAATCCCAGTGTACTTTGGGAGGCTGAGACAAGAGGATCGCAGGCTCATGGACAGCCTCAGCTACTTAGTGAGACCCTGTTTCAAAATGAAGACTAAAAATTAGGGCTGGGGTTGTAGCTGGGAGGTAGCACGCCCCCGGGTCCAATCCTGAGTGCCGCAACAAAATAAGCAAACCCTGTTCCGTGTGAGTCGGCACTGACTTCAGGCGCTCCCCAGCGAGGCCCCCAGGCGGGGCAGAGGCGGCGCCGTGCTCTGCAGCTCTGCGGTCCCTTCCCCTGGACACAGCCTCAGGCAGCTTCTCTTGCCCCCATTTGAGGTGGCAGCTGACACAAAAATACATGTAACAAGCAAAAAAGGGAGAGCCAATGAGATCAGTGCAGAAATCCACCCCAGGGCGAGGCGGCAAGACACCGGGAGGCCTGAGGCCCGCCAGGCTGCAGTGAGACCCCTCCCCAGGAGGAAAGAAGAAAGGCCGCAGGGAGAGGTGAGCGGTGGCCCGGCTCAGCGCGGAGGTGGGGACAAGACCAGCTGAGGCGCCATCACACAAGCAGGCTGGCCCCTCTTCCTGCCTCTGGACCTTGAGTGAGCGAGGAGTGCCTGTGCGTGCGAGGGCAGGGCAGGGCAGACGCACGCCCGGGCTGGGAGGGGCTCCCGACCCCCAGGAGACATGGGCAGGGAAAGCGCACTGCCCGCGCAGATTCCACTGTGGCCCTGCCGGGCCTCGGCGCCCTCCTTTCTGCCCGGGCGACACGGTATTCTGAGCGTGCCGGGGCTCGCACAGTCCCAGGGAGGCTGCAGCACCGCACAGTGCATCTCGCCAATACTCAGCCTCAACAAAGCTGTGCTTTCAGGAAGACAACTGCACTAAGGGAGGCTCTAAACTGCGTCAGGAGCGCACGGGCGCTGCGAAGCCCTGGACGCCGTGGCAACGAGTGCCATAGACCCAACAGGGCGCCGCTGCAGCCAGGCCCACTGCCCCAGGCCGGCGGAGGCAAGGAGCGCCCACCGATGCGCCGGAGCGCTCAGAAGTGATGCTCCTTCTCAGGGACAAAGAGCTCCTGGTTTTCTAAGCTATCAAAATGGCCTCTATTTTTAAGTCTAGAGTTAACATTTTAAAACGAGCAAACAAGCCAAGAAAGGCGCAACAGCCGGGCGCTGGCGTCACCTCTGCTGATCTCCAGGTCCACGGGGTACTCGACGCTCTTAACCAGCTTCTGGCACCCACCGGCCTTCTCGTACACGAACCGCTTCAGGTGCAGCACGAGGACAGGAGGGAGCCTTTCCAGGGTCACCCTCCGGCTCACCTCGACCTGGGGTACAGAGCACAACAGGACGGCCTGTCCCGAGTCTGGCCTGGGCGGCTCGGTTCCACCCGTCCCAGCCCCCCACCAAGCCCTCCATGCTGGGTCCAGGTGAGAGCCCTGCTCCGTGGCGTCAGCGACCCATCAGCCTGGGAATAGAGTGAACCCAGCAGCTCGAACTCAGCATGTGCCAGCCTCTTCTCTGACAATTCTCAGGGCTGTGGCTTGGATATGAGCACCTCCCCCAAGGTCTCAGTGCTGAAGGCTGGGTCCCCAGGCAGCCCCGCTCCGATGGGGCTGGGAAGGGCGGCTCGCCCGCAGCGGCGGAGCGATGATCTGATGCTGCTGGCGGGATGGCTGGTGGAGGCAGTCGGCCGTGCACGTGCCCATCTTCCTCTCTGCCCCCTTCTTTCTGTTCCGCCACCCTCTGCCACCCCTCTGCGCCTCCCTCTGGCCTCAGGCCTCAGCAAGGCGCTGGCCGAGTAGGTGGAGCCTCTCCAACCTTCTCTCCTTTTATTTTACACAGGTATTCTTCGTACAATGAAACACTAACTTACAAACATAAGACTGATAAAACTGATGCCAGTGTCTTTCTTCAATTAGATACTTTAAACAACACCATAGGAACTTACCCTTGCCATTAGGTTTTCTCAATTTAATAGACCCTTGAGGTAGGGATATAGTCAAAGGCCTAAAGACTGCCGCTTTAAAAAAGCTAAGTGTCTTTGTTTGTTTTTAGTAAAACATGTCTTCACTTTATCTAGCGTTCTCTGTACTTACACATTCTTGGATGCCTCCTGTTACTTACTTGAAAACTTTCAGTAGCAACATATTAAGAAAAAACTGCCAGAGGACGACAGACACGCCTGGCTGAAGACATCTTTTGAAAGCACGTGCAGGAGCCACCGCCGGCTGGACGCACTGACCCTGACAGGCGAGGTCCTGCTGCAGGAACCACTACACTCCCAAGTTCCGCTGTGCCTGAACACTCAAGGGTCTAATGTGTGAAGTAAGGAAGGTGGGAGCGTGGCTCAGTTTAACAAGATTAGGACAGGAAGGCTGCAGCCAGGTCCTGCCTATGAGTCCAGAGCGGGACCACAGTATCCACAGGCCACTTTCCAGGGCTTAGAAATCTGACTTCCACACAAAGTTCTCACCCAATGGCCAATCAGGAATTTTTTTTTTTTAAAGCTGGGCATTAAACTCAGGCATTTGACTTCTGAGCTACATTTTACCTCTGCCCTACTTTTTTATTTTTTTAATTTCAAAACAGGCTCTCACTAGGTGATGAGCGCCTCACTACTTGCTGAGGCTATCCTCAAACCTGCGATCCTCCTGTCTCAGCTTCCCAAGTATTAGGATTATAAGTGTGTACCACCATGCCTGGCTTTAAACTTGGTATTTTTAAAAGTCACATTCAAGAAAATGTGTTTTTTATAGTTATTTCCACAGAAGCTGCCCAAAGCCGTCCTTCTCAGCAGCCCGCTTCTGCAGGTGGTCCTCATCTCAGCTACCTGCCAGTCCATGTGTGATGGCAGCGGAAGAAAAGAGCCAGGCACAGGCCAGGGGTCTGTGGGCAGCGCGGGGAGCCTCCAGGCTGCCTTGGCCGGCTCACGGCCAGCAGAGAGGATGGCAATGGCAGCCAGGGTCAGCCTGGACAGTGGTCCACCTCTGGAGAGTCACAGCTGCCGCAGACAGAGCCAGGCTGACACAAACTCAACCACCACCCAGCCTCCCACAGACACACCCGCTCCTGCTCTTCCACCCTCCGCCAGGCCTCTCAGTTATACTTGAAGTCAGCCACCAAGTTTCCTTCCAGGTCCTGGCACTTTTATTTTTTAAACAAAATTGCCAATCAGAAGCAAGTCAAAAAATATGGAGGAGGATTCAGCCTGACTTGGGCGGATCCTCCCAGAACCTGCCTTCTCCAGTCCAGAGCAGGGAGCCCTGGTGTTGGGCTCTGAGACTCCCCTTTCAAAGGCCAGCACAGGGCTGCAGGGTGGGGACAGGCCTGCCCCGTCACCCAACATGGGGACAGGGTTTCGCCTCACAGCCACCATATAATGCTGATATTTATTTATTTTTATTTTTTGGTGGTACTGGGGTACCTGGAAGCCCTTCTACCTCCGGGCTACACTCCCAGACCTATTTTACATTTTTTGGAAACAGGGTCTCCTAAGCCAGCGTGCGCAGCTGGCTTCGAACCTGCGCGATCCTCCTGTTTCCGCCTCCCAAGTGCGGGGATTACAAGCGTGCGCCACCACGCCCGGCGTTATACGGCTGATATTTAAATACAGCCTCACAGAAACAGCGCAAATGGTCCCTAGCCAGCCTACTCACTTCCCCAGCACACGGCCTCTCCCACTCTCAGACACAGAACAGACCTGCTCTACCATGGAGCAGGAAACCAGGAGAGCCCTCCCGAGACCACAGAGCAGGACGCGACCCTTTCTTCTGACAGCTGGTGCTGACTAGCGCTACCACCTGCTGCTCTTAACTCACAGATAGGAGGACGCAGAAGATTTCATCCTCCATAGAGCAAACCAAAGAGCAACAGCATCTGAACATGGCTCGCCACCTTCCAGTGTCCTTAAAGATCCGCAGCCAAACGTGCAGCAGCTGTGCCTAGAAGCCCTGACGTCCTGACTGCTCGATGTCTAGAAGCCTGATGTCCTGACTGCTCGATGTCTAGAAGCCTGACGTCCTGACTGCTCGATGTCTAGAAGCCTGACGTCCTGACTGCTCGATGTCTAGAAGCCTGACGTCCTGACTGCTCTATACACCTGCTGCACCCAGGAGTGCAGAGCCAGCTGTCGGCCTCTGTGGGAGGGGTGCCAATGCTGTGGCACCATGATTAGTCGGACTGATGACCCAAAAGATCAGTGCCCTGTGTCACAGAGCTAGAGCTAAGAGCTTATTGGAATCATCTGTTTTCTAACTACTCCAACTTCAAAATGTGCAAATTCAGTCCAAAAAAGAACTTTTTTTTTTTTTTGCAGTACTGGAGTATTCAACCTCTGAGCTACACCCCCAGCCTTATTTTTTATTCTGTATTTTGAAACAGGGTCTCACTGAGTTGCAAAGGGCCTACGTAGCTGCGGCTGTCCACGAGCCGTGACCCTCTCGTCTCAGCCTCCTGAATGCTGGGATGACAAGTGTGGGCACCACGCCTGGGAAGAAATTCACTTTTTTCTTGAGAGGCAACATTCAATTCCATTCCCCTTTCTCCTTAATTCTGTGTTCTTTCCACCAAACTGGAGCGCCTCAGTATAAAGGTTCAAGACCGACTGTGAACATACCTCTTGTTTGGTCTTTGTGGTATAGCCTTGGACAGACTCCCTTGCCACCAAGCTTTCCAGAGCGTCCTGGACTGTTCGGATCTTGTCAGACTGGATATCCAGCTGCAGCGTGAAAAACGGCTGCAAGGTGGCAGATTCCTTTGAGCTCTGCTGGTAAACCACAGACCTGAGAATCAAAGCACAGACACCAGCTCAAGAGCTCACTCCTGGCCATGCTCCCACGGGCAGCCAGTGGGAGAGGAGTACACATGAAAACCAGGTCGTCTAATAGCAAGCACGTTCAGAAAACAAGCGCATCCAAACAGCGAAGCCGACACACACTGAACCTAAAGATAATTGCCGAGCACCACCTCCTAGCTTTTAGCGGCTGCATCTACCCGCTGAGAAGTCTTCCTTGCTCAGGTGCTCTGGACAAAAACATTCATCTTGCGCTCTTCCGCCTCCACGCCACACTAGTACTTGACACAGCGGCTCGCCAACATGGCCACCGTGCTGAAGCCTCGTGCTGCGGATGAGGGCAGTCACCGGCTGCTCGCCACCAGATCTCTCAGGCCCGCAGCCACGCGGCACGTCCCATACCACGTCTGCGGTGCCACGCGGCACTGCTCAGCGCGGGCATCCCCAGGCCAGACCTGGCACCAGCTCCACAGAGCCTCCAACCAGGAGACAGAGGACACAGAAGGGACTTATTTGAGGTCGCATGGCCGCTCAACTGGCTCCTAGACCACTTCCACCCAGGATCAGAAGCTGGCTTCTTGAGGGCCTGGGTGAAGAGCTGAGCTACCGTGAGCCCGGGAGGCTGCTTGGTCTCAGAGACTGGCCAGCTCCCGATGCCAACAAGGAGTGCTTCTTCCCCACCGCAGCCTGCAGGCCATCCGGCCTCAGTGCTGCTCCTGCACCGCAGTGCCGGGCCACGCTGCGGTCCTGAGGAGAGGCCGAGGAGCCGGTCCCGTTCTCAATTCCACATCACAGCGGGACTGCAAGCTTTGTAAACAGAAGCTGCTGAGGATGCTGAGAATGAGCAGAAAGCTGCTTAGGGAAGGCGGGTCCCGGGTCCGCCGTGTATGGCGGCGTCTCCTGCGACTCCTTCACTTTCTGGCCAACGTGGCTGATTCTAAACGCCAAGATGTGGAGACTACCTAAGTGTCTGTCCACAGACGGACGCTTAAAGAAACCGCCACATACACACCACGGGGTACTGCTCAGCCTTAAGAAAGGAGACCCTCTCGTTTCCCACAACACGGACGGGCCTGGAGCTCATTATGCTAAGTGAAATAAAGTCAATGGGAAAAACGTGTATACTCACTCCGTGTACTCAATCTTAGAAAAGGAAAGTAAAATAAACAGATAGAGGTCAAACACTGACTAGCAGGGCAGGGTGGAAAGGAAATGGGCGCCGCGGGGCAGAAGACCCAGAGCAGCCGCATGGAGGTGCACACGTTCAAGACGGCGCACCACGCTGCATCATAGCAGGACGCACTGTGCTGGGCTTCTGCCAACGAGGGTGTGGAGCTGTGCTTACCACAATCAAATGAGGTCACCGCGTGAGGTGACAGGTGTGGACTCGCGTCTCTATGGCAACCGCTGCACTGCCTAGTCTTCATATCACGTGGCACTCAAACATGCACATCCATGCAAATCAACAACGGAATGCCTCCCGTCAGGTACGTGAAGTTTTTTTTTTTTTTTTTTAGGATCTGGGGATGGAACCCAGGGGCATTCGACCTCCAAGCTACACCCCCGCCCTAATTTTTATTCTTTTTCATTTGAAACAGGGGCTCACTAAATTGCAGAGGGCCTAAGTAGCTGAGGCTGTCCACGAACCTTGATCCTCCAGTCTCAGCCTCCCTAATGCTGGGATTACAAGCGTGCGCCACCACACCTGGCTTCACGTGAATTTCTTAACGAAACCCATGGTTCCATCAGCTTGCCTCTCTAGCTACCTGGCATGACAGCAGGGCTGCAGAGGGCCCTGCAGGTGATGGGAAGGCTGACCAAGAACAGGCAGGCAGGCAGAGCAAAGCGCGGGCTGTTGGGACAGTTCCTACTCCTCCCCCTGGCAAAGCGACCATGTCCTCAAACAGGCAAAACTCCATGATTTTAGAAAGGTGTAAACCTGATGTGTCCACCAAAGATGCCGGTGATCGGGGTCTGCACGAAGTCCGCCTGGCGGGTGACGGAAGCCTTGTTCCTGGGGCCCACTTGCTCCCACTCGTCCTCGCTCCCCGCGCCCGGCTCTTCCTGCTCATCAGCATCTGCCAAGTGGCTTCTGGGGCCGTTGGAAATCCTAAGTTCTGAAAGGATAAGGAAGGCCTGCTTAGGCTACTATTTACAACAGAAAGAAAAAAATAAACACATCTTCTGTTAACCACCTGAACAGATAAGAAAACATGCATGCGTGCGTGCATTTGTGTGACTGAGGACTGATCCCAGAGCATTCTAGCTCCAAGCTACACTCCCAGCCCTTTTAATTTTTGGTTCTGAAACAGGGTGTTGCTAGGTTGCTGAGGCTGGCTTCGAACCTGTGATGCTTCTATCTCAGCCTCCCAAGTACTGGGATTACAGGCATGTGCCACCATGCCCAGTTTCAACTATAATTTTATTTGTGGTTATATTTTTTGGTAATGGGGATTGAACTCAAGGGCATTGGATTCTGAGCTCTACCCCCAGACCTATTTTTTTTTTTTTTATTTTGAAACAGTCTCACTGAGTCCCTAAGCATCGCACATTTGGACTTGCCGAGGCTGCCCTTGAACCTGCAATCCTCCTGTCTCAGCCTCCCGAGTACTAGGATTACAAGCATGTGCCACCTCGCCTGGCTTCAACTCTAATTTTAAATGCAAACTCAGGATGTGTTCTGCACGGAGAGCCCAGCGGCCAGGTGTCACGTGCGCGTCTTCACAGAGCCGCCCTTGTCTGTGCTAACTGTTGCACAAGGCACTCTTGGGACGTCTGAGAGTCCTCAAGATGGGCTGGAAAGTGGAGGCAATTTTGTAATTAGTTGTTTCTTCATCAGATTAGGGCTTGTGGTCATGTGGAGAGGATCCTTATCCTTGGGGAACACATGCTTTAGCAGTGAGGGGCGAGCAAAATTATTATCTGCAACTTGAATCAGTCAAAAAATGTAAACACACACAATGAATGTGTGCGCACACATGAGCCGGGAGGGTGGGTGAACGGGGAGGGAGGGAGGGAGGGAGGGGTCAGCTGCGGTGCCGACCATTATGGAGCTCTATCAAACCATCCTTCCTGCCTTTCTGTATGCTTGGTCACTTTCCTAATTAAAAGCTGAAGGACAACTGCAGAGGGTCTAGGTAATTTCAATTTATCTGTATGTAACATCCTCTATGGTATATAAATGCTAATATAAAAATAAGCAGCTGGGCACAGTGGCAAATGCCTGTAAGCCCAGCCCTTGGGAGGCTGAGACAGGAGGACTGAGGCGTGAAGCCAGCACACTATAACAGAGTGAGACCACTTCAAAATGCAAATAAAAAGGGGTGGAGGTGTAGCTCAGAGGTAGAGTGCCTCTGGGTTCATACCACGATACATACATACATACAGCCTATAAGAACATTAGTTTTACAGGGAACGCAAGGCCGTGACCTACTTTCAGCGCCTGGTGAGAGGAGCTTCTTGAGGCTCAGCATCTCCTCGTGAAGCCCGTTGAGGATGAAGCCCAGGTACTCCTCGGCGTCTTCCTGCCGACCCTGCGAGACCGGAGCACCGCGTTACTCAGACCATCGCCCACGGCGCGCAGGGTAAATGCAGAGGAGTTCCAAAACTGACGGCCAGGACCCCGGGGCAGGGAACACGGGGAGAAACAGATTCAATACTTATCTCT
Organism: Muscardinus avellanarius; assembly: GCF_963383645.1. NCBI lineage: Eukaryota > Metazoa > Chordata > Mammalia > Rodentia > Gliridae > Muscardinus > Muscardinus avellanarius. The sequence goes on from NC_137796.1 coordinate 3,555,103, forward strand.
AGCGCTAATGGAGTTTTATATGCTCATTATTGTTTTCAAGTTTAAATTTTTTTCCAATAGATATACATTACTTTATAGTGAAAAGAGGTTATTTAAAGTTACCTTTTTGTTGTTTAAGTGAAATAGAAGACCAAGAACGGGGCACTCAGGGCACCCGTGTGAGCGTGGGGTCTCTCCCAGGGGGCTGTGAAATCAGCCTGCTCACTTTCTTCCGTCCTCGACTCATGGGCGACTTATCAGGGAAGGGACTCGAATCGTGTGTGAAACGGTTCTGATTCAGAGCGAGCTGCTCTATACACAAGCGGGCCGCAGCAAGACTCCAGCTGGTTGGTTGGTAGCGCACACTGGCTCTGTGTGGGTCTGTATTTACCAGGACGGGTTCACACCACGTTCTGGGAGCCTAACTGCCCGTCCCCAGGACTGGCAAGCTCTTCTGTTTGAGATCTCCGGGAAGACTACAGTGGGGTGCATGCGCTCCAGGTATGGAGAGCACTGTTGGGGGAGCCCGCTCGGTGTGTGTGCAGCCAAGGGCAAAACAGCAGGCTATGGCCAGAGGAGAACCGGCCCGCAGGCCTGAGTTGCTTGCCCAGGAATGGCCGACTGGCCGGAGAGCGATGGGACAGCTGCTGAAGCCCGAGTCTGACGATGTCAGGAACTCGATTTCAGAAAGGTTCCACCACTCAAAGAACTGGCAAAGGACTGTGCCCGCACCCTCTGCGAGCACTGTTCTACACTAAACACCTGTGTTCCTCCTGGGCAGCTGAGATTTGGGTTCAGCCTCGGTAGAGGTGCCTGTAAAAGCCCGGGGCAGTCTCCGGCGAGCTTCCCTGGACGTGGATTCCCTACACGCTGCCCCAACCTGGTGCTGGAGGACTGAAGCGCATGGCGCAAGCCGGCGCAGGGGAAGCGGCTGGGGTTCCTCCAGACGGGCCCAGGCACACTCTAAAACCACCAGGCTTCCCTACGCACCAGGTGCTTCCCTTCCCTGACTTTGGCCTCCTCTGCTGCAATTCAACGTAAGCAGGAGCAGCAAGTGGAGCCCTGAGGCTGCCAGACAGTCGCTCGGAGCGTGGCCAGTGAGCTCAATGCACAGGAACGCTCGCTGCACTCCGGCTCCCAAACGCTCCACACACTCCCCGGTGCTGGGAAAATGGACACCCAGGCCAATGCTACAGCTGTACCGGGAATTTAACCCCAACACTCACAGCTCCCTGATGGTCTCCCACGGCCCTGCCAGGACTCTTGTCCTTCAAAGCAACGAGGCTTCCATTTGACTTTATTTAAGTAGCATTTTCTCAATTATTCCTCCTGTCTTAATAAGTCTCCCTAAGGCCAGAGGTGGTGATGCGTTCCTGAAATCCCAGTACTTGGGAGGCTGACACAGGAAGATTATAGGTTGGAGGACAACCTCAGAAAGTAGTGAGGCTCTCATCAACCTAGCAAGACTGTTTCAGAACAAAACTAAACTTAGGGCTGGGGCGTAGCTCAGTAGAATGCGCCTGGGTTCCATCCCCAGTGCCGCACACACCAAAACCTAGATTTCCCTACGCATCCTTTCGCCTGCTCACACTGACTCATCATTAACTTGATCAAGGAAGAAGTGTTCCAGTTAACTGCACTGAAGCCCCTCCTGACTCATCCCCCACAGTCCACACGGCCATTTATAAGGCCTCCCGGCTTCTTTGGTCCTATGACTTCAGTACCAAAATCTAGGATAAGAAATTCAGAAGCCAGGCATGGTGGCGCACGCTTGTAATCCCAGCATTTGGGAGGCTGAGACAGGAAAATCTGTGTTCATGTATAGCCCTCTGCAACTTGGTGAGACCCTGTTTCAAAATAAAGAATAAAAAATAGGGCTGGGGGTGTAGCTCAGAGGTAGAATGCCCCTGGGTTCCATCCTTAGTACCGGGGTGAAAAAAAATCCAGGCAAGTAGGTCAGCGGGGCAGAGCCATGTGCCTAGCACAAGCAAGAGCCTTGGTTCAATCCCTAGCACAGAAAAACAAAAACAAAAACTGTGCTAATAAAAGCCAGGGGCGCTGAACTGAATAGCAGAGGCCCGAGCATGCTAAAGACAGAGCTCTCCTGAATGCTGCAGCCGTTCCAGGCGTGATACACTGCACTCCCCACAGAGCGGCACAGAGCAGCAGCCTGCCACCTGCTCCCGGGCCCCTGGGCCGCCTCAACCTCCAACAGCTAACAAGGAGCCAGTGGCCCGTTGCACTCACGGGTGGGCTGGGCCCACACAAAGCCAGCACTGGGAGCAGCACGCAGTGCACAGGGCACTGCGGAGCCAAGGCCAACTCTCTCAATGCGACTGACCAGCCAGCACCACCATAAACGCAGAAGCACTCAACACTCCCAGCTTTTGGCTGGAGAAAGAGGGCAGGTGCGGATCCAGCGAGAGCTACCAGACACAGGGCGCCACACCAACCCGCCCGACTCGCTCCAAGGGCAGGCTCGGACCTTTTCAGACAGGCTGGACTTGATAACTGTCAGGAGTCTATAAATATACGTAGGTTCGAAAGCAGCTCCGGGGCGGATATCCCTCACGATTTTATCCCCAAGGGCTGCAACGGAAACAGGACAAGGATATTCGTAAGTAAGAGTACATGACAAATGACAGGCTGCAGGCTCATCAGCACCAACCCCACCGCCTGCAGCCAACGGAGCACGGGAGCACTGCTCAAGAGCACCCCGGGCCACGTGCCTGCGCCTTACTTACCCTGCCGGGGCTTGGGAGGTACTGGCATGTTCGTGAACTCGTTCATTAGCCGGACACTAAACATGGGAAAGAAGAGGGAAGCAGGGCATTTTCTGAGAAGACGTGCTTTTACTGCAGAGGCTGGTGGCTAAGTGGAATGGTAATGACGACCATGCAGTGGACATCAGGCAAGCAACCCTGTGACCACGTGTGAATTCTTAAGTCTTTCCTATACACATTTCTGGTACATTTTATGTGATCTCTTAAGCTAGCAAATAATGTTTTCTACTGAATCTAAAGAACACAGATAAACAATGGGTTTTTTTTTCTTTTCTTTTTGCAATACTGGGGATGGAAGCCAGGAGCATTCTACCTCTGAGTGACACCCCCAGACCTATTTTTTATTCTTTTTTTTTTTTTTTTTTTTTTTTGTTGTTGTTTTTGTGTGGTACTGAGGTTCCTGGAAACCCTTCTACCTCCAGGCTACACTCCCAGACCTATTTTATATTTTTATTTGGAAACAGGGTCTCTTAAACCAGCGAGGATGGCTTCGAACCCGTGCGATCCTCCTGTCTCTGCCTCCCAAGCGCAGGAATTACAAGCGTGCACCACCATGCCTGGCTTTATTCTTTATTTTGAAAAAGGGTCTCACTGAGTTGCAGAGGGCCTCACTAAGTAGCTGAGGCTGGCTGTGAACTGCGATCCTCCAGTCTCAGCCTCCCAAATGCTAGGATTACAAGGGTGCGTGTGCCACCGCCCGACTATAAACAATGTTTTAATTCCATTTCTGGTTAACTTCCATATAAAAGCATGAATACTGCTTTAAAAAAAAAAAAAGTGCAGGAATCCCTTATAGAAAATCAAGAACTCTGTTCAACTCTTCAACTCAACTTCTGATTACAGGAGAAGAACCCACCCTTGACAGTACTGTTAAGCACCTTACTTACAAGCTGTCTATCATGGGCGTAGATGTGCAAGGCCTTTGCACTTTTGAGTACAGAGGAATGAACTTCATCAGGTGATACATCGGAGGACAAGCCACCAGCGCCTGCAGGGTCTAGTGTGGGCAGTAAGGAAGTGTAAAGGAAATTACAGACACGGAAACTCTCCTAAAGGGACATTAAGTGCCAGAGGGTACAGAATAAGCCAAGGACGTTGAACTACTTAGAAATGTAAACACGGGAGAATAAACCAAATGATCGAGAATAACTGCCTCGTAAATCCAGGCGTGATCTACCATGCCATCGGGTTACACTCAGAACTCGATCAACCAAGACCAGCAGATCAGAAGAGAACTTCCAGTTCTAAGTGGTGACTCTGTCCTCTCATTTGGGACTGGTGTATTTAGATTAAAGCTTGCAGGACTAGGTCATTCACAAGTCAACAAACGTTCTGGGGGTGGGGGAGTGGAGTCGGGAATAATCCAGTTTATAAGCAAGGTTGTGGGGTTGTGGGATTCCAGACGTGGGCCGGCTGCCTCGGGGGAGCTGCGTGGAGTCACATACACCTAGAGAGACCGCAGCAGTGAGTCGGCGTGGGTGCGGCGTCCCGGAAGGAAGGATACGGCATTAATGTAGCACCAGTTTCCTTTATTGATGAGCCCACGAGGTTGCAGTGATACTGGCTTATGTATCAGGGTTACATTCTCCAATAACTCTGAAAGAGCGAATACGCACAGTTAGAAATAAATGGCACTGCGTGAACGACTCTGAGGTCCTCTAGTGACAAAGAACCCGCCAGCGGAGCGCATCTCAGGAAATGCGCTGCTAAAATTCCATTCAGTTCAATATCAAGCACATTTTTTAATGATTAACTTTTTTCAAATTAATATTTCTCCCAACATTAAATTTTTCTAATCTTCTTGTGGGAATGAAACTAGGAAACAAAACAATTTTAATAAAAAACAGGGGGGAAAAAGCAATATAACATGGGTACTAGAGAACAGATGAAGAGTGCAGGCTTTTCCTCTCACCGCTGACAGCCACGCACACCTCATTAGTAAATAACAAAGCTCCTCAGGCATTAGTGGACAGGCTCCTAAGTGCAAGCCCAAACCCGAGGCTCAATGGCGCTGGGGTGAAGACGCTCCCTCTGGGGACAATCATCTCCTGCTAATTGCGCTGTGTTTTTCCATTAGAGTCCAATTTAGCAACGGTCTTACACACTACCATTCCTTATTCTACTTATAAGCAAGCTTTTTATCCTCAGATTCACCCTCTGATAGCACTCTTTTCAGTGGTAAGAAAGCTATGAATGTCATCTTTATGCAATTAACCATCAGGAACGTTTTAGAATAAGACAAAGTCACTCCCTGTAATAGCCTGGAATAGTGATGGCTGCAATTTATAGGCACTTTTTATTTTGTTGTTGCTTTGGTACTAGGGATTGAACCCAGGAGCGTTCTACCTCTGATTTTTTATTCTGAAAGTCTCACTGGGTTGCTGAGGACCTCACTAAATTGCGAGGCTGGCCTTGAACCCGCAATCCTCCAGCCTTGTCCTCCCAAGTACTGCGATGTCAGAGTGTGCCACGATGCCTGGTGATGGCCATGTCTCACGCTTGGCGTGTTTGTACAACTCACAGATGCTCGCTGGCTGGAGGTGCTCCTTAGTAATCCAGAACACCACCACCAGCACCTTTTCACTGAGAAAGCAAGAAGGTTCAGACTACCAATGGTGACACGGGAGGTGGGCAGCCTGGCCAGGCCTGAATTCCAGTGTGCCACACCACACCACAGCATACCAACCGCCTCATCTTAGGCACCATGCACGGAAAAACCTTCCTTTTCTAAACTGCAGGTGTACTGGCAGACCCATGTGCACAATGCAAACGTGCGCGCACACGCCTCTTGATGCCCTTCCTTTTTCTCTGAGGAACAACGGGGAATAGTTTTCACGTAGTTCCCCGACAGTACTCTCTCCTCTGATATGGAGCGGGCTTCACTTGAAAATGCCGCAGGCGCTCCGCACGGGCATCTGTGCACTTGTCTTTGAGCTGTGTTACCATTCAGCCCTCCGCTCCCAGCGCGTGCCAGACATCTGCAATTACTCAGGACAGCACCATACCGAGAGCCGGTGCGTTTTCACACACACATCCGTACCGTAATTCAATGGCACAATGCTTTTTTTGTGTACTAGGGATTGAACCAAAGGGCATTCTATCGCCAAGCTACACCCCCATATCTATTTAATTTTTAGTTTGAAACAGGGCCTAACTGGGTTGATAAGAGTCTAACTACTTGCTGAGCTGTGCTCGAAGCTGTGATCCTCCTGGCTCGGCTCTCAGGTACTGGGACCACAGGCTGTACCGCCACACCGGCGAACAGCATGACATCTTAAAGCAGCATACCCATGAGTCTTCGGCACAGTATTTTTGCATCTAATAACAATCAGAATTAAGTTTCCATGTGATTATAGTGCGCAGATGATCGGCTGAAATGTCCAGTGACTTCCTACCTCTTGCTGCCAGCTGCCGCCGCCTGGCACAACTAACTGAGCAGCCACCCCTGTAGCCAGCTCACGGGACCTGAGGAAGGGGCTCGGCGTCCCTGCTGTGAGCCCCACACAGTGCAGGCCCAGCTGGGGACGAGCTTAGTGGAATCTGAGGACTGCGGCCAGGGGGCTGACGGCAACGTAAGGAAGCCGCAGAAGAGAAAGACCAGGAGTCAGTGGGGCTAGGTGGGTACCACGCAGAGGAGGACGGGACAAACAGGCCACGCTCTGTGTGTGACGTGAGTGGTTTCAGCCTTGGAAGGTGGCAGGAGGTACCAAAATGATGCCAGTGGATGGCGTACTCACCCCCACACACGCGCAGGCCCCCAGGCTGGGACACACACGGCAAGAGAAGCAGCGGCTCTGGATACCGCGGGAGAGCAGGTGGGGCACAGGACAGGGCCAGGGCTGGGGAGCCAGAGGCAAAGCTGGGCGGCGGCTCCCTGGGGAGCAGAGCCCTCGCCTTCCCCTGCCCTGGGAGCAAAGCCTGGGTGTGGGGGTGGAGGAGGTGGGCAGGCCTGAGCACTCTCATTTCCGCCCAGTAGACACCGGTGGGAGACACAAAGCGAGCAACCAACCAGGGCCTGCACTCAACCTACCTGAAACTCCCCTCGCCTGGCAACTGTTAAGAAACTAAAACCCTGGCTACAGCCAGGCCCAGTGGCGCCCGCCTGTAACCCCTGGACTTGGGAGGCTGAGACAAGAGGATCACAGGTTCAAGGCTAGCATGCTGTAACATGGTGAGACTGTCTCAGAATAAAGAAGGAAGGACTGGGGTATTACAGTTCAGCAGTACAGTGGCCCTGGGCTTAATCCCAGTACCACAAAAACAACACAAACAAAAACTGGTTACAGATAGTCCAGAGGACTTTGAATTCACAACTTGAGTTTAAAAAAATCAAGAGAAATGCTTTAGACAAGATTACAGTCTCAAGAGGGACACGGGTGCCAGGCAATGGAGCGGGCACACTTGGCCCACCCGAGCAGTGCTTTGCATCCTTAAGTGAGCCGTGGCTCAGAACCCAAATGGCCCTGTGAACCAGAGCGCCCAATCTGAAGTCAACTCGAAGCTGATTTCCCTCCAACTGACTTGCACAGAGGCCAGGCAGGAACCTAAGTTAGTTTCCACAGTAACCCGCACGCAGAGCCAGTCTCTGGCTTGAGAAGCCAGCAGCAGGTACGCGGCCCAGCTCCCTGGTTCTCTGCCACAATGTCCAGTTCAAGTCTTTTAGCACCACCTAGTGGTTTGTTCAATAACTGCAACAGAAAGACCACAGAAGGTACAAAACCAAGAGAGCCGCTTGCGCCCGGCACACACAAAGCGCACAGGCGCACTTGCTGAGAAGGCACTCGGCCAGGCTTTCGAGCCCCGGGCATCCTCTGAGAGAGCCTTTTGGTACCATGCTCTTAAGTGCAGAATAGACCTTGATGGACAGAAAGCAGGGAGGAGATGCCGACAGTCTGGGCTGCCTGTGTGCTCTGCTCTCCTAGAGCATTTCCTAGTGCTCTTCCCGGCACGGCCGGCCTGTCCCAGCAGCAGCTCGCGCTCCCTGGACTGGAAGTTCACCTGCACGGGCTAGCTGCTCAGCTGGGCTCTCCCTGCTCAAGGTAGCGGGGCCCAATGCCCTCCTCTGTCCCCACCTGCTTCTCCCACCCCTATGGCCACGGCCCCACACACTCTGCTCTGCTAATGAGGGTGGCCACCTGTTCCTTTCTGGGTGTACGCCTTCTGTGGCCCCCAAAGGCCACCCCGATCTGTGCTCGCTGCCTGGATGCTGCGTGGCACACGGTGCGTACCCAGGAGAAAGCAAGACCCCTGGGTGATTAAAGCCCACGGAGGCCCGAGCTGCTGGCGCCAGCAACAAGTGCACACAGTCCTTGGGGCTCGCTCTCCCTCGCAGCTGGGGAAGCCAGCTGAGAGGCCCTGCCGAGAGGCCCGACTGTGGGCAGGAGCCCAGCACACACCAGGAAGGCCCGGTTCTCACCAAGGCGCCACCGCGCACTCGGTCGGCGGCCTTGAGCGGGCCACTAACTCCTGGCTGTGCCCCTGCTGAGGAGCTGACCACCCTCAGCGAGAGAGGGCGGTGAAGCGGAGCGCCTGTGCCGCCCCGAGGCCTGAAGGCCCGCTCCCAGACACTCCGGAGCCGCCGCAGGACACAAAGAGGAAAGGCAGGCAGAGGGAGGCGCAAGCACATGGGGATTTAAAAAGCCATTTTCAGCATCTTAAGAAATAATTCAACCCTAACTCCCTAAAGCTTGAACTTTTGAATATTCTGTGTATATTAGTAAAGTTCCATTCCAGAAGGAATGGGAGATTGTGAAAAAACTCAGATTGGGTATCTGTTTTGTTTTCGTTCTGGAGATTAAACCCAGGGCACTTCACCTCTGAGCTACACCATCACTTTTTTATCTGGAAGCAAGTTCCCGCTAAGTCGCCGAGGCTGGATCTCGTGTCCGGCCCTCCTCCAGTTCTGTTAACACGTGGTACACTGAACCTTTTCCAGGATCAACTGGAATAGCCATGAAGCAAAACTGACACCAACACACACCAAGCTGGCCAGCCATTCCTGAGACAGGATGGCCGGTTTGAGGACAGCCTTGGTCAGCAGCGAGACCCTCATCAACCTAGTAAGACCCTGTTTCCAAATAAAAGAAATTAAAAAACAGGGCCAGGGGTAGCTTGGAGGTAAAATGTTCTCAGGTTCAATCCCAGGACCAGGGGAGCATGCGCGCGTGCGCACACACACACACACACACACACACACACACTCACTCACTCACTCACACACTCACTCACTCACACACAGTCAACATCCAGCTACTGAACTGAATTCTGTGACAACGAGCGGAAGCAACTACTCTAATGAGCAGGACTTTGAGGCCCGCGCATGAAGCCACGTTCAACCTTCTACTACAGCTCTTCCTTTAACTGAGCTCCTGCTCTGAGCAACAGCATTGCACTATGGAGGCCGAGGGAGCCAAAGGAAGGGGCTGGAGGCACGGCCAGTAACGCCAGTACTAGGGACGCCGAGGCAGGAGGACTGCAAGTTCCCAGCCAGCTCCAGCAGCTTACAGAGCCTGTTCAAAGGAAAAAATGGAATAGGGACCAGAGACAGAACGCCCGGGTCCAATCCCTAGCACCAAAAACAAAACAAAAGAGGAATCAAAATGAGGAAGGGCGACCAGAAGGGAGGGGCAGGCTATCTCTGTGGCTGCACCTTTACCTCTGACCTGCGCTCCAAAGTCATGACTGCTGGAGGGGTGTATTCTGGCTTCCTTTAGGGCAGAAAACCACAAGCGTGTAATAAACGTTCCCCAGGAGCCTCCAACTGCTGGCTGCTGCTGTGCTCTACTGCGGAAACCCACGCAGAAGCCAACCTCAGGACCCCGTTGACACTGCCGCTCCATCTTCTGGTTAGGAGCTGGTGGGGCTGCCCAAGCAGTGCTTATGGAATGGCGAGAAATTCCAAAATGACTCATAAGAGATACCAAATTGAAACTGGTGTCTTCACTTCTGTAACTGCTTAACATTAAAAGGCTGGATTTAAGCTCAACTGCTTTAGGAAATTTGTTGACATACAGAAAAAGAGTTGTTTAATATACCTTCTTTTAGCTCAAGACATAACACTCTCACTCTGACACAAATGATCTGATGTATAAACACAACGGCAACACTAGCATGATATGAACTTCTACATCAACAGAAGTGTGATTAACCTTACACAGTTTTTACACATCAAAGTTCATTTTCCTACAGTTAGGATAGAGGTCACATTACCATTTATAATTCATGAACACACGAGGAACAGAATTCTGATTCTTTTTTCTTGGTCCTGGGGATGGAACCCAGGGGCACTCTACCACCAAGCCACAATCCAGGCTTTTTTCTCTTTTTTTGGAAGGAGGAGGGAGGTTCTAGAGACTGAAATCAGGGGCACTGAGTTACACCCTTGCCCTATTTTATTTTTTATTGTGAGACAGGGTCTCACTCTATCGTGGTGGGTCTAAGTTGCTGAGGCTGTCCTCGAACCTGCGATCCTGCTGTTCGACCTCCCGAGTACTGGGTTTACAAGTGTGTGCCGCCATCCCAGCTAGCCCTTTTTATTTTGAAACAGCGTCTAGGCGGCTGAGGGTCCACTCAGTTACTGGGGCTGCCCTCAGACCTGTGACCTCCTGTCTCAGCCTCCCCAGCGCGGGGAGCACAGCGTGAGCCAGCGCGCCCAGCTTCGCTCATTCTTCAGGCTCAGTAAGTGGCCACACTCGACAGTCTGTGCTGCTCTCTTCCTACATCCAGAACACTCTCTCTGCTCTCTTCCTACATCCAGAACTCTCTTTTCCTCATCCCCACTGCTGGGGAGGAGCACTGGCTATCTCGGCGAGCTAATGTGGTGAAGTGACCCACACACGCCGTTACCCACTGGCTACAGATCAACTTGTTTTTTCAGCTGCATCTCAGGTCAGTTCTATGCAGTAGACACAGGAGAGATACAAGCCAGTGAATCAGCTACAAGCTGAACCCCACCCACGGGGCGGCCCTGCAAACGGGGACACAATGCAGTATCACTGTGAAATATGTGAGCAGTCATCTCAAAGGAGGCAAGTGTACGTGTGACTTCTAAATCACCCAGACACAGAACAAAACATGCTTCCTTTACACTTAAACACATGTGGACGTGGCAATTCTCTTTGAGTAGACCCAACGTGTAATGGCTGCCTTTCCTGGACCATACACAGCGATCTGCCTACCCTCTACCCGCGAGGAATCCCGAGGCCCCAGCTGCAGGGCTCTGCAGTGGGCTAACCTCAGACTTCAGCTACACAGAGCAGAGCCGACTGCAGGGAGCCACAGTTAAAGCCCAATGACTGAACAGACTGCTAAGACTTTTTAAATGAAGGTTTTTTTCTTTCTTATTTTAAATTCAGGTTGAGAAAATGTCCTGGGGATGAGAGCTTTTCCTTTGTGAGGTAACTTTAGGGGGAAAAAGTATAATTACAATACTCTCATGACTGAACTTAGAATGGGCATTTTTAGTTTTTTTATTTTTGAGGGGGTCTGAGGAAAGAACCCAGGGGCATTCAACCTCCGAGCTATACCCCCTGCCCTAGTTTTTTATTATTTAATTTGAAACAGGGTCTCACTAAGTTGCAGAAGGCCTAAGTAGGTGAGGCTGTCCACGAACCGCGACCCTCAGGTCTCAGCCTCCTGAATGCTGAGATTACAAGCGTGCACCCCCACGCCTGGCTTAGAATAATAGGCATTTTTAAATGCACTACTGTGCATTTTTTGTTACAGGTTAAAAAATTAACTTCTAACTTATTAATCTATACAAAGGCTTACACTGTCCTGATTATGAGAGTAGGTCCTTGCAGTTTGGTACACACTTGTAATCCCAGTACTTGGGAGGCTGGGACAGGAGGATAGCAAGTTTGTGGCCAGCCTCCACAACTTAGTGAAACCCTGTTTCAAAACTGAAAATTGAACCCAGGGGTATTATACTTCTAAGCTACACTCCCAGCCCCCACTTTTTTGCAGATCTGGGGATTGAACCCAGAGACATTCTACCTCCAAGCTACACCTCCAGTCCTATTTTTTTATTGTTTATTTTTGAAACAGGGTCTCACTAAGCTGCAGAGAGCCTCACTAAGTAGCTGAGGCTGGCTGTGAACCTGTGGTCCTCCTTCTCAGCCTCCCCAGTACTGGGATTACAAGCATGTGCCACCTCGCTTGGCTCTCCCAGCCCTTTTTATTTTTTCATTTTGAAACAGGGTCTCACTACATTGCCAAGGCTGGCCTCGAAGCTGCGATCCTCCCGTCTCAACTTCCCAAGTAGCAGGATTACAGATGTGTATCACAAAAATGTGGTTTTCTTTAAAAAAAAAAAAAAAAAAAAAAAAAAAAAGATTGCTACCATCCTTCCACCGCCAAGCAGGTGCTGTCACTACTGGAATTCCAAGCACTCCTGAGGGGGCGTGGTGTGCAGCTTGCGCCCAGGTGAGGAGTGCTTTTTTTTTTTTTTTTTTTTTTTTTTGGTGGTACTGGGGTTCCTGGAAGCCCTTCTACCTCCGGGCTACACTCCCAGACCTATTTTTACATTTTTAATTAGAAACAGGGTCTCATAAGCCAGCGCGCGCGGCTGGCTTCGAACCTGAGCGATCCTCCTGTCTCTGCCTCCCAAGCGCGGGGATTACAAGCGTGAGCCACCACGCCCGGCGAGGAGTGCTTTCAGGGCTCTGAGATGTTGCATCGAGGAACATCACACACTGGCTCAAGGAGACGGACGCTGTGGCTTGGCTCACCGGCCAGTGTGGAAAGCTGACTACCAGACTTCCTGACACGCAAAGCCCAAGAGCAGCTTTTGCTTCTGAGGTGAGTACACACAACCACACAGCTAGCTTTTAGCTGTGACTTCCACCTCCACCTTACACACAACTGTGGCTCGTGCCGTGGGTGCCAGGGCGTGTGCGTGTGTGTGGCCTCCCCGCTGAGCTACACCCAGACCTCTTTACTGTTTAGTCTGTGACAGGTCTTGCTAAACTGTGAGGCTGGTCACAAACCTGCAATCCTCCTGCCTTGGCCTCCTGAGCTGCTGGGATCACAAGTGTGCACTTCCCACCAAGCTGCTTTATATTTTTATAGAGTTAAAATAAAATGTTAAGCTAGGCATGGTGGTGCACGTGTGTAATCCTAGTACTTGGGAGGCTGAGACGGGAGGACCGCAGGTTCGTGGCCAGCCTCAGCAACTTGTGAGGCTCTCTGTTACTTAGTGAGAACCTATTTTAAAATAAAGAATAAAATATTGAGCTTGGAGTGGATCTCAGAGGCAGAATGCCACTGGGTTTAATCCCCAGTTCCTAAAAAATAAAATAAAATGTTAACTTTGGGGTGAACTCTTTTAAAAATTTTTTCTTGTCAAGAGCTGACTATGCTGTGCTAAGACAGAATAAAATCCATATGACCAACCCTAATAGTCATTAAAATGAGAAAGACCTAGCCAAGCATCAGGTGCACACCTGTAATCCCAATATTTGAGAGGCTAGAACAAGAGGATCGCAGGTTCGAGGACTGCCTCAGCAAGGCTGTGAGCAACCAGAGAGACTCTGATTCAAAATGAAAAATGTAAAGAGGCTGGGGGTGCAGCTCAGAGGCAGAATGTCCCTGGGTTCCATTCCCAACACCTAACCCATACGTGCACGCATGCGTGCACGCGCGCGCGCGCACACACACACACCACTGGGTATGCACCTATACTTAGAGGCTAAACGAAGACAACAGCAAGTTGGAGGCCAACCTTGAAAACTCAATTTAAGATCATCTCAAAATTAAAATTAAAAGAGTGAGGTATGTAGGTTGGTGGTAGAACAGCCCTGGATTCAATCCCCAGACACCCCCCCCCCGAAAGAAAGGAAAACCCCATTATTAGCAATGACACCTTCTTATATCCTAAGAAATATAAAAAAAGAGTACAAAGTGAGTTTAAGTCAGGATTATCATAACAAAGGTAGAAAACAGCTGGAACACAGGAACCTCTCATTGTACATTAAAAAAGTGAAGAATCGATCAAAAGGCGGAAACTAAAAACGGCACAGAAAGGACTTGTGGTTGCCGCAGACCTCTCTTACTTCACATAAAGGGAAGTCATCCTTCTCCTCCCTTTCCTTTTCAAGCTACACTCCCAGTCCTATTTTTGAATTTGGAAGCGGTGTCACTATAAGGTTCTGGGGCTGGTCTTGAACCTGCAACCCTCCTGTCTCACCTCCCAAGTGCTGGGATTGCAGGCATGGAGTCCCATGCCCAGCTTCATTCTGTTTCTAGGTGGCTTTACGTTCAGATCCTTTAAGACACAGGCAGCCTATAAACACTCCTGGCAGTCTACTGCTGCTGTGGGTGCCACCTGCGGCCCGGTGTGTCAGCCCCACTGTCCTCAAGCCCGTTCACCGGCGCCGAGTCTGGCCCCATCCTCGCTCAGCCTGACCTGTTTAACTGTACCTGCAATCTTTATGGCTACAGGATCCTCTGAAACTGGAACAAGCCCTTCTTTGACTTCCACCTGCTTTTCAGAGACCGGGGGAGATGGGGCAGGAGAGGAGCACTTAGTTTCCACATAGGCCACAGGCGAGGAAGAAGAGGGCTTAGAGTCGTGGAAGAGGCTGGCCCAGGACTTGGCGGGCTGGCCAACAGGGATGGCGCCAGGCACGGCACCGCCGTCAGGAGGTGAGGTGCCCTCGAGCTTCACGGCGTCCGAGTCCATGCTCTCCAGGGTGAGCGAGTCCACCCCGTTGGCAGCTGTGGCCTCGCCCCCCGAGGATTCAAGTATCTGTCCATTTGCAACCACAAGGTTCTCAGTAGTACAGGCAGCAGCACAGGGCTGGGCCACAGCTGTCCTTGGCAGGCCGTCTGCAGGGAGGCAGGAGGGCTCACAGTCAGTCCCGCGGCAGCCCTCGGGCTGCCCGGCAGTCCTGGCTTCTCCGTCCAGGGCTCCTGGGAAAGGCCCATCGGGCACGGAGTCGCCGGGGAAGTCCGTGGGGTTCTGAGGGCTGCTACACATCCGGGGCGTACCAGAGGGGAGCGCGTCGCCCGTGAACTCTGCATCCTCCACACCCTCGCTGCTGGGCGCGGCTGAGCCGGCGTGGCCGTTGACCAGGGCCTCCGTGGGAATGCCTGCATCGCCGCCATCTTTCAAGTAACTGTAATACCCTGGAGGCCGCTTCTTCTTCTTCTTCCGCTCCCTTTGCCCAAGGCCAGCCCAGCTGCCATCACTCTCCAGAGCGTCCGCTCCCACGTGAGAGCTGCTACCCGATGGAAGCGCGGGGCCCGGGCACTGGCAGTCCACGGAGCTGCACTTTCCTTCTGAATCGAGGCCATCGGGGGTCTTCCTGGAGGCCACACAGCCCAGGATAAATTCGGGAGCCTGAGGGTTCAATGTGCTTGAAATACTGTAGCTGGGTGTTCTCGGCAAGGCGTCACTGGGTTCAATCACTTCGTTAACACCAAACTCTATTCTCTGGTATCCGTGTCCTGTTTAAAAGTAAAATGACTGGTAAATCCCACTCATTAAGACCACAGCTCTATCAGCTATAAGAATACCACGTTGCTTTCTTTTTGAAAACTAAAACTGCGAATTCCTTTCCTAATTAACAAAGCTATTACATATTTCTGCACTGAATAGTTTGCTAGAAATGAATAATGCCTATAAAAAATACTTAACTGGGGAAATGAAAACCCAAAACCTGTACTTCTGCTCAGCCCTCTGGGCAGCTAAGGAAGACTTTCCGGAGTCAGGAATTAAAAGCACCTGTCTAGCTGGGAGGCTCACTGCAGCGCACACGCTCACCCAGGCTCAACCCCAGCACCACAGGAAACCACCACCAACAGAGCCTCCAGGAAACCCACCTCAGTGCGCTCACCATGCTTGAGATGCAAGGACACACTTCGGACGTCTTAGTTTTTTAAAAAGCCTGATGACTTAACCAGGGGACTAAGACACCATCCCATCAGCTTCTTAGTGTGAGCCGAGAGCTGCAGACGTGAACTGCAAGGCAGTCCTGTAGGAAGCGCACTTGCTGAGAGGCCCTCTGCTCAGTTCCACCTCTGGAAGCAGCCCTCATGGACGGGTGAGTGTCCACTACTGATCTCAGACTGGAACTACCTTCATGAGTGATGAAGAAGCTTCCAACAACACTACAGATACGTCTGGACTGTGAGCTTATTTTTATTTTAGATCTTTAGAAGCTTTCAGTACTTTCTCCTGGTCACCCACGTATTCTACACATTCATGCATTCTAAGATGTAGTTTTCACAGCTCATACCTCTGAAACTAAGTTGGGTATGAGAACCTTGTCTTTCAACAGACTTCAGTCATCAATTCTGCTTCAAAGGGGTTATACATTTAAGAAAGGGACACATGCCATGTATGTATGTATGTATGTATGTATGTATGTATGTATTTTGTGGTCCTAAAGACTGAATCCAGGAGCATTCTACCTCAAGTTGCATCCCCACCTTATTTTACTCTTTAACTTTGAACAGGGTCTCTCTAAGCTGCTGAGGATGCTGCTAAGTTGCCGAGGCTGGCCTTGAACTTGCTATCCTACTCTCAGCCTTCCAAGTACTGGGATTACAGGTATGTGCCACCATGCCCAGCTGTAACTCATTTTTTAAAGTATAAGTGAAAATGTCTTCAAGTCTAGCATAAGGGGACAATTTTTTTCAAGGATTCTATTTCAAGGAAAGCATCATAATGCCCCAAGAACTATGTTCTACTGCAGGAAACTGAATACATTTTTACCTTGGAAAGGCCCTCTGAAGTCTTTTGTAGAAATGAAAAATACAGCCCCAGAGAGAGGCCAATTACATGCCAACTAGTGGGGGCGGGGGGCTGGGCAGGGCCTACGCCCAGGCTGCTGAGCCGAGCCTCATGTGCTCTGATATCACAGCTGGGCAGGCCAGGGAGTCCTTGACAAGGACACTGACGACGGCTCTAACGGCAAACTGCCATGGAAAGCACACTGGGACAGGCTGATCTTTTGGCCTGAGTATTGGCTTTCACGCCCTTACTTTGAAGAGAAACAAGTTTGTTGTTAGACCTGGTGGCTGGTGCCTTTGATGTCCAGCTCTCGCCTACTCCATCAAGTCTCGAGGCCTCAGTGCTATGTGGATTTAAACAAAACGTGCCTGAACTGCTGGCGCCGCACACAGGAGAGCCCGTGGCCTGGGGCATGTGGTAAAATGCTTTAGAATCAGCATGCACGCGTCTTGCTGCTTATGCAAGAACGGGTAGTTCTAGAAGACACAGTGCCTTCCACCTCTCCATTCTGAGTCTTATCAGGGAATGAAATATTCTAGACCATGAAGTGACATCAACAGAACCATTCGGTACGTGATGGCTACTACCAAGACACTACCAGCGCAGTGTCTGGCGGCATCCTGGACGGCAGGCTCCCAGCCTGGGCAGCTCCTCTTCTCACCAAGGAATGCTCACAACAGACACAGGTGCACAGCACGGTGCAGAGCTCAGACCAGGGGGCCTGTGAACATGGCTTCAGACAGCCCAGCCAGCACCTGGCACCTAAAAGCTCAGCGGCTGTGAGCAGCAGATTTGTTGGGGGAAGGAGACCCACTCAGGAGACGTGACAATCTGAGGACAACAGCGCCAAAGGCAAGGTAGGATGGGGCAGCTTCGGGACGTCTCAATCAGGAGCCACGAGGGGTCCGTGGGCCTGGAGAGCAACGGGGGTGGTGAGAATAGCTACTTCAAGCTTTAGGGTCTCACCAAACAGGCAGCGCTACGGGGAAAGCACGTGCTGTGACAGGCGCCTTGCAGGGCAGGTGCAGCTAAGCTGTGGTGGAAGAAAGAAGAAAGCACTTTAAATCACAGCCAATAGGCGCAGAGGGTTGCAGCATCCCACATATCCGCTGCAGGCTGACGGGCACTCAGGAGCGAGAGCCCAGTCATCAAGAGCTGGGCTGCCGCAGAGGGAGGCAGGCTCATTACCATCAGCAGGTAGGCAAAGACACACGAGAACCCAGAAGGCTTTGGAGAAATGAAAGGGGCCTGTCACTGCGCACGTAGGTAGCAAGACTCCAGTTGCGTTTCCAGCAGAGTAAGAGATGGATTTCGGGACAGGAGCAGAGAGTGGAGGTAAAGAGCTGAGAAGCAGTCTGCAGGGAGCCGGGAGAGTGGGAGCAGGTGAGGTGAGGCCTCGGCACAGGCTGGGCGGGGCCGTGCCCGTCTGCAAGCACAGAGAAGCCCGTGGCGCACGCTCACCACAAGCAGCGGCAGAGGAGCCCACAGACCCCACGCCTGGAGTCGGGCCCAGCCAGCTGAAAAGTGGCTCTGAAGGCTGAGCAGCAGCCCGAGTCCCTGGGGCTTCTTTTATTTTGCAAACTGGCATAAACTATTACTAAATCTGTTCTTTCTCCATGGCTTCCTACCACTGTATTTCTTATAAAATTGCTAATAATTCTAGCTATAGCCACTTTCTTAGGCTACTGTGGATAAAGGGCTTGGTCTGTTCAAGCTTACTTATGTATAAGCCTACACTGTAATTAAGACCCTCAGGAGTCTGACGTCCAAATCCCTGGCTCTCCAAGGAACACTTCCTTCAGCTGCTCAGAGGCACACTGAACTTTGAGCATCAGGGCTAGAGCAATACAAGCACAGCTGCATCTCAACCAGCCCCAACAGGACACCCCAGGAGGGGGAGCCACCACCTGGGGTCGGCCACACAGGGACGTGGATGTGTTGAACGGCAGGCGTGAAAGCTCCAGGCAGAGGAGCCGGGCCCCAGCAACCACCCAACCACCCAAGGAGCTCCCTGGCTGGAGCGCTGGTGTGAGGAAGAGGCCGGGCCGAGGGCTGGTGAGAAGAGGAGCTGCCTTTCAACACCGGGCTCCCAGCCGGTCCACACAGCAATCCCCTGCTGCGCTGCGCTGCTTCACAGCAAGGGCTCCACACGGCCTGGAGACGCTGCCGTGACGTGGGGACGGGAAGACTGTTCAGCAGCTTGCCACCGGCACACCTGCCCGGGCTCCGGGGGAGAGAGGGAGAGCCAGCTTACCAGGAGGCAGTCCATCTGCAGCCCGTGTGCCACACGGAGCTGTTCCGCTGTATGGAGGGAGCTGCACGAGGAATCGGAGAACACATTTTAATTCAACAGAACGTTAAACCCAGCACACACTACTACTGCATTAGGGCGACATTCCACTAAACTCTACCCACGCAACACCTCACAACATGACTCCACCTGAGCAACGCATGTGGAGAGTCGAGGAGAGTCGCCATCACCTTCTCGCAACGAGGATTTAGAACGCCACAGGAATGCTTTCAGATCGCTCTCATTAAAAAACAGATCCAAAAATGGGGTCAAAAAGTGAGCAATGACGGGGCGTGGTGGCGCACGCTTGTAATCCCCGCGCTTGGGAGGCAGAGACAGAAGGATCTCGCAGAAGCCAGCCGCGCCTGCTGGCTTAGGAGACCCTGTTTCCAAATAAAAATGTAAAAATAGGTCTGGGAATGTAGCCCGGAGGTAGAAGGGCTTCCAGGAACCCCAGTACCACCCAAAAAAAAAAAAAAAAAAAAAAAAAGTGAGCAACGGACTCCAAGAGACGTGCGGCTACGCTAGTCTCCTGGCACCTTCTCACAGCTGTCAACAGCTGGGCCCCTGCTCTGCCCTCCAGGAGAAAGGGCCCGGGGCCACGGCTCCCCTGTTCACAGTCTGTTTGGAGGAGAGAGAGTAAAATGGCACGGGCCTGGCTTCTTTGCAAAAGCAGGACAGTAGTGTGGACCTCCCAAATACTTCTTTCCTAGAAGCTGTTCCGCAGTAGAAATACTTCACGTGAAATGGTTAGGAAAAGAAAGTGTAGGAGAAAAGGAGTAAGCTAAACAGCCAAGCCACAGCTCGGCACCGTGGGCACCTGTGATCCCGGCACTCGGCAGGTCAGCAACCAGCGACACCTTAGGAGGCCCTCCCTCAGCAAATCGGGGAGACCCTATTTCCAGTAAGAGGTCAAATCAGCTGGGGGTGTAATTTGGAGAGAGAATGCCTCTGGGCTCAATCCCTAATACCCAAAAGAAACAACAACAAAAACCCAAAATAAACAGACAAATCATTGCTGCCTAAAGGCGGCACAACAGCAACAAGGAACTTCCCAGCTCTGCTCACTGCTGAGCGCAGCTGGCTGGCCTGGCGCCCGCGTGGGCTTGGGGCGGGCCAGGACCAGAGGCTCCAGGTGGGCCTCATGACTGCTACTATTCAAGAATCTCTTGGAGGGTCACACAGGTTGAAGCCAGCCTCGGCTACTGAGTGAGGCTCTCAGCAACTTAGTGAGACCCTGTCTCCAAATAAAGTATACAATAGGTCTGGGGGTGTAGCCTGGAGGTAGAAAGCCCCTGGGTTCCACCCCCACCACACACACACAAAAGAACCTCTGTCTTAGCAACTCCTTCAGCTGATATCTCCAATGAATTGTTAGCAAGCCAATCCAATAACAAGAGACCAAAGTTTCTCTCTCCAGAAAATTATTGGTAAACAGAAAGGCTGAAAAAACAAAACAGGGTGATCTGAAAGAAGCGCCACTCACTCGGGACTTGGAGCTGCACGCGTCCCACCGCCAGGGGCGCCAGCACCCAGCAGCTGAAGAGGGCAGCGCTGCAGGCTGAGGGCTGGCTCCCTTCACCTAGCGTGCAGAGCCATCCCATGCCAGCGCTCAGCTGGCCCGGACGGCAGGGCACGGGGTGCATGCGTAGAGTGGTGTACGCAGAGGTGTCAGGGCAGCTCCAGCCAGGCTAGTGCCCCTCTGCGGTCACGAAAGGCAGCTGAGAAACTCCCAGACAGCGTGCCTGCAGCTCCTGTCAGTGACGCTGCAGAGGCCTGGAGATGCACTCCAGGCAACCGTGAGCACAAAAGATGCATAGAACAAAAAAAATTTTTTACACAGAATCACTGCAACATCAAGAAACCATCTTTTTCAGCGCCAAAACAAATAAACTGATTTCATAATCCCACATATCCTATCAGAACAAAGTTCTCTTCACACATGGCATTCTGGTCTGCTCAGTGAAGAACAAGACTGCGAAGAAAACCTTGAGCCCTGAGAGAGAGCAGCTGGCTGGCCACGTGCGCCAGTGACACCAAACAGTACCGGGGCTGACTGTGTCCCCAGCCCAGCTCATGCAGCTTAACCCCAATCAAAAGTTAAAGATATTAGGACTGGAAACTTCCAGTATTTGGGAGGCTGAGACGGGAGGACCACAGGTTCACAACCAGCCTCAGCAGCCCTGTGAGGCCTTCTGCAACTTAACAAGACCCTGTTTCAAAACAAAAAATAAAATAAAATAGGGTTAGGGTGTAGCTCAGAGGTAAAATGCCTCTATGTTCAATCCCCCATACCACCAATAAAAAAAAAAAAAACAGAAACAATCTGAAAGTGGTGTTCCAATAGAACCTTTGGGAAGTGATCAAGGTCATCAGGGCGGACCCCCAAGACTGAATCCTGGGGACTTTATCATAGGGCAGACCCAGACACAAACGAGCACACGCCCCTGGCAAGAAGGCAGCACAGATGAGGCCCACGCCGTGTCCCCGGACTGTCACCAGAATCAGCCTTCTCTTTTTGTAAGGTTGCCCTGCCTTGGGCTGTTCCATCACAGCACAGAGCACACGGACACACCGTAACTGAGCAAGGATGACTGCGGAGGCAGGACAGCACCAGCCCGCGCCGCGGACCCTGCTGCTCTCCGTGAACTCGGAAGGGGGCCACGGCCATCGGAGAAGACTGTAAGGGGAGATGACAGACCTCAACCAACGCAAGGGCCACACTGCCGCGTGCGCCTCAATCACCGGCTTCGGTCTGCGGCTGGACCAGCAGCGCGGCCGTGGAGAGAGCTAACACGGCACGCTTCCCACAGCTGAGCTGCCCGCACCTGGCTCTGCAGGCCAGTGGCGCTTTTTATTCCACAACCTCCACCACACAAGATACCCTTAGTCTGTGGTACCTGGATAGAATAAACAGTGGAGCAGGACGTGGTGGTGCACACTTGTAATCCTAGTAGTTGGGAGGCTGAAACAGAAGGGTTGCAAGTTCGAGGACAGCCTCAGCAAATAGACTCTCATCAATCTAACGAGACTCTGCTTCAAAATAAAAATTAAAAATAGGGCTGGTGCTGTAGCTTGTAGAATGCCCCTGAGTTCAATCCCCAGCACCACAAAAATCAATAAACAGTGAAATACAACTGTAGGAGTGGTTTAAAGTTCATCCTTTAATTACACAACTACTTATACAAATACAAAATTTAAAAAAATCAAAGCATAGCGGAGCTTGAGACAGGAGGATTGCATGTTCAAGGGTAGTCTCAGCTACTTAGTGAGACCTTGTTTCAAAACAAAAAATAGCCAGAGCTGGGTGTGGTGGCGCACACTTGTAATCCCAGCATTCGGGAGGCTGAGACCAGAGGATCGCGGTTTGCAGACAGCCTCAGCTACTTAGTGAGGCCCTCTGCAGCTCAGTGAGACCCGGTTTCAAAATAAAGAATAAAAAATAGGGCAGGGGGGTGTAGCTTGGAGATCGAATGCCCCTGGGTTCCATCCCCAGACCCGGGAAAAAAAAAAAAAATAGCCGGGCGTGGTGGCGCATGCTTGTAATCCCCGCACTTGGGAGGCGGAGACAGGATCGCACAGGTTCGAACCCAGCCTCTCTGGCTTAAGAAACCCTGTTTCCAAATAAAAAATACAAAAATAGGTCTGGGAGTGTAGCCTGGAGGTAGAAGGGTTTCCAGGAACCCCAGTACCACCAAAAAACAAACAAACAAACATAAATAAAAAATAGAACTGGGAATGAGGGTCAGGGGTAGAATGTCCCTGTACTGCAAAAAACAAAGAAACAAACAACCATAAGAATCCCATCCCACACTGCCGGCGGAGCAGCGTGAGTACCGAGCTGCGTCCTGAGGCTGCCCTCAGGAACCAGCACTCCTCCCTGAAGTCCCACTAAGACACCACACTGAGAACAGCTGTCCTAACTGCACGCTGCCCCAACACAGACACACGTTCACACAACACGCGACACGGCCTGCACTGCCCTGTGGACTTGTTTATTCAGTTATGGCTGAGGTGTATGCGTGCCTCCCACAAAGGGACTCTGGTTATTTTCAGGAATAATTAGCACTTCCTTCCTCCCTATTTTTGAACATCAATAACATGACTATAACTGGGGCTCAAGAATGCTTATTAAATAAGTTGCTTGCATTTTTTCCATTGAAGAATTTTTTTTCCAGTACTGGGGGTGGAACCCAGGGGCATCTCCCTCTGAGCTACACTCTCAGCCCTAGTGTTTTGTTCTTTACTTTGAAACAAGGCCTTACTAAGTTGCAGAAGGCCTCACTCAGTAGCCGAGGCTGGCCAAAACCATGATCCTTTTGTCTCAGTCCCCCAAATGTTAGGGTTACAAGAGGGCACCACCACACCCAGCTTATTCTTTATTTTGAAACAGGGTCTCACTGAGTTGCAAAGGGCCTCAATAGCTGAGGCTGTCTGCGAACCAGAGTCCTCCTGACTCAGCCTCCCAAATGCTGGGATCATAAGCATGCACCACCACATCCAGCTGAAGAAATTCATTTTTAAATCACTCTCACCTAAAAACTAGCACACAGCCCCAGATAAGTTAGTAGTTATCTTTAAGGCATTAGTGTTAACATTTAGTATCACAGACAAAAATCCACCCAAATAATTTTCTCCAGGTTCTATTAAACTAATGTCCACAGTTTTCAAACAAGCAAACTTAAAGACAAAAGCTCTCCGCCTAGACAGGTGATCCTATGGTAAAAAGGTAGAAGGCTGCTGCCTTTTAATACCCCTTCATTTCTTAATTTGGGGTTTTTCCTTTCTTGGCATCATGTAGAAAAAAACGTTTCACTAAGTTCCTAAGAGCCAAAAAGAAGCCTGACAAACAGGGCCAGGTTCTAGTTTATGCTACAGCCAAGTGGCGGCAACAGTGGGCGTAGGGCGTGAATCACTTTACCTGTGAGGCGAAGGCCTGGGAACGGTCGTGCAGGGAAGGACGTGCCAGCACCGACTCCCTCCCAGCCTGAGAGCCTCGGCCCTGCGTACTCACATACTACGAGCGCGCAGACTGCGGACCGCGCTACAGTGATTACTATCAAGCCTGGATCCGACTTTGCTAGTCTGCATTTCCCTTTGGAGGGTAAACAACATTCGTCATACTCCCTCAAACTTTAAGGCACACTCAAAGCCAAGAAAAACACAAGAGCCTAAAGCCCAGAGACACTAAGATTTCTACGGCTGGAACTGATTCTGATGAGACAGCATCATTAAAATGTTTGATCTAGCGGGGCGTGGTGGGCACGCTTGTCATCCCAGCATCCGGGAGGCTGAGGCAGGAGGATCGCGGTTCGCGGACAGCCTCAGCTACTAGTGAGGCCTGTGCAGCTCGGCGCAGCCCTGTGGGCGTAGCTCAGAGGGAGAACGCCCCTGGGCTCCATCCGCAACGCTGCAAACAAACGAAGAAACACACTTTAAAAAGGGAGAAGAAAGACGCAGTGGCAGTGCCGGAGCAGACCAGCTCCCGGCTCTCAGAAGGGAAATCGGAGCGTTCTCCTCTTTTGTCTTCTGCAGACACTAGTTTTTATTCTAATACTGGCTTCACACACGCACACGCACGCACGCACACTGAAAGTATGAACATTGAGCTTTATCATTTTTAAATCCTCAGCTGTCCCTGAGTCGCAAAGGGCCTCACTAGGTAGCTGGGGCTGGCCGGGAGCCCGGGTCCTCCTGCCTCAACCTCCCAAATTTGAGGGTGACGAGCGTGTGCAACCACACCCGGCTTTTTTTCCCCCATAAGGTCCTCTATACACATTTATTTGCCACTGGAAATTTAAACAGCAGCTCAGCTGAGTTTCAGAGTTCTTGCAAAGGATCGCCACATCTTTCTATGATTCAAAGACGTGTTTAAAACGAGAATCATTAGTAGAATTTGTAAAGTACAGCTCAATACTAACACTTAGGAATATGGAGTCTGATTATATGTTTACTAGGTACTTGGGGTTTTCATCAGAAAATATTAATTTAATCCTTGTTCTACAGAAATCTAAAATACATACATTTTATTGCCTCAGGAAATGCGATATAATAATTTAACTTCCACTTCTTTCCGGCTCAGATTGCTAGATCCTTTAATATGACAACATCAATAACCATGCGTGATGGAGAGGATACTGAGTTTAATTCATTTGTTTTTCAAAGTGCAATCTCACATAAACTTTATTTTCTTTCATTTCTTTCTTGTTCTTAAAGTAACAGAGAACAAGCAATCAATCTCTCTTACTTGTATACAGCCTAAATAATATTTCTAGTATAGCCGGGCGTGGTGGCGCACGCTTGTAATCCCCACGCTTGGGAGGCGGAGACAGGAGGATTGCGCAGGTTCGAAGCCAGCTGTGCGCTGGCTTAGGAGACCCTGTTTCCAAAATGAAAATGTAAAAATAGGTCTGGGAGTGTAGCCCCGAGGTAGAAGGGCTTCCAGGAACCCCAGTACCACCAAAAAAAAAAAAAAAAAATTTCTAGTATAATCCCATTTGGTCTTACCTCCGCAGCTCTGACACTGCTTAGCACTTGAGCAGTCAAGCTAGAGGAATGAAGACCAGCACGGCAGGAGCCGGGCCCTGGCCTGCGAGCCCTGCTATGGGGCCGCTCCCTGCCCACTCCACGCAACAGACAGACATGAGATGTGCTTCCAAATATGCACTTGTAGGCTTCACCAAGGGTGGAAAGGGCAAGTTAGTCCTCAGTAACAGCTGAGATTTTACCTGATACACACTTCTCCCCCTTTTATTCCTTTGATGCATTTTTAAGAGTTTCATATTTAAAACATGTATCTGAAATAATGTCCCAGACACATTCTTATTAAACTAAAATAGAAAGCATTAATCACATAAAAAGTGGACATTTTAAAAGATCCGGGGCTGGGATGTGGATCAGTAGGAAAGCTCTTGCCTCGCATGTGAGGGCCCTGGGATGGATTCCCAGCACTACGAGAAAAAGGAAAACCAGAAGACCTGAAGTGAGCCGGCGCGGTGGGCGCGCTTGTCATCCCAGCACTCAGGAGGCTGAGACCAGAGGATGGTGGTCCACAGACAGCCTCAGCTACGTAGTGAGGCCCTCTGCAACTCAGTGAGACCCTGTTTCAAAATAAAGAATAAAAAATTGAGCAAGGGGTGCAGCTCGGAAGTCAAATGCCCTGGGCTCCATCCCCAGACCCGCAAAAAAAGGGGAAAAAAGACCTGAATGAATGGTAAAACATACTACAATTATTTCCAGAAAAACTCAACATCAAACGACATCAGTTCAGCCACGTGGCAGCCCACGCTTGTAATCCTGGTACTCAGGAGGATGAGACAAAAGGCTAACAGGCTCACAGCCAGCTTCAGCAATTCAGTGAGACCCTATTTCAACATTAACAAAACAGGAATGGTGGTACAGTTCAGAGGTAGAATGCCCCTGGATTCACTCCCCAGTAAAACACAAAAACGATATCAGTTCTAACCCAGACGAGTTGGTACACGCCTATAATCCTAGGACTTGGGAGGCAGGCAGAGACAGGAGAATTGCAGGTTCGAGGCCAGTGTCAATAACTTAGTGAAGCCGTTTCCAAACAAAAAATAAAACCCAGCTGAGGGTACAGATTGAAAATAGAATGCCTCTTGGTTCAGCCTTCAACACCGCCCTCCAAAAAAAGGAGTAACAAGTTTCTTACAAAGCAATCCTTAATTTTAATTCATTTCAAAAAGATTTTTCGTGGGTCTTGACATGCTGATCACAAACTCAAATGAAAAAATTAAGATGCAAGGTGGTCAAACACCTGTGAATTGGAAAAGCCAGGTGTGTGCACGACCAGCAAACTAAGCGCGAAGCTGTGCGACCACAGTGAGTGGCTGCAGAGAGACCGGCAAAGGCCCACAGAGCGGGGCCCAGAACGAGACTCCGCAGTGGTGGAGTGTGCGGTGCCGCGGCTCAGCCAAGGATGCTGCTCAGAATGGGGCTGAGCACATCTGCTGCTGCCGCGGAACAGAAGACAGGCCCACACTCACACACAGCATCAGCACCTCAGCCGCAGACGAACTGCAAACCCAAGTGTGAAAATAAAAGGTTTACAAGAAAACAAATGTCTTTACTGTCATAGGGAATAGACTCAGAGGTATTTTTAAAAAAGTAAAAATCCAAAAACAGGGGGGCAGGGATCAATGTACTTGACTTTGAAATTAAAAACATAATTCCTTTACCCAGCAAAATACCCAAAAGTACATTATATATGAAGCTTAAAAGCTCTAATGCTATAGGGAGAGATGATGCAATATACAAAACCAAAGACCATTGAGTCTACAAATCACTAAGAAAAAGACAAGCCATAGGGCTTGAAAACACGAAGGATACAGATAATCATAGAAGACAAAACACAAAGGCTAAACAGCCTTATGAAAATAATGAAACAGTGACCAACTTGGAAAATGTGGATTAAAACAACGAAAACCCATTTATTACACTAAAATTAACAAAAAGTCAAAGTGTGCCAATACTGAGAATTAGCAAGAATCTTTTTTAAAAAATGTGAAAACTTGAATGTGTTGCTGAAGGGAATATGGACTGGAAAATCTTCAGAAAGCAAACCAGCAGGTGGTCCTAAACTAAAGATGCTCCTTCCTGCCCAGCAAGCCCATCTCCAGGTCTAGGTCCTAGAGGCCTCCAGAGGGCAGCGGGAGGAGGCGTCAAGTATGTTCACGCCAACATTTTTAACAGTTGAACTGGAACCTCTAGGAAAACAAGTCAGTCTGATGGCACATTTGATGCATGACACTGAGCAATTAAAACCATAGAACAAGCACAAATGGATACTTAGAAAAACATGAAGAACATAGCAACTTAAAATTACCTACAAAAGGGTGGATACAGCGTATCATTTACATGACACTTAAAGCACTTAAAGCAGGGCAGTTTACTACCTGGTGACAAACATGTAGCTAGTAAAAGGAAGGAGCCCACACTGGCTGCTGCCAGGTCCTTTCTGGAGGAGGGGTGGAGATGAGAGGGGCGCGACACGGGCGGCAGCTGTGTGCTCATTGTTAAAGGTCCAGCCAGCCCGGCGTGGGGGCGCACGCTTGTGATCCCCGCGCTTGGGAGGTGGAGCCAGGCGGATCATGGGGTCAAAGCAGCCTCAGCTCCTGAGTAAGCAACTTAGCGAGGCCCTGTTTCCAAGTATAAATAGGTCTGGGAGTACAGCCTGGAGGCAGAAGGCCCCTGGCTTCCACCCCAGTACCACAAAAAAAAAAAAAAAAAATACAAGCAAGATGTTGTACTAGTCAAATTTAGCTGGCGGGTCCAGGCATTCCTCATGTTAGTCTGTACTTTTCTGTATTTCATAGTTCTTTATTAAAAAGCAAACTAAAAAATGAAAACAGAACCAGTATTATACCTATACATGTATTCACTGAGAATAGTTTTGCCTTACCTCAACTGAAGAACGAGGAGTTACAAAGAACTGATTGAATTCATCCGGACTAAAATCTCCAAAAATATACTAGAAAAAAAAAAAAAGATAACCAGTAATCACATAACTATACAAATTATTTATCACTCACCCCTCACCAAAAAGCTTTATATCTTAATGATCCTCTGAAATATTTGGGCTAGAATTCCCAAAATTCTTTCTTAATTTAACAAATCGAGGGGCCATAAACTGAGATTTTTTTAGATTTAGTATTTTCCAATTTCAAGAAAGAAAACACTTAACCTTGTTCATAAATAGTCAAAGAATACTCTGAAATGATAAGGCTTCTTTTGAAACCCGTGTGTGTGTATGTGCGCGTGCGCGCAAGCACACGCACAGAAGCCAGCCTGTAGAGTCCTGCTTATGGAGAAGAGCTGCGTTCCACCACCTCCAAGTACCTTTGACCTCATCTCCCTTTGCTGACTCATGCCACTACCTCCATTTCCGTTTTCTTTCAGGCACACCAAAGAAAAGCAGAGGGTCAAGTGGCAAGACAGTAATTCCAAAAAAGAAAATGTTAGTGATCCTGGTCAATGATCTTTATATGTGTAACTCTAATTTTAAAAATACACTTGACTGTGATGCACTGACACAGGTGGACATACCTGGCGCTCTAGTTGTATGTCCTGATTTCACAGATCTCTGTACATGGCTTTCTGGGGGGAAAAAGAGCTGTGCAGGCAACAGTCTGGCAGAGTTGCGCGGGCGATGGCATGGCAAGCACCCGGCAGTTCATGTACCCCCTGGAGTTTTAACAAGTCAGTCAGACAAGAATCAGTATGGGCAGATTTTTACAACATTCATTCACTCATCCGTCGATATTTATTTAGCATCTACTAAAGGCCCTGACAATGATCCTGACTGGGTATAAAAATGGAAGCAGAGAGCCGGGTGTGGGGGCGCACATTTGTAATCCCAGCCTTTGGGAGGCTGAGACTGGAGGATCACGGTTCGCAGACAGCCTCAGCTAGTGAGGCCCTCTGCAACTCAGTGAGACCCTGTTTCAAAATAAAGAATAAAAAATAGGGCAGGGGGTGTAGCACAGAGGTCGAGTGCCCCTGGATTCCATCCCCAGACCCACACACACACAAAGAAGGAAGCAGAGCTGGGGCTCCACTGCTCTGTGGAGATTATAACTGATGATTAACAGGGAAACTTACAAGCATGCAACTCAAAAATAACTAAATAAGCCGGGCATGGTGGCACACGCCTGTATCCCAGTACTTGGGAAGCTGAGACAGGCAGATCGCAGGTTCAAGGACAGCTTCAGCTACACAGTGAGGCCCTCCGCAACTTAGTGAGACGCTGTTGGAAAAGAAAATACAAAATAGGGCTGTAGCCCAGAGGTAGAACGTGTCTGGGTTCAATCCCCAGTACCACAAATAAAAATAAAAATAACTAAATAAAAGCAGGACGTGATGGCGCAGCTTGTAATCCCAGCACCTGGGAGGCTGAGACAGGAGGATCATGGTTCGAGGACTGCCTCAGTTAATAATACTTAGGGCTGCCTCAGTTAATAATTAGGGCCCTTTGCAACTCAGTGAGACCCTATTTCAAAATAAAGAATAAAGCTGGGTGTGGTAGTACACACTTGTAATCGCAGTACTTGGGAGGCTGAGACAGGAGGATCACACAGGTTCAAAGCCAGTCTCACCTACTTAGTGAGGTTCTCAGCAACTTAGTGAGACCCTATATTTTTTATATTTTATATTTTTATATTTCAAAATAAAATATAAAATAGGTCTGGGGGTGTAGCCCAGATGTGGAGGCCTCTGGGTCCCATCCCCAGGACCACAAAAGTAAATAAAGAATAAAAAATAGGAATAGGGGTGTAGCTTGGAGGTAGAATGCCCCTGGCTCCATCTCCAGTACTACAAAGAATAAATAAATAAAATAAAGAATAAAAAATAGGAGCTTGGTGAGACTAGAGGATCGCAGTTCACGGACAGCCTCAGCTACTTAGTAAGGACCTCCGTAACTTAGTGAGATCCTGTCTCAAAATAAAGAATAAAAAATATTGGACAAGGGACGTAGCTTGGAGGTCGAATGCCCCTGGGTTCCATCCCCAGACCCGCAAAAAAAAAAAAAAAAGAATAAAATAGGGCTGGGGGTTCAGCTTGGAGGTAGAATGTCCCCGGGGTTCCATTCCCAGTACCAAAAAAAAAAAAAAAAACCTCTTCCTAAATATTACATAAATAAATAATAATACTATTATGAGTACAAAAAGTGGCAGCCAACTCTCACATCCTGTTGGTAAGAATGCACAGGGGAGAACCCTGCTAGAGGGCAGCATCTACCAACACTAAACAGTAAAACAAAAATGTCTTCACCTAATAGACAAGTCCACAAAGAGACTGCACAGACAGTAATGGTCTCAAAATGATTTACCATCTGCAGCAGGAGGGAAAGTTTATCTACGTTTTACCCAGGCCCGTACCAAGAAAGGGAAGGGAGAAATATCTAGGTTAAAGGAAAATAAAAACTAAGGACAAGCCAGGCGCGGTGGCCCAGGCCTGGAGCCCAGTACTAGGAAGGCTGGGATGAGAAGATAGCAGGTTCTAGCCTCAGCAACTTGACGAGATCCAATTTCAAAATAGATGAAAAGCATGGCGATGTGGCTTGAAGGTGGCACCGCCTGGGTTCTGTCCCTAGCACTGAAGTTCAATGCCGCTCTTCTTGGTCATGACTTTAAGAACTGAGCACCAGTGTGGCTTTTCTTCTTTCCTAAACTGCATCCCTACGACCACCCGAGACACACCTCTATGTACTGGCTGTTAGCAGTACTTCAGTCGCCTCTGCTTTACCCTCTGGAGAGTGGGGTGCTACCTCAGCTAGCAGGGTGCTCTGGGAAGGGGTTGTGCAGAACTGGACACGCCAATGTTGGAAATAAAGAAGTTACACTCCAAAATGAAGCTAAGTTTCCCAATCTGAGACCAAGGAAGGGCTCAGGGAACATGTTTATGTTCACCTGTATATCTGCAGCTCTTCGAGACAGATCCAAAGGAGCCACAGAAAACTACTTTATGAAGAGAGCAATCTGGAGACGAGCACTCCAACAGCACTAGAGGGCGCCGGAGCACTGCGCTGTTGGCCTGAACTTCCCTGGTCCTCTCCCCATGCACATTTAAATATGCGGACTGCCCCAAATCAATGTTCTTCGCCGTCAAAAAGGATGACACTGAGAGATCTGGCTCCCAGGCAAGCCCTCAGGTAACGCTGGCCAGCGGGTCATTCGAGCAGTCCCACGGAAGCTGGCCAGCCAACACAGGGGCTCCAGAGACAGTTCCCTCTGCGGACGTGAGGCTGGGCCTGGCGGGGCAACGGCTCGCAACACAGAAGCTGAGAGGCAGGTTTCTCCTCTCTCATTTCCTGATGCAAGTGGATTTGAGCATGTGAAGAAATATTACAGAGAAATAAACTGCCTTGAGTGATGAAAGCTTTAATTTCATCTGTAAAACAAAGGTGTACTGGACTGGACACCCTCCAAAGTTCTTCAAAGTTCCAAAGGATGCCCAGATTGGACGCAAACTAAGAAAATGAGCAGAAAATGTCAGTCTAGCACTCAAGAGACACGATGAACCCTGAAACCATGATGCTAACGGAAAGAAGCCAGACACCCAAGGCCACAGACTGGATGAACCCACTGACAGTCTATCTCCACAACAGGCAAATCTGATAGAAACGGAGAGTAAGCTGTGGTTATGAGGCTAAGGCACAGGACAGTGGACAGTAACTGCTAATGGAGAGGAGGTTTTCTTGGGCGAGATAAAATATCCTGACTGACTGTGGTGAAAGGTGCACAACTTATGAAAGTATTAAAACCCACTGAGACGCACACCTGAGAAATGGTGGGCAGAATGGCACAGGAACATCTCAGTAAAATAAGAAAAAACAGGCCAATGGCTGCATCAAAAGGGAAAGCTTGGGGTGCGCTGGGAATTAAACCCTGTGGCGTTCTACCTCTGACCTACACCCCAACCCTTTTTATTATCATTATTCTTTTACTTTGAAACAGCTGCTAACGTGCTCACTGAGCTGATGACAAAAGGCGAATCGCTAATCCCAGCATCGCCATGATGGGCACGAGGATATCCACTCAACACACGCTGCTTTCGCCTCTGGAAGTGATACAAGTGGCCTGGGCACATCCCAGGACGGCACCGCTCAGGCAAGGCCAGGCAGGAATTCCACTACCAACGCCTGCATGAGGGTGTGGACAAACCAATCCATTGATAAACACAGGACATCTGACCTGCAAACTGTAATGAGTTACCTATGGTGAAAGTAAGCAGCGGCCAGCAAGGTGCAGAGCCTTGCTTCTCCACTGAATGAGCCGCGGCGGGATCCAGCTTTACTCTGATGGGAGGCAGGATCCTGAGAAGGGCACAAAACATATGCCGGGCTATAAAAGCATTCCCAGAGGCCATCTCTCCCACTTACAACTAGAGCATCAAAGTACTATGGCTTAGTATCTACTTCTATGTTTGTGTATTTGAGGCCGATTATTAAAATCCTATCAAAAAGTAGTCCTCTCAGCCAGGCATGTGGCACATGCCTGTAATTCCAGAACTTGGGAGGCTGAGATAGGAGGATCACAGGTTCAGGGTCAGCCTCAGCAATTAAGTGAGACCTTCAGCAACTTGGTGAGGCCCTGTTTCAAAATGAAAAACTAAGCCAATGGTGGCGCACGCTTGTAATCCCAGTACTTGGGAGGCTGAGATAGGAGGATCACACAGGTTCGAAGCCAGCCTCAGCTACTTGGTGAGGCTCTCAGCAACTTAGTGAGACCTTGTTACCAAATAAAATATAAAATAGGTCTGGTAGTGTAGCCCAGAGGTAGAAAGTCCCTGGGTCCCATCCCCAGTACCAAAAAAAAAAAAAAAAAAAAAAAAAAAAAAAAAAAAAACTAAAAAGGGTTGAGGGTATAGTTCAGAGGTAGAATGCAACTGGGTTCAATCCCTAGTACAAAGGAAGGATGGATGGGAGGAAGGGAGGGAAACACCAGGTGTGTTGGTGCATTCTTGTAATCCCAGCATTTGGGAAGCTGAGACAGGAGGATTGCGGCCAGCCTCAGCTACTTAGTGAGCCCCTTTGTAACTCAGTGAGACCCTGTTTCAAAATAAATAAAATAAAAAATAAAAAGACCTGAGGTTGTAGCTTAATAAAATGTCCCTGGGTTCAATATCCAATACAAAAAAAAAGGGCGGGGGATGGATGGATGGATGGATGGATGGATGGATGGATGGGGCAGCTGTCAGAACTAGCAAAACAGCTCTTGGAGACCAGGGGATGGTTTTAATATTTCATTCACATAAAAAGAATTCCCAACCTAGTACTGTATATTTGTAAGCACCCACACATTGGGATTTTTTTTTTAAGTTTTGTATTCCACGGCCCAAAGATTCTAAGAAGTGGCACAAAACACCACCTAAAATGTTGCGTGCTGTGTGCAATGCACCCACCTTTAAGTCCTTGTCCCGTCATCCTGCCTGGCTCAGTCTTTCCAGCCACTGAGACCCTCACACCATGTTCTCAAATTACACGCTACACAGAAGACAACCATTGCCAAAAACACGGAGGCAAAGCTAGAGTGTGTGGCTAAACAGAGTGCTACACAGGCAGAAGCCTGCAAGTGCCATCTGTCCTACAGAGTTTTTCACTTAATGAACCTGCTGGAGCTAAACCAACCAAAGCTGGGCTGGGAAGGCCACCTGCCAGGAAGAAAACACATCCCTAAACCAGAGCCATTCGTGAACACGGAAGCCTGACTGCCACACTGTCTTCTAACTTGGTGGCTTAGAAAATCCAGAGCTGCCTAATGGGAAAGACCAACGTGGGCTAAGACAAACTCCACTCCTTTCAATTTAAAAAGAAGTCCATAGAGAATTTATCCTTTAATGAGTTGCTTAGGTTTAATGAAAACTGAAGTTTCATTAGATGGATTAGTTAAAGAAGGATAAAGCTGCAAAACCACTATTTATAATAAAAATAAAGTAAAGCAAGAGAGCCCTGACAGCGACGGGCTCTGCCCACGTCCCTAAGTGCAGCCCCACTGCTAACTTTTCTATTTAACACTCACCTCATCACCCGCTGAAAATGTCTTCCATGGGTTTTAAGTATGCCCGTATAGTTTACTCAACTAGCACCAATTATGTTTGGACATGTTATTTAATTGTGTATTTAAGCTCAACTATTAATCCCAGCATTCAGGAGGCTGAGACCGAAGGATCGCCATTCACAGATAGCCTCTACTTAGTGAGGCCTCCTCAACCTAGCGAGACCTCATTTCAAAATAAAGAATTAAAAATAAAAAAAAAAGCAGGGGGTGTAGCTTGGAGGTCGAATGCCCTTGGGTTCCAGACCGAAAAAAAGAAAGAAATATGCAGCCTGTCCCCTTAGGGTGAATAAGTGGCGCTCAGGGTGAACAGCTGGAAGAGGGGTTTTCTACCACTCGGCTCACAACTTGTTTCTGTACAAGTAGGACGCTAACCTGGCTGCACTCGCCTAGCAGGGGAGCAGGTCAGCCTGCCAAGACCCAGGCCCACCCCAGGTGCTCTCAAGCCTGACTGCTGCTACACTGCACTATCAGGACACCCTCAGGCATACATGCAAACCCCAGACAGTGGTCTGGGGTGAAGGCAGCCTTGTCTAGATCAGAAATGCTCCCTCCTGAATCTGAGGTGAGTAGGAGTGTTCACAGACCCAAGAAAAGTCTCTACCACGGCGCCACTGAGAGGGTAGGAGAAACCAATCAGAAAACCCGATTGGTGAACAGAGCTACTTCTCCATTTACCCATGCCCAAAACAAAAGATGTGGTGAGTAAATGTGTGACGATTATGCCCTTTCCAAGCCAGCAGTGGTGTGTAAATGGGAACCCTGTCAGTGCTGCTAAAGGTTCACTGATCACCACCAACCAACGAAGGCAAGAAAAGCTAAATGCCAGTCCAAGAAAGCCCACAGCGCAACTACACTAGAAATAACTTGATAATGCCCCTCAGTTCCATCCCCAGCCCCCACATACACAAATTCCTTTTGAACAAAAGACACCTCTTTTGTAACTGAATTCATTTCCTCTTTGCTTTTCAATTAATTGAGCTCTAACTTTCACCTCAACACACATTCTGAAAAATAACATCCCACCCAAGATCACTGCTGACTTCCCAAGCCAGCCAATCCCTGTGAAGCACTGATCACTGTCACACACATGGTCATAACTTTTCTTCAGTGATGACTTCCACACCACACAACCCAAGCCCATCTTTTTAGGGGCTTGTGATTTTTGTTTTTGTGGTACTGATGACTGAACCTGCGGTGTTCTACCTCTGAGCTGTAGCCCCAGTCCCATTTTGTTTTTTTATTTTGAAGTGGGGTCTCAGTTGCAGGGCTCTCACTCAGCTGAGACTGGCCTTGACCTGCAGTGCGCCCACACCAGCTCAAGCCCGTCCTGCAGCCGCTGCTCTCTCCTCTTCTGGGTCGCATCTAGGTACTCCCCCGAAGCAGCTCACTTCCTCTCACAACTTCAACAATGGTAACAATTTCAAATTCACATCTTCCACTTGGACTGTTCAATATATCCCAGTTCCATTTTTCAGGCTGCCAAATCTAGAAACAGTTCTACTTTATGTTCTAATTTAACCTTAAATGCAAAAGGTCCATTATTTTCTCAAAAGCAGGTTCTACACTTATGTTAATGGCGCACTTCATTGTTCTAATTTCTTAGGTAAGAAACGTTGAAAATATCTTGAATTATATATGCCTTTCACATCTCAACTATCCTAAGATAATGACAAACACCAAACTTCTGGGACAATCTCAGCACAGTATCAGACTGTTCAGGAAATATCTGGCAAGAACATCACCAAATGAATAAACTGAAATAAGGATTAGAGTGAGCAAATCCACATCAAAGTTATATTCAATTGAGAAGCAGGAAAGAGGCCTCGGTAGATCAGAAGCAGAGGAGGCTACACTAACTCAGTAAGAACAGCCGAAGAAACAAACAGCAAGTGTCCCGTCTCCTCAAGCCACAATCACCACTGAGTACGAGATCTCAATCAATGCCCTGCCACACCTGGCAGCGCGCGACGGCCCACAACTAGACGGCAGCCTCGTGCACGGCCTGGCACCTTTAGAGGACTCAAACGCTGAGTGACTGTAGGCCTCAGCAGTTTTGTCACCAAATTAACCACACATTTACTGAGCACCAACAGCATATAAAAGCATAAAATGGCATTTAAAATGTTTACACTACATTTCCTGCCTTCGGGAAAGTGGGAAAGAAGAATAAAAGGAGGACAGAGCTCCACAGCACACTGAATTCTAGTACTATCTATGTTGTAATTGACTATACATATTTCACACCATTTCTAAAAGGCAGTGGCAGACACCCTTGAGAAACTAATACAAGAGAACTGGGCCCACTTCTTGGAGAATGCACATACATTTCTGCTGTGATTTCAGAACTCCACAGATCTCCTGAAGTCCCAAAGTCCTCTACTCCTGCCACACAAGGCACGATCACCACGCAAGCACTCGAGGCACTGCCTGGCGCTCGCAGCCCTGGGAGCCTGCCTCCGACCAAAACCCAAGTGTGCATATGTGCAGCTCGTGCTAAGCGTGAGGAGCACGGCCGCTGTGCCTCCTGCCACCCTCGGGCCTACCATAAAGCGCGCACACTACCCTGCATGCTGCTCTCAGACCCTGCCCCTAGGGCTCCAGCTCTAAGCTGGTGACTCTTCGAAGTGAAAGGATCACTACTGGCTATGCTGGGACAGCGGGTGTAGCCAGGATGCAGGGTCACCCCAACTGCAAGGTATACAGAGGCCAAAGACAACCGTTGGGCCTGGTATAGGCCGTCCCTGCCCCCTGCCAGCCTCATCTCCCAGGACACCTGAGATTCGGCTGCTCTGCATGGGCTCACCATTCTGCTTAGTCCCCACTCCTGTCTGCCACGCTCACTCTCATCTGCCTACTGATCTCCTGCGTCTTTCAGTTCTGGATCTTGTCCACCTAGGCACAATACTTAGAACCTAATAAGAACCTACTGACTGACTGGTGAAAACAAAAACACCCTGAGGTTTAGAGAAGCCATCCTTGCCCCAGATCCAGGAACAGAGCAGGAAGCTGGGTTGCCCTCAAGGCAGACACAGGAACAACGGGCAACAGTAACACTGAAGGAAGACTGTAAGATCAGCACGGCCTTGGGCATCGCATGGCCGCCAAGGGACACTGGAACAGGAAGAGGGAGGCCACTGCTCGGAGGTGACCAGGGGCACGGCAGCCCCTCCCCGCTGGACAGCAGCCACCTGTTCAGAAGGCCACGGGGGAGCCCCCAGGCACGCCACCGCCCAAGCCAGTGCGGTTCAGGAGTGCCGCAGAGGGCGCAAAGGCAAGGACGCCAGCCAGTATCCTCCTGCTCTGGCGGCATGCTGGAGGCTGTGCAGACTCGAAGCCTGGAGTGGGTGCCACCCTGTCCTCCTGGGGAAGCTGGCAGGATGGTGCTAATACAACAGAAGGGGAAGATGAGAAGAATCGGTTCCGCAGGCCTCACTCACAGGCTGAGTCAAGCCAGCTCGGAAGCCTGACCTGCCCCAGAACTCCACTGCAGAGCCAATGCCTCTGGCGCACACCAGCTAAGGAGCAGGGCTTGCTTTACTAAGACCACTCCATCTGAAATCCCAGGCCCTGCTCAGTCTATGCCCCACTACAAAGGCCCTCCGCCCTCTCCACCTGCCCCAGGCCTGCTCGCACACCCCACAGAGCTCAGGGCTTACTTACATACCTGTACCGCGCCCCAACTGTTCTCATACCTCAGTTACTACTTTCTACACAGTAGGTCGCTTTGGTTACCTTCATGATGGCCTACAGCAGTAGCTAAAATAATTGGTCTTCACCAAACACAAGGCGAATAACAAATCCATTTATAAACACATTTTTCTCAGGACTTTTCAAGTACTCCGTAAGTGCAACTTATTTTGATCCTATCAGCACAGGGGTTTTCTGGGGGTAGTACTGAGGATGACACCCAGGGCATTCTACTTCTGGGTAATTCTATACCCCTAGGCCTATTTCATTCTTTATTTTGAAACGGGATCGAAGTACTGAGGGCCTCACTAAGTAGCTGAGGCGGCCACAAACCTGCGGTCCTCCCGTCTCAGCCTCTCAAATACTGGGATTACAAGTATGCATCGCCACGCACGGCGCAGTACAGTTGCAAAATCCAAAAGTATAAAAGCTTTCCTCTTTTTTGTGTGTGTGTAGGGGAACACGGGGGTTGAACTAAGAGGCTCCCCAGACCTATTTTATTTTTATTTTTGGTGGTACTGGGGGTGGAACCCAGAGGCTTTCTACCTCTGGGCTACACTCCCAAACCTACTTTTTTATATTTTATTTGGAAACAAGGTCTAAGTTGCTGAGAGTCTCACTAAGTAGCTGAGGCTGGCTTCGAACCTGTGCGATTCTCCTGTCTCAGTCTCCCAAGTGCGGGGATTACAAGCCTGTGCCACCACGCCCGTCTTATTTTTTTATTTTAAAACAGGATCTCACTAAGTCACTGCATTGGCAATCCTCCTGAGATCCTCCCGAATTACAAGCGTGCACCACCACATCTGACTCAAGTTCATTTCTTTTTAAATAGTACTTGGCAAAACACACCTCCCCCTTTCACTCCACACCTAATCAACAAATTAACGTTCACCTTTCAGTTTATAATTATATGCTTTATTAAGCAGAAATAGTATGCAGTCACAAACAACTTAGATTCAAAAAGATAACAAACATCTCTTTTAATGTGCCTAAGATACAGCTTGTGAATATTCCGTAGTCCTTAAAAACAATACTGAAGAACTGGGGCTACGGCTCAGCAGGAGAGCACTTGCCTAAAGTGCTCAAAGCCCCGGGTTCAATCGCCACCACATACAAAAATAAACGCATGTATGTACATAAGTATGAATGTATGTTCACTAAGTCAAATCATGTTCTCAGCCCTGGGGGCACAATGAGGAGCAAAATGAAAAAAAAAAAAAAACTGCCCTCACTGAGCTTCCGTTAGGGAGGCAGAAAACTAGCAAGAAGCTGTGCCAGGTACTGGAAGGTGGGATGCTGAGAGGCAAGAGGGCAAGAAGGCCGTGGCTTGAAGGGGTGGCGACAGGCCTCTGCGAAGCCGTCAGGGGTGGCCGCGTGTCCAAGAGCAGAGGGTCCAGGTAGCAGCCACGTTCTCACTCTCGCAGAAGCTGGGCTGGGCCTGACACACACCTAGTGGGTGAATGATGCCTTTGGCTGTAGTATCTAAGGACAAAGGTGAGAAAATCAAAAATAACTGAAGAGAACTGGAAAGCTTTTATTTTGAAACAGGGTCTCAGTAAGTTCTTGAGGATCTCACTAGATTGCTAAGGGTGGCCTTGAACCGCGATCCTCCTGTCTCGAGTACTGGCTTACAGGCATGTACCATCACGACCGGCTAGAAAGTTCCCTTCTGATTTTCATCAGTAACAATCAGGACCCTCTAGCTGGGAAGGACAGCCTCTCCATGGTTCTTGGGTTGGCTAGACAAGGTCAGCAAAGCTCACTTGCCACGTCCTCGAACTGGACACAGAAGAGCGCTAACTAGTCCAGCACCCTTGCAGCAAGTGCTTGCCGGTAACCACCATAAAGGCAGTGAAGGTCCTGTATTTGCTCAGTAACTGCCCATGCACTTTACTTCCTGTCCACCTTAAAAAGAAGAAACCAGTTTGTCTAGCATGTGTCATGGTTGAGAGGTCAACTCTTTCCAAACACAGCTCTGGCAAAATGATCCAAAGAGTAGTCAGAACTAAGATATTGCTATATCACTGTGTGAAATTCAAGTTACATTCAGCTCAGCTTCCAGCCAAAAGTGAAGAGACTGCTTTGGAAGATTCAAAATGTTAAAAACGCTAGTTCTTTCTCACTGACTAGAAGTCACAGATGAAAAACAAAGTTTATACTTTTGGCATAAACCCAAGCTATGCTGTTGTGGCACAGAAGAGCAGATAATTAGATAAAAAGCAGTGTACCAAGAGCAATTATTTTAGTAGCAAGCTGCAGAAAACTAGGAGAAAGAATTTCCTTAGTTGCCAAATCCATAACTAGCAAGAGAAAAAGAGTGCGAGAATTTCTGATGGCAGCTTGGCTAATGCCTCGCACACATCCCTGGAGAGGAGTTACAAGTTAGTGCCCAGGGTCACAGCAGCTGGGGTCCTACTTAAGACACGGAACAGTCACTACCAAAGCAGCTCTTTTGGCTTTGGGGAACACATCTGTAATTTCTGCAAGTGCTTTGCAACTTATAAACCCAACACAGGCCCAGGCAGAAAACAAATGCTAGATAATGTTTGCTGGAAAGAAATTAGTCATTCACTTAACACATTATGTCTCACCACCCTATGTATAGGACACCTATCCTAAATTAACCAACAACCATACATATATGGCCACTGTCAAATACATTATTGTTTTTAAAGTTCCATTCTTTTGAGAAATCGGTGAATGATTTGAGTGCTTGAAAATATATTTCTATATGTAGATGAAAATATATAAAAATGTATAAGCTCTAGGTTATGATTTTCAACCTAGTTAATGCATCTGTATCAATTTCATTAAAATACTTGGGAATCAAAAAATGTGGGGCTTGGCCGGGTATGGTGGCGCAAGCTTGTAATCCCAGCATTCGGGAGGCGGAGACTGGAGGATCTCGTGGTTCAAAGATAGCCTCAGCTACTTAAGAGGCCCTTGCACAATTCAGAGAGATCCTACTTCAAAATATAAAAATACTAAAAAATAGGTCTGGGGGTGTATCTCGGAGGTGCAATGCCCCTGGATTCCACCCCCCAGTACCGGGGGGGGGAAAAAAAACAGGTGAGGCTTAAACCAGGCATGGTGGCGCACACTTGTAATCCCAGTACTTGGGAGGCTGAAACAGGAGGATGGCGCATGTTGGAAGCCAGCCTTGGCTACTTAGTGAGGCTCTCAGGAGCTTAGTGAGACCGTTTCCAAATAAAATATAAAATAGGTATGGGAATGTAGCCTGGAGGTAGAATGCCCTGGGTTCCATCTCCAGCAACACACACACACACACACACACACACACACACACACACACACACACAAAAGGAACGGGGGCTTAATCAATGAACTTCAAACAAAAAAGACACCTCACTGGGAGGAGCTGTGACAGGTTTTCCGAGGGGCAACGAGGTTCAGCTGCCTCTGCTGGCTTACAGCTGCTCCTCACTTCTACTCAGTGCTGTGACCACACCTAGCCCGGACGAAGACATCACCTTTGCTCTGTCCAAAACATGCTTTAATTATTCCTACTCGACAGGGTGAAGGGTGAGCTGCACAGAGTCGCGCTGAGGCCCCAGAACTTGAGGCTGGCTGAGCTAGCGGGAGCTGTATTAACAGAGGGGGCCTTATTCAGTGTGTCTGGGGCAATTCTGCTGCTGGCAGAGGGTGCCCAAAAACCATGAACTAAAAAATACTGAAACAAAGGTTCCAGATTCTCCAAGTTTGATTCCAAATGTAAGAAAGAAACATTTTAAATATTTAACAGAAATCACCTCAGTCCTGGAATCTTATGGGTGATAAGCCTTCTTAATATTTTACTAATCATGGAAGAAATGCTCATTTTTAAAGGTGCCCCTAGCCCGCAAACACAGGAATTACTGTCCCAAGTCTCCTTCTCTATTCATCCAGTCATCACTGAGGACACTCAAGGACTACTCATTAATCTGCTTAGGGACCCCAAAAGGATGTCCTACTGTCCCCTCAAAGTTACAAGACTTAAGACGCTTGGGATCCCATACTAAGGCGAGCTCCGTGGCTTCCCAGACCGGGGCAGGCTGCAGTCAGGTCCCACACTCACGCAGATCCCTGTCAGACCCAACCCAGTCCTCTCACAAAGAGCGCTGCGCCCAGGGCTTCCTCAGGCCTGCTCTGCAGAGCGCCTCTGCCCCGCCGCGCTCCAGGACCTGCCTCCCTGACGAAGCACCTGTCGGCCACAAGCTGGCCTCCATTTCCAAACTTACCAAAGGCGAGGGACTTCTCCGCGCATCCCCCTCATAGGTCGTCTTCCACTTCTCAGCCTGGAAAACTCCAATGCAAATGTCCCCCTTCTAGAAGAAACATCTCTCCTGCTTCCCTGAACACTCAGTCACACCCTGGCCTTCTGCCCTCCTAGTCCAAAGTCCAAGAACAGCCAGACAGGTAGGGGCTCACTAAGTTGCAGATGGCCTCACTAAATGGCCAAGGCTGGCCTTAAACCTGTGATCCTTCTGTCTCAGCCTCCCAAGTACTAAACAGGACTACAGTGTGCAGGAACATGCCCAGCAAGTTCATGCCAATACTTTGGAGGCTGAGACAGGAGGATGGATCACAGGTTCACAGCCAGCCTCAGCTGACTTAGTGAGGCCATTTGCAACTTAGTGACAGCTTGTTTCACAATAAAGAAAATGAATTGGACTGGGGGTGTAGTTCAGAGGTAGAATGTCCCTGGGTTCAATCCCCAGTATCACACACACAAAAAGTTCAAGAACCCTCCCACTGACCTCCTTCTGGCCAGTGACCCCGACAGTCTATCCTGTAGCTGGCAGAATATAATCCCAAACTGCCACCTTTGAGTATGAGGCTCCACAGACAAGCATCGTCCATCCTCTTCATGTTTTTCTCAGGATAAAACAGCATCTGACAATGGCTACAAGGCCTGGCCACCACCCTCCCCGCCAGCTCTGCGCCGGAGACACGGCTCCGCACTCTCTGAAGCACTCCTGCTCCTCTGAGCATCCCACCATGGCGCTGTCTCTGCTCCACGTCTCAGCAAATGCAGCGCTTCTGGGAGACCTTTTGCCTCCATACAGTGTATTGTCTTCCTTTGGGACCCATCTCCTTCTGGGTTTGGTCCTTGAGGTTGAACCCAGGTCGTTCTACCTCTGAGCGACACCCCCAGCACTGAGGATCTTGCTAAGATGCTGTGCCTGGCTCAATCCTCCGGCCCTTCTCTTTCCCCAAGTACGGGGATGGCGGTGCGCATGGCGGTGCGCATGGCGGTGCGCACCGAGGTC
Source organism: Muscardinus avellanarius (assembly GCF_963383645.1). Taxonomy (NCBI): domain Eukaryota; kingdom Metazoa; phylum Chordata; class Mammalia; order Rodentia; family Gliridae; genus Muscardinus; species Muscardinus avellanarius. The sequence goes on from NC_137796.1 coordinate 3,598,428, forward strand.
TCGAGCCTAGAGTAAGTGCGTCACCTGATTACCCGATCAGCAGGCGCTCTACTCACCAGACTGTCAGCTCCAGGTAAGAGATATGCCTGGTCTATGTATCACTCCAACCTCATCCTTGCAACAGAAAAACCACTGAGGAACTGCTTTGTTTTGGAGGGTTTGGGGGGATGTGTCACTGCTGGGGAACATATTCAGGTGTGAATGTTCTACCACTGGAATGCATCCCGAGCCCTCTCTACTTTTTATTCTGAGGCATGCTCTCACTAAGTTGTCCAGCCTAACTTTGAACTTGCAATCTTCCTGCCTCAGCCTCTCAAGGGTGCCATCCACAGGGTGCCAGGGTGCCTGGCCACAAAAACGATCTGATGGATGAACAAATGAATGTGCGATGTCTGCCGTTGACCACGACGTCCCCAGTCTGCATGGGGACAGCCTCCCTAGGCCGGACTCCCCACCAAGGAGCGTGCCCCCACTGCTCTGTGGCCTTCTAAAGCACAGGCGCTCTCTGACACTAAATTCCCAATATCTAACACCAAAGTCTCTGAAGAATCACAAAAGATAAAAAGTCCTCTATAAAGTCAGCCTCAGCTACTGAGTGAGGCTCTCAGCAACTTCGTGAGACCCTATTTCCAAATAAAATATAAAACAGGTCTGGGAGCATAGCCCGGAGGTAGACAGCCCCTGGGTTCCACCCCCAGTACCACCAAAAAAAAAAGTCCTCTATAGATGGTTGTAAATAAAAGTAACTATATCCCTAAGATAATTCCAAACTAAGTAAGTTGCTACCTTTTGAGGACCTAATTTTGCATTTTATTAGAGTAAAAGGTAGTTATATGTTGGGAAAGGGGCCTATAGGGAAGGAGAATGCTGTATTATTTTTAACCACCGCAATACTTTAACAAAACATACTAAAGGAGAAAAGATAATTATAGAGAAGATGGTGAAAAATTCAGGCTAATTACTCAGTTCTCTACCACTTAGAGATAGGTGACCTATCAGTCTCTCCAACTAATGAAAGGTTTGTCCTCTGGGCATTCACTCACAGGCACAAAGGAACCTAAAGAATTTGAATGGAAACCATCTCTTCCCTTTTTGGGGGCATTAAACCTATGGCATTCTACCTCTAGCTACAAAGCCAGACCTATTTGTTTGTTTGTTTGTTTATTTATTTACTTATAGAGACAAGGTCTTGCCAAGTTGATGTGAACCACACTGAGTTGCTAAGACTGTCCTTGGATCTGTGATCCTCCAATCTCAGCCTTCCCCAGTGCTGAGATTCCAGACATGGGTCACCTCTTCTTACTATATAAAAAGAACATGGTTACTGTAAAAAGGAACTGAATGTCTTCAAAACCAGTTTTCTCTAGGCAGGCATGGTGGAGAATGCCTATAATCCTAGTACTTGAGAGGCTGAGACAGGAGGATTGCAGGTTCATGGCCAGCCTCAGCAACTTAGTGAGACCCTATTTCAAAAAATAAAATTAAAAAAGCCAGTGCAGTGGCACACGCTTGTAATCCCAGGTTTAGGAGGCTGAGACAGGAGGATCACAGTTTGCAGACCTCAGCTACTTAGTAAGGTCCTTTGCAACTCAATGAGACCCTGTTTCAGAATAAACAATAAAAAAATGGGGCTGGGGGTGTATCTCGAAGGTAGAATGCCCCTGGGTTTCATCCTCAGTACTGCAAAATAATAAAATAAAATAAACCAGGAGTGGTGTACTTGCAATCCCAGTTCCTGGGAAGCTGAGACAGAAGGATTACAGGTTCACAGCCAGCCTCAGCTACTTAGCAAGGCCCTCCACAACTTAAGTGAGACCCGGTTTCAAAATAAAAAATAAGCCGGGCGTGGTGGCGCACACTTGTAATCCCAGCGCTTGGGAGGCTGAGACAGGAGGATCGCACAGGTTCAAAGCCAGCCTCAGCTACTTAGTGAGGCTTTCAGTAACTTAGTGAGACCCTGTTTCCAAATAAAATATAAAAAAGGTCTGGGAGTATAGCCCGGAGGTAGAAAGCCTCTGGGTTCCACCCCCAGTACCACCAAAAAATAAAATAAAATAAAAAAATAAAAAAATAAAAAATAAGTAATACGGCTGGAGGTATAGCTTAGAAGTAGAATGTCCCTGGGTCCAATCCCCAGTTCTAAGGAAAAAAAAAAAAAAAAAGAAAATGAAAACAGGGCTAGGGGGTGTAATACAGATGCAGAATGCCCCTAGGTTCATCCCAGTGCCACCAAAAAAGAAGTGTAATTTTTAAATTGCGGGATATTTTATTGCTCAAAAATGCGGGCCCCACTTCCATAGCCTTCTGCATAGTGCATCCCGAGGAGCCGCGCTGGCCCCAGAATGTCTACCTGCTCCATAACAAGCTTCACTCGCACAGATGCCGCAGTGATTCTGAAAAAGAGGATCTGCTCTAAAGCGTTCAGTCCGGCGACCACCTGGTTAGGACGGAGTGTTACGAGGCAGTAAGACAACAGCACAGAAGATGAACAGGCGTGCAGCCAGGGAGGAGGATGACTGAACACTTGTTTCTTTAAATACACTTCACTATGCACAGTTCAGAAAATGTCTTTATTTTAATTAAAAACAAATTAACCCGGGCATGGCGGCTCAGGCTTGTAATTCCTGCTCTTGGGAGGCTGAGACAGGAGGATCGCAGATTCTTGGCCAGTCTCAGCTACCTAATGAGGCCCTCCACAACTTAGTGAGACCCCATTTCAAAGTAAAAAATAAAAAATAGGAAGCCAGGCGTGGTGGCACTCGCTTGTGGCCAGCATTCGGGAGGCTGAGACAGGAGGATCCCGGTTCTCGGACAGCCTCAGCTACTTAGTGAGGCCCTCTGCAACTCAGTGAGACCCTGTTTCACAATAAAGAATAAAAAATAGGGCTGGAGTTTGGAGGCAGAATGCCTCTGTGTTCCATCCCCAGTACTGCACCAAAAAAAATAAAAATAAAAATAAGGGCTACAGGTGTAGCTCGGAGGTAGAATGCCCCTGGGTTCAATCCCCAGTACCACCACCACCAAAAAAAAAAAAAAAGTTAGCAAAGACTTATCAAAATGCACCCCCTACAAAACTTAGTGGTTAATAACAAATCCTTTAAGCATTTCATTCATTCATTCCTTCCTTCATATCATTCAGAAACTACTATGGGGAAGTCACAATGTGAAAAATAATGCCCTCTACTAGTCTCTTTCAGAAAAGCAATTTGGCAAAGTAAAAAACAACACAGACTCTCAGAGCTCAAAGGCCTGCTCCAGCCCCGTCCTTCACTTATCAGCAGGTGACCTTCGTCACAGCCTGTCTGACTTCACTCTGGGAAGTGATGATAACAATTCAGCTGCAGTGGGGATCCTATAAACGACATAGCACACGCAAACCAACACTCTTCAAATGCCGAGCACTGCAAGGCCTAGTGCTATACAAGAAATGTGTTCTTCCTTGCCCCACAGGAGACCTACCCAAAGGGCCTATTTCAAGTCTTAAATAAATATATATGGTCTCTGGCAATCATCTATGGGAAATTATTACTTAAAAATCTTAAGAAGTGGTATATGGGAGATTTCTACACCTCAATTTTGCTGTGAACCTAACTCAGCTCGAAAAATAGTGTGTGTGTGTGTGTGTGTGTGTGTGTGTGTGTGTGTGTTACTGGAGATGAACCCAGGGGGCTTTCTATCTCCAGTCTATACTCCCAGACCTGTTTTTTTTTGTTTGTTCTTTTTGTGTGTGTGTGTGTGGTACTGGGGTTCCTGGAAGCCCTTCTACCTCCGGGCTACACTCCCAGACCTATTTTATATTTTTGAAACAGGGTCTCTTACACCAGCACAGCTGGCTTCGAACCTGCGGGATCCTCCTGTCTCACTCAACCTCCCAAGGACTGGGATTACAAGTGTGCACCACCACTCCCGGCTACCCTGTTTTTTTCTTAAATACGTGAGGGTGGAAGTATGGCTTAGTATTGCAGAATTTGCTTGCAATGTGCAAGGCCCTGAGTTCCATCCCCCAAAATATATCAAGTGAAGGTTTGTACAACACTGGGCAGAAGTCTAAAATAACTCTAGAATCAAACTTCATCATCAAACTCTCTACCCCAAAGATTCAACAAGTCTTATAAAAAAGTCTCTCACGAGAAGCATTGCTTCACTTGAGTTATAAATCGCCTAGTAAAAGAGAAATGGGGTTTAAAGAGTGCTAGCGCAGGCGCGGTGGCACAGGCTTGCAATCCCGGTATTTGGGATGCTGAGCAAGGAGGACCAAGGTTCACAGCCTGCCTCACCCACTTAGTAACGCCCTCCGCACCAACTTAGTGAGACCCTGTTTCAAAATAGACAGGGCAGGGGGTGTAGGTCGGAGGTTGAATGCCTCTGGGTTCCATCCCCAGACCAGCAAAAAATAAGACAAAAAAAAAAAGAAAAAAAAAATAGGGCTGGGGATGTAGCTTGGAAGTAAAAATGCCCCGGGTTCCACCCCCAGTACTACAAAAGAGTGCTAGAAGGTCTCTTGACAGTTACCAGAATACCAAATGAACCCACAAGTAAACTGATCTGACTAAATTTAAAAGAATGTAACAAAATTAAAATTAAGAGGCATTGCTTGTATCCATGGCAAAGAATATATACTTTCATGTTTTATGTGAAAACAAACAAAACAGACTGTAACTCCTTACTCGAAAGGTAAATAAAAAATTATCACACATTAAATGTTCTTAGGCAGTTCTAGTTGACAAGGTCTGTCTTACAAAATGTATTTTATACAGACATTCGGCTTTATTCTAGGTATTTTAAAAGCATAAAAAACATGCCAGACAGTATGGTGCCACACACCTGTAATCCCAGTATTTGGGAGGTAGAACTAGTAGGATCGCAGGTTTGAGGCCATTCTCCTCAACCTAGCAAAACCGTGTTTCAAAATTCAAATAAAAATAAAAAGGGCTGGACGTGTAGCTCAGAAGTAGAACCTCCCTGGGGCCAATCCCCCGTACTGTAAATTTTAAAAATATATAAAAACCAATCAGGGCCAGGCGTGGTGGCGTACACTTGTAATCTCCGCGCTTGGAGGTGGAGACAAAATCACACAGGTTCAAAGCCAGCCTCGCTGGTTTAAGAGACCCTATTTCCAAATAAAAATATAATAAAATAGGTCTGGGAGTGTAGCGCAGAGGTAGAAGGGTTTCCAGGAACCCCAGTACCACCAAAAAAAAAAAAAAAAAATCAGGAATGGTATTATACCTGTAATCCCAGCAACTCTATAGGCTGAAGCGAGGAGGATCACGCGTTCAAGGCCAACCTGGACAATTCAGTGAGACTCAGTCTCAAAATGTAGCCGGGCATGGTGGCGCACGCTTGTAATCCCCGCGCTTGGGAGGCGGAGAAAGGAGGATCGCGCAGGTTCGAGGCCAGCCGCGCTGGCGTAAGAGACCCTGTTTCAAAAATATAAAATAGGTCTGGGAGTGTAGCCCGGAGGTAGAAGGGCTTCCAGGAACCCCAGTACCACCCAAAAAAAAAAAAAGTAAAAAGGGTTGGAGCTGGCACCTGGCACATGCCTGTAATCCCAGCACAGGAGGATCACAGGCTCACCAACTAGCCTCAGATACTTAGTGAAGCCCTCTGCAACTTAGACCATTTCAAAATAATTACAAGCGTGGTGGCGCCCTCTTGTAATCCCAGCATTTGGGAAGCTGAGACGGGAAGATCCAGATTTCCTGCCAGCCTCAGCTATATAGTGAGGCCTTTTGCAACTCAGTGAGACCCTGTTTCAAAATAAAAAATAGGGTTAGGGGTGTGCCTTCGAAGTAGAATTCCATCACCAATACTGCATGGAGGGGGGGGGGGATGAAGCTACTGGTGGCACATCCCTGGGTTCAATCTCCAGTACCAAAAAAAAAGAAAGCAAGTTATGTATAATATATATTACACACACACACGCGCGCGCGCGCGCGCGCGTAGTTCTGACGTGTACTCACAACAATGGAAAGCTTCTATTTCTGTAGGTGTGAAGCTGTACCCACCACGCCCCACCTGGGCAGCGATGTCATTTAAGAACCCAGGGGTACCCTGTTCATAGGACTCCTTCCCCACCCAAGCGGGGACATCTGCGGTAACGGTCTAGAAGATGACCTTCTATTCTGTGTGCTCTTGATTCTGATTTGCAAAGGATCAAACCCAATGCTCGGGCCTCAGGCGTGCCACCCAAGCAGGCTAGCCGACGCTGCAGCCCCAGCCCACATCCTGTGTAGCTTTACTGCTTGTTTAGTTTTAGTGCTTCTTCACAAAATAAGAACAAAAAGAAAACAAAAAAATCTGCCATTATCAGATGAGAGAGGGAGAGAGACAACGAGGGACGTGACACCGGCTATCAAAGGCACAGGACAGATGGGAGGTACTTCATGTAATGCACCGGTTAGGAGACTCTTGAATCAGAGGCAGGCACAGGAGATGGCCCTCTAGCTAGTAACAGAAAAGTAAGTGGAGAACTGATGTGAACAATGACACAAGCGGGAAAGGTGGGGTTTGAGAGCCTAAGAGCAGCCTCCTGAGGTGCTGCCCCCACTCTCCCCTCTCCCAAGCTCGCTCTTGTGAGCCACAGAGCAAACTGCAGGAGAGGTCTGTGCCCTCCCAGAGAGCACCTTTCTCTCCCAGCCAGACACCTGCCCTCCTCCCTCGAGTGGGCACCAGGACCCGATGGGTGTCAAGACTGGGCAGGATGCAGGGGAAGCTTCTGGTTTTCTAGGTCTCCAGAAAAAGAGCCAAGGAGCTTTCCGGCAGTCAGAAAAACAGCCAGCACATGAAGTGTGCTGAACTTGAACTTACACATCCCACATCTAGGTTTAAGATAAATCACATATTTCCTGGTCCTTGAAACAAAGGTCATAAATCATCCTTGGGCTACCATATGTGCCTATACCAGCTCTTACCCAACGTGGACACAGAAATGGGTCTCCTCTGAAACACCACTTCAACACAGGAAAACTGCAGTCCAAGCACATGCAAGTCTTTGGAAATGAGCATCTACACTGCTGAAGTAGCACTAAGTGACAAATGACAGTAATCCAGCGGCCCAGAGCCAACAAGCTCCACTGCATACAGATCTGTTCTGAGTCAGTACTCTCACATGTGTGGCAATAGGCAGCAGCGCAGCAGCCCAGTTACAAGTGCACAAGCAAGCTCTTCCTATTCCTCCTCACTCTGGTGTACTACCGTGAGAAGCACCTCCCCAGTCACCTTTAATATGTCACTGGAAAACCCATCAGTAACATGTACTCACAGATCTGGAATCAGCAGAAAAAACAAAGTAGCCTTGATGAAATTAACTCAAGTGGAGATGACACAACTTTCCTCAATTACTTCAATGTTACACTCTGACACAGCAAAAAGTAAACAGTCACGGAGCTTTGGGATCCTCTTCTGTAAGAGGCACGTGGCTTAAATCATTTTAGTTCCACATAAAGGAAGCAAGCTCTCTCAGTGGGTCCGCTTACCACGCACTGGAGTGTGAGAGCTGTGCTCCCAATAGGAGGAGCTGAAGGACAGGAGGCGGGGCCTGGGTGTGGTGTGCCTGCACAGGAGGCTACAGAAACCACCCAGGTACCCGTCATTTTCTAACTTTTTTTTTTTTTTTTGCAGCACTAGGGATGAAATCTGGGGCCTTGCACATACTAAGCAAGTGCCCTACTGAGCTACATCCCCAGCCCAGTTTTCTACCTTTTAACATCATACAGCAATTTAAATATTTTGCTGTCACTATATAAAGGAAAATTATCTCCAAATATCCTGTCAGCATTTCAAGTTCCCGTACTTCAGTTGCTCACTAGATCCCAATCCAAATGAACCTCTGAGTTGTACGATCCAGCTGCCAGTTATAAACAGATACTCAGCACTACACTCTGCCATATGCTTCCAACTGGACCCAAGAATTTCAGCATGTACACAGTGGAGGCCCCACTGTTGAGGTGAGCCTGCAAATCCAAAGTGGGTGCAGGAAGCATTCCCGTGGGGACTATGACTTCAGTGCTCACAGAATTCCTGAGAGCTTCCAATTCATCCTCAATTTGCCAGAATTCATCCTCTGTGTTTGTTTTTATTTTTATTTTGGGCGGTACTGGGGGTGGAACCCAGAGGCTTTCTACCTCCAGGCTATACTCCCAGACCTTTTTTATATATATTTTATTTGGACACAGGGTCTCACTAAGTTGCTGAGAGCCTCACTCAGTAGTTGAGGCTGGCTTCGAACCTGTGCGATCCTCCTGTCTCAGCCTCCCAAGTGTGGGAATTACAAGCGTGCGCCACCACGCCCGGCTTTCATCCTCTGTATTTGTTAAAATGATGAAAGACGGTGGCATTCTAAATAACCAAGTTGTCCATTATTGCACTGCAATCCCAGGAACAGGGCTCAATCAATTCTTTCCAATATGGAGCGAGGCTATAATCTACATAAACATTTTAAACTGTAACCTTAAAAGGCAATTTGAAAATAGGACCCTTACTATGAACTTGTGATTATTCCCAACAGTAAATAAGTAGTATGCATATCGTGGCACCTGACACATGGTAAGCAATCAGTATTTGCTGAGTGAATGAATGAATGAATGGCTATTATGGCTGCAAGGTCCTTAGGACATCAGGCAACTGAATAGACAAATCTCTTAAAAGTACTCAGCCTGCAACAGGACTCAGTAACTGAATCTTATATATGACTCTACTGTTGTTACTACTACTATTCTCTGAATGAAATTGTGAGAAACCAAACCATCACCTTGCTCCCTTCTTCACCCTAGATCTTGTAAGCATCTAAATCACACTTTGAAAGAATAAACCTGAAGTGTTTTTAACATTTGTGCCAATCCAACTTTCTAAAGATGTGTTCAGGCGATTTGGTTATATAAAACACAAACACCAGGACAATAAACACAAATGAAATTTCAACGAGTTTACTAATTAACATTTCAATCAATGTCGCATTATGACTGGTGCTTATTAAATAAAGGAAGCGAAGTACGCCTAAACCATGCCCTCTCCACCCCCAAGTCACCAATATTACAGACTAGTTTATAATGAACCTATGCCTGTTCCTGCTAATTTAACCAAAAATAAATAAATAAAAAAAGCCATTTAGTTAGTACTTAAGTTGACCTAAAGGCAAATACCAAATCTTAAGAAATTATTCAAAAACTCCTAAGTGCCTTTCTGGTAACAAGAAACTAAACACTTGAACAAAAAGCTACACGGAAGGTGGGGGAGGGGTTCTGATGCAAACTGAGGTTAAGTGCCACAACTTGAACAAAACTGCACTTTCGATCTCACTTGTTATTAAAAGGTTCTCGAGTTTTAACTCCCACAACAGGCACTAGTGACAATTATTAAAATCATTACTTAGAAGCGGTCTAATCGGGTCGGCTTCCTTGGCCCACAGAAAACAAACACCGACGGCTGGGGAAGCGTCAGGACTCAGTTCTCCAAAGAGCAACTTGGTTTTTAAGTCCCCAAATTTCGCCTGGACACTGTGGCGAGAGCGCGTGCAACAATTCCTAGGGGTCAGAGGCCGACAAGCCAGGGGTCTACAAAGGCGAGCCTGGCGAGCAGCGGCGCTGCCGACTCGGGGCCGCGGCAAAGGCAACCGGGGCGGCAGGCAGGGGGCGGGAGAGGGGCCCCGGGCTCCCCGCGCCCGGCCGCTGTCAGGGACCCGGAGCTGGGCTGCCCGCACAGGCTGCGCGCGCCACCGCGGCGGGGTGCATGTGGCCAAGACGAGCTCGTGGGCGAGCGCGGGGAGGTCCCCGGGACGCGGGGCCAGCTTTCCTCGCCCCGGGAGCCTGGGCGGCGGCGCGGGTGCCGGGCCGGGCAGCCCGCGTGGCCGGGGCGGGGAGGACGGTCCCGGCGGGGCCGAGCAGCTCCGCGGGCCCCGGCTGCGCGCACCCTGGAGGCCCTGCGGCCGGCCGGCGCCCGGCTCCCGAGCCCGCGGCCTGGGGCGGCCTGGGGCTGGCGGCCGGCGAGGGGCGAGGGGCGCGGCGCGGGGCCTAGGCCGGCAGCGTGCCCGCCCGCCCGCCCCACGGCGCCGCCGCCCGCCGCCCTCCTCCCGCCGCCCGGGACTCGGCCGTGCGGCCCGGGACGCGGCCGGGCTACCTGCGGGTTGCGGAGGGCCATGGCGGCCCGTTTCAATGAGACTCGGCGCTGCTCCGGCGCCTCACGCCGCGTCCACCGCCGCCGCCATCTTCTCGCCGCACGTCCACGCTCCCGGCGGCCGCCGCGCCTGCGCACTGCCGCGCCGGGGGCGGGGCTCGCGGGCCTCAGTGCGCCTGCGCGGAGAGGGGGCGTGTTCAGCGGGGCCCGCGGGCCGCAGTGCGCCTGCGCGGAGAGGGGGCGTGTCCAGCGGGGCTCGCGGGCCGCAGTGCGCCTGCGCGGAGAGGGGGGGTGTCCAGCATGCCTTCCCGCCGGCCCGCGCGGCCCTGCCCGCTTCCTCCCGGGCGGGGCGCGGTGAGCCCGAGGTCAGCCTGGGCTCTCTCCGCTCGCGGCACGCGGCTCTCCCTCCGCCCGGCCTCCCGGGGCCACGGAAGCCGCCTAAGGAGCCCTGGTGAATGGAGGCCCATTCATTTGTTCTCTCGGGGCCACCCACCCATGTTGCCCGGATCCGCGACTCGCCTCTTGCTAGGCGCTGGAGACTAAGACGCAGCGCGTAAAAGCACAGGTCGAGCTGGGCGTGGTGGCGCACGCCTGCAGTCCCGGTACTGGGGAGGCTGAGACAGGCGGGCCGCGGGTTTCCAACACAGCCTGAGCCATGTTGCGAGACTCCGCAATGCAGCGAGACAGTGTCAAAACAGAAAGCAAGCTGGGCGTGGTGGCGCACGCTTGTAGTCCCAATTCTTGGGAGGCTGAGACAGGACGATCACAGGGCTTTAGCTTGGAGGTTGAGTGCCCCTGGGTTAAATCCCTTGTACAATAATTAATTCATTAAAATAGGGTTGAGGTTGTGGCTCAGAGGTAGAATGTCCCTAGGTTCCATTCTCAGCGCTCCCCCGAAAAAGTGGATATATTTGTTGGGTTTAAAGATGCTCGCCTGTAATCCCAGTACTTGGGAGGCTGAGACAGGAAGATCACAAGTTCCAGACCAGCTCAGCGACTTTGCAAGACTTTCGCAACCTAGCAACACCCTGTTTCAAAATGAAATAAGTAAATAAATAAATGGGCTGGAAATGGAGAATGGCTAGGAGGTAAAATGCCCCTCTGTTCAATGCCAAGTACCACAAAATACACACACACACACACACACACACACACACACATCCCACTTAATGTGGGCCTGGCCGAATGTCTGTCACCTGTTAAGACACGTGAGCAGCGGTGCAAGACAGCCATTGGTTCTGTCCTTTATTCTTTTTTTTTTTTTTTTTTTTTTGGTGGTACTGGGGTTCCTGGAAGCCGTTCTACCTCCGGGCTACACTCCCAGACCTATTTTTGCATTTTTATTTGGAAACAGGGTCTCCTAAGCCAGCGCGCGGGGCTAGCTTCGAACCTGCGCGATCCTCCTGACTCTGCCTCCCAAGCGCGGGGATTACAAGCGTGCCCACCACGCCCAGCTTTTTTTTTTTTTTTTTTTTTGCGGGTCTGGGGATGGAACCCAGAGGCATTTGACCTGCGAGCTACACCCCTGCCCCATTTTTTTTATTCTTTATTTTGAAACAGGGGCTCACTGAGTTGTGGAGGGCCTCACTAAGTAGCTGGGGCTCTCCATGAAACGAGATCCTCCGGTCTCAAGTCTCCCAAATGCTGGGATTACAAGCGTGCACCACCACGCCCGGCTTGTCCTTTATTCTTGATGTCCTGGGCCTCACACCTGGTCACATACTGCACTGGCCGTCATCTACCATTCCAAGGGAACAGGGAAATTCCAGGCCAGGTACCTCCTGTTCCTAAACCTTGGTTTCCTCCTGTGAATGAGAAGAGTAAAATGTCTGACTCAAAGGGCTTCAGCCAGGGTCAGATTCGATGTGTGGGTGCTCACTGGCCAAGCACTCAGCAAAGATGCGCTACTGTGATGATTATTGAGAACCCCGAGGGCTGGTTTCACTTGCTCAATACCTACCAAGAGCTTGCTGCTGCCTGGTGCTACACAGGGAAAATCAACAGTAAGGCCCACATTCCAGCAGGTCTGGGCTCTTCAGAAATGGGATGTACTGAAAAATGCCCAGTTGCTGAGAAGGATGGTTTAAAAACAAAAGAGGAAAGGCATGATGGCACATGCTTGGAATCCCAGCATTTGGGAGGCTGAAACAGGAGGATCATGGTTCAAGGACAGCTCATCTACTTAGTGAGACCCTCTGCAACTCAGTGAGACACTGTTTCAAAATAAAGATAACAAACAGGAAGCTGGGTGTGGTGGTGGGCACTTGTAATCCCCGCCGTCGCTTGGGAGGCTGAGACAGGAGGATTGCACAGGTTCGAAGCCAGCCTCAGCTACTTAAGCTCTCAGCAACTTAGTGAGACCCTGTTTCCAAATAAAATATAAAATAGGTCTGGGAGTATAGCCAGGAGGTAGAAAGTACCTGGGTTCCACCCCCAGTAACACCAAAAAAAAAAAAAAAAAAAAAACCAGGGCTGGGGGTGTAGCTCAGAGGTAGAATCTCCCTGGGTTCCATCCCCAGTACCGCAGAAAAAAATAAAGAATAAAAAAATAGGCCTGGAAAGCCGGGCATGGTGGCGCACACTTGTAATCCCAGCATTCAGGAGGCTGAGACCAGAGGATCCTGGTTTGCGGCCAACCTCAGCTACTTAGCGAGGCCCTCTGCAACTTAGTGAGACCCGGTTTCAAAATAAAGAATAAAAAATAGGGCTGAGAGTGTAACTCGGAGGTCAAATGCCCCTGGGCTCCATCCCCAGGCCGGCAAAAAAAAAGAAAAAAAGGTCTGGAGGTAGAAAACCCCTGGCTTCCATCTCCAGTATTGCCAAAAGAATATAAATAAATAAATAAAATAAATAAATAAAGGAGCTGAAATCTAACAACTGAATACACTGTCTGGCCACTAGTGGATCATCTTTTTTTTTTTTTTTCTTCAGTCAGTACTAGGGGCTACCCTACCCAGTCTTAATTTTCAAAGAGTCCACAAAGATATTAACATATGACTACAAAATGAGATAAATCAAAAGCTCTGAGCCAGGCGTGGTGGCACATGCTTATAGTCCCAGCTTTTGGGAGGCTGAGACAGGAGGATGGTGATTCGTGGCCAGCCTCAGCTACTTAGGCCCTCTGCAACTCAGTGACTCTGTCTCAAAGTAAAAAATAAAAAATAGGGCTGGGGGTGTAGCTCGGAGGTAGAATGCCCCTGGGTTCCATCCCCCATACTGAAAGAAAAAAAAAGCACTGTTGGCAGCAATCTAGAGCACTGGAAGAGTCAGAAGTTCAAACCTTACTCCCCACCCGCTGGCTCGGTGAACTTTGGCAAATTACCCGCCCTTTCTGTCAATCTTTGGTAGAAGGAGATGTGGGAGGCAGGATCACGCTCTTTACTCCAGCCCAAAGATATCCATACCTTAGCCACTAGGATCTGGGACTGTGTGATCTTACATGGTAAAAGAGATTTTTGCAGACGGGATTATGTTAAGGACCTTAGATTGGGAGAGTTATCCTGGATTATCTAGGTGGTTCCCAAGTAATAATTACAAGGGTCCTTCTAAGGGAAACAGGGAGGGGGACTAAGGACAGAAGAACATGTGAAAGCAAAAACAGAGTGTGGGACAGGGAAGCCGGCATCGTTGCGCACACTTTAATCCCAGCACTCGGGAGGCTGCGACAGGAGGATCCGGGTTCGCGGCCAGCCTCAGCTACTTAGTGAGGCCCTCTGCAACTCAGTGAGACCCTGTTTCCAAATAAAGAATAAAAAACAGGCAGGGGTGTAGCTTGGAGGTCAAATGCCCCTGTGTTCCATCCCCAGACATGCGAAAAATAAAATAAAGACTTAAAAATAGGGCTGGGCCGGGCGTGGTAGCGCACGCTTGTAATCCCCGCGCTTGGGAGGCTGAGACAGGAAGATCGCACGGGTTCGAAGCCAGCCTCAGCTACTTAGTGAGGCTCTCAGCAACTGAGTGAGACCCTCTTTCTAATAAAATATAAAATAGGTCTGGGAGTATAGCCCAGAGGTAGAAAGCCTCTGGGTTCCACCCCCAGTGCCACCAAAAAAAATAATAAATTAATTAATTAATTTAAAAAATAGGGCTGGGGGTGTAGCTTAGAGGTAGAATGCCCCCTAGGTTCCATCCTCGGTACTGCAAAAAAAACAAACAAAAAACTTGAGACTGAGGTGAAATCCAGAGGAGACCTTAAGCCAAGGAGTGCAGACGGGGCCTCCAGAGACAACAGAGCTCTGGCTGCCTACCATGTGACTTGAGTTCGGTGAGTCAGCTGCCTGCCTGCCTGCCTGCCTGCTTTCTCTCTCCCTTTCTTTCCCCCCCCCCCCCCCCCAGGATTGAACTCAGGGGCATTTTACCTCTGAGCTATACCGCCGAGCCAGATTTTCTTTTTATTTTGAAACAGCCTTGCTAAGCTGCTGAAGGCCTTGCTAAATTTGCTGCGACTGGCCTCACACCTGCATCCTCTGACACCATGCGGGGCTCAGGGAGTTTTCTGACACACAGAACTATACACTAGAATTCCTGTTGGTTTATACTGATACGTTGTGATAATTTGTTACAGTAGTGACAGGAAGCTGAGACAGGGGACACCTACCCTGGGAGCCACTGCCAGAAGGAAATGAGAAATGAGCCTAGATCCCTAGGTGTGGCACCAGGGCCTTCCACCTCCCAGTAAACCATGGTCAGGCACTTCATTACTGTGCCCAGAGAGAGTGGTCTGAGGCTCCCTGGAGAGGACTTGGAGCTAGTCTTGGGAGTAAGGGTTTGTCGGAGCAGGGCGTGGTGGCGCATGCGTGTAATCCTAGTATTCTGGAGGCTGAGACAGGAGGATCATGGTTTGAGGACAGCCTCAGCTACTACTTAGTGAGGCCCTTTGCAACTCAATGAGACCCTGTTTCAAAATAAAGAATAAAAATAGGGCTGGTCATGTTGCTCAAGGGTAGAATGCCCCTGGGTTCCATCCCCAGTACCAAAAAAAAAAGTTTGTCAGAGAGCCTTGGGGATCAGATAGCCCCTCGAAACCAGTGGATGCATAGTCTGTCAAGGACGGTTGATGGTTGACCCGAGCGGGATCTCCATTTGGCCTTCCTACCTGGAAAGGCCTTCTCTGAAACTCCGATAGCAGAGAGGTGGGCCGCAGCCCCGTGATCCTGGGCAGGCACCTTACCTGTCAGCCTTCATTCCTTCATCTGTGAAATGGGAGAAATAATATTTCCCAGGGGTAATGAAGAAAGAAAGCTGCTTAGTGAGGCCTCTGCAACTCAGTGAGGCCTTGTTTCAAAATAAGGAATAAAAAAAAATAGGGCTGGGTTGTAGCTCAGAGGTAGAATGCCCCTGGGTTCCATCCCAGTACTGCAAATAAAAGGAAGGAAGGAAGGAAGGAAGGGAGGGAGGAAGGAAGGGTGGGTGACCAAGGTCAACTCGGCTCAGCCTGCCGGGGCGGGGTGCTGATGAGGGACACAGACCCCGCCTCCACCTCCCATGGCTGCGGTGATCTCACCTCACCCCGGTGTTCGATGGATCATTCCTCCCTTGTATTCTTGCTCCCTCCCTCTTTCAGTGTGTGTGTGTGTGTGTGTGTGTGTGTGTGTGTGTGTTTCTGGAGATTGAACAACATAGAGGCATTCTATACCCCCAAGCCTATTTTATTTTTATTTTTATTTTTATTTTTTTTGTGGTGCTGTGGATGGAACCCCCGGGGCATTCTACCTCCGAGCTATACTCCCAGCCATATTTTATTCGTGTGTGTGTGTGTGTGTGTGTGTGTGTGTGTGTGTGTGTGTGTCTAGGGATGGAACCCAGGGGCATTCTACCGCCAAGCTACATCCCAACCCTACTTTTTATTCTTTAGTTTGAAACAGGGTGTCACTGAGTTGCAAAGGACCACACTAAGTAGCTGAGGCTGGCCTCGAACCTGCAATCCTCCTGCCTCAGCCTCCCAAGTTACTGGGATTACAAGCATGGGCCACCACATCCGGCTTAGAATGGCCTCTTAAAGAGCTCATAATTTTATTCTCTTATTTTAAAACAGTCTTACTAAGTTGTAGCCAACCTCACTAAGTTGTTGAGGCTGGCTGTGAACCTGCGATCCTCTCGGCAACTTAGCAAGACCCTGTTTCCAAACAAATAGCTCAGAGGTAGAATGCACCTGGGCTCAATCCCCAGTACCACAGTGAAATAAAATAAAATATGAGATCTGGTTTGCGCTGCCTGCCTCAGGAGCAGAGACTGCGGCGAGCCGAGGTGACGGATGGGTGGCGGCCGCTGACGCCCCGCGGTGACGGTTAACGCCGTGCATCGTATGATCAGTGTGCCGGGCGCTAACACTGCCACTAACGCTCTCGCCTTTGTCTTGACTGGTCACCCCTACAAAGCCTTCCTTTTACCACTCTTTGAAGATTTGTTATTTTTCATCGATTTCCATTGGACACGGGGTTTTCTTTTCTGCCAGGCAGATAGCCCCGGGGACTAGAGAACATTCATCCATCTACAAAAATGTGTATCATTCTCCTCCAAAGGCAAGATTGGTGGCGCATGCCTGCAATCCCAGGACTGAAAGGCTGAGGAGAAGGAGCACCGATTCGAGTACAGCCTCGGCAACTTAGCAAGACCCTGTTTCAAAAATAAATAAATACCTGGGCGTGGTGGCACACACTTGTAATCCCAGCATTAGGGTGGCTGAGTCAGGAGGATCCAGGTTTGCAGACAGCCTCAGCTACTTAGCGAGGCCCTCTGCAACCGAGTGAGACCCTGTTTCAAAATAAAGAATAAAAAATAGGGCTGGGGGTGTAGCTTGGACGTAGAATGCCCCTGGGTTCCATCCCCAGTAACACAAAACATAATAATAATAAATAAATAAGCCAGGTGTGGTGGCGCATGCTTGTCGTCCCACCACTTGAGAGACTGAGACAGGAGGATCGCGGTTCGAGAACAGCCTTGGCTAGTTAGTGACGCCCTTTGCAACTCAGTGAGACCCTATTTCAAAATAAAGAAAAAATAGCCAGGCATGGTGGCGCACACTTGTAATCCCAGCATTCCAGAGGCTGAGACAGGAGGATCGCGGTTCGCAGACAGCCTCAGCTACTTAGTGAGGCCCTCTGCAACTTAGTGAGCCCCTGTTTCAAAATAAAAATACAATACAGGGCAGGGAGTATAGCTTGGAGGTTGAATGCCCCTGGGTTCCATCCCCAGACACACACACACACACACACACACACACACACACGAAAAAAATTTAAAAAAAAAATAGGGCTGGGGTGTAGCTCAAAGCAGAATGCCCCCGGGTTTAGACAGATAGATAGATAGATAGATAGATAGATAGCTGGGTATGGTGGCTCACGCTTGTATTCCCAGTACTTAAAAGGCTGAGATGGAAATCACAGACTGGAGACAGTCTTAGCAAGTAGTGAGACTCTTCAACCTAGTAAGACACTGTTTCAAAATAAAAATAAATAAAAATAGGGCTGGAGGTCTAGCTTGAAGGTAGAGTGCCCCTGGGCACAATCCCAAGCACTGCAAAAAATATAAGTAGCCAGGCGTGGTGGCGCACGCTTGTAATCTCCGTGCTTGGGAGGCTGAGACAGGAGGATCGTGCAGGTTCAAAACCAGCCTCAGCTGGCTTAAGAGACCCTGTTTCCAAATAAAAATATAAAAATAGGTTTGGGAGTATAGCCCGGATGTAGAAGGGCCCCAGGGGTTCCATCCCCAGTACCACCAAAAAAAAAAAAATTATATATATATATATGCGGGCTGGAAGTTCAGTCCCCAACACTACTAACGATAATAATGAAATTTGGAAGAAAATATAACCCATGACCCCACCAGGCAGCGCTGTCATAAACACAGACATGACAGCAGTCCCAGGCGTGGCCCTGGGAGTCCGGCATCTGAACTCTGTTCCCAGTCCCCCACTTAGCAGCAGGGAACCTGTTGACAAGTGCGAACCTGGGAGGCTGAGCGTGCGCTGTGCCCCTCAGCCTGCAATTTCATTCGCTGGAGTCCTTGGCGTGCTGGCGAGGCACACGCCGGAGATCGCAGCGGCTCCGTGCTCTGCACGCTGGGGGGAGCGGGAGCTAGGAAGCTCCTCCTGGAACCTCCAAACTGACAAATGGTTTTTGACTAACTGGCTTTCCAATTTAAGATGCGTTAATAGAGGTTTACAAATAATAATAAAAGCTGGGTGTGGCGGGGCACACTTGTAATGTCAGGACTGGGAGGCTGAGACAGGAGGATCTCAGGTTTTGTGGCCAGCCTCAGCCACTTAGTGTGGTCCTCTGCAACTTTGTGAGATCCTATTTCTTTTTTTCTTTTCTTTTTTTTTTCTTATTTGCGGGTTTGGAGATGAAACCCAGGGGCATCTGACCTCTGAGCTACACCCCCTCCCCTATTTTTTATTCTTTATTTTGAAACAGGGTCTCACTAAGTTGCAAAGGGCCTCAGTTAGTAGCTGAGGCTGGCTGCAAACCTGGATCCTCCTGACTCAGCCTCCCGAATGCTGGGATTACAAGCATGTGCCACCACGCCCGGCTGGAGTTATGTATTTTTAGCACCTCTGAATATCTGCAAGAGTGGGGCCAGGGCCCCTGGGGGGCTGAATCACCGTCACCGTGTGCCTGGTAAAATGATCCTGTGTCATTGAGCGGGAGCCACAGAGCCAGCTGAAGCCGGAGCCCGTTTGGAGGGGGCTCGGCAGTGTCGGCTTCCTGCCCCGTCAACAGGAAGGGCGGCCTGGAGGTGCAAGCTCTAGGCTGCGCAGACAGGGCTCCAGGATGTCCTAGGTGCCTCGAGCTGCGAGCATGGGCTGCCTCTGGCCAGGCTGTGCTCAACCCCGGAGTTCAGATTTAATTGGAGCCGTGGCTGGTGGTGCACGCTTGTAACCCCAGCATGTGGGAGGCTGAGACAGAAGGATCGCGGTTCGTGGACAGCCTCAGCTACTTAGCTGGTGGTGCACGCTTGTAACCCCAGCATGTGGGAGGCTGAGACAGAAGGATCGCGGTTCGTGGACAGCCTCAGCTACTTAGGCCCTCTGTAACTTAGTGAGCCCCTATTTCAAAATAAAGAATAATATATATATATATATATATATATATATATATAAAGAATAATATTTATAAAGATATATATATAGGGCAGGGGTTGTGGCTCGGAGGCTGAATGCCCCTGGGTTGCATCCCCAGACCTGCAAAAAAAAAAAAAAAAAAAAAGAAAAATTTAACTGGGACAAACTGGGAGTGGGTGCTAGCTGGGGAGCAGGAGGGCACTGAGCCCAAGAAGGCCACAGGTAGAGAGGGGGTAGGTGCCTCAGCGAGCCCTGGACTTGAGCACACATCAGAGGAGCCGGGTATGGTGGCACACGCCGGTCACCCCAGTCCTTGGGAGGCTGAGACAGGAGGATTACAGGTTCGAGGCCAGTGCATGGTAATTTAGGGAGATCCCGTTTCAAAATAAAAGGAAAAGGTTTGGGGGTGCAGCTTAGAGATAGAACACCACTGGGTTCATTTCAGTCACACACACACACACACTCACAAGAATCCCTCAAAGGGCTTGCAAAAAAGCAGCCAACTAGGCCAACTCCAGGAATGGCTGAGTGAGTCTGTCTGTGGGGTGCGCTGGGAGTTGCATTTCTTCTTTTTTTCTTTTCAACTGGAGATTGAACCACAGGGCATCTACCTCCAAGCTATCCCTCCAGCCCTTTTATTTATTTATTTATTTATTTATTTATTTATTTATTTATTTACTGTTTTGTGGTACTGGGGTTTGAACCCAGGGGCAAGCTACCATACAACATGGATACTTAGGAGGCTGAGAACAAGGCTCCACAGGTTTGGAGCCAGCCTCAGCACCTTAGCGAGGCCTAGTTCCTAAATAAAATAGAGCTGGGGTGTAGCTCAGAGGTAGAATGCCGCTGGGTTCAACCCCCAGCACCAAAAACAAATCTGGGCAAGCCATGACCTACCTGGCCCATGGCAAGAGCAGAGAGGCCAAAGGCGAGTGTGGGGCCGGGGCCGAGGGAGGAAGAGGAGCTGTCAGGTGCCCCTGCACAGGGAGCCCAGGGAGAGCTGCCAGGCTAAGCCGGTTAGCACCCAGATTCCTCAGTGTCCCAGAGGATTAAGATGACTTTAATCACTGCCCAGAATGATCTGTCACTCAGCAAGAGATATCGCACCTTATCAGCTTTTGCTGCCCCTAGTTTCCCCGTGCTGCCTGCCAAATGCACCACCATCACTGGCTGCGGTCCTTTGGCCCAGAGAACCCGAGATGACTGCCGAGGGCCTGGCGCCGACTCCCGAGCTCCAGTCCTCACCTGGAAATGGGGCGGTACTGCTGAGCGCCTTCGGCAGCCCAAGAGAATGAATCCTGGGGAGGAATTTGCAGCTGGCAGCTCACTGGCCCAGAGGTAGGGGTGTGTGTGTGTGTGTGTGTGTGTGTGTGTGTGTGTGTGTGTGTGTGTTACTAGGGACTGAAACCCAGGGTCATTCTACTTCTGAGCTACACCCCCAGCCCTTTTTTATTCTTTATTTTGAAACAGGGCCTCACTGAGTTGCAGAGGGCCTCACTAAATAGCTGAGGCTGCCTAGGAACCGCGATCCTCCTGTCTCAGCCTCCCAAATGCTGGGATGACAAGCATGCGCCACCACACCCAGCTTCAGAGGTCACTTTTAACCCAAAGGTGGCTGGTGCACATTGGTGACCTGCTTGCTTGCAGGTGGCCTGGCCAAAACCCACAGGATAGGGGAGCGAGCTTCCCCTCCCTATACCCTGAGGAAAATGGTGCCCCCAAGAGTAACAAACTGCAAGCTGGACACAGTGGTGCACACCTGGCATCCCACTACTTGGGAGGCTGAGACAGGACCATCACAGTTCAAGGTCAGCCTCAGCAACTTAATGAGACCCTCTTCCAAAATAAAAATTAGCTGGGTGTGGTGGTGCATGCCTGTAACTTCAGTACCTGGGAGGCTGAGACAGGAGGATCACAGGTTCAAGGACAGCCTCAGCAAGTAGTAAGACTCTTGTGAACCTAGTGAGATCCTGTTTCAAAATAAAAAATTAAAAAATAGAGCCATCAGTGTAACTCAGAGGTAGAATGCCCCTGGGTGCCAAACAAATAAAATAAAATGTGTGTGTGTGTGTGTGTGTGTGTGTGTGTGTGTGTGTGTGTGTGTGGCTTAGAGGTAGAATGCCCCTGGGGTCAATCCCTAATATATATAAAAAAAGCTTCTCATAGCCTATGACAAGCCTTGTTTTGTTTTTTCTCTTCTAATCGAATTACCAAAATTGACACAAGTTTAAGCACACACTTTCATTCTGGGTCAAAGATCTGAATGAAATTCCTGAACACACAGTCATCAGGGGCACAGTCAACGCAGAACTGCAGCGCCCGGCCCATAGCGCTAGCGGGAGGTCTAGTTCATTTCCAGATTCCACTTGGGCCCCACATGCAAGGGGCTCATCTTCACATGGGCAGAGCGAACAGAAATACAGATCATTCCAATATCCACCCGAGACTCGCAACGTGACCAGAAGATGCACCAGCCCCTAGCAGGCAAATTATTTTAATGCGTTTCAAGAACTGAATACTGTGTACAGAATTCAAAACAAAGGGGTGGGGGGTAGGAAGGGGTAAAACAGAGAAGCCTTTGACATCAGGTTACAAGTAGTACAAAGCAACAAATTAAAACAATGACAGACCTCAGTGACATTAGTAGCCAGGACGGACCTGACGGCCACCTTGGCAGAGCTCTTCACTCATCTGAAAGGGGCCGGGGGCTGGTTACTATTGACCTCATTCAAGACAAGGGCCTTGCTCTTCCGCTCCAAGCGAACCTGTCCACGGCTCCCCTAATTGCCCGAGGTGGGGCTTCTTTCCTCCAAGAACACTGGCAGGGAGGGCTTTCCCCTGCGTCCCTGAATAAGAGCATTCATTCTACTAACTAAGGCAGCCGAAAGACAGTTTCTTGAGACCCCTGATTCCACCCATGTCGAAAGCAGAGCACAGCCAGGAGCAACGGCCAGGCGGAGGCGGCGCTTCCGACGGTGCGAGGTGGCGCCGTCTCGGTGACCAGGAGCGCACACGGTCATGTCTTCAGGGCAGGGGTGGATGGGGTAGAGCGGGACCCCGGCCGCAAGTGTGCTGGGGAGCTGGTCCCTCCACACCCCACTGAGGTAGGAGCTTGGGAAGAAACACGGAGCTTGAGGATGCCGTGCATTCAGTGTCCTTACCAGCCAAGCGCGCCCCTACAAAATGCGAGATGTGCCAGATCAGCCACAGGGAAGGGCAAGGCGGAAGCGGAAGCCACAGGAGGCGAGGGTCCCGGCACTGGCCACGGGACATTGGTTGTCAGAACGAATCAAGGGCCCGAGATTGGAGGCAGGGACCACAGCAGGCATTTCACAGGAGAGTACTTAGCAAATTGTGTCAAAAAGTATCAAAACAGTCCAGAAAACTAAAAACAGCCAGGCTCTACAGATGCTGGGTCAGGGTCCCTAGGTGCGTTGAGCCGCGTCTCTCCTGGAGGCAGGTGCTGGGGGCCCGGGCCACTGCTGCGGCTGCCCCTGCAGGTTTGAGCCGGGCACGGGGTCTGGCTCAAGCTCTGGGAGCCCAGGCCCGTGAGCTGCGGTTTGGCCAGTGTTGGCCAAGTCCCTGTAGTGGGAGCCTGTGTAAAGGGGGCGGTGACCCCAGGAGGGGCGATGGGGATGACAGGGACTTTGGCTTCCTGCACTGCCACGCGCACTGACACATCCCTCTCACTCGGGGCCAGGTCCTTGGAACCGCAGGTTAAGGTATCTGAGCTCACAGAACAGGACCTGGGCCCCAGTTCGACTCCGCCCCCCTTTGATGTTGGCTTCTCACCCCAAAACCAAACACCCCCCCACCCTGAGAGCTCTGGAAGTCTCTACTAGGTCCCCTCATCACTAAGGGGAGGCAGGGCGTTCAGAACATAAACAGACACCCGAGGTTCTGCCAGCACCGAGGTCTCCAGGCCCTGCCTGGGAGTCTTACTAAACAGCAGAATGTCAGAATTGCCACTGAAGGCTCAGGGCACCGGGCCGACGAGATCAGATGCTCCACGAGATTTGCTTTTGATTTTTTTTGAGACCAGGTCTTGAGATGCTGGCCAGGCTGGGCTCACACTCACGGGCTCTAGTGACCCCCCCCTGCCTCAGCCTCCTGAGCAGCTAAGTGTATTTTAAACAGCAGAAAGCCCACTTGCTGTTCTCAGCTTTCTCGTCTCCTGGCCTGCGTCATTCTATTCTTGTCTTAAACACACTCGGTTCCAGCTCAGGTTAAGGATGGAATCCCAAAAACATAATTGATATGAAGTCAAAACTCGAGTCCTTTAAAAATAAGAAAACGCAAACCTGGAATAAGAGCCTGCCGTGCTTATTTTAAAAGACCAGTGTGTGGTGAGCAAATCCACGCGTTCTCAAAGCTCCCAACAGCTTGGAACCTGGACGGTTTAACACCACACCGGCAGGGTGTGTCACCGGTCTTCAAATGGTCTCCACGCCACAATATGGACCGTGCGGTTCCAACACGGCCGCTAAACTCCTTCCTCCCATTCTCAGACTGCACGGCCCAGTGAATTCCCAACTTAAAAATACAGGTAGCAACGCCCGGCCCAAGTCCCAGCGCCAGCCTCCGTGCCTCCCCGTCAAGACCACAATCTCCCTCAGCACGGCAGCCGCCGCTGTGTGCAGCGGACCCGCGGGTCGACCTCCGCACGTGGTGGAACGCTTCAGCCTCAGTGATATCAGATTCCGAGCTGGGAAAACTACAGACCCCATTCGCGTCGCCACGTCAGGAGAGACGTCACAAGATGCAGTGTGACATCGCGTGCAACCCAGCAGACTCAAGGATAGAGGCCGGCGCCTCACCTCCATCCTGGGGCCAGCCGCAGCAGCAAGACGGCAGCCGACTTGAGCTAGAGCAGTGGTGCGCCCGTTCCCAGCCTCAAGGCCGCCCTGCTCTCCAAAGACCCTCCGCTCTCCACACTGTCCCTGCCCTAACCTGCATTCTGGGTTAACCACCTGTTTGTTCATGACCCGGGGAAAGAAGATGGCAGACATCATACCGTGCCTTCTGAAGGGTCTTGAGGGATAAAACTTCTCCTGGAACAGCAGAGGGTTGTTTCTGCAAAAGCATTTTATAGGAGTCTATGACTGGGAATGAGATAAAAAAAATACAAAAAGTTTCAGGCTCAAAGAAGTTTGGAGTTTGGAAGTGGTGGGTGGAGAGAGGGTTAACAATTAATACAGGACTTGGAGCCTTTTAACACACCAGCGTGTTTCCGAGTGCCGCGAGGGGTTCACAGCCTGGGTACGCCTTGCAGAACCCAGACAGCTTCCAAGTCTCTCTGGACTCCCGCATCTAACTAACCAACTACCCGACTGCCTGCCTGTCCAGCGAGGGCCGGTGACGGGCATCACAGTGTTTGTTTTGGCTTCTTCCAGTATCAGGGTTAACAATGAATCCTGAGGCTTCCTCGTCTCCGCTGTCAGATCTCTGCTGAGCTAAAAACCACTGATGCCTCCCTGGGCTCTGGGTTAAAGCCGAGTGCTTTGTGCTGTGTGATAGTGGGGGCCCCAGTCTGACTTGAGAGACCTGTTCTAGAAACTGTGCAGGAATCCGCGCAAGGTAGCTGCATGTCTCAGTGGTAGGAAATGCGGACTGACAGCTTCCGCGGCCGACAGAAGTCCCACCTGACCAGCACTCCGTGGGACCCTGTTCCTGAAGGACTGAGGAGACAGATCGAGACTTGGCAGAGCTGCCGGGTGCCACAAACCCACGCAGCAGAGGACCTGCGGGAATATGTTCTTGGAGGCCCGCGTGCTCGCCTGCCACGGCTCCTGCTGGCTCCTGGAGCTACGCTGGAGGAAACAATGGCAGGTCTTAGAGCAGTGCATTCTGTCTTTCCTGAGAAATAAACGTAGATTTTGGGGGGCTTGGCACATCAGTAATATGACAGTGAATTTTAGGGGGAAAACAGATTGCAGAAAAATATTTAAGAAGAACTTCATGCCATTTTCCCCCTTTCTTTCTTGTTTACCTAAAATCTTATAGAATTCACGAGGATTACCAGTCAGGAAAACGGGTTTTTCGGAACCAAGTCAGCTGATAGAGATCACAACAAGAACAATTCTCTAGATAAAAGGCCCGGGGCTTGGCTCACTCCAGGAAGCCCGGGGCCCTGCCCGCGCCTGCCCAGTGTGGCCAGGCCGAGTGTGGGCTGGGTGGGGCACAGCCTCGGCAGCCCTGCTCCCAGCCCTGCTCCTGGCAGTTCTGGATCTATCTGACCATACTGAGAAGGGCCTGGGAGTTTGTTTGTTTGTTTGTTTGTTTGTTTGTTTGTTTGTTTGTTGGCAGTACTGGGATTGAAAGCAGGGACATTCTGCCTCTGAACTACACCGCAGCCCTATTTTATTTTTAAGCAGGGTTTCGGTAGGTTGGTGAGTCTCGCTAGCTGCTGAGGCTGGTGTTGAATCTGCGATCCTCCTGTCTCAGCCTTCCAAGTACTGGAATTGCAGGCGTGCGCCACCGTGCCCAGCTGGAGTCTCTATCTTTAAAACCAGGTCTGGAGAGACTCAGAGTAAGTGGCCTGAACTATTCCTTCATCAAGGCCCTTAGTTTCACTACCAAAACCTCACCTGTGCTCCTGGGGGACAGTCAAAGGACCCTTGGGGACCTGTTCTGTGGAAAGAGGGCCAGAGCAGACACAAGGGGCTCGTCACTGCCTGGGCCCAGGTTTAGTTATTCAAGCAAGATAATGTGCAAAGTTAAACATCGGATTTAATTGGTTACTGTGATATCATAGAAATACCAGGAATCATAATAGAAAAAGCCCTGGGGGCTGCGCGTCTCCATGCGGTCACTGGGCGCCATCCTGGTGCCGCCGGCCCCTGCCCTTCTTCTTCTTCTCCTCCAGGGGTGGCTTGAGCGCGCACACACAGGCCGACAGCCCGGCGATGGCCTTGGGCAGGTCGGGGCCGCGGCTCCACTTGTCGGCCTGGCTGTCATACACCTGCACAGCCTTGGAGAAGGCAGTGCTCTCCCAGCTGTAGCCGCCCAGGATGTAGATGCGGCCCTCCCACACGGCCACGCCCGACTCGCTGTTGGCCTGCAGCAGCGGCGCCACGCGGGTCCACTGGTTGCACTGCGGGCTGTAGGCCTCTACACCCAGCACGTCGAAGCGCTCCATGGACTCGATGTTGTCGTCGCTGCCGCCGATGGCGTAGATGCTGTCGCCCAGGCTGCACATGCTGTGCCAGCCGCGCGCCGTGCTCATGGGCCGCCGCTCCTCCCACACGTCCGTCCGGTGGTCGTAGCACAGCAGGTTCTTGCGGTACGGGCCGATCTGGTAGTCGTGGCCCCCCGAGATGTACACGAAATCCTTGTAGATGGTGCCCGCGTGGCCGTAGGTGAACCTGCGGGGACGGAGGGCAGGCGGCTCAGCGCTGTGCCAAGCCTCACCCCCACCAGCCGGGCACCTTTGCCCTGTGGAGCGGGGCAGCCTCCCCGTCGGGGGACCGCGAGGACGGGAGTAAACCTGGGGGCCCCCGCCAGCCGCCATCGGACGGGGAAGAGCTTGAAAGCAGGGGCCTCGAACCTCCTGCCCCCAACTCTCCATCCCTCACCTGGGACACTCAGCAGGTAACAGGGCTGCCTCCCCGCTCTAGTGCCCAGAAACAATGCCAGCAAGGTGCTACTTAGGCACCAACACCTGACCGCATGGCCTGCCAGCTGAAGGAAAGGGCGCCACTCCAGCCACAGGACACTGGGGAGACCAGGCTGGAGGCCGAGAAATCAGCTGGGAGGGCATCTGTCAAAACCCATCAGGGGACAGGCTAAAGACACACAGGCTGGACGCTCGTGCGGCTGATAGCAAGCTCCCAGCACTTGCTTCCAGCAATGAAGCTCACAGAATTCCTGTGAAGAATTCAGAGAGAGGAGAGGCCTGGAGAACCCGTGTGCTTTCTGTGCAATTTTCTATAATCCTAAAACTCCTCAAAGCACTAAATATATTGAAAAGAAAAAGGCCCAGAGAACAAGGTCTTGCGCTTTGGAGCAGCAGGGACCTAGGGTGCAGGGAGGGGCACGGGGTGGGAGGCGAGGGGCACAGGGCAAGCCGCAGAGGCCCCACTGTACCAGTGAGGAAGTGTGTGAAAGAAGAAACGTGTCTAGGATAGAAACGGTCAGGCACGCACGGGTCACTGCATCCAGGACGGCGTACGTTCCGACTTGGCAAAGCCATGTGAATCGCTAAAGAATAATGTAATTGTCGGAGCGTCTGTGTACTTAAATCACACTGGCTGGCGCAGGGACAGCGGTGACCACAGATGCTCTGCACGCTCCCTGGCCTGACTTCTCCATCTGGAGAACGGGGTGATAAAGGGCCTCAACGCAGGGGGACCAAGGGCTCTGGCTGGCCCAGCGCAGGCCGGACTCACACCACTGCCTGCTCCACTCGCTGTCGCCTGGTCGAGGTGACGGTCACAGGGGACCTGCCTCTTCCCCGCCAGGCTCTGTGGGTACCCCGGGCTCAGCGCACCCGGCGCCAGGCCTGCAGGGCTGCCGTGGGGCGGGGAGTGCCGGCCACTCAGAGGCTTCTTGGACCATGGATGTGAAGGCGATTGTTTGTCTAGGAACTGAGGGACTAGGACTCAGGTCCGACTGTGACGGTGGAGCACGAGCCTGGGCTCTCAGCATGGGGAAGCTGTGAGGAGGTCTGCAGCGTTAAGACAGCCTCCGCAACTTAGCGGGTCTTGGCAATCTAGGGAGACCCTGTCTCAAAACACAAAAATAAAAAGGGCTAGAGCAATGGCTTGGAGGGAGAAAGCCTCTGGGCTCAACCTCTAGTGTGTCACACACACACAAAACAAAAGTACAAAACACAGGTACACCTGTACCCCGCGTACTTTTCTAACTCTCGGGGACAAATTCCCCGAGACACCTGGGCGCCTGTCACAGCAAGGCGGCTGCGGGGAACCGGCCATGCACGTGGAGCCCTCCGTCTGCCAGCGTGACACTGCAGATTGTGGCCCAGGGCTCAGGGAGGGCGGAAGGGCTGCTCCACCTCCCTGGGGTGTCAGCAGCGCCCCACCCAGCCTTCCCATGATGCTGCAGGGCAGGCACAGATGGGGAGGATCAGACAGTGCTCCCCTGCCCAGACTCAGCAGACTGTCCAGGAAAGCCCTTCCTGCCATGGCTCGATACTCTCAACAGCTCTTGAACCAAACAGACTCAAAACTGGGGGACAAATCTGCTCCAATCTGCTGTGTGAGCAGCAGAGCAGACACTTCCACCCTGACCATGTGACACCAGAGCCCGCTCCCCACCTCCATGGCCCACGCCCCTTGGGCTGTCTCCGCTGCGATGTCTAGCCAGGAAACCCCTGAGAACTGGATGCCGAAATACCCAGAGCGCGAGTAGACTGACTTTATCCCATAAAGGGTCGCACGGGAAGGGCTGGTGCCTGAACCCTCATCACCTTGGCAAGCCAGCCACGTAGGACCAGGAGTCAGTCTTGGGACTGTAGGTCTCCACCGAGGAGAGCGCACCATTCTCGTTCCGGCCACCGACGGCCACCAGCATGTCTTCGACGGAGGCCAGGTAGAAGTCCACGCGCCGCTGGTTCATGGAGGCCACCTGTGGAGGCGACACACCTGTCCTTCCTTGCTCAAGCCCAGGGCCGCGCCGTCACAGCCGCGCTCTCCACTATGTCTGCTGAGCCTACGGCCCAGGAGGCAAGCGGCGGCCCATGAGCTTGGAAGAAAGGAGCCCGGCCGGAGCAGAGGGGCCGCTGGGTGGGGCTGCTCTGAGCCCCTGAGGTCTCTGTAAGACGCTCAAATCTCCAAGAGGGGTCGGGGCACATGGCTTTCCAAACATGTCTGGCCCCATGGTCAACCTCGTGGACTAGGGCTCCAGAGGGCACACAGTTTAGCACCGCCTTGCTCAGCAATCCTCTGAGATGAGAAATCCATCTTTCCCTTCCTATCTCCACCCCATATTAAAGAAAATTAATGCGGACTGCCATTCATGTTAACAGAGCAGAAAGTGGTGCTCCAGGGAAGTTAAAGCCCCCCACTCCCTTTTCCAATAATCCCAGCGGAACACATGAATGAATGTCCCGCATGTGATGAGGCATCCGGGCTGCCACCATCCCAGAGCTCGGGGACGGACGCCAAAGCTGGAGCCTGCTTCTAGTGGCCTGCCAGCCCGGGGGCTAGGTGGGGATTTAACTCAGGGCCTCACACCTAGGCAACACTTTACCGCTGAGCTGCACCCCAGCCCTTCTGTAAAAATTTATTTTGAGCTGGGCGTGGTGGTGCACGCTTGTCATCCCAGTACTTGGAAGGCTGAGACAGGAGGATCGTGGTTCGTGGCCAGCCTTGTTACTTAGTGAGGCCCTAAGCAACACAGTGAGATCCTGTTTCAAAATAAAGGATAAAAAATAGGGCTGGGGGCATAGCTTGGAGGTAGAATGCCCCTGGGTTCAATCCTCAGTATCACCAAAAATAAACATTTTTTTTTTTTTGGGACGGGGTCTGGCTAAGTTGCTGGCTTTGAACTTCAGATTTTCCTGCCTCCGCCTCCCATGTGGCTGGGATTATAGGCATGCACCACCACACCCGCCTGGGTTAGATATCTTGAGCATAAAACTGAATCCATTCTGAGTGTTAAGCTCAGAAAAACACCAAGTTAAGTAATAATACGGAGGTGTGAGTATAAAGACTGGGACGGATTCTCCTAGGTGGTGGTCTGGAGAGGACTTGCAAAAGCGGGGGTACCGTCCCTAAGCCGGGTACGTGTCAGTCAACATGGCTGCGACCCATGAGATTCCATCCTGAGATGCCCAGCGAGGCCTCGGCCACGTTGGGCTGACCCGGGTCTGACGCGCAGGCTCCTGCTCTCCCCAGCATCAGGCCCTGGGCCTGCGCAGGGCCGGGGTGGGGGGTGCTCGGCCCCCTTGAAGCAGCTTCCAAAGCTCCGCCAAAGCAGCGCCCGAGGCACAGGGCGCCTCGCCTGAGCTATAAGCCGGCAGCCAGGAGCCCGGCGTGGCCATTTCTGCCCAAGCGCAACTGGAGGTTGAGTACTCGGTCCCTCAGTCCGACCGGCCACAGCTCGGGCGCTCAAGGGCTGTGGCTCAGTGGTAGCAGCAGGCGTGGGCCAGGTCCACCCGTGCAGTCCACCACGGCGACCCTCAGAAGGGGCCGTGGCCCTGGCTCTCCCAGCAGAGCACGGACCGGGAGGGGCATCGCTTTATGGTCACACCTCGTGAGAAGGACAGTGGTCCAGGCCCGAGAGGAGGAAGGGGAAGTCAAGGCTAGGTCAAGGAAAGCAAAGAGGCCTCAAGAGAAAAGAAACAAGCTGGCTTTGCTCTCACCTTGATCCACTGTTTACAGCGGGGGTCATACCTATAAAGAAGGCTGGAGGCCGCGTCCCCTCCGTTGTCCCGCGAGAAGCTGCCGCCCGCGATGAAGACGAAGCCCCCCAGCACGGCGACGCAGTGGTGGCTCCGCCGGGCCGGCATGGGCGTCTCCTTGACCCACTGCTCGCTGCGGGCGTCCAGGTAGCAGTTATCGTCACTCAGCTCCAGGCAAGTCTCGGAGACCTCGCCGCCCACGAACAGCAGGCGCTCCTCCTTGGTGCGCAGCGCCGTGCGCTTGGTCTGCAGGACGGGCTGCGCCGCCAGGCTGTTGTGGTAGCGCACCGCCTCCTCGATGAAGCCCTCGCAGCCGGCCTCCCGCGGCAGCAGCGAGCACACGGCCGGCTTGACGCGGTGCAGCAGGTCGTTCTTGGGGATGAGCGGGAAGTGGATGTTCTCCAGCACCCGGTGGGCGTGCGCCTCGCGCTCCGGCTGCTGCGTCAGCCACTGCAGCGCGGCCTGCAGCAGGTCGTGCTCGCACTCCCGCTGCACCTGGCTGCTGCTCAGGTACACGCACAGCTTCTGCATGGAGACCGCCTGCAGGAAGGCGGGCGTGAAGGACAGCGTGCCGAAGTGGCTCAGGACGAAGCCGTCGATGAAGGCGTCGAGCCGCTTCAGGCTGTAGATGGAGGCCAGCTCCTGCAGGTACAGGTAGTTGTCCTCGCTCACCTCCTGCTCCAGGTACTCACAGCAGAAGTCCACCGCCGCCCAGATCTGCAGCAGGTGCGCCGTCTCCAGGATGTAGTCGATGTTGCCGCCGTCCAGCGCCAGCTCCCCGCTGTACAGGAAGTCTACCACGGCCTTGAGGCCGACGTAGGAGGCGCCGACCAGCTCCACCTCCTTCTGGAAGGCCTCCCGCATGCCCAGGGTGAACATGGAGTTGAAGTAGTCGCTGCACACGGCCAGCAGGTTGCGGTGGGCGGGCACGCGCTGCTCGTCGGCCACGAGGACCACGTCACAGAAGAGGCCCCGGAGGCGCTGCTCGTTCAGCCGCTGCAGCACGGTGGTCGAGTGGTCGGCCCAGCGGTACACCTGGACAGAGAAGGCGCGTCAGGGGCAGGATGCAGCTGCCGCCTGCGGGGCCCTGCCAACCCGGGGGAGGGGGCGGCATCTGAGGTAAGGCACGAGGAAGAGACCAGCATGAAACCCAGGGTGCGTCTTCTACGAGGTGCTGTTTCTCTACTTCCTTCGTTTTCCATTTTTTGATCCAAGCCAGGGGCATTCTACCTCCAAGCTATGCCCAGCCCTTTTTATTTTTTGTTTGAAACAGGGTCTTGCTAGGTTGCTGAAAGCTTTTTTTTTTCTTTTTTTTTGGTGGCGCTGGAATTGAACCCAGGGGCATTCTTCCTCTAAACTATACCCTTAGCCCTATTTTATTTTTATTTGAAAATAGTGTTTTCCAAGTTTGATGAGAACATCGCTACTTGCTGAGACTGTCCTGGCACCTGCGATCCTCCTGTCTCAGCCTCCCAAGTACTGAGATTAGGAGTGCGCATCACCACGCCCGGCTTAAGCTTTCTTTTCTTTTCCTTCTCTCCTCCTACTCCCTCCTTCCAGGCCTGGGCACAGAGGTTTGAAGTGCAGCGGCTGGGCAAAGGCCCTAGGCTCAGGGGACTCTGGGCTGAGCCCTGGACTGCCGTGTGCTGGCTGTGCCGTCCCAGGGAAGCTGAGCCCCTCCCTGGGCCTTTCCCTCATCTGGCTACTTGGCCGAGGGTACTGACCACCCAGGTTCAGGGAGTTCAGAGACAGGCGTGGCAGGAGCGCAAGCCTGAGGAGCCATGCCGCCGTGCCCGCCCTCTCCCAGCAAGGCTCCGTGCTAAGGCCGACGGCTCGCCCGTCTCACTCGGTGCCCAGCACGGTCACGACACAGGCGCAGCCCCATTTCACCGCTCGGTTCCAGGAGGTGGCAGATGACACAGTCAACTACACTGCCCTGGGGTCCAGCTTTGAGAAGTGTGGCTCTGCCACGTGCTGCAGCCAAGGAGATGCTGCTCGCGAGCCCTCCGGGGGCTCATGGCACGCCACACGCCCTGCTGTGCGCGCCACACGCCCTGCCGCGGACCCTCGAACCGTCAGGTGAGGAGCACAGAGGTGGAAAGACCGAGAAACTTGGCCAGTGTCTGCCCCACAGGCCCGCGCGCCCGGCCTGCGGGTCAGCCCTTATCAGCGCGCTCTACTGGAACAGAAGCTCAACGTGGGCAACACGAGTTCACCCACTAGAACACTTCACCAGCAGACAATGACTGGGTGCCGAGTGCCCCTCTAGAAGGTACCACACGTGTGAGAACCAGACCAGAGGTTCTGAGCCCCGGGAGGAGCAACCAGAAGGACGCCGGGGACACTGCACTCTGCTGTATCTGCTCACTATAAAGGAAAAAAAGAACTCAACACGGGGAGAAGACCATTCAGAAACGTTCAGGAGAGCCTGCCTGTTCAGGGGGAAAGACCCGGCCAGCCTCACAGCCTCGAGGGCTGGCGTGGAGGAGGGGCAGAGATGGCGGCGGGCTTGCACCCCGCTCTCTGTAGGTCCCTCTCTACCAGTGCCCTGGCGGGGGTCCTCTCTTCCTCCCTCCCAATCCACTCTTCGCTGCTTCTGTGAGCAAAGCACTGTACTTCCTGTGGCCCCGCCACGTCCACTCAGTCACTGTCTATCAGAGGAGAGAGCAGGGCCCAACAGCTGCTACCTGAGGCTCCTCCCAGCTCTTCTGGAGAGAAGGCAGGCCTGCTGCTCTTCCAGGACGCCTCCTGAGGGGGCGTCTGTTTATTCTGGTTACTCAGGGAGGCAGGCAGGCCTCACTTGGCAGGCCTCAGGGAGCAGGAAGGACTGGCCCTTTCGGGGTACAGGCTGAAGGAAGTTAAGAAGCACCCCAGCAGCAGGCCCCCGGTGGCTCTGAGCTGGCCAGGGCGCGGAGCCTCGCTCACATGGAGGCACACTTGTCCCAGGCTCCGGGAGCACTGGGGAACCTCCAGAGAGCACTGCATGTGGCGTCTGATCCAGGGGCCAGGGAAGGCAGGGGGGTGACCTTGGCGTGTCCCGAGACATCCTGCCTCCTCTGCCTGGGCCTCGACCACAGCCTGCCCCTAGCAGCACAGCCTCACAGGTGACAACTTTCAAAACATGCGCACAGGAGTTCCCGATTTGTTTCTGTGCTGGAGATGGAACCCGGGGGCATTCTATCTCCAAGTTATCCCCCCAGCCTTGTTCTATTCTTTCGAAATAGAGTCCCGCTGCGTTGCTGAGCCTCACTACTTGCCTAGGCTCCAACCTGTGAGCCTGTCTCAGCCTCCCAGGTACTGGGATCGCAAGCTGAGCTCCCAATTTTAAAGGGCCGCAAGCCACAGCGTTTTGGCATTTCGGGTCACTTAGGAGCTCCGGCTCCCAGCGGGCTTTGCCGGCACCCGCCCTGTTCAATCCTTGGCTTCCTGTTTCTGCACATTCTCACACACAAGGCCAGGTAGAGAACACAGGTGGCCAGGTGAGTGCCTGAGGGAGGCAGCAGGCAGGGAGCCTCCCTCCTAATGAAGCTCCGCCCGGGTGCTCCTGCAGCAAGGCTGCTCCACAAGCAACCCGGCCCTGCTGGCAGAGTCTCAGAGGCTCCCCGCTGGCCCAAGCAGCCAGGGGCACCAGAGCTTCCCCTCTACCCAGGTCAGAGCAGCCAAAGCTGCAGTGTGCCCTCCCATCTGCCTGCTGGCTGCATGGTGTGCTTACTGTCTAGACATGCAAGGTGCGCTCAGGCCTAGGGCGCGCAGTGCTAAAGACACACATACAGTCCACCAAGGGCAAGAGAGCCCGGTCCTAAAAGCGCCATTGAGTGAACATCCAGCTCGGAGCGGAGCGCGGCGCTGAAGGACAAAGATTTCCAGTGCTATCAAACTTAGAAAGCGACACTGTCTCCGCAGCCAAGGTTGGGGACAAAGCTCCTTTGAGCCAGCAGCCGGACCCTCCTGAGCTTTCACAGGAGATAAGGCCGGGCTTGGCGGGAGCCCGCCCAGTCAGCTCAGCTGGCAACAGGAGGCAGCCTCTCTGCAAGGACACCCCGCTTTTCTTTATGTGCCTCTGCAGCGCCTCCTCCCCTTCCTCAAGCCTGCAGGCTGCTCTCCCCAGGGCAGCGACTCTCCATCTACTCCCACCCCCTCGGGAGCCTTCCGAGGATTCTCCCACACGGGCATGCCCTGTCCGCCTGGGCCGTGTGCACCTAGCGTGCTATGCCCGCAGAAAGCAAGCGGCTTCTGCACCCCGGGAACCAATTTTCACCCCCTTGGGGGTGGTAATGCCCTCATCAGGAATGTAGGATTTGAGGCAACTGTAAATTTTAATCCTCAAAGGGAACATTTTTACAGAAAATGGGGCATTTTTAGCATTTGTAATTGTAAGACGAGTGCCCCCTCTTCAGGCAGCGCCCGCCTCCCAGGGCTCAGAGGGAGCCAGGCATGCGCACTCCCTCAGACCCCTCCCCACATCCCTCCGGTGACTTCCACGCGGCCAGCCTGACCAGGGCTGGGAGAGTTTCCTGGGGAACCCATCCTGGCTCCCTCTCGGGGTCCCAGAGTCCTGAGCTAGGAAGAGGGGCCTCCTGAGAACCACGGTCGCAGGCCAGGTCCTCCATGGGCCGTCCCTGGAGACGCGGCGCCCACACAGGGACAGCAATCTGAGCCTGTCCCACCAGCCTCCTAGAGTTGACACAGGAGTGAGGCTGTCACAGGGGAGGATGCTCAGGATGCCACCCCGAAGAAGGGGACCGCCAGCCATCGTGTGCAGACCTCCCCTGCACCGTGGGCCGCCTCCGCCTTCACGACGCCCTCTGCTCCCTGCCCATGTCTGCGGGTGCTCGGCGTGAGAGACGGACGTCACTAACGGACCATGGTCAGCGTGTGAGATTGGGGTCACCGGGAGCACCCTCATTTCCCAGGCACTGTGCAGGAGAGGGGAGTGAGCGCTCACAGACCTTGGACGACTCGCTGATCTTGTAGGGCCGGGACACGCGTGTCTGCCTGCTTCCCTCCATTGTAAAGCCGCGGCCTAAAACGAGAAAAGGAAGGATTCACTCTAGGTCGTTCATCCATGGCGGGCACTGCTGGCAGGTACCAAGGACAAGACTGCAGGAAGTCACGAGAGAGAAGGGTGTAGCTGACACTGAGCTGAAATACAGGTGCCAGGACTGTCTACAACATCTAACTAGTGCCCCTTTCCTTTATCATCTAAAACTGGACTACATCATAGCACTTAGCTCTAGTCACAAGAACTCACCTTTTTTTCTGTACTGAGGATTAAATCTTGGGGCATTCTACCTATGAGCTATACCCCAGCTCTTTTTATATTTTGTTTTGAAACAGGGTCTCACTAGGTTGCTAAAATTGCCGAGTCTGGCCTTGAACCTATGATTGTCCTGTCTCAGCCTCCCAAGTATTGGGATTACAGGTGTGCACCACCACACCTGGCTAATACCCACCCATCGGAAAGCGGCCTTTTGGCTGGATCAAAGTTAAATGATAACAGGTATTTCAGGACCCAGATTACAGCCCTGGAACTGAGATAAGAGATGTTCCTGTGCCATCTGCTTTAACTCCAGAACGACTCTGCCACAGATGAGGACAGAGATGTGGTCACAAAGCTCATCAATAGCTGGCAACCAAACCTGGGTCTCCCCACCTTCCACACCTAGGCCTTTCACCTGTGCACGCGCAGTGAGGCCCAGATGTCTCCAAACCCCTCCTTTGCAAACACCACGATGAGGTCAAGGATTTGGCACAGGGATGTCTACTAACATGTGTGAGGTTCATTCTAGACACACACACACACTGTCCTCAGGTCTTGTGCGCGTCCACGCTTAGCTGTGCTACAACCCCACAGGCCAGAGCGATTTTTCTGCCTGAGGGAGAAAACCCGCAGGCAGGAGGCCTCTGCTGAGGTCTAGGCCCTGCCTGGAACATAAACATGAACAAGTTGTTAACCTCCCTGAACCTCCCGGTCAAACCTATCACCTCGCTGGACCTCGCCATCGAATCCACAGAACTGGCTGGTGCACTGGCAGTGTTGGGTTTCTACCAGGGTGGAAATGCCAAGCAACTCGCCGACAGCCACAGCTCAGAGGACAGGGATGGCACCCTGAGGAAGGGCTGAGCTAAGGACCTGGGCTAGGTTCACAAGGGGATTGAGGGAGAGGAATTCTTGCAGTCAGAGTCACAGAGAAGAATGACTTTGTTACCTACTGAACAAACAGCCTTTGTTAATTTAAAAAAACGATGAAGCAAGGAGTTAGCATTACTGCTACCATTAATGGGAACACTGGAGGGACACCTTGTTCCCCAGGGGCAACTTCATCCGCCTGGATAAACTAGCAACTTTGTGACCAAGACAAGCAGTGCCCCCCCCCTTCCCGCCTGCCCCTAGATTGTTTTGAGGACCAAGGAGGAAAGGGAAAATCAACATTGACAAGTACCTAGGCACGCCCTGACTTCCTCTTTCATCTCAGGCCCTCGGCGACTGGGGTGCCTTCACCCCAACCTCAGGTGGCTGAGGGGCTCACCCAAGGTCAAGGAGCAGAAAACACGGGTACCTTCTCTCCACGCCCCCCTCCGGCCCTAGCCAGGGCTCAGATTTGCTGTCAAATACTAGAAGCTTTCTTTTCTAGGCCAAGATATCTAGAGAGAGTTCCCGGGCGCTGGAGGCTCCCCTTTGTCTCCGGGCCAGTGGTCTGGGTTTTCTACCGGGGTGTTGGGTGTCAGCTGCTTCCTGTGCTTTTTGCAAGCAGGTGAAGGGTCAAGGCCATCGCCATCCACAGTGAGGATCCCGTTACGCGGAAACGGTCCTTCGGCAGACAGGGAGCAGAGCCCACGTCCCGGCCGGGAGGGTCCCGGGGGAGCCTCCGCCCTCGGCGGGGGAGGAAAGGCTGCGCGGCCGGAGCCCGCCCGGCGGCCGGTAGCCTTCGCCGTCCCGGGGCCGCGGGCGGAACGGCGGGCACAGGGGCGGCCGGGCGGCCCGGGGCGCGGGGGGCGGAGGCGGGGGCCGCGGCGGGAGCGCGCACTCACCTGCGGCCCGCGGGCCGGCGCACAGCCGCACCTGTCGCACCTGCGGGGCGGCGGCCCTCCCGCGCCGACCCGGCCCGCGCCCCCGCCGCCCCGCCCGGGCACAAAGGGACGCGGGGCCCCGCTCGTGCGCCCGGCGACCCGCACGCCGCGAGTCCCGACGGCAGGCGGGGCGGGGCAGGCCCACCCGGGACGCTAGGGCGCGGGCGGCGGGCGGGAGGCGCGGCGGCGGCGGGGCGCGGGAGCCCCCTGGCCCGAGCGCGGCGCGGACATGGCTCCCCAGGAAGTGCGAGCGGGGCGGAGCGGCTCCGCCAATGGCGGCGGGCGGGGGAGGCGGGGCGGGGCCTGCGCGACGGAGGCGGGGCCGGGTAGGGACGCGGGCGCAGCCAATGGCGACGGCAGGAAGAGGCAGGGGCGGGGCCTGCGCGACGGAGGCGGGGCCGGGTAGGGACGCGGGCGCAGCCAATGGCGACGGCAGGAAGAGGCAGGGGCGGGGCCTGCGCGACGGAGGCGGGGTCGAGTGGGATGGGGGGACGCAGCCAATGGCGACAGGAGGAAGAGGCAGGGGCGGGGCCTGCGCGACGGAGGCGGGGCCGGGTGGGGGACGCGGGCGCGGCCAATGGCGACGGGCGGCAGAGGTGGGGCGGAGCCTGCGCGGGGGCGGGGCTTATCAGGATAGGGGGCGCGGCCAATGGTGGTAGGCGGGGCCTGCGTGCACAGTGCGGCCGACCCAGGACACTCCTAGGGCCGCCCGGGTCCCGTGTCACCTAACGCCTTCAGATTCACCACCCGCCCCGCCGCTGCGACCCGGCGTGGACAGACTCGAGCGCAGGCTCGGGGCAGAGCTCTGGCCACCGGCCTTCCTTCAGGGGGAAGGTCCCCTGCGCCCCCTGCGGGGAAGCCTGGGCGGACAGGTCCCTCTGCATCATGTTTCTGTCTGGCTTTCTGCTTTGTTCTAGTTCTTTCCATTGTCGACTGTCCTCATTATTATCTTTGATTTTGTGTGTTACTTGGGATTGAACCCAGGAGCATTTTACTGCTGGACTACACCCCCGGCCCTTTTTATTATCAGTTATTTATTTATTTTGGTGGTGGGAATTGAACCCAGGAGCTTTCCACCTCTGAGCTATACCCCCGGTCCGATTTTATTTTTTATTTTTGAAACCAGATCTCACTAAATTGCAGATGGCCTCAATAAACTGCTGAGGCTGGCCATGAACCTGCTAACCACCTGTCTCAACCTCCCAAGTACTGCACCACGCCCAGCTTTTATTTATTTTTTTATTTTGAAACAGGATCTCACTAAGTTGCTGAGAGTCCCACCATTGCTGAAGCTTGAACCTGCCGTCCTCCTGTCTGGGCCTCCCAAGTACTGGGATTACAGGCATGTGCTGCCATGCCTGGCTGGCTGTCCTTATTTATGTATTTATTTACTTATCTATTTATTTTTGCAGTGCTGAGTATCAAACCCAAGACCTCAGAGTATCTACTACTCAAGCTCACTCCCTGCCCACTCATATTTTTTAGAAACCCTCCAGAGCAGGGTTTACAGTAGATTTTATTTCTGGCTGGTCCCCCAGGCAGGTACCCAGTAGCTGCACAGTAGATATTTGTTGACTGAATTGGTTAAACTATCATCAAGCTATCAAATGTCAGCCTTCTCTTGTACTGCAGCCTGGATGAAACGTGAAGACAGTACACCAAGGGAAGGAATCCAGACAGGCACAAACGGGCACATGTTATATGATTTTGCCTGTGCAGAATCCCAGAACAGGCAAAACTGTCAAAGCTGGAAGCACACGAGGCACGGCCAGGGACGGGGAGGTGGGGAAGTGATGGTGGCTACAGAGTGTGGTGGCACACACCTGTAATTCCATTACGTGGGAGGCTGAGATCAAAGGATCGTAGATCTAAGGCCAGCCTCAGCAAACTTGGTGAGATCATGTTTTAATGTCCACTTTTTTTTTTTTTTTTTTTTTTTTTGCGGGTCTGGGGATGGAACCCAGCGGCATTTGACCTCCAAGCCACACCCCCTACCCTATTTTTTATTCTTTATTTTGAAACAGGGTCTCATTAAGTTGCAGAGGGCCTGGGAGGCTGAGACAAGAGGATCACAGTTCACGGACAGCCTCGGGTACTTAGTGAGGCCCTTTGCAAGTCAGTGAGACCCTGTTTCAAAATAAAGAATAAAAAATAGGGCTGGGGGTGGAGCTTGGAAGTAGAATGTCCCTGTGTTCCATCTCCAGCACCACGAAGAAGAAGAAAAGAAGAAGAAAAAAAAGACGAAGAAGAAGAAGAAGAAGAAGAAGAAGAGAAGGAGGAGGAGGAAGAGGAGGAGGAGGAAGGAGGAGGAGGAGGGAGGAGGAGGAGGAGGAGGAGGAGGAAGAGAAAAGAAGGGCCTAGGGTATAGCCCAAATGTAGAATGCTCCTGGGTTCAATCCCTAGTACACCCCCAGTCCCCCAAGAAAGATGTTTGCTCTGTGCAGAGAGTTTGGAAAGCAGAACAGAAGGGGAAGACATCACCCGAGGAGCGCTGCCGTCGGTACTGAAGGACAGGTGGGCCCCACGTTTCCCCACGTGTATCGTCCCTGTGCGCCCAGGCACACGCGCCCCTCCTCAGCCTGCTCTCCCCTCTTGCAAAGATCATGAGTTTTTCTCATGCCGACGAATTCTCTTCCGTGATTCGGTCTAACTGGCCGCCTGATCCTGCAGTGGGAATTATACACTTGGCCTTTCCAAACTTGTTTGGGGGCGGAAAGCTGGTGCCACCATCATAAACAACGCTAAGGTGAGCATCCTTACACGCACTTCCTTGAGCGCCTGTCTGCTGAGAGGGCAGAATCGCTGGGCCAGAAGAGGTGCATACCTGTGAGGCTCTAAATCACAACCCTCCCCTGAAGGAGGCTCCTAAATGGTGCCCCCCCCAGGGTGGCTCTATACTTCCACTTTTTTTTTTTTCACTAAGGCTGGAACCCAGGGGCATTTTGCCTCGAAGCTCCACCCCCAGCCCCATTTTTTTTTTTTTTAAATTTTGAAACAGGGTCTCATTAAGTAGCTGAGACTGGCCACAAACCTTCAGCTCCTCCTGTCCCAGCCTCCCAAGTACTGGGATTACAAGAGTGCGCACCACGCCCGGCCATCTAGGTCTTTCTGAGCACACAGCACAGGCTGCAAAGCTAAGAAGCTGGCCCTGGCTGGAACAGTTGGGTCTGTCACCAAACAGCTGGGGCTTTCACTCTGTGAGGTGCCTATTATTTCCATGCTTAATATCTTAATTCAAAGAGTGAATGTTGCCAGGCGTGGTGGCGCAGTCTTGTAATCCCAGCATTTAGGAGGCTGAGACAGGAGGATTGTGGTTCAAGGACAACCTCAGCTACTACTTAGTGAGGCCCTCTGTAACTCAGTGAGATCCTGTTTCAAAATAAAGAATGAAAAATAGGACTGGTAATGTAGTTCGGAGGTAGCATGCCCTTGGGTTTCATCCCCGGTACTGCAAAAAATAAATAAAAATAAAAACAAAAATAGACCTGGGGGTGTATCTCAGAGATGAATGCCCCTGGGTTCAATCCCCAGTACTGCAAAAAGTGGCAGAGGGCCTCACTAAATAGCTCAGGCTGGCATTGAACCTGCGATCCTCCTGTCTCAGCCTCCCAAGTACTGGGATTACAAGTGACGCCACCACGCCTGGCTGCTTCTTTTATTTCTTACTACGTCGCTGAGGGTGGTGGTAAACCTGGGATCCTCCTGTCTCAGACTCCGAAGTACTGGGGTCTTCAGTACTTAGGGCTGTGCCTCGGCCTGGTGTGCTGGGGTTGCAGTGATAATGAGTATCTCAGTACCCTTGGAAGTAGGGGTGCCCAGCTGCAAGCCAGATTTTCCCCAAGACAGCTGAGCCCGCAGGAAGCAGAGGCCTCTTCTTAAGGTGGCTTGTGGAAGCAGCTCCATTTCTTCCTGGGTGTTTCAAGGTTCTGGAGGAGGAGGAGGAGGAGGAGGAGGAGGAGGAGGAGGAGGAGGAGGAGGAGGAGGCTGCGGCTGGGCCAAGGTAGGGGGCCAGCCCTCCAATCACCCCATTCTGCTTGCCAAAGGTTTGTCCTTGGCCCAGCTTGCTTCCCAAAGGCTGAGTAATCTAGAAAAATTGCAGCTCCGCACAAAAGAGCAGGCCTACAGGCCAGCCCGGATCCCGTCCACACGTGGGATTCTTGGCGGGCACACTTCCGTTGAGTT
The DNA here is from genome assembly GCF_963383645.1 of Muscardinus avellanarius. Lineage (NCBI taxonomy): Eukaryota > Metazoa > Chordata > Mammalia > Rodentia > Gliridae > Muscardinus > Muscardinus avellanarius. The sequence goes on from NC_137796.1 coordinate 3,640,217, forward strand.
AGTATGGTGCCAAGACATCCTGCTGCCTCGGCATCTATGTGTTGAGACCCCACTCCACATAGTAATCGGCAAGGACGCCCCGAGAGGCAGGTATCGTCTCTGGCCAAAGCCCCCCAACTTATAGATACCCTTCACTATTATTCCTTTTAACTTTCTATATGAATTGCTCCAGTGATGTGATTTATAAAACTGAGTCAGTGAAGATGAACACTCTAATAATCTGTCCAAGCGTCCTTGGCTCTGCTCAACAATAATGAGAAACTGGCCAGAATTCGGGTACTGTGATAAGCACCCCAGCTGCAGCAACCACAAATGGCCTCCGACCTTCACCGTTAACTTCGATAAAGTAGCTCAGTTTAAGGTAACTTTGTTTACCCTTGAAATCCTGCCCAGAGACAGAGAAAAACTTTGTGTGTGACCTTAAAGAAACAACTTAGCTGCCCAAATATAATAGACCCAAAGAAAAAGACTGTTAACTTTTATCTCAGTGTGAGCACTCCAGGAGACAGAAAAAATGGCCGCATAGTTAGAAATGAATATGACAAAATAAAGGACAGACATTCTAAATATATATATATGTATGAAGAAAAGGAAATACCGTAAGAGTAAGAAAAGCATTTTTGCATGAAAAAGAGCTTATCATAAGAAAGTCCCAACTGGAAAAGAAAGAAATTAGAAGGTTAAAAGCAGGTTGCAAAGAGTTTGTGACAGGGAAGTGAATTATTAAAGATAAGTAGACTTTTAATAGGCTTGTTGTTTAAAAAAGAGTGCTCAGCAGTTAAGAAAATACATCTGACAATTAGAACTAAAAACCTTGTGGTGTTGTTTGTGGTATTTTGTCTGCCAAACTGTGTTGTGAGTATGCTTAAGCTTTCAGATTCAGAAGATAAGATGCCAATACCTGAATTACCAAATCTCCTCACACTTGTTATATGAACTGAGCCCAAAAGATGGAAAGTTCCAGGAAGGGTTAAAAGAAGATTCCCCTGAGAAGCTCCCAAGCCTCGACTATCCTGGGAGGCTGCCACCTGGAGCTGCTTATCTGCAAGACCTTGGAGAGAAACAGAAGTTAATTCTTCAAAGGCCAACAGCCAGCTGAGAGACACCAGCCCCCCTTTTCTCTTAACTTTACTGGTGAAGTGTATAAATTTCTTGGGTTTTTCATAATAAAGTGTCATTGGCTCAAGAAGCCTTTGTCCACCTCAGGTCCTTTTTCCAAAGCGTCGTGACTAAAAACTTAAAGAATTCATAGAGGGGAAAGGACCGCTGCAGATAAGGATCTGCAGGACTTCGCTTGCCTTTTGTCCCATCTTTCTGAGGCCCCCGACCGCTAGTGGACTTGCCCCCCACAGAACTGAGCTAGTCGGTAACAGTATGGGTCAGAGCAGAGGTCAGGAAGAGGAGTGGGCTAGCAGTTGGGGAGAGCTGCAGGGGCGTCAGGGCCAGGCCTTGGGTGCTCCCTTGTCCCGCATTAAAGAGAGACCTGAGCCAGATATGGCGGCGCACACTTGTAATCCCAGTATTTGGAGGGCTGGGACAGGAGGATTGCAGGTTCATGGCCAACCTCAGCCATTTAGTGAGGCCATCTGCAACTGAGTGAGACCCTGTTTTAAAACACTTGTAATCGCCGGGCGTGGTGATGCACGCTTGTAATCCCTGTGCTTGGGAGGCGGAGACAGGAGGATCGCACTGGTTCGGAGCCAGCCTCGCTGGTTTAAGAGACCCTGTTTCCACATAAAAAAGTTAAAAAATAGGTCTGGGAGTGTAGCCCATGGGAGTGTATCCCTGAGGTAGAAGGGCTTCCAGGAACCCCAGTACCACCAAAAATAAATAGATAAAAATTTTAAAAAATAAAAATAAAAAAATAAAACACTTGTAATCCCAGTACTTGAGAAGCTGAGACAGGAGGATCATGGTTCGCAGACAGCCTCAAGTACTTAGGCTTTCTGCAACTTAGTTTGCAAACCTGTTTCAAACTAAAGAATAAAAAAATTGGGCTGGGGGTGTAGCTCAGAGGTAAAAATGCCCTGGGTTCAAATCCCAGCACTACAAAAAATAAAATAAATTTAAAAAAGCATGGTGGCACACGCTTGTATTCTCAACATTCGGGAGGCTGAGATGGTAGGACAGCCTCAGCTACTTAGTGAGGCCCTTTGCAACTCAGTGAGACTCTGTTTTAAAATAAAGAACAAAAAATAGGGCTGTGGGTGTCACTCGGAGGTAGAATGCCCCTGGGTCCCATCCCCAGCACCGCAAAATAAATAAATAGTAAAAAAAAGACAACAAAAAACTAGGGTTGAGGGGTGTACCTCAGAAATAGAAATTCCCCTGGGTTCAATTCCCAGTAACATGAAAAACAGAGAGAGAAGGAGAGGGAGGGAGGGAGGGAGAGAGAGATAGCGAGCGCCCTCCCTGTCCTCGGGTGGCACTGTGGCCCCTCGTTCCTCTCCTCCAGTGCTTTTCTCCCTGTTCTATCTGGATCTGAGCCTTGGCCTGCCTGCTCCCCTGCCATGCAAGCTGCCCCAGCTACTTAGCTCCATTGTACCTCAGTTTCCCCTCTCAGGAAGACAGCACCTGCTCCTCCCTCAAGGTATTGATGTGAGAGTTATCTAAATTAATTAAGACGTTAAGCCGGGCGTGGTGGCACAAGCTTGTAATCCCCGCGCTTGGGAGGCTGAGACAGGAGGATCGCGCAGGTTCAAAGCCAGCCTCAGCTACTTAGTGAGGCTCTCAGCAACTTAGTGAGACCCTGTTTCCAAATTAAAAAAAAAAAAAAAAATATATATATATATATATATATATATATATATATATATATATATATATATATATATATATTAGGTCTGGGAGTATAGCCGGGAGGTAGAAAGCCTCTGGATTCCACCCCCAGTACCACCAAAAATAAAAAATAAAAATTAATTAATTAATTAAGACGTGACCGAGCCAGGTACATAAAGCTCTGTAAGCACCGGCTTTTGCTGATAACACGGGGCACTTAGCAAATGGAGGACGTGCCTCGGCTTACATCTTACATCTTGGATTCCTGTTAAAATGGACGTGGTTTGGAAATGGACGTTTTCCAGTAGCCACGCAGGCCGCTGTGGGCATCGACTTCAAGCATTTTCTTAAGGTCTGGCTTGGATGGGAGGCAAAGGAAGCCACGAGCGGGACCGAGGTCCGCAGGGAGGGACAGGGACCCGCAGGGGCTCCCTGCACGCAGGCGCACTTGTGCTGAGCTGCGTGCTCTGGGGTTGAAGCTGCTCTCCAGCAGACTCACCACTGAGGTCCCTGCAGGCTGGCAGTGCCCGCAGCCTGATGGGTCCATGGCATGGGGCACCCCAACCTTCACTCCCCCCTTTTTTCTGGTACTGGGAAATTGAACCCAGGGTCATTATACCTCTGAGCTACACTCCAGCCCTATTTATTTATTTATTTATTTATTTATTTATGGTACTGGGGATGAAACTCAGGGGGGCATTCTACCTCTGAGCTTTATCCCCAGCCCTAATTTTTATTCTTTTATTTATTTATTTATTTATTGGTGGTACTGGGGATGGAACCCAGGGGCCTTCTACCTCTGGGCTACACTCCCAGACCTATTTTATTTTTATTTGGAAACAGGGTCTCTTAAGCCAGCTGAGGCTGGCTTTGAACCTGCACAATCATCCCGTCTCAGCCTCCCAAGCACGAGGATTACAAGCATGGGCCACCACGCCCGGCCTTTATTCTTTATTTTGAAACAAGTTCATATACTCATCAATAAAATCTTATAAAGTGTCTGACATGGCCAAGATTAAAAAAACCATGGCTGCCAGGTGTGGTGACACACACTCGTAATCCCACCATTTGGGAGGCTGAGACAGGAGAATCAAAAATTTGGGGCCAGCCTCAGCAAGTTAGTGAGGCCCTCTGTAACTTAGTGAGGTCTAGTAAGATCGTGGCCCTGGTGGAGCTGACCTTCTAGAGGAGAGAGGACAATAAATAGCCTTCATCTCTGGGGATTATGTTCAGGATTAGATGAGATGGAGCAGGAAAAGCTTTTAACATGGTGCCTGGCATATCCAACATGCTTAATAAATGTGACCTGCTCTTACTCACTGTGATCTGCCCAGCTCCCACCCCCACAGCTCTGCCCCTCAGGAGGGAAACCCCGTAACATGCGCGCCTCCACTCTCAATCCCCTACCCACGGCAGACATCGTTAATTGATCACCACTCTCAATCCCCTACCCACGGCAGACATCGTTAATTGATCACCGTACACTTTCCCCCAGCTCAGAGGTAGCTTTGGAACTGTAGGAGTCTCAGGCAGCAGCAGTAACAGGTGCGTATGGTCAGAACTCAAAGTCACGCTTTTCCAAGCACCTGCCTTGTTCCCTGACAATAGCGCCCGAGGCTGGGACCCCTGGAGTCCCATCTGCAGCCTCCAGGCTCAGTCTAGCACACCAGTACCTTGTCAGCTGAGCGGCTGCTTCTGCTCTGACCTGCTGCCCGGAACGTTGTCTCTCTCAGCTGCTCCGGAGTGGACACCTGCCGTGTTCTCACCAGCTCTCCCGAGTCCAACCCTGTTCCCCTCTTTTATTCAGGAACAATGGGTTGTTGCTAGGCTGGGGCTGCTGGGAAGTGGGAGAGACAGCCCCTGAGCCCGCAATTGCAATACTGTCAGATAAGGGCAGGGCGGAGGCTGGCTTTGGGCTGTGGGAGGCCAAGGGAGGAAGGAACACAGGGTCCTGGGAGTCTTCACCAGCAGCAGGTGCTGTCTCCATCCTCCCCACCTCCACCCGGTCCTCCCTACCTCCACCGCCAGGCTGACTCCCGGGCTGTCCTCCCCACAGCCTGAGTCTTGTGGTTCCGTCCTAGCGGTGTTCGCACAATCATTCGTTCGGTGTGGCGTGGCGTGGCAACCTGGGGTGGAAGGATAGCCCGAGTTCAACCCCGGCTTCTGCCTCTGGCCAGCTGAGTGACCTTAGGTTAATTACCAGCCTCTCTGTCTCGCCTTCTGGCTGTTTCTTTCCTTTTTCTTTCCATTCTTTCTTTCCTTTCTTTCTTTCCTTCCTTCCTTCCTTCCTTCCTTTCTTTCTTTCATTTTTGCGGTGCTGGGGATGGAATCCAGGGACATTCTACCTCCAAGCGATACCCCCAGCCCTATTTTTTTATTCTTTATTTTTGAAATAAGGTCTCACTCAGTTGCAGAGGGCCTCACTAAGTAGCTGAGGCTGTCTGCAAACCCACATCCTCCTGTCTCAGCCTCCTGGATGCTGGGATGACAAGCCTGCAGCCCCACACCCAGCAGCTGTGCTGTTTTATAACCCGCAGTGCACACGTCGGTTCCGCCTGCGCTTCATCCAGACCCTCAGGCCTGGGAGCGCACACCTGCTCCTCCTGCTCCTTTCAGGGAGAATGGCCCCGGCTCCTGTCGGGAAGCTGGGAAGATTCAGCGCCCTCCCTTGGAGCGCAGCCTGCAGCCGATCCCTGCAGATGCGCATCTGGCTCCCGGGCTCCAGGGCAGTCGTGGGACACTCCACACGCCAGAGCTCTCTGGACCTGAGGCTGGACATTGGAGCTCAGGCTGGACTCCTGTGAGGCCGCTCGAAGCCTGGCCCCTGGCCTTCTGCCAGGTGTCCCCTGAGAGCCTTCCTCGTCAGGCCACAGAGCATGTCCCGGGGCCTGGGCCTCGGAACCCTGACCTCAGGTGCCCCGGGAGCAGGCAGGGAAGAGCAGGCCACAATACTGGTCTCCTCTTTTTTTTCTCTTCCTTCCTTCCTTTCTTTTTTTTGGTGGTACTGGGGATGGAACCCTTCTACCCCGGGGCTATATACCCAGACCTATTTTATATTTTATTTGGAAACAGGGTCTCTTAAGCCAGCAAAGCTGGCTTCAAACCTGCACGATCCTACTGACTCCGCCTCCCAAGCGTGAGGATTACAAGTTTGCGCCACCACGCCCGGCTCTTTATTTATTTTTAATTTTTTTATTTTATATATATATATATATATATATATATATATATATATATATATATATTTTTTTTTTTTTTTTGCGGTACTGGGGATGGAACCCAGGGGCATTCTACCTCCAAGCTATACCCCTAGCCCTATTTTTTTTTTTTTTTAATAATAGGGGCATTCTCACTGAGTTACAAAGAGCCTGAGGCAATGCTCCTGTTTCAGTCTCCCAAATGCGGGGATTACAAGCCTGCCGCACCACGCCCGGCTTATTCTTTATTTTGAAGCAGGGTCTCACTAAGTTGCGGAGGGAGGGCCTAAGAAGCTGAGGCTGGTCCTTCTCTTTGAGATAAAGCAACGACTGCCTCTCCTGGGCCTTCTTTTTCTAGCCTGGGTTCCCCCAAAGCCAACAACCCCACTGTTAGCATTCAAGTCCAAGTAGATAATTGGGAATGTTCAGGAAGCCCCAGAAGGGAGGGACAGGGTCCTCAGGGCCCCATCAAGCCAGTCACTCCCAGGGATGCCTGGAGCTCCCTGCATGGGAAACGCTGGGGACAGTGTGGAGCAAAGCCAGCCAGGTGAGCCGGGGTCCCCACACATCACACTGGAAGACGGGGACTCACAGCTGCTCTGGGGGCTAATCTGTGTGTGCTCCCAGCCTCCTAGGCACGGGCAGCGCCCCGCCATGCCTGTGGATCTTGGGAACAGGCCTCAGGCTCAGAAATGCAGACACCTGCGCCAGAGGAGCAAGGGACAGGCTGAACCTGAGCCATCCTCCTGTCTCCGCCTCCCAACCTCAGGGATTACAAGCATGCGCCACCACGCCCAGCTTTTACTCTTTATTTTGAAACAGTCTCACTGAGTTGCAAAGGGCCTCACTAAGTCGTAGCTGAGACTGGCTGCGAACAGCGATCTTCCTGTCTCAGCCTCCCTCACGCAGCATCTGCCACGCCATCCTGCAGGGAGACTTCCCTCCCGCTGGCGTCCTCCCCAAAGCTGCTGCTGCTGCTGCAGCCCAGTCTCCGATGAGGACGTCGAGGCGAAAGAAAGAGGGGTGTATCTCTCTGTTGGCTTTTTTATTTTTTATTGTAGTACTAGGGATTGAACCCATTCTACTACCTTCATACTCCTAGCTTTAATTAATTAATTAATTATTAATTAGCCCATACTCCCAGCTTTAATTAATTCATTAATTAATTTTTCAGTACTGGGGATTGAACCCAGGGGCATTCTACCTCCGACCTATACTCCCAGCCCTATTTTACTTTTATTTTTACATTTACTTATTTATTTATTTTTGTGGTGCTGGGGGTGGAACTCAGGGGCATTCTACCTCAGAGCTACACCCCCAGCCCTGTTCGTTCTTTCTTTCTTTCTTTTCTTTCTTTCTTTCTTTCTTTCTTTCTTTCTTTCTTTCTTTCTTTCTTTCTTTCTTTCTTTCGTAGTACTAGGGATGGAAGCCAGGGGCTTTTCTACCTCAGGGCTATACTCCCAAACCTAATTTATACTTTATTTGGAAACGCTATACTTTATTTGGTCTCACTCAGTTGCTGAGAGCCTCACTGAGTAGCTGAGGCTGGCTTTGAACCTGCGCGATCCTCCTGTCTCAGCCTCCCAAGTACTGGGATTACAATCGTGTGCCACCGCGCCCAGTAAAAGATATTTCTTTACCTGCTGTGTGCTGTTGTCACAGGCTGTTTAAACAGGAGGATATTCACTTTAATACTATTGCAGATGTTGGTGGCTCTTTATGTATCTTGGCCCTATTTCTCCCTCTGTGTGGGTCTTTCTAGTATAATACTTGGCTTCTGTAGCGTCTAAGAAATATTTCCTATAAAAGCTTATGTGAGTCTGAAATTATATTTTAAAATGTTCTAGTAAACCAGGTGTGGTGGCGCACGCTTGTTTTTCCCGCGCTTGGGAGGCGGAGACAGGAGGATAGCGCAGGTTCGAAGCTAGCGCGCTGGCTTGAGATCCAGTTTCTAAATTTTAAAAGTATAAAATAGATCTGGGAGTACAGCCTGGAGGTAGAAGAGCTTCCAGGAACCCCAGTTACCCCCCACACACATACAAAATGTTCTAGTAAAAATATTGTTTAAAGGGCTTCTGTGATAAGCTTTATTTATTTGTTTGGTGTTAGTGAAATTAAGAACCTAATCTCACCGGGCGTGGTGGCGCACGCTTGTAATCCCAGCATTTGGGAGGCTGAGACCAGAGGATCGCAGTTCGCGGACAGCCTTAGCTACTTAGTGAGGCCCTCTGCAACTCAGTGAAACCCGGTTTCAAAATAGAGAATTAAAAATAGGGCAGAGGGTGTAGATTGGAGGTCAAATGCCCCTGGTTCCATCCCTAGACCCGCAAAAAAAAAAAAAAAGAAAGAAATTAAGAACCCAGATTTTCAGATTACATTTGCTTAAAATCAGACAAAAAAACATGTTTCTGTCTATAAGGAATTTTAGCCTGTTAAGGATAAAATGAACAGTTTTTTTAATTATTAATATTATTATTTTTTTGGTACTGGAGATTGAACCCAGAAAAGTTAAACTCTGAGCCATACCCCTAGCCCTATTTTATTTCGTTTTTTAGTTTGAAAAAGGATCTCATTAGGTTTCTGAGTCTTGATATACTGTCAAGGTACAGCAGATGTTTTCTTCCCTGGTTCTGGTGTGAGTCCCGCTCTGGAACCGGCTAGATCTGTCCTTCTGCATTTCCCCGCTGGCTCTGGGTCCCTGCGGTCTGGGTGGGACTGGGGCGTGGACGGTGCTGCCCGGAAAGGCCTGGCCGGAAGCTGCCTTTCCCAGGCTCCCTGGCCAAGGGCTTCCCTGGCTGAAGGGAGACTGGCGGGCAGGAGGGAAGGAAAGGCGGGTCTACACAGTTTTGGATCAGACCTCCAGCAGCCACCCTTCCTCCGGGCCTGGGCTTTCCCTGGTGAGCAGCCCTCAACTGCCTGGCCCTCCTTCCCCCCTGCCCTCTAGCCCAGGGCTGGTTGCCAGTCTATGCCAATGCTGTGGGTGGGGCTCACCAACCTGCTCAGTCTCAGCTCCCCTCCCCATAGCCAGTATGTCTGCATCTCTTCCTGCTTTTATACACTCGGACACCGGCACGTGTATCTGAGCGTTTCTGCTCAGCCTGTGGTCTCTGCCACGCCTCTAACGCGGTTCCAGATTGCCCACAGCTGCGCAGATCTTGGGGACTGGCACTCAAGATGCCAGCGGCCCCCGCAGACGTCACCTGCATTTTACACATGTGATCCCGACACAGCTGAGGTGTCCTGCGTGGCAGAGGAGGAGGAAATGGCAGCTGAGGAGGGGTGTGGAAGAACGGGGGATCGAGGCGAGCTCCTGCTGACTCTGCCAACCGCAGGGTCCCTCAGCCACTGGACCCTCAGCCCTGAGCCTGTAGCTCAACCCTGGTTAGTTCCTCCCCTTTTTTTGTGGTACTAGGGTTGGAACCCAGGGGCATTCTACCTTTGAGCTACACCCCTAGCCCGGTTTTATTTTTTATTTGGAAACGGGATCTTACTAAGTTTTGGAGAGCCTTGCTAAGTTGCTGAGGCTGTCTGGAAACCTGTGATCCTCCTGTCTCAGCCTCCCACATACTGGGATGGCAGGCGCGCACTGCCGTGCCTGGCTGCAGAAGCACCTTCTCCCGTCCTCAGCCCCTGGCCCCGCAGCTCCATCTTTCAGATGATCCTGGGAGCCTCTTTCCAGAGCTTTGGCAATCCTGAGATTGGCTCTGATTCCACGAATAGCATTTCCTATAAATATCCCTCCTGCGTGAGGTACCTGCTGCACAGCGCTAGTCACCGTGCGGAGAAGGCAAGTTTCAGTGTGACATTTTATCCTAATGATAGCCCAAGTGGGAATTTTTTGTTTTTATTTAAGTTGTAGCCATAAGGAAAATGCAGAAACCAGGACCCTGACCTTCAAGAGTCTGTGAGGGCTTTTGTAATGACAGAAAAAAAAGCATGCAAAATCCATGTGTTTAAAAAAAACAACTCAAGCCGGGCGTGGTGGCGCACGCTTGTAATCCCACCATTGGGGAGGCTGAGACAGGAAGATCGCGGTTCGTGGCCAGCCTCAGTTACTTAGTGAGGCCCTTTGCAATTCAGTGAGACCTTGTTTCAAAATAAAGAATAAAAAATAGGGCTGGGGGTGTAGCTCAGAGGTGGAGTGCCGCTGGGTTCCATCCCAGTACCACAAAACAAAACAAAACAAAAACAAAACAAAACAAAAGCAATGCAGAGAGGTCTTAGAGCCGTGCGGCTAACCGATCTGGGTCAGAGTCAGTCTCTAAATCGTGTGTAGCTGTGGCGGCCAAAGCCCCCGAGGTCAGACCACCTGGGTTCCAGTGGCGTCTCCAGGGTGCTCAGACCCAGGGCGGTCTCATCTCTTGAGGCCTCTGTGTGAGATGGGTGGGTGAGAATTTCCTGAGAAGGGAGTGGTTGAGCATTTGGTCTGGTGCCTGGCACCTAGGGCATGATGCCCAGGAGGGCTTTGCTGATGGTTCCACCTAACGTAGTTACTACATAACATGTGATATGTAACATACAATTTCTACTTTTATTTATTTTGCCAGTAGTGAGGACTGAACCCAGGGGCATTCTACTTCTGAACTACACCCCTAGCCCTATGGTTTTGGTTTTTTTTTTTTTTTTTTTTTTTTTTTTTGGTGGCACTGGGGTTCCTGGAAGCCCTTCTACCTCCGGGCTACACTCCCAGACCTCTTTTTACATTTTCATTTTGGAAACAGGGTCTCCTAAGCCAGCGCGCGCGGCTGGCTTCGAACCTGTGCGATCCTCCTGTCTGCCTCCCAAGTGCAGGGATTACAAGTGTGCGCCACCACGCCCGGCCTAGCTCTATGTTTTATTCTTTTTTTTTTTTTTTTTTGTAGAACTGTGGTTGGAACTCAGGGGCATGCTACTTTGAGCCACGCTCCCAGTCCTTTCTTTTCAAATATAGTTTTGATTTTGAAATGGGATCTCATTAAGTTGCTGAGGGCCTCACTCGGTAGCTGAGGCTGATCATGAACCTGTGATCCTCCTGTCTCAGCCTCTCAAGACCTGGGATTAAAGGAGTGTGTCACCATGCCCAGCTATACAATTATTACTAATAATACATAACATGTCTTGCCTTTCTGGTGTCGTTGTGGGGCTCAAAAGAGACAATAACACATCAACTAGCATTTCCTGTTTCTATCCACTGTCCGTTTCCTGAAGCAGTAACAGATTTAAAAGTTTTAGAGCCAGGTGAGGCACATGCTTATAATCCTAGTACTTGGGAGGCTGAGATAGGAGGATCACAGGTTGGAGGTTAGCCTCAGCTACTTAGTGAGACCTTGTTTCAAAATAAGAAAATAAAAAGGGCTGGGAATGTAGCTCAGAGAATACCTCTGGGTTCAATCCCTAGTACTAAAGGTATTAAAAAAAATTTTCCCCTTGGGGACTAGAGGTGTGGTTCTATGGTTAGTCTATGCCTGGCCTGTGCAAAGCCCTGGGTTCAATCCCCAGCCACACACACACACACACACACACACACACACACACACACACACACACACTTCCTTTATGTGCTGTCTTATGCTCTCCCTCCCCTGCCAACCCCATTTTCTCCTCTATACCATTTTTTGGGGCAGTGCTAGGGACTGAACCCAAGGCATTCTACCTCCGAGCTATATCCCTGACCCCCCCCATCATATTTTATTTTTTATTTGTAAACAGGGTCTCTAGGTTGCTGAGAATGACTTTGATTGAACCTGTGATGCTACTGTCTCAGTCTCTCAAGTACTGGGATTACAGGCATGCACCACCATGCCCAGCTCTGGCTCCTCCTCCTCCTCCTCCTCCTCCTCCTCCTCCTCCTCCTCCTTCTCTTTCTTGCAGTAAAGGGGATTAAACCCAGGGCCTCACATATGTTAAGCAAGTGCTCTTCCATTGAGCCACATCCCGGCACTCTGGGCTGTATTTATTTGGACCAATGCTGACCGCTTCCTCCTGTCTTGTCTGCATTCTGTGGTGGTAGCAGAACACACACGGAGGGAGGCTGGGTGTTTACCAAGGACAGAGCTTTTCATGGGCTCACGGGACCCGGGAAGTCCACGAGCCTGGGCGGGCGCCTGTCCAGCTTCTGTGAGGACCACTGATGCTCTGGCTCCCGGGGCGGCCTGGTCCTGCGCGGCTTGCTCCAGTGGGAAGGAATCCTGTCCCAGCAGAACTGGCCCGGCTGCCAGCTAGGTGCTATTCCTGCATAACTGCCTAATCGCCTCTTAAAGACTCCACTCCCAACTCTAGTGCTCGGGCGACACAACTCTAGCAAACCACAGCCAAACAGCACCCCCGCTCCTGGATTTCTTCCCCCCCTCCCCTGTCCAGGAAGTGCATTTTGGTTTTCTCTGCAGCCTCCTCTTCCTGCAAAGGCGATGCTCCTTGGTGCTCCCTCCAGGCTTTCCTCTTCTACCTATGAATCCTTGCTTGCCTTTCTTTTTTTATTTTTATTTTCTTTTGCAGTACTGGGGATGGAACCCAGGGGCATTCTACTCCAGACTACACCCCCAGCCCTATTTTTTCTTCTTTATTTTGAAACAGGGTCTCGCTGAGTTGCAAAGAGCCTCACTAAGTAGCTGAGGCTGTCCTCGAACCACGGTCCTCCTGTCTCAGCCTCCCGAATGCTGGGATTACAAGTGTGTGCCACCACACCGGCTGCCGGCTTTCTTTTTTTTTTTTAGAGCAGGCACTGGGGATTGAACCTAGGGGTGTTCTACCTCTGAACTACAGCCCCCAGCCCTATTTTATTTTTATTTTTATTTACTTTTTTTTCGGATCTGGGGATGGAACCCAGGGGCATTTGACCTCTAAGCTACACCCCCTGCCCTATTCTTTTTTTATTATTCTTTATTTTGAAATAGGGTCTCACTGACTTGCGAAGGGCCTCACTAAGTAGTTGAGACTGTCCACGAACCACAATCCTCCGGTCTCAGCCTCCCAAATGCTGAGATTACAAGCGTATGCCACCACGCCCGGCTTTTTATTTACTTTTTTTGTGGTACTGGGGATTGAACCCACGGGCATTGTACCTCCGAGATACACCCCCAGTCCTATTTTTATTTTTTTACTCTTTTTATTTTTGAAACAGGGTCTCACTGAGTTGCAAAGGGCCTCGCTAAGTAGCTGAGGTTGTCTGTGAACTGTGAGCCTCCGGCCTCAGCCTCCCGAATGCTGGGATTACAAGCGTGCGCCACCACGCCCGGCTATTTTTTTTATTTTTATTTTTGAGGCAGGGTCTTGCCAAGTTGCTGAGGGTCTACTCAGCATGAGGTCTTGCTCAAATGAGGGAGGCTGGCCTCAAGCCTGCGATTCTCCTGTCTCAGCTTCTCAAGTTCTGGTATTATAGGCAAGTACCACTATGCCCACCTCTCATTGGCATGCCTAGTCCCACAAGTCCTAAGTCTGTGTCTCAGAGTCTCTGCTCTGGGTCTCCAACCTGCAGGTCTTCAGGACATCACTATCTCCATATCCCAAGAGCACTTCAAAGGCCACCTCATCCATCCATCACCTGCCCAGTATGAGTCTCTCTCTCTGGTACTGGGGATGGAACCCCAGGAACATTCTACCTCCAAGCTACACCTCCAGCCTCATTTTATTTTTGTTTTGAAACAGGATCTCACTAGGTTTGATGAGAGTCTCACTACTTGCTGAAGCTGTCCTCACACCTGAGATTCTCCATATCAACCTCCCAAGCACTGGGATTACAGGCATGTACCACCACACCCAGCTTCCCCTGACTCTTTTTAGTTCAGATACATTTTATTTCATTTTTTTGTGGGTCCAGGGATGGAACCCAGGGGCATTCTACCTCCAAGCTACACCTCCAGCCCTATTTTTTATTCTTTATTTTGAAACAGGGTCTCGCTGAGTTGCAAAGGGCCTCACTAAGTAGTAGCTGAGGCTGTCCGAGAACCTCGATCCTCCTGTCTCAGCCTCCCGAATGCCGGGATTACAAGCCTGCGGCACCGTGCCTGACTCAAAGATACATTTTGGGGAGTTGAGACAGAAAAATTGCAGGTTCGAACTAGCCTCAGCAATGTAACAAAATTTTTAGCAACCTGCTGTGAGCCTGTTTCACACTTGATCTTAGCCAAAAGGTCGAGAAGTGATGTGACCCTGTTTCAAAAGGAAAAAATAAAAGAGGAGGCTGTGGTGGGGTGTAGGTCAGTGGTAGAATGCTCCTGGGTTTAATCCCCAGTGAGAGAGAGAGAGAGAGAGAGAGAGAGAGAGAGAGAGAGAGAGAAGAGAGACAGACAGACAGACAGACAGACAGACAGACAGACATTTTAAGGAGACAATTCAGTGTATTCACAAATATGTGCAAACATCATCACCAGCTAATCCCAGGACATTTTCGTCACCCCGCAGAGAAAGTCCATATTCATTAGAGGCCACTGCCCCCGCCCCAGTCTGTGGCGACCACCAATCTGCTGCCTCTGTAGATCTGTCTATTCCAGACATTTCCTATCAATGGAGCCAGACACCGTGGTGTCTTTGTGTCTGAGCTCCTGCTTTCAAGGTTCAGCAGGCTCCAGCGTGAATCTGCCCGTGTCTCCTGTTGTGGCCCAGTACTATTCCATTGTATGGAAAGGTCGCATCTGCTCCCTCCAGCCTTTAGCGGATGGTCACTGGGGTGGCCTCCCCTTTGGGGCTAGTATGAATAATGCTGCTATGAATATTCATCTACGCTTTTTTATATGAACATATGTTTTCATTTCTCTTGGGCATATGCCCAGGAGTGGAATTACTGGGCATATGGTCACTCTGTGTTTAATATTTTGAGGAATGGGCAGGCTGTTTCTAAAGCAGCTGTACCCTTTACGTGCCCGCCCGCAGCGTAGGAGGCTCCACTTTCTCCACACCCTCGGCCGCACTTAGTGCTGTCCAGTGTGAGAGGCGAGAGGTGATGGCTCATGGTGGCTGTGATCTGTATTTCCCTAATGACTGGTGTTGTCAAACATCTTTTTTGTGCATGTATGGGCTATTTATATATCTCCGGAGAAGTGTGTGTGTGTGTGTGTGTGTGTGTGTGTGTGTGTGTGTGTGTTACTGGGGATTGAACCCAGGGGCATTCTACCTCTGAGCTACACACCCCAGCCCTATCTTATTTGTTATTTTGAAAAAGGGCTTCACTCAGGCAAGGCCGGTACTGGGGCCTCCGAGGCCAGGATAAGAGCCTGCCAAGGGGTTAGGCCGGTGCTGGGGCCAGCGAGGCCGGCATCGGAGCCTGCCTTGAGGCATGACCAGTGCTGGGGCCTCCGAGGCTGGGCTCGGAGCCTGCCGAGGGGTTAGGCCGCTGCTGGGGCCAGCGAGGCCGGCATCGGAGCCTGCCTTGAGGCAAGGCCGGTACTGGGGCCTCCGAGGCCAGGACAAGAGCCTGCCGAGGGGTTAGGCCGGTGCTGGGGCCAGCGAGGCCGGCATCGGAGCCTGCCTTGAGGCAAGGCTGGTACCGGGGCCTCTGAGGCCGGGATCGGAGCCTGCCGAGGGGTTAGGCCGCTGCTGGGGCCAGTGAGGCCGGCATCGGAGCCTGCCTTGAGGCAAGGCCGGTACTGGGGCCTCGAGGCCAGGATAAGAGCCTGCCGAGGGGTTAGGCCGGTGCTGGGGCCAGCGAGGCCGGCATCGGAGCCTGCCGTGAGGCAAGGCCGGTACTGGGGCCTCCGAGGCCAGGATAAGAGCTTGCCGAGAGGTTAGGCCGGTGCTGGGGCCAACGAGGCCGGCAGCGGAGCCTGCCGTGAGGCATGACCAGTCCTGGGGCCTCCGTGGCCGGGATCAGAGCATGCCGAGGGGTTAGGCCGGTGCTGGGGCCAGCGAGGCCGGCATCGGAGCCTGCCGTGAGGCAAGGCCGGTACTGGGGCCTCCGAGGCCAGGATAAGAGCCTGCCAAGGGGCTAGGCCGGTGCTGGGGCCAGCGAGGCCGGCATCGGTGCCTGCCTTGAGGCATGACCAGTGCTGGGGCCTCCGAGGCCGGGATCGGAGCCTGCCGAGGGTTTAGGCCGCTGCTGGGGCCAGCGAGGCCGGCATCGCAGCCTGCCGTGAGGCAAGGCCGGTACTGGGGCCTCCGAGGCCAGGATAAGAGCCTGCCGAGGGGTTAGGCCGGTGCTGGGGCCAGCGAGGCCAGCATCGGAGCCTGCCGTGAGGCAAGGCCGGTACTGGGGCCTCTGAGGCCAGGGTAAGAGCCTGTCAAGGGGTTAGGCCGGTGCTGGGGCCAGTGAGGCCGGCATCGGAGCCTGCCGTGAGGCATTACCAGTGTTGGGGCCTCCAAGGCCGGGATTGGAATCCTGCCAAGGGGTTAGACCGGTGCAGGGACCAATGGCCAGCATCGGAGCCTGGCGTGAGGCAAGTTCACTCCTGCAGCCTCCAAGGTCGGGACCAAAGCCAGCTTAGGGGTTTGACCGGTTCAGGGGCCAGCGAGACCAGAACTGGGTCCTCCCATGAGGCAAGGCCGCTGCGTGAGCCAGCGAGGTCTGGATCAGTCCACTGAGTAGCCAGGCCACTACTGGGACCATCAAGAGTGGGATTGGTACTTGCAACGCAGCATGCACAGAGAAATATCGCAGAAAATATAAATCAGACGCTTCTCTTAATCAGCAATAACTAGGAGGAAAAGGGCAACAGGAAGAGGTTGAGCTATAGAAAGGGCCCTATAGTGAAGCAACTAATGTGATCAATCAGAGGGTATGTAATACTGGAGGACGGAGCCTCTTTAAAATGCAGGAGGTACATAAACAAATGTATCAAAGTAAATCACCAAAGAAGTGTGGGATGGAGGGAGGGGGAGGGAATGGGACGGGGGCTGGAGGAGGGCTAGTTGGATGATGTGTGCTTGTATATCCTCTCAAGTCTTGTACTCCAATGTGATTGATATATGACTACAATGCACCAATTTAAAAAATAAATTAATTAAAAAAAAAAAAAAAAGAAAAAGGGCTTCACTCAGTTGCGAAAGTCCCGCTAAATTGCCGAGGCTGGCTGAGAACCTTTGATCCTCCCGTCTGAGCCTCCAAGTTCAGGATTACAAGTGTGCGCCCCCACACCGGGCCGGGTTGATTTTTGCATACAGTGTGAGGTAGGGGTCCAGCATCCTTCTTTTGCATGGACTGCTACCATTTGTTGAAAAGACTTATTCTTGTCCACTGAACTGTCTTGGTACCTTTGTTGACAATCTGCCGACCAGAAAGGTTGAGCATTTATTTCTGGACTCTCAATTCTATCTCACGCATCCATACTTATGCGTGCAGGTTCACAGTCAGCCTCAGCTGCCACCTCTGTCTTCTCCCTCGCCCAGCATCCACTGTAGGACGACAGTGAATGGGGTTCGGTAACAATGAATGGGGTTGGTTGTGGTCATGGAGCTGGGCAGACAATGGCCATCAATGTGTCCATGGCCTCGTGAACCTGATATTCTCCTAAGAGTGAGTAGGTAAAAGAAAACCTATAAAAGAAAATGAGCTGGGTGTGGTGGCACACGCTTGTAATCCCAGTACTTGGGAGGCTGAGACAGGAGGAACACCATTCGCATCCAGGCTCAGCTACTTAGTGAGGCCCTCCGCAACTCAGTGAGATCCTGTTTCAAAATAAAGAATAAAGAATAGGGCAGGGGGCGTAGCTTGGGTAGGATGCCCCTGGGTTCCACCCCCAGTAACACACACACACACACACACACACACACACACACACACACACACACACACAGGAAAAGGTGACTTGAATAGGGATTTTTCTCTTTTTTTTGTGGTACTGGGGTTCCTGGAAGCCCTTCTACCTCTGGGCTACACTCCCACACCTATTTTTACATTTTTATTTGGAAACAGGGTCTCCTAAGCCAGCGAGCGTGGCTGACTTTGAACTTGCGCGATCCTCCTGTCTCTGCCTCCCAAGTGTGGGGATTACAAGCGTGCCCACTGTGCCCGGCCTTGAATAGGGATTATTGAGCGTGATAAAAAACAAACGGTTCTGGGGTGAGGTATCTGGCAGAGGGTGAGCCAGGGCACTTTCCACCCTGGGGTGCTAGGGAAGCCGCTCTGAGAATTAGCCATGCCAACGCGAGGTAAGGGATGCTAAGACAGTGAGTGGGGCATGAGTGAAGATGAAGCAGACATCCAAAGAGAACAGATGGAGTCACGCAGAGCTGTCGATCCCAAGCCTTGACAAGACCGAGCCTGAATCACACCTTGATCTAATCGGAGCTTCTTAGCTGTTGGGACTTTCTTTCTCTCCATTGAAGTCCACTCGTCTCTCCCACTGGGTGGAGGATATTTGTGTAGTTCAAGTTTGGACACAGATCTATGTCATAATTTCATGGCCAAAGAATAAGAGTAGGAGATACAGATTTTTTTTTTCTCTTAAATGATTGGAAGGCTTGGCGCTATCATGCCGGGACACCAGGAAGGAGCTGAGTCCACGCCCACGCCCTTTGGCCATGGTAACCTAGGGGAAAGCAGAAAGGAGAGGATCACCTTTCCAGAAAAAAATCTTGCATGCTGTGTGCTTGGCTCATTTACATGACATGCCTGCCCCCTGCAGGCCAGTGAGCGCAGGACCCGCTCTGGGTGCTATAGTGGATGCCAGAAATGAATGGACTCTAAATTTGAGCCGGGCGTGGTGGCGCACACTTGTAATCCCCACGCTTGGGAGGCTGAGACAGGAAGATCACACAGATTCGAAGCCAGCCTCAGCTACCTAGTGAGGCTCTCAGCAACTTAGTGAGACCCTGTTTTCCAAATAAAATATAAAATAGGTCTGGGAGTACAGCCCGGAGGTAGAAGAGCCCCGGGTCCCACCACCAGTGACACACACACACACACACACACACACACACACACTTGTATCATTTACCCAGTTAATTCTGTGTGTGTGCATGTGTGTTACTAGGGGTTGAAACCAGGGCTTCTCAAATGCTAGGCAGGTGCTCTACCTCTAAACTACAACCCTACCGTTAATTTTATTTTGAGACAGGGTCTCACTAAATTGTCTTGTGATCCTCCTGCCTCAGCCTCCCTCGTAGCAGGGACTGAAGGCCTGTGCCATCGAGCCCCGCATGGTATTTATTTCTAGTGTGCAAGGTTTTTTTCTGCTTTAGCTGGACGAATTGGCAGCAAGCTTCTCAAAAAATCAAGGTTCTCTTCACAATCAACCCTTTTGCATTTTCAGTCCAGTAGAGGGCGCCCACAACAACGGCTGGAAAGAACCATTGAAAACTTTCTGGGGTGAAAGTGGTCCCAGGTCCAGGGAGATCTGAACGTGGAGGCGAACGTCAAATGCACCGTGGGAACCGCGCTTCTGTGGCAGTGCAGCCACAAGGCTCCAAGGGAAACCCAAAGCTCAGCAGTATCATCTCCCCTCTGCCCCGGAGATTTTTTTGGGGGGTACTGGGGATTGAAGCCAGGGGCATTCTACCTCCAAGCTATACCTCCAGCCCTATTTTTTTTTATTATTATTTATCTTGAAACAGGGCCTGACTAAGTAGCGGAGGCTGTCTGCGAACCATGATCCCCCTGTCTCAGCCTCCCAAGTACTGGGATTCCAAGCAGGTGCCACCAACCCCGGCAACCCCGGGGATTTTGCCTCCTCCTCCATGGGCCCCGCTTCTATTTTTCTCTAGGGTGCTCTTAGAGGTTTTACTGAAAATATAAAAAGTCACAAATATCTACTTACGCGCCATCCACTTTACCCCAACGTAGCATTGTTCTGAACACATTTCTGTACCGAGCATGGTTTATAACGTAAGAGCTTGTGGAACACTCCATAGCAGCCCTGGGAGGGGCCTCACTGTTCTTTCTTTTAGTTCTTCCTGGCGTACCAGTGCTATCCACCCATCCAGTCCCCCAGTGATGGGCACTCAGGTTACTGATGACCCTCTGCTATTAGAGACAAAGCAACGGAAGCTGGGCGTGGTGGCACACGCTTGCAAACCCAGGACTTGGGAGGCTGAGACAGGAGATTCACAGGTTCAAAGCCAGCCTCGGCAATATAGAGAGGCTCTCGGCAATTAGCGAGACCCTTTTGCCAAATAAGAAATAAAAAATCGGGCTGAGGGTGTAGCTTGGACGTAGAATGCCTCTGAGTTTCATCCCTAGTGCCACAGAAAGAAAGAAAGAAAGAAAGAAAGAAAGAAAGAAAAAAGAAAGAAAGGAAAGAGAAAGAAAGAAAGAAAGGAAGAAAGAAAGAAAGAAAGAAAGAAAGAAAGAAAGAAAGAAAACAAGCAATGAATAACCTTGAACATATTTGCATGTGTCCTGCTGGGATTGAACCCAGGGGCATTCTACCTCTGAGCTATACTCCAGCTCCCCCATATAAGTGTGTGTGTGTGTGTGTGTGTGTGTGTGTGTGTGTGTGTTTGAGATGCTGAGGCTGTCCTCGAAACTGTCATCCTCCTGTCTCAACCTCCCAAGTGCTGGGATGACAGGCGTGCCTTGGGTATATTTTGCATGTGTCCAAAGATATCTAGAGCAGTGATTTTGGGTCCTAAGTGTGCACAAGAATCATCCCTGGGGCTTTAAAGACACCCCCCCCCCGCACACTTCAAGTTGATCACCTCGAGCACCGCAAATAACAACAACTAAATCAATCACATGGGAGCCTTTGAGCACGTGTGATCGCAGAGCCCCCGGGAGCCTAGTGTCCAGCAGGGCTCTGGACCGCTGGCCCTCCAGGCACATTGATTGGTTGAGACCAGGCAGATTTGAAACTTTGCTAGCGATTGCCTGCCGAAGGGCCTGCCCAGGGGCTGTGTCAGCTCACCCCTCACCAGCAATGTATGCAGGGGCCTGGGCCTTCATACTTTCCCTTGTAAAGGAGACTTCTCAGTCTTTGCATTTTACCAACTAGCTAGAATTATTATTACTATTTATTTATTTATTGGTACTGTGATTGAACCCAGGGCCTCACACATGCTAAGCAAGCACTCTACCACTGAGCTATACCCCCGCCCTAGAATTATTTGATTTGCATTCATCCTATTAGGGACAAGGCTGGGCATCTTTTCATGTGTCTACGAGCCATTTGAGCATGGCATGCGCGCCTGTAATCTCAGTACTTGGGAGGCGGAGCTAGGAGGGTCACAGGTTCTAGAACAGCCTCAGCAATATAGCAAAACCTCGACAATCTAGTGAGATCCTGTTTTATTTTTTTAATTTTTAATTTTTTTGTGGTACTGGGAATTGAACCCAGGGGTGTTCTACCTCCAAGATACACCCCCAGCCCTATTTTTCATTCTTTATTTTGAAACAGAGTCTAAGTGGCACAGGGCCTCAATAAGTAGCTGAGGGTGGTCATGAACCTGTGATCCTCCTGCCTCGGCCTCCCAAGTATTGGGATTACAAGCATGTGTTACCGTGCCTAGCCTGAGACCGTTTTTTTTTTTTGTTTGTTTGTTTGTTTGTTTGTTTTGTAGTGCTGGAGATTGAACCTAGGGACATTCTACCTCCAAGCTACACCCTCAGCCCGATTTTTAAAAATTCTTTATTTTTTTGAGACAGGATCTCACTAAGTTGCAGAGGTCCTCCCTAAGTAGCTGAGGCTGGCCGCAAACCCGGATCCTCCTGTCTCAGTCTCCCAAGTACTGGGATTACAAGTGTGCAGCATCACGCCTGGCTAAGTCCCTGTCTTTGTGTGTGTGTGTGTGTGGTACGGGGGGTGGAGCCCAGGGGCCTTCTATCTTCAGGCTACACTCCCAGACCTATTTTATATTTTATTTGGAAACAGGGTCTCACTAAGTTGCCGAGAGCCTCACTTAGTAGCTGAGGCTGGCTTGGAACCTGCGCAATCCTCCTGTCTCGGCCTCCCAAGCGCTGGGGGTACAACCGTGCGCCACCACGCCCGGCTAAGACCCTGTCTTAAAACAGAAATAAAAAGGGCCGGTAGTGTGGCTCCAAGGTAGAATGCCCCCTGGATTATTTCTCCAGTATCTCCCCCCCACCACAAAAAAAAAAGGATGAAAGAATGAAGAGCCGTGTGATCTGCCTGGTCACATCCCGTGTCCAGTTTTTGCTTTCTAGGTTGATTTCTGTATATTTTGGTAAGAATCATTTTTCGTTATTTGAATGGTAACTGTTCACTGCTTTGTCTTTTATTTTTACAGTTTGCATGAGATGGGGATTTTTTCCTTTGAAGAAGAATGTTTATGTATTTAAATGTCCCCCTATCCCTTTATTGTGCTGGGGATTGAACCCAGGGGCATTCTACCTCTAAGCTACACCTCAGCCTTTTTCCTTTTGAAACAGTGTCTCCCTGTGTTGCTGAGGCTGGCCTCGAAACTTTGATCCTCAGTACTGGGATTACAGGTATTTATTACCATGCCTGCCTGGTCTCCCATCATTTTTATGGCTTTTGGATTATTATTATTATTATTATTATTATTATTATTATTTTGCAGTACTGGGGATGGAACCCAGGGACATTCTACCTCTGAGCTACATCCCAGCCCTTTTTTTAAAATTCTTTTTTTTTTGGTGGTAATGGGGTTCCTGGAAACCCTTCTACCTCCAGGCCACACTCCCAGACCTATTTTTTAATTTGGAAACAGGGTCTCCTAAGCCAGCAAGGCTGGCTTCGAACCTGCGCGATCCTCCTGTTTCCGCCTTCCAAGTGCTGGGATTACAAGCGTGCACCACCATTCCCGGTTTTTTATTCTGATTTTGAAACAGGGTCTCACTAAGTTGCAGAGGGCCTCACTATGGAGCTGAGGCTGGCTGCGAACCTGGATCCTCCCGTCTCAGCCTCCCGAATGCTGGGATTATAAGCGTGCGCCACCACGCCTGGCTTGCTTCTGGATTTTGAGCTCTGGTTAGAAAGACCTTTGCCACTCCAGGATTGAGCAGGAAGTTCCCTGTGTTTTCTCTGGACACTTTGGGACTTATTTACATTTCAACCTTTGATCCCTTGTGGAATTCTGAGGGGTAGTGTGAGGAGTGACTCCATCCTGTTTTTCTTTCCAAAGGCCAAGCGTCCCGCTGCCTTTACCATACTTCAAGTAGGAATCCCTTTGGGCTGCGCTGAGCAGGAAAGTTTCTGTCCTCATCGTTTACTGATAGCAACATCTGTTCCTACTTGTCTATAACGATGGTTCTGTTTACCCATCCACTGAGTGTTTGATTTTTTTGTTGTGTGTATTCTTTTTTGGTACTGGAGATGGAACCTAGGGCCTTGTGCCCACAAAGCAAGCGCTTTGCCACTGAGCTATATCCCAGCCTTATTGATAGATTAATCCATTCACTGTTTTCATTTTTGCTGGCCAGGTATCCTAATATTTCTCTTTCATTCATTCACAGAAACCAGGACTTTGCACATGCTAGGTAAGTGTTCTACCATTGACCTGTACCCTCCAAGCCCTAATGCAAAAATTAATTGGATGCTGACCCTAGTTTTTAGGGTTTCTACTTAAGATTTAATTACTTAATAACCATCACCGGCAAGCTGGGCATGATGGTGCACACTTGTAACCCCAGCATTCAGGAGGCAGAGACTGGAGGATCATGGTGCATTGGCAGCCTCGACTACGTAGTGAGGCCCTTTCCAACTCAGTGAGACCTTGTTTCAAAACTAAAAAGACTAAAAAATAGGGCTGGGGGTGTAGCTCGGAGATTCAGTGTCCCTGGGTTTCATCCCCAGTACCGCAAACAACAGCAACAACAACAAAATCTATTACCACCACCACCACCAACCTTTTTATTTTCTATTGGTGACAACCTTCTTTTGCATATCTGTTTTTTTTTGTTTTTGTTTTTGTTTTTGCTGAACTGGGGATGGAACCCGGGGGCAGTCTACCTACAAGCTACACCCCCAGCCTTATTTTTTAGTCTTTATTTAGAAACAGGGTCTCCTGAGTTGCAAAGGGCCTCACTAAGTAGCTGAGGCTGTCAGCAAACCGAGATCCTTCTGTCTCAGCCTCCCGAATGCTGGGATTCCAACCGCACGCCACCAAGCCTGGCTTTGGTATTTTTCTAATTTACATATATCATTTCGATTAAACCTTCCAACACACCACTGATCATGGGCCTGTTACTTTTCTCCTTCGAGGATAGTACTCTCAGAGAAGTTCCAAGGCTCATCCAGGGACCTGGAGCAGGAGTGGCAGCGCTGATGCCCTTGCCGGGCTGGGCCTGCAGGGCCTGGGGCCGCCTTCACCTGCCTTGGTCCTGTAACTGGGCTGTGTGCACAGGCCGGTGAGGGGGTGAATGAATGAGTCAGTGGAGGGCTGAGGAAGACAGAATGCGTCAGCCCTGGCTCCGGAGGGGGCGGCAGGACGGGAATGCAAATCACCATAATACAAAGTAAACAGTGATCCCACCAGCGTCCTGGAAGCCGGCCACGTCCTGCCCCCTCCTATTCAGAATGCCTAGTTCTTTCCAATCCCCCCCCCCCCCGAGTCCACAGAACCAAACGCTGGGGTGGGGGCAGTGGCCGGCCCGTCTCCTCGGGTTTGCAGCATTATGTCACCCCCTCAGAGGTGCCCTGGGGAGCGCCCCAGCCCGGAGCCTGGGGCAGGGGGTGGAGAGAGGGAACGGGAAGGAGGAGGGAGAGGGGGTCGGGAGGAGGGAGATGGAGACCGGGAAGGGAAGGGGGAACGACGGGCCGAGGGGGGCGGAAAAAGGGACAAGATTGTTTGGGGAGGAAGCAACAGAGGTTCAGTAGGAGGAGGGGAACGGGTGAGGGCGGGAAGGCGAGGGGACGGAGACACAGGGGTCGGGGGTAGGAAGTGGGATGGGAAGAGGAGTGTGGGAGATCAGGAGGGCTGGGCGGAGAGGAGGGGCGGAGCGGACGGGGGACCGCCGAGGGCGCCCGAGAGGAGCCGACGGCGAGAGGGGAGGGCCAAGAGCGGACAAGCCCCTTCCCCAGCACCTCGCAGCGCGGCTCCGCCCACCCGAGCCGCGATTGGTCAAAGAGAAGCCAAGGCGTCCCGCCCCCTTTCCGAAAGACCCAGGGCGAGACGGCGTGGCCAGCCGTGGCTTGACCCGCCAATAGCGGAGGAGAGGCGTGGCAGCGGCGGCCTGAGCAACCAATGGCGGCAGGGGGGGCGTGGCGGCGGCGAGCTGGGGTCCGAGCGCGCTCCGGGTCTGCAGCAGTCGCCGCCGCCGCTCTCGGAGCTCGGGGCGCCGCCGTCGCCGTCACGGTCACTGCCCCCGCCGCCTTCGCATCCCTGCAGCCCGCCCGGGGCGCGCTCGGTGGCTCCGGGCAGCGTCCGCGCTGCGGCCCCGTAGCGATGGCTACCAAGATCGACAAAGAGGCTTGCCGGGCGGCGTACAACCTGGTGCGAGACGACAGCTCGGCAGTCATCTGGTGAGGAAGCTCTCCCTGATACCCAAGCCCCCGGCGCTCCCTGAGCTCGCGAGGGGCCTGGGGCATCGAGCGGCGTTCAAACGGGACGGATCCAGGGTCACCCCTTGCTGTCTTCTGCATCCTTATCCCGGGACAGCGTGGCCAGCCAGCGCTGGCTCCCTAAGCCGGAGCATCTCGTAGAGTGGCCTGCTGGAAGCGCGGCACCGTGCACCTACCAGCGCTGATGTGTGTGTTTTTTTCTTCTCCCAACCCAAAGGGTGACTTTTAAATACGACGGCTCCACCATCGTCCCCGGAGAGCAGGGAGCAGAATACCAGCACTTCATCCAACAGTGCACAGGTAGGGGCGCGATTCGCGAGCCTTGCCAGCACCCGGGAGGAGCAGGTGGCGTCCAGGGTGGCCCTGGGGCTGGGCCTTAGGAGCACCAGATTTGGCCTTTTTAAAGCCTCTTAAAGCCGTCTCCGTTCTGGATGGCCTTGGAGCCGAGGTGACCGGCCTGGTTCCTGCTTCTGCAGTACCCTAACGAGGCAGATGGGGCAGCTCCTCTGCCCCGTAAGGTTCACTGGGCTTCCACAGAAGGCTCATGCAGTCCCAGAGCCCAGTCAGTGTTCAACCCACCTGGCCCACTGACCTCTCTGATCCATCAACGAGCCAAAATAAGAACAATCTGGGGGGCTGCTTGCTAGAGAAAGAAACGGCCCCGCCCTCCTTTCTCCCACAATCATCGGCCGGTTCCCATTATATATGTTTCCTCGTATGAAGAATATGGAGCCAGGTACAAAAGACTGCATGCCATAACATGGCATTTCTGTGAAATTCTGGAAAAGGCGTGGAAAGTCCAAATAGCCATTCCCTTTGGAGTCAATGCCTCCTGGATCAAGGGTGGGGAGACAGGAGAGGCTGCTGGGAGCTGCGGGCGTCCTGTGTTTGGATCTGGAGAGGATTACACAGGTGCGCACAGGAGGGAAAGTGCATCCTTCCTCCGTGTGCTTAAGACTTGTGTGTTAGACAGAGTAAAGAGCACTTGGCGTGGGTGGCCGGAGCCCCAGTGGAGCCAAAGGCAGGGCATTCTTGGTAACAGGATCCTTTTAGGAGCAGGAGACAATCTTTCAGACAAAGGCCAGATGGCCTGGAGGTTGGGGTGTGGGCTCTGAGACAGGTGGTGTGGGTTTGAATCCCCGAGTGGGTTGGGCAAGTTCCTTAACCTCTGGGGACCTCGGTTTTCCTGCCTGGAAGCTCAGGACTACTGGGCGACTAGTGGAGCCCAGGTGTGTGGAGAATCATTTGTGAAATAAAGTACAGAACTGTGCTGAGGCCCATGTGATTTCCTTCCTTCTTTTTTTTTTTTGTACTGTGATTGAACCCAGGGGCATTCTACCTCTGAGCTGCAACCTCAGCCCCCATTTATTTTATTTTGAAACCGGATCTCACTAAGTTGTAGCAGGCCTCACTAAGTTGCTGAGATTGATTGAAAACCCTCTTGTCTCAGCCTCCCCAGTACTGGGATTGGGAGCCTGTGCCACCACGCCCGACTTGTATAATCAAATTATGTTTTCTTAAACATTAAATATTTTGTGCTTAGTTAAATTCAGAGGCCATTTATGAAGTATCTATGTGCTGGGCAGTACTAAGATTGTGTGTGTGTATGTGCTGGGTGATGCTAAGATACTCTGTGTGTGTGTGTGTGTGTGTGTGTGTGTGTGTGTGTGTGAATGTTTTCCTAGAATTTTTCCTTGAGGATGCCTCTTTACATTCATTTATTACTTTTGTAAATATCTTGCTTAAAATATCAGAAACATACAGTGTTAGAACAACTCATATTTTAAAATGTGCACAGAGCCCCCCAGGTGGATCCCATGGTCAGGACCAGAGCGCTGGCCTCTGACTCAGGAGCCCCAGCTCTCCCTCCATCCTCTGCCTCTGCCCTGAGTGCTTTGGGGAACAGAGTAAGTTCAAACTCAGCTGGGCGTGGTGCTGCACGCCTGCAATCCCAGTACTTGGAAAGCTAGGAGAGGAGGATTGGAGGTTCCATGCCAGCATGCTCTGGTCTTTGCAAGACCCTGTCTTATTTTATTTTTTGTCTTTATTGTTTTGGTTTTCTTGATAATGGGGATTGAACCCAGGGGACATTCTACCCCTGAGATACACCCCCAGCCCCTTGCTTTTTGTTTGTGTGTGTGGGCAGTACTGGGGGTGAAACCCAGGGGCATTCTACCTCTGAGCTACATCCCCACCCTATTTCTTATTCTTTAGTTTGAAACAGGGTCTCGCTGAGTTGCAGAGGGCCTCACTAAGTACCTGAGGCTGTCCGCAAACCGCGATCCCCCTGTCTCAGCCTCCCAAGTGCCGGAATTAAAGTGTGTACCACCACGCCCGGCTTTTGAGACTCAGTATTTAAAATAATAATAAAGATAAAGTGCTGGGGGATATAGCTCAGCGGCAGATAGAATCCCTCTGGGGTTCAGTACATGCACACGCACACACAGAGAGAAAGAGAGAAAGAGAGAGAAAGAAAAAGCACAGATTCTGAACTTTCCCCCCAGCTGGAAGTACAAGTAGCCGACTCAGCAGGTTTTCGGCCTTGCTGGCTGGAGGCTGAACCTTGCAGGCCACTTTCTTCCCCTCCCCCATCCCAGGCAGCGCATCCAGCCTGGGAGGCTATTGTCTTTCCCACCTAGTGGGAGAAGGAGACAGAGGGAGAGCGCATCCTGCCCGGGACTCCAGCAGGTGCTCGGGCCTCCCTGGCCATGGGGATGCGGGACTCCAGCAGGTGCTCGGGCCTCCCTGGCCATGGGGATGCGGGACTCCAGCAGGTGCTCGGGCCTCCCTGGCCATGGGGATGCGGGACTCCAGCAGGTGCTCGGGCCTCCCTGGCCATGGGGATGCGGGACTCCAGCAGGTGCTCGGGCCTCCCTGGCCATGGGGATGCGTTCTTCCTGCTGCAGCCTGTGGCTCCCTCCTGCTCAGACCTCTGCATGCTCCTCCACAGGATGGGCGCGGGAGTGTCTGGCGGGAGCTAAAAATGCTTTTCCTGCTGCTGTTGATCCTTGAGAAAGGGCCTGGGAGCCGCAGGCTCATCTGTTCCGCTGAAGCCGCCCTCCCCAGCCATCTGCTGGCTAAGCGCACAGGCAAGTTCTGGGTGCCGGCCTGTCTGCTCCTGTTCCTTTCAGAAATGCCTGCGCTTCCCCTGAACTCCAGCTAGGAACTGGCCCCAGCACCAACAGTAAGCCAGTCACAGAGCTTGGCCGCCTTATCTCTGTTATCCTCCAAACCGCCCTATGTAGCCAGGTGTGGTGGCGCGCTCCTGTAATCCCAGTACTTGGGAGGCTGAGACAGGACGATCTCAGGTTCTAGAATAGCCTCAGCAACTTAGCGAGACTCTCAACGACCTAGTGAGACCATTTCAAAACAAACAAACAACAAAAAATAAAATAAAGAGGGCTGAGGGTGTAGCTTGGAAGTAGAATGCTTCTGGGTTCAAACCCCAGTACCAAGAAAACAAACACAAGAACAACAACAACAATAACAAAAAAAAAAAAAAAAAACCCTGCCCTGTGTGGCAGGGACCATATTTACTCCGCTTCTGCAGAGGCAGAGACGGACCAGGGAGGCTCAGTGACTTGCCTGAGATCATACAGTCCGGAAGTGGCAAGCGGAGACCTGAACCCAGGCGGGCTCTGGGGCCCCTGCTCCTGGCCGCTGAGGACGTGGTTTCCGTTCCTGCCTCTCTCCGGCTGGTTTGTGGATTGTGAGAGGCAGGGGGAGCCATGGCCCTGCCAGGTGCACGGAAGACCTTGGCACCAACTTGGGCTTCCAAACACCTGGCCGGGCGTACAGCTGCTTGAAGCAGCACCTGGCCTCGTCCCCATGAATGGCGTGGGCCTCCTTCTCCAGACACTGCCTCCTGGCCTCCCTGACTCCCAGGCCTCTGCTCCAGAACCCCTCTTCCTTCTCCTCTCCCCTCCAGCCGCTGTCCTCTTTCCTACTTCCTCGCCCAGTGCTTTCTGGAATGGCACCTGCTCATGCGGATATCTCCTCGCCCCTAAAGCCCAGGCCTGGCTCCTCTCCGGGGCTGTTTTCTGGGCCTCATCGCCCTGGTATGTGTCACACTGGGGAGGGACCCCAATCCTGGGCCTTGAGCACCACGTGAGCCCTCTGCCTCCGAGCCCCAGCCCTAGCCCACTCCGGTTTCTTTCTGCCTGAGGATTAGGGCCCCGAGCCCTGCCTGGCCTCGGCCCTGGTGCTGGGCTCTGCTGGCCCCCTCTTTCTCACTAACTGCTCCGTCCCCACCTCTTCCGTGTCCCCAGCTTGGCCCATGGGGGACCCTGGAGACCTTCCAAGGCACGGGTGACTAAGCCCAGCACCCATCTGTGGATCTGCGTTGGGAGCTGCAGGGAGGCGGCCTGCCCTGCAGCCTCTCCTCCCTCCACCCGGCCAGCCCTCCCCCTTTGTCTTGTTCCTGGGGCAGTGGGGATGGGCTCTCCTGGAGTGTGGACACAGATGGCTACCAGCTGCTCCAGCCTCTACCCTGGGGGGGCAGGCCTCTGACAGTGACTTCCAGGGTCCCAGGAGGACAGTGCTTGGCCTGGCCTGGCCGAGAGGAGTATCCTTGAGCCAATAGCCGGGGCAGCGGGGGCCACAGCATCACAGGGCTACCTTGAGTGGGGGAGGGGCAGCTCAGCTGAAACTAGGGGATAGAGGAAGAGGGTGGGGTCTTTAACTCTCTTTTTCTCTTTTCTTTGTGATACTGAGGATGAGAACCAGGGGCATTCTACCTCTGAGCTATACCCCAGCTCTATATTTTATTCTATATTTTGAAACAGGGTCTCACTGAGTTGCAAAGGGCCTCACTAAGTAGCTGAGGCTGGTTTTGAACTGGTATATTGTCTCACCCTCCCAAAAGCTGGGATTACAAGTCTGTGCCATCACACCCGGATGGTTCCTTTTTTTTTTTGAGTGGCTTCTGGGGATTGAACCCAGGGTCCTATACATGCTAGACAAACTACCGCTGAGCTGCATCCCCAGCAGAAGAGGACTTTTTTTTCTTTTTTTTTTCAGAAGTAGAAATTGAACCCAGGAGCATTCTACCTCCAAGCCAAACCCCCAGCCCTATTTTTATTTTTTATTTGGAAACAGGGTCTCGCTAAGTTGTGGAGGGTCTAAGTAAGGTGCTGAGGCTGACTGCGAACCTGCGATCCTCCTGTCTCAGCCTCCCAAGGACTGGGATTACAAGCGTGTGCCACCACACCCGGCTAGAGGGGGTTTTGAGGGAAGGAGTCGGTGCTTCCTGAAGAGGGGCAAACCCCAGACAGACGTGCTGCGCTCAGTCCTCCCCCTCTTCCTCTTTACTGCAACTCTGTCTCTTGATCTTCCTGTCTTGTGTCTATTCTATCCCCCACCAGCCAGTGTCAGGACACTGCTCATTAACCTTCCTTGGCCCCCCTCTGCCCGTTGCATTAAGCACAGGCGGGTTCAGGTCCTATCCAGTAGCCCGGGACTCCTTCTGTGTGCACCTGTGACCTGACACTGTAACTGTCCCAGCCTGGGTGCCTTGGGTTTTGGGGATTCCCTCCCTGTGGAATTCCTCTTCCCCATCTTGGGTTTGGCCCTTTAGTGTGGGGGGCATGACTTCTATATGTCAAATGTCAGGACGTGAGGGGACCGGAAAGCTCCAGGCCCACACACTGCCCCTCGCCGGCTGTGTGGCCCTGCGCAGGTGTACCCATCCTCTCTGCCTCGGCTCTTGTCTGTGAAATGGGATGCTGACCGTGCCCACCCCTACCTGGGGAGTTTGCGCCAGTTAAACACCTTCAGTGGTATGTGCTGGGCGTGGTGGCAGATGGCTGTCATCTCAGGCTGAGGCAGGAGGACCCCAGGTTCATGGCTGGCTTCAGGAATGTAGTGAGATTTGCAGCGACCTATGGAGACCCTATTTTGAACCAAAACAGGCCTGGTGACACACGCTTGTAATCTCAGGAGGTGGGAGGCTGAGATAGGTTTGCTGGTTCGAAGTTAGCCTCAGCAACTTAGGCTCTCAGCAACTTAGTGATATCTCGTTTCAAAATAAAGAATAACTGGTGGTGGTGGCGCACGCTTGTCAGCCCAGCATTCGGGAGGCTGAGACAGGAGGATCGCGGTTCACAGACAGCCCCAGCTACTTAGTGAGGCCCTTTGCAACTCAGTGAGACCTTGTTTCAAAAATAAAGAATAAAAAAAGGTCTGGGGGTGTAACTTGGAGGCAGAATACCCCTGGGTTCTATTCCAAGTGCCACTAATAATAATAATAATAATAATAATAATAATAATAATAAGAAGAAGAAGAAGAAAAATAGGACTTGAGTTGTAGATCAGAGGTAGCATGTCCCTGGGTTCAAAACTCAGTACCACAAAAATAAATAAAATAAATAGGATGTGATGTGTGTTGACCACCCTCCCCATGGTTCCTTATGGAATTATTTTAATTTTATTTTTGGTGGTACTAGGGATGGGACCCAGGGACCTTCTACCTCTGGGCCACACCCCCAGCCCTATTTTATTTTTTATCTCACCAAATTGCTGAGGCTGGGCTCAAACTTGCCATCCTCCAGTCTTAGCCTCCCGAGTACAGGGGAGTTATTTTCACTCTTGAGTGCTAAGATGGCATTATTCTTTTTTTCCCAAAGCTCTCAGCGATGCCCAGCCCAGCGCACAGTAGGCCCTAGGGTGGCAGGTGACAGGCATTTGGCTTCCCGTAGACACAGGTGGCCCCACAGCCTGGAGCTACAAGGAGCAAGCGCTGGTCTGTGCCCACGCCAGGGCCCGGCCAGCGTGGCCGTCTGGTGATTCCTCTGAGGCCGCAGGCTTGGCGGGAGGCCGTGGGAAGCAGGTCCATGGCGCTGGGGTGTAATAAGCGCTCCTCAAACATCACCTACCGTGACCCCCATTTTGCTTGT
Source organism: Muscardinus avellanarius (assembly GCF_963383645.1). NCBI lineage: Eukaryota > Metazoa > Chordata > Mammalia > Rodentia > Gliridae > Muscardinus > Muscardinus avellanarius. The sequence continues at coordinate 3,672,410 of NC_137796.1, forward strand.
GGGATTAAGAGGTAACAGTAGAGGGTGGGTGGACTCTGGCACAACCAGAAAGGGGGAGCAGGGAGGTCCTGGGGGCCTCGTCGGGTATGGGCTTCCCCTTCTGTGGCAGCGGCCGTTTGCTGGCCAGCCGCACAGGTGGCCCATCCGGCCGCACTGGCAGATGCGCTCGGGTGGCGTGGGCTGGGTATGGAGCCACGTTTTATTTTGCAGTGTACAAGCCAGGCGTGATGGTGCACGCTCGTAATCCCAGCATTCGGGAAGCTGAGGCAGGAGGATCTCAGTTCGCGGCCAGCCTCGGCTACTTAGTGAGGCCCTTTGCAACTCGGTGAGACCCTGTTTTAAAATAAAGAATAAAAAATAGGGCTGGGGAGGTAGCTTGGAGGTAGAATGCCCCTGGGGTCCATCCCCAGTACCGCAAAAAAAAAAAAAATAAAATAAAATAAATTTTGCAGTGTACAGATGACACCTGTTCTTTGGAGACTACTCAGAAACAAAGACCCGACACAAAAGAGAGTCAGAAATGTGCTCTTTCATTCATTTGCTGGTTCTCTCTTTCATTTTCTTGTTAGTGCATTCATCCATCCATTCATCCATCCATTCATCCATCCATTCATCCATCCATTCATCCATCCATTCATCCATCCATTCATCCATCCATTCATCCATCCATTCATCCATCCGTCCGTCCGTCCGTCCACACATCCGGTCAGTGCACAGCAATGGCTACTCCCTGGACCGCTGTTGGAGGCACTGAGGATCATTACAGAGGCAGAGAAGGCCCCGTCGCCATGGCGCTGGCATCTTATTGTCATCATCCAGGATGGGTCGCTGGTCACATTTTTATCTTTATTGTTTTGGAGCTGGGGATTGAACCCAGGGGCTTTCTACTTCTGCGCTCCGCCCCCAGCCTCCTTTCCTTTCCTTTCCTTTCTTTTCTCTTGTTTACTTTTTTTTATGGTACTAGAGATGGAACCCAGGGGCATTCTACCTCCAAGCTACACCCCCTGCCCTATTTTTGATTCTTTATTTTGAAACAGGGTCTCACCGAGTTGCAGAGGGCCTCACTAAGTAGCTGAGGCTGTCCGCGAACCGTGATCTTACTGTATCAGCCCCCAGAATGCTGGGATGACAAGCGTGCCCACCACGCCCAGCTTCTTTTTTATTTTTTTTATTTTGAAAAGAGTCTTGCTGAGTTGCAGAGGGTCTCATTAAGTTGCCGAGGCTGCCCTCAAAACTGCGATCTTCCTGTCTCAGCCTCCTAAGTACTGGGATGACAGGTGTACGCCATCATGTCTGGTCCATTTTTATTTATATGCTTAGAGTACTTTTCTATATATATTTTCTGTTATAAAAAGGGATTATATAAGCGATGTCTGGGCCAGCTTCCCCTGGCCTTGTTAATTTTTTTTTTTTTTTTTTTTTGGTGGTACTGGGGTTCCCGGAAACCCTTCTACCTCCGGGCTACACTCCCAGATCTATTTTATATTTTTATTTGGAAACAGGGTCTCTTAAGCCAGCGAGGCTGGCTTTGAACCTGCGCGATCCTCCTGTCTCCGCCTCCCAAGCGCGGGGATGACAAGCGTGCGCCACCACGCCTGGCCGGCCTTGTTAATTTTAACTCCTGAGCTCTTTCCCCTCTTCGGCTGTCTTGTACGGTGTCCTTTGAGAGGGTTACGTTGTGTTCTCTCCTATCAGTGCTACGCTGTTTAACCAGTCCTCTGTTGGTGGACCGACCCCAAAGCACTCCGTTGCAAGCAGTTTTATTTTGGAAAGGATCCAGGCACCGGGAATGAATCCAGTTTTCTGGCATAGGTTCTAGAACCAATTGGTGAAGTGTATTGACAGGGGGCCGGAGTGTCTGGCCCGGAATTGGAGCTGAACTGTACCTCTGCCCCACTGTGTGACCTTGGGCAGGGCTCTCTGGCTCTGTTTCTGCATCTGGAAGATGGAGATGATGATTGCAGAACTGACAGGACTGTTGAGAGAATAAATTCATGTGATATATAGGAAGCAGCTGCCGGGTACACAGCAGGTGCTCAATAAATGAGACGATGCTGACTTTGGTATTGGAGAGCGAACCCAGGGGCGTTCTACCTCCGAGCTACACCCTCAGTCCTTTTTTATTTTTCCTTATTTATTTTTATTTTTTGTGTTTCTGGAGATTGAACTCAGGGGCACTCTACCTCCAAGCAACATCCCAGCCCTGTTTTAGTCTTATTTTGAAACAGGGTCTCGCTAGGTTGGTGACAATCTCACCACTTGCCGAGGCTGTTCTCGAACCTGCGATCCTCCTGTCTCAGCCTCCCAGGTACTGCGATTATAAGCATGTACCGCCACACCCGGCTTGTCCTTTTTATTTTGAAACAGAGTCTCGCTAAATTGCTGAGCTTGGCCTTGAACAAGCCATCCTCCTACCTTAGCCTCCCAAGTCCTAGGATTGCAGGCACACGCCACCATATCTGCCGATGTGGTTACTGCTAATGCAGTGCCTTCTTGGATGGCGGCGCACATCAGTGGGTAGGTTGACGTTAACTCGATGCGTGAGTGGTTGTGGGAAAAGGCCCGTTCGTTGAGGGTAGTGTTGGTAGTGAATTGATTTGGGGCAGGTGCCTGTGATGCTGGCTGGGTGATGTCCAGGTACAGATGATATTCCCATGATGCTCTGGTCTGGCTGTAGTGTTTGTTCATTTGGCTCCAAGCATCCCTCACAGAGAGATGCAGGGACTGAGGTTTCTGCCTGTCCAGCATCCCGTCTTCTGGGGGGACCATTCCCTTCCACGTCAAAACAATCCTGTCCAACCAGGGTCATTTTGATGCGGTGGTCCCTGCCAGGTGGCACAGGATCAGTCCTGACCCACGGGAGCAAGGCCCGCCCTCTGCTAGCCCTGAAGGTCAAGGTCGGGCTCACATGAGTCCAGGGACCCTATCGAGTTCAGTCCTGGGACTTTGTACAGGGAAAGAGGCCTTTTGTCTTTCTCTGAGATTAAAACCCTTAAGGCTGATGTGGGTTTGGTGCTCAGGGGCCCCTTGGCCATCTGTGGAGACAACCTGGTGAGTCAGGAATGGGGCAAGGGTCTGAGTGGGTCGCGGACGTGGCTGCCGCTCCCGGGTCTCACCACATCACAGCTCTCCGTAGTGAGTGGTGAGGCGGGGAAGAGAAGGATGGTCCCGTGGGCCCATGGGCATCCAAGATTAGAAGGAAGCCTCAAATCCGCGACTGCCTGGGCCACGGTGAAGTGCCTACCGGTCTAACACTCGCGCCTTCTGCACCCGTTTGCTGAGCACCCACTGTGCGCTGGAACTGATGTTCGAGGGCCGTGGGATTTGGTTACCTGCGCATCTATTGCTGGGAGGCCCGGGCCGCGCTGCTGGCTTCCTTGGGTCACAGAGGACATGGGGTTTGTGACGGCTCTTAGGATCGGTGGCTGGGCACGTTTGGGTGGGTGGCCATGTCTCCTGGGATGGAGGACCTGCCGTGTCCATCTTGCTGAGGAGACTCGGCGTCCAGAAAGGTCTTCTGTCCAGATCGGTCCAATTGAATTTAATTTCTGTGGCTTTTTTTTTTTTATTTGTACTGGGGATTAACCCAGGGGCATCCTACCTCTGGGCTATACCCCCAGCCCTATTTTATTTTTATTTATTTATTTATTTTTGGTGGTACTGGGATTCCTGGAAACCCTTCTACCTCCGGGCTACACTCCCAGACCTATTTTTACATTTTTATTTGGAAACAGGGTCTCTTAAGCCAGCGCGTCTGGCTTCGAACCTGCGCGATCCTCCTGTCTCTGCCCCCCAAGCACGGGGATTACAAGCGTGCGCCACCACGCCCGGCTTATTTTTATTTTAAAGCAGGGTCTTGTTAGATTGATGAGAGTCTCACTTCTTGCTGAGCTGGCCAGGCACCTGCGGTCCTCCTGTCTCAGCCTCCTAAGTACCGGGTGGGATACAGGCGTGGGCTGCGTGTCCGTGCCGGCTTGTCTTACCTGTAAGGGAGTAGTGAGTTCAGCTGATCTGCTAGTGGGTTCATCTCCACGTTACTGGAGGAGCCTGGGTCCTTGGAGAGCCCAAGTCACGTGCTTGAGATGGTGCTTTTGGCGAGAGCTGGACTCTGAACCCGGCGTACACCTGAGGCTCCCGGCCTCCCCCGGCTTTCGCGCTTTCCTCTCTCCCTGAGCTCAGCGGACAGTCTTCCCTCTTCCCGCACCGTCTTCCTCCATTTCCCTTTCCTAGAGAACTTCTACACACCCGTTGGGGCCCTCTGTAAATGTCTCCTGTGCTCGGAAGCCTTCTCCGTTTCTTTTTGGTGGTACTGGACTTGAACCCAGAGGCGCTCTCCCACATCCCCAGCCCTCTCACGTGTCTATCCCCAGCTCTTTTGTGTACTTACTTTTTGTTTTATTTTGACGGGATCTTGCTACGTCGCCCAGGCTGGCCTCTCACTTGTGCTCCTGCCTCAGTCTCCTGTCTCTGGGATCACCGGTGTGGCTGCCTTTTGTGTTTTCACTTGTGTGTTTCTTGGGCTTCACGGTGAGGTCCTAGAGAGAAGGCATCGTCTCTGGTGCTGCGTCCTCGGTGGAGAGCCCCTGACCTTCCTGGTCAGCCACCGCCCAGGCTCTCCTGTGTGGCTTTGGACAGGTCACTTAACCTGTCTGTGCCTGGTGTCCCTGTGGGAAGAGCAGGTCTCTGCTCAGAAAGGCTCCCTCTGATACCCCTCTGAACGAGCAGCCCAGCCCCGTCTCTCTACCTGCCCTGTTTTAACCTGAGACACAGGCTTGGTGTGGGTGGGTGTTCAGAGCAGGATGCAGGGAGGCAGAAGAGGGGTGAAGGGCTCCGTGTGGCGCTGGTGCCCGCCATGGGCTCCTGGAGGACCCGTAGGCGGCCAGCGCACAAAGCCATCTAGTCACGCCCCCCACGGGTTGAGGGCTCCCCAGGGGTTTTAGAGCTGCGGCTCTGTGGGGTCCGGCAGCTTCTGAGGTCTCAGAGAAAGGCCGGGAGCAGAACAGCCGAGCCCCAGAGACCGCCGTCCTGTGTGTCCAGCGGGCTGCTCCGTGCACTGGTCAGAGGCCGAGGACACTGGCCGGGATGGGCCTCGGTGCAGCATCTGTGCCCCAGGTCACGCGTGCGCTGGAACCCGAGCTGCTGGGGCAGGAAGCGGGCCTGTTCCCTTCTCTGCCGCATCCGCAGCACCTGGACCGGTAGATACCGCATTCTGCACGGGCATGTGTGGAAGGGACAGGAAGAGGACGGTCCCTGCGGGGTTGGAGAGCTGAGCTTGCACAGGCTGCCCACTGCCCACTGCCCCCTCCGCCGGATTGAGAGCCCGGCAGATGCAGGCGCGAGGCTCCTACTGCCCCGCCGGCCTGTGACTGCTGTGGGCCCCGCATCCGCCTTCCTCGCCCACTTCATTTTATGCATTGGCTTTCCTGATGCCTGGGCGGCGGCAGGGCCCTAGGGGCCTGTTTCTGAAAGCCGAGATTTCATATTGCCATTTAATATTTAATATCGTCAGCGCACTTTGCAACGGACCCGCCACAGATCCCGTTTTCAGTTCTGTACTTAGTTTATGGTCCTCTCGTTGCCCTCCGGCTCGTATTTCGTCTCCTATGCGTTTATCTACGCTTCCTTGCCAGTAATTAATACAGGAATAATACTGCCGGCCAGCAGTGAGCCTTTACTGTGCAGGGCTTGTGCTAAGGCCTCGTACGGATTTCCGATTGCTCATGGAAAATGGCACTGGGAACCTAGTGGCTTAAACCTACGGGAATTTATCATCTCCATTTCTGGAGTTGAGACGTCTCAGTGGTGGAGACTTGGGGTGTTTTAGCTGGACGTGGTGGCGCACGCTTGTAATCCCAGTACTTGGGAGGCTGAGACAGGGAGATCGCAGGTTCAAGGCCAGCCTCGGCAACTTATGGAGGCCCTCCACAACGTAGGAGACCCTGTTTCCAAGTAAATAAAATAGGGCTGGGGGTGTAGCTCAGAAGCAGAATGCCCCTGGTCTTAATACCTAATACCACAAAAAGAAAAAAAAGTTGGGGTGTCACCAGGGCTTGGGGGAGGACCTGCTCCCTGGCTTCTGCCCTGGCTGGCGGCTCCTCCCCCTGTCCTCAAGGGGGCGGTGGCTGCCATGTCCCCATGGTTCCATTTTCTGGTTCTGCTTCTCCTCTTCCCTTTTAAGGACCGTAGTAACCCAGGACACCCCCATCCCAAGTTCCTCAGCCCGCACTCCTTTGCCCCATGAGGCCCGGTCCGCAGGTCTAGACAAGGGCACCCCCTGCCTGGCCTGCCCACCTGCTCGGGGTTCACGTCCACTGTGGCCCAGTGTCGTAGGCCCTGCTGTTATCCCCATCGCATGGATGGGGAAACCGAGGCTAGGACCGGAAGGCACCTGCCCGAGGCGGCCCGCGGCCTGGGCTGCTATCTTTGCTGGAGCCAGTGCTCCTGACCCTGCTGTGCTGGACACTTGAGAACCGAGAGTGCGAGCAGCCAGGCCCTTTCCTGGACCCCGGCTGGCACCCCAGCTGGCCGAGCGGGACTCAGTGTCATGGGCATTTTTCCTGCCTTTGTTGGGGCCAGGGAAAACCCGTAAAAGGCCATGCTCCTTTCTCAAACAACCTTTTGTTCCCCTGGTAAATTCCTGACCTCCCAACTTCTGCCCCAAAGGAGTTCCCTTGGAGGTCGCCTGAGCTGACCCGGAAGTCGGTTTCTTTCTCCTCTTTTTTTTTGCGGGGGGGCTATAATTCCACCCTGCCTATAAAATGGAGATTATTGTTCCTGGTTTGCCAATAAAAGAGGCTTCCGCCCCAGGCAGGGCAGGGGTCACTGGGGCTTGGGGTGAGGGGCGGCCTCTGATGCCAAGAGCCAGGCCTGGCTGCCCCTGGGTGACCCTCGTGGTCACAGCCCTCAGGGCCACCCAGCCCGGGACTTCAGGGCTGTAGCTGGGCGCTGGGCGCTGCCCGCTCTGGGCTTGGTTTGGCCACATCGGCTGCCCCGTGCTGATTCTGGGAGGCCTGGAATACTGCCTCCCTCCTCTCTAGCACTCTTTCCCCATGGTGTCAAAGGTGGGGAAAGCCACTGGCCGGCAGGCTAAGCTCACGCCAGCGGCCTTGCATCCACGCCCTGGCTTCTCTGTACTCTTGTTCAGAGCCAGGAGGACAAAACCGCTCACTTAATGGTGTCTCCACTCGGGCCAGTTCCTGTTTTCTGAGGGTGGGGCGGGGGAAAGAGGTGACTTTTTTCTTTTCTTTTTTTTTTTTTAGGTACTAAAAATGGAACTTAGGGGCATTCCACCTCCAAGCTACACCCCCAGCCCTATTTTTTATTCTTCATTTTGAAACAGGGTCTCACCAAGTTGCAGAGGGCCTCACTAAGTAGCTGAGGCTGGCTGCAAACCTGCGATCCTCCTGTCTCAGCCTCCCAAGTACTGGGATTATGAGTGTGCGCTGCCACACCTGGCTGGGAGATTCTACTTTTACAAGCCCCAGAAGGGTTTGATTCTGATGAAAAATGAAATGTCACCTCTTGTTGAATTGAAACACCACCAGGAAAAGGGACCGAAAAGCCCCCGAGAAGTCCAAGACGATACGGAGAGTCCCACAGAGACTCTGAACCGTCGCTGGGTGTGTGCGGTGTGCCTGGGTGCCCAGGAACAGGAGTCCCTCCCCGTAGGGATGACTTTGAGCTCTTCTTGTACACACGGTGGTGAGGAGCTAGCTTACCTGTGCTGCTGGCCTGTGGGAGCCAGAACTGGAGGGAGGGCGGGCAGGGAGCCTCCCGGTCTGCAGCCAGAGCCCAGGCTCTGCGCCCGGTTAGCAGCAAGGCCACCCTGATCACCTCTGCCAGGAGAGTCCCTCCCTCCCTCCCTTTTTTTCTCTTTCTTTCTCTCTCTCTCTCTCTCTCTCTCTCTGTTAGAGCATCAGCTGCAGGTCTCCAGCACTGGGTCTCTGCTCGCCCCACCACGCTGCATTTTCTAAAGGTCAGGATGGCGTCTTCAGCAGTCCCTGGGCCATAGCCTGTCAGCCAGCGTTTGCCAAATGACCAACAGACAGGAAAACTACAAAAAAGGAACACAAGAACGCAAAGCGGCGAGCCGGGTGCGGTGACGCACACTTGGAATCCCAGCATTCGGGAGACAGGAGGACCGCGGTTCGCGGCCAGCCTCAGCTACTTAGTGAGGCTCTTTGCAACTCAGTGAGACCCTGTTTCAAAATAAAGAATAAAGAATAGGACTAAGAGTATAGCTCGGAGGTAGAACACCCCTGGATTCCATCCCCAGACACACACACACACACACAGAACACAGAGCCGTGCACACGGGCCGTCAGTGCTCCTGCAGCCAGGCCCCAAGTCCTGTGGCTATGGAGTGGCGCGGGGGCCACCCAAGCTTCTGGGCTGTTCTCAGAGCCCCTGTTCTGAGTCAGAAGGCGGAGTCGTTAGCACACACTGGCTTCCCTATAAGGAAGTGAAGAAGGACACCTTTTTGAAGGCGCGGGTGCCTGGCCTCTGGTGAGGGAGCCTCGGGCCCCTTTAGAATTTGGGGATCCAGATCAGTGTATTCTCCCGGGCTCTCCCCAAGTAACACACTTCCTTTCCCTCTGGCTGTCTTTACTCCATTTTCTCGCCTTCTCAGTCGAACTTGGAAAGCTGGGTCACCGGCATTTAATGAGGACTCAATTAGTCAGGCAGGACGGGGAGGCCGCTGCTCCGGGGACAGACTCAACCTGCACACCTAAGGGACGGGGGACCCATGCGGGCACACACGCGTGCAGTGTAGACTGCAAGGGCCACGCAGCCTCCGTTCATCGGCTACAAATCAGATGTAAACAGCTGTTATATCTGGGACAATCTTTATTTGGGCTTTTTTTTTTTTCTTTTCTTTTGCAGTACTGGGCATGGAACCCAGGGGCATTCTACCTCCAAGCTACACCCCCAGCCCTATTTTTTATTCTTTATTTTGAAACAGGGTTTCACTGAGTTGTAAAGAGCCTCACCAAATAGCTGAGGCTATCCGTAAACCGTGATCCTCCAGTCTCAGCCTCCCAAATGCAGTGATTACAAGCATGTGCTATCATGCCCGGCTTCCTTTCCTTTATTATTATTATTATTATTATTATTATTATTATTATTATTATTTTTGGTGGTACTGGGGTTCCTGGAAGCCTTTCTACCTCCGGGCTACACTCCCAGACCTATTTTTACATTTTTATTTGGAAACAGGGTCTCCTAAGCCAGCGCGCGGCTGGCTTCGAACCTGCGCGATCCTCCTGTCTCTGCCTCCCAAGCGCGGGGATTACAAGCGTGCGCCACCATGCCCGGCCTTCCTTTATTATTTTTAAAAACTATTTTCTAAGATTCTCTAAGCCAGGCATGGTGGTGCATGCTTGAAATTCCAGTACTTGGGAGGCTGAGACAGGAGCATCCCAGGTTCAAGGGCAGCCTTAGCAATTTAGTGAAGCCCTCAGCTACCTAGTGAGACCCTGTTTCAAAATATAAAATATAAAAGGCTAGGGGTGTAGCTCAGAGGTAGAATGCCATGAGGCATAGTGGTGCACACCTGTATAAACCCAGTTCTTGGGAGGCCGAGACAGGAGCATCCCAGGTTCGAGGGCAGCCTCTATAAGTAGTGAGATTCTCCTCAATCTAGCAAGGTCCTGTTTCCAAGTAAGAAATAAAATTGGGCTGGGGTGTAACTCGGAGGTAGAATGCCCCTAAATTAAGTCTCCAGCATAAGAAAAAAAAGTTTCTCTCCAGGCGTGGTGGCGCACACTTGTAATCCCCGGGCTTGGGAGGCGGAGACAGGAGGATTGTGCAGGTTCGAAGCCAGCCTCAGCTGGTTTAAGAGACCCTGTTCCCAAATAAAATATAAAACAGGTCTGGGAGTGTAGCCCGGAGGTAGAAGGCCCCTGGGTTCCATTCCCAGTACCACCAAAAAAAAAAAAAAAAAAAAAAGAAAGAAAGAAAGAAAGAAAGAAAGAAAGAAAAAAAAGAAAAATAAAGATTCTCTAAGAATGTGGGTGCACAGGAGGGTGTGTTTTGTTCTACTGTGTGTTTGTTTCCCTCCATCAGGGAAGCTCTAAGTGGCGATGTGCGGCCTCTTAGTAATCAGAGCTCAGCCTCGGAACGCCCGCAGAGCCTGCTTCCCCTTCAGTGGACAGAGCCCCCTCTCCTCTGGGGAGGGCCGCGCCCCGCGCCAGCGCTGCCCCTGCTGCTGCAGGGACCACTGTCCAGCGCCACTCGGCCTGGGCTGCAGCAGTGGGAATGCATTCCTTTCCCTTCCTCCAGGGCGGAGCCGCCTCTAAGCCCGCAGCTCAGCTCTGGTGTGGGGGCTGTCTTCACCGGACAGCCTTGTTTGCAAAACTCTGAGGCCAGACGGTTGGGCGGCTTCAGAGCAACTAGGGTCTTGTCCACTTCCTCCTTCTGTCTTGCCCTGAAGTTTAGTGTTGGGTGGAAATGACAGAATCATCTCTCTTTCATTTGGCCTGAAATAAAGCACAGGGTGACGACTGTGTGCCTGCCGGGCTGAGGGAGACTGAGAACTGGACAGAGTCAAAGGCCAAACAGGCCGCAGCCTCTCAGTTTTGGCTTATTTGTAATTCTAATTATCCTGCATCTGGTATGTATTTTGTGTATGAGCAAACTTGTTAAAAGCATCTCCAAAAGTGTAAGAAAGTTAGCCGGGCGCATGCTTGTAATCCCTGTGCTTGGGAGGCTGAGACAGGAGGATCGCGCAGGTTCGAAGCCAGCCTCAGCTACTGAGTGAGGCTCTCAGCAACTTAGTGAGACCCTGTTTCCAAATAAAATATAAAATACGTCTGGGAGTATAGCCCAGAGGTAGAAAGTTCCTGGGTTCCACTCTCAGTACTATAAAATACAATAAAATGACTAAAAAATAAACAGGGCTGGGGGTATAGCTCAGAGGCACAATGCCCCTGGGTTCCATCTCCAGTACTGAAAAAAAAAAAAAAGAAAAGAAAGAAAAAAAGAAAAGACAGACCATAGAGAAATCCATGACCTGCTCACTTTCTCAAAATGAAAGGGGTGTGGGCGGCAGGAACGCGGCCTTCCTTCCGCCTCGTGCCCGGGAGCCCTGGTCCAAGGGAGCGTGTTCTCCACTCTGCCGGCCCCACTGTCCCTCCCTTCGCCCCTTGCTAAGGGGAGAGGTGTCTGACTCCTGTCACTGGGGACCGAGTGGCACAGCTGGGTGATAGGGTGATGGCCGGCCGGGTTCTAATCTCCTGGCCTTGTTATTGTGCGTGCGCGCACACACACACGCACAGACACACAGACACGCACACACACCCCTGTGTTTTTTCAGCTGGTGCACCCCATTTCCTGCCCAGCCTGGAGCCGGCAGGGGGCCGTGAGCATCTGTGAGCTCCCAGTCTGGTGTGGCTGCCTCTGTCTGCAGAGGAGGAAGAGGAGCAAGGGACGGAGGAGCTGGCTCTTCCTCGCACGCACGCGGCCCGGCGCGGGTCTGCAGGGGACGCCGCTGAGGCCAGTGGGCGTCCAGCTCGGCCTTCCTGACTTTCCCCTCCAGCCAAGCGCACACGGTCATGAGCACAGCGTGACTCTCTGGAAACGCAGCCGTCAGCAGTCCTGTTGACAAAGCGTGGTTGGAGAAGCACTGACTGTCACCCGGAAAACCCCAGCGTGAGGATGTCAGTGACATCAGCCCATGGTTCTGGAAGGTTCCAGTGCCCTTGGGGTGGGGCAGGGAGGGCTGTGGCTCACTTACGGGCATCCACCTCCTGCCAGGGCTGGCTGGTTCTTGGGACTCAGGGTTCACCTGGGTGACCGCTCTTCAGCAGGAATCAGGGTGACTCCAGGGGGAACGACCCTGCCCGGGGCAGACCAGGAGGAGCTGGCAGGGTTGGGTGGCAGCTGACCTTGGACAAACCTCTGTGTGGTGCACAGAAGCAGCCAGGGCCAGGGGAGGGGTGGCATCTGGAAGAGGGACAGACAGGGAGAGCCCACGGGACCAGAAGGCCTGCACTTGGCCGAGCAGAGGGTCAGGGTCTCCAAAAAGCAGCTCAGCCCACCGCGGCCCAGCACCGTGGCTCCGGGAGGCTTCACCGAGGGGCCTGGATCCAGGTACAGTCGCTGGGAGCTGAGGGTCCCGCGGGCCAGTGTGAAAACCAGGGAGTTGAGTGTGGTCACCATGGGAACCAGTTCCCAGGGTTCTCTAGCATGAGGGCCAGCACACAGGCATCTTGGCCCGCTGCCCCCTCAGGTCAAGCCTGCGACTTAATTAAATGCCTGGGTACTGACACCACTCAGAAGCAGTGCCATCGAGTGCTGGGAAATGAGCCAGCCGGAGCGCAGGGCCCCCCACTGCGCAGGGTCCCCCCACCACGGGCTTGCTGTGGCCTCAGGGCTGGGGACCTTCAACTCAAAGCTCAGGCCTGGCGGGCCGAGGCACAGGCCTGCCATCCCAGGATCTGGGAGCTGAGAAGGAGGATAACAGCTTTGAGGCCAGCACAGCTAAATTAGCAAGACTCTGTTTTCAAAATAAAACATAAAAAGGGCTGGGGGTATAGCTCAGAGATAGAATGCCTCTGGGCTCAATCCCCTGTACCACATACCACACACACACACACACACACACACACACACACACACACACACACACATTTTAAAATAAAAATGCACTAGACCCAGTGGCACATGCCTATAGTCCTAGCACCTGGAAGGAGAATGACATGTTCGAGGCTAGCTCTGGCAACTTAGCCTGTTTAAGAGCCGGGCGTGGTGGCGCAGGCTTGTAATCCTAGCATTCGGGAGGCTGAGACAGGAGGATCGTGGTTCACGGACAGTCTCAGCCACTTAGGCCCTCCACGACTTAGTGAGACCTTATTTTAAAATAAAGAATAACGCCGGGTGTGGTGGCGCACGCTTGTAATCCCCGCGCTTGGGAGGTGGAGACAGGAGGATCGCGCAGGTTCGAAGCCAGACGCGCGCTGGCTTAGGAGACCCTGTTTCCAAAATGAAAATGTAAAAATAGGTCTGGGAGTGTAGCCCCGAGGTAGAAGGGCTTCCAGGAACCCCAGTACCACCAAAAAAAAAAAAAAAAAAAAAAAAAAAGAATAAAAAATAGAGCTGGGAGTGTAGCTCGGAGGTAGAATGCCCCTGGGTTCCATCCCCAACACCAAAATAAAATAAAATAAAATAAAATAAAATAAAATAAAATAAAATAGGGTCAGGCATGGTGGCACATGCCTATAATCCCAGTTCTTGGGAGGCAGAGACAGGAGGATTATAGGTTGGATGTCGGCCTCAGCAATTTAGCAAGGCCTTGTTTCAAAATAAAAAATAAGCTGGGCATGGTGGCGCAGCTTATAATCCCTGCACTTGGGAGGTGGAGACAGGAGGATCGTGCAGGTTCGAAGCCAGCCGCGCTGGCGTAAGAGACCCTGTTTCAAAAATATAAAAAAAAATAGGTCTGGGAGTGTAGCCCGAAGGTAGAAGGGCTTCCAGGAACTCCAGTACCACCACCAAAAAAATAAATTAATTTAATTTAATTAAAAAATAAATAAAAAATAAAAAAGCTGGGGGTATAGCTCAGAGGTGGAATGCCCTTGGGTTTAATCCCTAGTACAGAAAAATAGGTGTGGGGCTATAGCTCAGAGGCTGAACTCCCTGGGTTTACTGTGGGAAGAACCCACCTGCAGCCCTGCCCCGTCCGGTAGCTCGGGTGGAAGGTTCTACGCTGCTGGGCGGCGGCTTCAGTTACTCTCACACTTAGCCTTCAGGGTCACAGAAGAGGGGAGTGTCCATCTTCCCCTGGGGATCGGGGGCATGGGCACACTGCAGCCCGCCGGTGCCCTGGAAAGTTATTTGGCCATGAGGAGGAATGACGCAGGTCTGCCGCACATCCCGCTGCGGGCAAGCCTGGCAAACGTGGCGGGACATGAGGGAACTCGGTCACAGAAGGCCGCTGCGGTGTGATGTCATTGACGAGCAATGTCTGAAGCAGGCAGATCTGCGGGACAGACGGCAGAGGCGTGGCTGCCAGGGGCTGGAGGGTGGCTGCGGGGGTCTGGGATTCTTTGGGGGATGATGATAATGTTCTGGAATCAGGCTGCGGCGATGGTTGCACAACCCAAAGCCACTGGATGGTGTTGTTTGTTAAAATGGTGAATTTTTGTGCGACTTATAGAAAAAAATGTGGGCAGGACCAAAAAAAAAAAAAAAAAAAAAAAGTCCAAAGCCCCCAAACTGATTTTGCAGGTGAGTCAGCCAGGCTCAGCTCTTGGGAGTTAGAGATGGAGCTGTCAGCCCTGTCTGAGCCCCCGCCACCTGCACTCCTCTGACCCTCGTGTCCACTTGGCCACCAAAGCTGTGTCTCTGGGACCGTGTCTGTGAGTTTCTTCCTCTGTCCCCACTGTTTTCTTCTTCTGATCCTCGCGTCCTGCAGGGTTGTCACTAGATGCCAGGCTGGTAGGGCACTTTCTGGGGGGGGGAGGACCTGGGATGTCCAGGCCCTGGGCTTCAGGCCCGGCGTGTTCCTGGGCCCCCCTCTCGTGACCCCTGCGCCCCCCGCCCGACCTGTCAGATGGTGATTGGGGTGTCAGGGAGCAAGGTGAGGGTGCCCTCCCCACCTGGCTTCCCCGCAGTGCGGTCACGAAGACCAAATAAGATACGGAAATACAGATGGGCTTTAAAACTGGTGTGTGCGGTGCCCATGATTGCATGGGGTCCCCAGGGTGGGGCTTACTGGGAACAGGGCTTCTCTACTCTCTCCTGGGACCGAGCAGTTTCCAACTAGACAGAGGAGCGGGCATCCGTGTGCGTGACAGCTCCTCACTGCTCTCCTGCGGGAGACGGGGAAGGGAGAGGGTCAGCTCAGGGTCTGTGCCTCCTCTGGAGAGGCGCGGGCCACTCGGTCTTGGCGGCACCTTATATAATTTGTGTGGAACACAGACGCTCTCTGGAGACTCCAGGAGGCTTGACGTCGTAAGTAAAAACTCAAACAGCACAAAAGCCCTGGAAGTGTGGTGCTCTGGCCAGCAGTCAGCTTCCTGGGCCGTCTCAGAAGCACGGACCCGGGGCCTGTCCCAGACCTGCCGAGCCAGTGTCCCTGCGAGAAGAATGTCCAGGGATTCAGTGCGCATGAGCTTGAGGAGCAAGCAGGTGGCCGGGCACCTGAGAAGCCCCAGAGCCACCGACTCGGAATCCTACGAGGTTGTTAAGAGTCTAGCAGAGTGGCTGAGAGATTATCTCCAAACTGGCGGACCAGCACCGACAGCTAGGGGTTGTAATGAGAGTTCACTGAGGGCGGCCCTTAAGCTAGGAAGGGCTTATGAAGGACGCCACAGGAAGCCGCGAGGTCCCAGGGAAAGAGCCAGGGTGGGGAACGCAGAAGGGGTCCTGATGAAATTACGTTCAGAGATATCCAGACTAGAAGTTCTCTACCATGGATCTGCCCTCCAGAAACATCTGGCCACGTTTGGGGACATGTTTGTTGGGATCTAATAGGTGGAGCCCCAGGGAAGCTGCAAAGCACACTTCAACACCCAGGATGGCCCCACCACAAAGCCTGACCCAGCCCCAAATCACACATACGCGCACACCCACAGCTCATTCAGAAGTTCAAGAATATTAAATAAGCTGGGCCTGGTGGTGCACACTTATAATCCTCGTACCTGAGAGGCTGAGACAGGAGGATCGCAGGTTCAAGATCAGCCTCAGCAATGTAGAAGACTCTCATCAGCTTAGTGAGACCCCGTTTCAAAAGCAAAAAACAGCCAGGCGTGGTGGCGCACGCTTGTCATCCCAGCATCTGGGAGGCTGAGACGGGAGGGTCCTGTCGCAGACAGCCTCAGCTATTTAGTGAGGCCCTTTGCAACTCAGTGGGACCTTGTTTCAAACTAAAGAATAAGAAATAGGGCGAGGGGTGTAGCTCGGAGGTAGAATGCCCCTGGGTTCCATCCCCAGTACTGCAAAAATAAATAAATGCATAAAAAAGAATAAAAATAAAAAGGGCAAGGTGTGTAGCTCAGAGGTAGAATGCCCCTGATCTCAATCCCTAGTATGCCCTTACCCACACACAAGGAATATTAAATAGTATTTTAGCGGAGGGTGGAGAGTTGGCATAGTGGATTGTGGACGAGATTCTAAAGTGGCCATCATGAAAACGCTGTGGCCTTGGAGCATGACTGAAACGTAGACCTTAGGGCCAGAAAAGTCATTTCAATGAAAGAGAGTACATACAAACGGTGGGGAGCCTACAGAGCCTGCCGGCCTCGTGGTCTAGCCCCGAGCCACCCTGGAGGACCTCCAGCCGGGCCACAGTCAGGGCTTCCTGTCTCTGCAGCGTGGCCCTCCCATCCCCACTGGGGCCTTGATGATGGAGAGAAGAGGGGACAGATTTTGTTCCCTAAGTGAGATCCGTAATTTGGGCCGTGACCATAGGAAGGTGGTAGAAATTGCAGCCAGAGGGGCCTGGTTTCAAGTCCCAGCAGGACCGTGAACTGCCCTCGGGACGGCAGGCGTCAGGGGACCCTGGGTACCTCGTGTCCTCCCTGTGCCGCGGGCCTCGGTGCCGGACTTGGTCGGAGCCTGGAGGACTCTCCCGGGGACCTGCCGTCCGGGCACGCTGGCGGCTCTCCGGGCCGCCCCTCCCCGCGGCGCGGTTTTGGGGCGTCTGGCTGAACGCCGCCCTCTCTTTGCTTTGGCACAGATGACGTCCGGTTGTACGCCTTCGTGCGCTTCACCACGGGGGACACCATGAGCAAGCGTTCCAAGTTCGCCCTCATCACGTGGATCGGCGAGAACGTCATCGGGCTGCAGCGCGCCAAGACGGGGACCGACAAGACGCTGGTGAAGGAGGTGGTGCAGGTAACGGGCTCCCCCTCTGCCCAGGGCCACTCGCGGGCACACAGCGGGCGGGGGCGCTCTCCGTCCAGCCCTGTCTCTGGCCCAGCAGAGCCGTCGGTGAGGTGTTACCAAAACGATTTTCAGAACCGGCAGGACCGGTGGCTGCGTTGGCCTTTCTGGCCATCACATGGTTGACTCCTGGCGGCTGGGCCATCACCTCTGGGGGCGGGAATAATAAGCTCCTGGGTCCTTGGCACCGCAGGAATTTTTCTGTCCCTCCATCTCCCTGGCTCTGAGCACCTGCTACCTTCCTGCACTGCCGTACTCTCAGCCCCCAGGTTTCTCTCTAGTCGGCAGTTTCTTTTTTTTAATTTATTTACGTGGTACTGGGGATTGAACCCAGGGGTATTCTACCTCCAAGCTACACCTCCAGCCCTGTCTGTCTGTCTATCTATCTATCTATCTACCTATCTATTGCGGTACTAGGGATGGAACCCAGGGGCATCCTACCTTCGAGCTCCACCCCCAGCCCTATTTTTTATTCTTTATTTTGAAACAGGGTCTCACTGAGTTGCAGAGGGCCTCACTAAGTAGCTGAGGCTGTCTGCGAACCTGTCTCAGCCCCCCCAATGCTGGGATTACAAGCGTGCGTGCACCATGCCCGGCTCCTATTTTTTTTTTTTTTTTTTTAATTTTGAAACAGGGTCTCTCTAGGTTGATGAGAGTCTCACTACTTGCTGAGGCCTTGATCCTCCTGTCTCAGCCTCCCAAGTACTGGGATTATAGGCGTGCGCCACCAGGCCCCGGGATTTATTTTTAAGGTTAATGTAGTTCCATCAGCCACGTGTCTGCAGAGTGTTGATACTGAGCGTTTCGCGGTCGCAGAGCGCCTCATTTTGCAAGTGTACTAAATGTTCTCCTGGTCTTGGCCTCCTGAGTTGCTTCTGATTTTTATTTTTATAAATAATGTTCTAAGCACCGTTTTAAGACACACAGTGCCTTTCTCTCTTCTGTCGAATGACTCCTTTGGTGTACACTGTCAGGCGCGGGTGCTGGGCTCTTAGAAGGTCCGAGCTGTCAGGCTGTCTTTGAGAAGGCCGCTGCTCTGCCTGCGCCAGGGCAGGTGCTCAGGAAACGTTGCTGATTTCACATCCTCAGGAGCGTTATGGGTTAACGCTGAGTCCTGCACCCTGCGGGATGGGGCCGCTTCTCACTCACACCTACAATCGATTTTTCTCCAGGCCAGTTGGGTTTTATTTTATTTTATTTACGCATCTTTATTTAATTAATTAATTTATTTATTTATTTATCTACTTCCAAGCTACACCCCAGCCTTATTTTTTATTCTTTATTTTGAAACAGGGTCTTACCAAGTTGCGGAGGGCCTCACTAAGTAGCTGAGGCTGCAAACCTGTGACCCTTCTGTCTCAGCCTCCCAAATACTGGGATCATAAGTGTGCGCTACCACGCCTGGCTGGTTATTTACTTATTTGTTTGTTTGTTTGTTTGTTCATTGTGGTGCTCAGAATTGAACTCAGGGGCATTGTACCTCCAAGCTACACTCCCCAGCCCTATTTTTTTTTTAGTTTTACTTTGAAATAGGGTCTGGTTAGGTTGATAAGAATCTCACTACTTGCTGAGGTTGTCCTCAAACCTGTGATCCTTCTATCTCAGCCTCCTAAGAACTGGGATTCCAGATGTGTGCCACCACGCCCAGCTTGGCCAGTTGGGTTTTATTGGTCAGCCTGCTTCAGAGGTCTCGTGGGTGGCCACAGGTCCCCTGCCGAAGGTCTCCTGATGAAGTCCTTCTCTCTGGGCTCGGCCGTCTGCCGGGCAGGGGAGTGGGAGTGGCAGAGAGAGAAGCTCGCCAGGGTGTGTCCACGGGCAGTCTTCCCAGGCTTGTACGTTCTCTTTTCTTCCCCTTTCAAACATTGAGAACTGGGCATGGTGGCGCATACTTGTAATCCCCGTGCTTGGGAGGCTGAGACGGGAAGATCGCAGGCTTGTGGCCAGTCTCAGAAACTTAGTGAGGCCCTCAGCAACTTAGCAAGACCCTATTTCAAAATAAGAAATAAATGTAGGCCTGAAGGCCAGGCATAGTGGTGCTTGTAATCCCAGCATTTGGGAAGCTGAGACAGGAGGATCATGGTTTGCCAACAGCCTCAGCTACTTAGTGAGGCCCTTTGCAACTGAGTGAGACAGTTTCAAAATAAAGAATAAAGCTGGGCATGGTGGCACATGCTTGTAATCCCTACACTTGGGAGGCTGAGACAGGAGGATCGCACAGGTTTGAAGCCAGCCTCAGCTACTTAGTGAGGCTCTCAGCAACTTAGTGAGACCCTGTTTCCAAATAAAGTATAAAATACGTCTGGGAATATAGCCCAGAGGTAGAAAAGCCCCTGGGTTCCACCACCAGTACCACCAAAAAAATAAAAATAAAAAATAAATAAAAAAATAGGGCTAGGGGTATAGCTCGGAGGTAGAATGCCCCTTGGGTTCTATCCCCAGTACCACCAAAACAATAAAATAAAATAATAAAATAAATAGGAATGGAGGTAGAGCTTGGAGGTAGAATGCCTCTGGGTTCAATTTCCAGTAACAACAACAACAACAACAACAACAACAACAACAACAACAACAACAATTCTAGCCATGTGTAGTGGCACATGCTTCTAATCTCAGTACTTGGGAGGCTGAAATGGGAGGATCACAGGTTCAGGGCCAGCCCTAGCAACTTGTTAAGGCCCTCAGCAACTTAGCAAGACCCTATTTCAAAACAAAACATAAAAAGGATTAGGGGTGTAGCTCGGAGGTAGACTGTCCCAGGGTTCAGTCCCTAATGCCATATACACACATATGCACACGCACACACAGGTGCACACACCCACACACGAGGACCCTAACTGCTCCAGCTGGGGTCACGCGCACACCGGAGGCATGGGGAGGCGGGGCTTCATGATTGGAGGCGGGGCTTCATGATTGGCAGCTCCAGCGTGTTCCCAGTTTTCAAAGGGATGCGGCAGGGCCTGGTGGTGCACACCTGTGATCCCAGTACTTGGGAAGCTGAGACAGGAGGGTCTCAAGTTCCAGGTAGTTTAAAAGTATGCAGGCTTGGTGGTGGCACATGCCTAGAATTCCCATATTTGGGAGGCTGAGACAGTGAGACAGGAGGATTGCAAGTTCAAGGTCAGCCTCAACAACTTATTGAGATTCTCAGCCACCTAGCAAGACCCTGTTTCCAAATAAAGAATAAAAAATAGGGTTGGGAGTGTAGCTCGGAAGGGCCTGGCTTCTCCCAGCTGCTGTGCTGGCTCCAGGCAGTTCCTCCCCCATCTGAGGCCTGCTACCCAAGTGCACTGGCATTCTGGGAAACTGAGCCCGGGAACTATGCCCCAAGCCCTCAGCCGACAAACAGCAGAGCTGGGGCGTTGGATGGAGGAGCGCAGAGTCGGAGGCTCCTCTCTCTAGTCTGCATTCAGAGCCTGGCCGAGGAGCTGCTCACACACAGGCCTGGGCAGAAGAAGGCAAAACCCAGACCAACTCCCCCAAGGCCCCGGGCAGCCGGGCCGCGGCGGCACCGGCCCGAGTCCAGGGAATGTGCTGAGCCGACAGCGCAGCGGCCGTCTGCTGCTCAGCGGTGCCCGGCCGGCGCCCAGGGTGAAGCCCGGCCCGCTGCGCCGGCGCCTCTGCAGGACCATGCGGTGGCCACTGGTGGAGACGTGCCCAGTGCCACCGGCCACCTGTCACGGAGCCAGCCTCAGCCGGCGATAAGTGCGCCTGTCTCTGATGCACGGGCAATTTTGTTTATCTTTTGGGGACTGGGGATTGAACCCAGGAATGTTGTACCTTCGAGATACAACCTCAGCCCCCCCCCCCCCTTTTTTGCAGTACCGGGGAGGGGACCCAGGGGCATTCTGCCTCTGAGCAACAATCTCAGCCCTATTTTTTTTTTTTTTTTTTTTATCTTGAAACAGGGTCTCACTAAGTTGCAAAGGGCCTCACTAAGTAGCTGAGGCTGTCGGCAAACCCAGATCCTCCTGTCTCAGCCTCCTGAATGCCGGGATTACAAGCATGCATCACCATGCCCAGAAACCCCTGCCCTTTTTGTTTTAAAATAGGGTCTCGCTCAGTTGCAGAAGCTGGCCTCAAAACTGCAATCCTCATGTCTCAGCCTCCCAAATCCTGGAATTCCAGGCGTGGGCTACCATGCCTGGTAGGGACTCTGGGTTTTAAAGAGTGTTTAGACACATGCAGACCCTAAGTGGTGGTCAGCATCCCCTATTGGCAATTTCCGCCCATTGGCGATCTTTAGCCTTGGTCTAATGAACAAGTGGCTGCACCCCTCATCTGGCCCCTGTCACCAATAACGTTGAGACTGATGCTAACGGCCTGGTGCTGTACTGTGAGTGCACGCGGTGCCGCAGATATAACTCCGCCACACTCGGGCATGTGTGTGCATGAGTGTGCGTGTGCTTACGGCTCCCTCTCCTGATAAAGACCTGGGTGTGGAGGGAACCACATGACCTGGCACCTCTCTGTCTCTCTGTCTGTCTCTCTCTGTTGTACTGAGGATGGAACCCAGCGTCATTCCACCTCCAAGCTGATTTTATTTATTATTTCAAAAAGGGTCTTGCAGGTTCATGAAGATCTCACTACTTGCCCCAAACCTGGGGTCCTCCTGTCTCAGCCTCCCCAATACTGGGATTCCGGGCGCCCAGCACCCCTCTGGGCTCCCTTTCCTCTTCTGAATGATGGATCCTCGCCTGCCCCATGCACTTGTGAGAGTTAAAGGAAGCCCTGTTAGGGTTAGTGCCTGCCGTTTACGAAGGTTCTGTTTACTTCTGCTGAAAGATGAAAACAGTCTGCTGTTTCTCGACAATGAGCATCTTTGAGGATGTGTGTTGTCATTTGTTAAAAAAATTCTGTTCAATTATTTGGGAAAAATTCCCCAAGTAAGGATGTGGCTGAGGAATAAGAGATGCTGGGCAGTTTTTTTTTTATTTAATTTTTTATGTATTACTGGGTATAAAACCCAAGCAGCAATCTATCTCTGAGCTATCCCCCTAGCCCTTGTATATTTACTTATTTATTTATTTACTGATTTATTTATTATGTTTAAATGGTGTCTCACTGGGTTCTGAAAGTCTCACTCAATTGCCAAGGCTGGTCTCAAACCTGTGATCCTCTTGTCTCCGCCTCCCAAGTCCTGGGGTTGCAGGTCCGCGCCGCCACGCCTGGCTCTGGCTGGGCACGGCGTTGACTGGCCAGAAGCTGAAGGCGGAGCTCGGACTTCACCTCTACTTGTCGGCTAGTGGAGAGGCAGGAGCTACTTGGAGCTCTGGGTTAAGAAGGATTCTGAGGCCATGTCTGGACTCAGTGGGGAAGGTGCCAGGATGGATTTGTCTTGTCTTCTGTGGGTACAGGAAGAGAGGAGCCCGTGCCCCCAATTTTTGCCCTCCCTGTACTAGGTGAAGGAGTAGACAGAGGACAGGAAAAGTGGACTTGGGGTCTCGTTAACTGCCTGTCAGGAAGGCAGAGTCAGGATCCAGGCGTGTGGCCGTGCCCCTTGGTTCGCGTGCACGTGTGCACCGTGCCTCCCGCCGGCCGTGGCTGGATGAGCCTGTGTACACGCGGTGCGCGTGTCCCCGCATCTGTGTTCCGCCCCCTCCCTGGCGGGGCAGGGGCGCTGTCTCCTGAGCCCAGGGCGCCGCAGGCCTTTGTCCCGGGCCCTGTCGGGGTTGGCCATTGTTCTGATCTTTTTCTGTCCCTTCTGAGAACACCCTCTCTGGGTGTAAATTATATCTTGCTGCACTTAGGCCAGCTGCGTCCTGGGCGCTCTGGCGGGTGAGCGGAGGAGGTGGCGGGGAGGGCTGTGCCACCCTCGGCTCCGGCAGGACGCAGGGCCTGGCCGGCTGCTTTCCTTCGCGCTCCAGGCTCCTGGGCGGAGAGCCGTGGGAGGAAGGCCCGCTCCGTGGCAGCGAGCGCCCCGTGCTCCCCTCCGCTCGGGCAGGTCCCGTGCCCACGCGTCCTCTCGAAGCTCTGGGCGGCCCTGAGCTGGCTCCGGCTTCACTGCAAGCCGCTGGGTCCCAAGCTGGCTGCTGTTTCCGCTGCCCCGCGGGCTCAGGGTGGGGGTTCGCTGTGTGCTCTTGTTGGAGGTCCCAGGGTGGCTGAGGCGAAGGTCTGGGAGACCTGCTTGTCCAACTAATTTTTTTTTTTTTTTTTTTTTTTTTTTTTGGTACTGGGGGTGGAATCCAGGGGCCTTCTACCTCCGGGCTATACTCTCAGACCTATTTTAGATTTTATTTGGAAACAGGGTCTCACTAGGTTGCAGAGGGCCTCACTAAGCTGAGGCTGGCTTTGAACCTGTACAGTCCATTCCAAGGGCGGGGATTACAAACATGCGCCCGGCAAACTCTTTTTTTTTTTTTTTTTTTTTTTACAGAGACAGAAAGCAGGGCTTAGATCCACTAAATATTTTCTTTAGTTGTACTAAAGAAATAGTAATACTTTTAGGAATTGAACCCAAGAACATTCTACCTCTGAGTTGTACCCCAGCTCTCTTTTATTGTTTACTTTTGGCAGTGCAGGGGATGGAACCCAGGGGCATCCTACCTCAGGGCTATACCCCCAGCCCGATTTTTTATTCTTTATTTTGAAACCGGGTCTCACTAAGTTGCAGAGGGACTCACTAAGTAGCCACGAACCGAGATCCTCCTGTCTCAGGCTCTAGAATGCTGGGATGACAGGCGTGCACCACCACGCCCAACCCTACTTAATCTTTTAATTTAAAACAGGCTTGCTCAGTTGCTGAGAGCCTCACTAAGGTGCTGAGGCTGATCTTGAACCTGCAATCCTCCCATCTCGGCCTCTCAAGTGCTGGGATCATGGCTGTGGCCACCATGCCTGGCATTTATGCACTATTTTTTGTGTGGTACTGGGGTTCCTGGAAGCCCTTCTACCTCCGGGCTACACTCCCAGACCTATTTTTTTTTTTTTTTTTTTGGAAACAGGGTCTCTTAAGCCAGAGAGGTTGGCTCCGAACCAGCGCGATCCTCCTGTCTCAGCCTCCCAAGCTCTGGGATTACAAGCGTGCCCACCACGCCCAGCCATTTCGTACTTTTTTGCAGATTGAGGCTGGACCCTGGAGCCCTGCTCTCCTAACCCCGGCCTCTGCCGGAATCGCCTTCCTCGGGAAAGCTGACTGTTTTGCATCTTTGAGGCATGAACATACAGACCCTGAGAAGAGCCAGGTTCACAGCTCGTCCTCTCCTTGGTAGCTGTGGGTTTGTAAACCATTCTCATGGCCGTCTAAGCCGCTTAGAGTCAGATTTAGCTGGGGCAGCATCTTCTCTGAACAGTCTGCTGCGGCAGGAGGGAAAGTGCCCTGCCTGGACGCGGGGAGAGGGGCACCCTTTGCCTCTGCTCCCGTGCAAAGCAAGAGGGCCTTCCCATGTCCTCAGGCATATGACTGCTGAGCACATGGGGTCTGAACTCCTCAGGCCCCGGTGTGGGGTGGGGAGGGTGGGCGCCGGCAGTCCAGAGCGGTCCCCACGGTGAGATGCAGAGGGGAGAGGACAGGCTGGGCCCCGGGGAGTTGCCCCCAAGGCCCCAACTTGCCCTTGCTGTGTGCTCTGGGGTGAGTTACTTTCTCTCTCTGGGCCTCTTTCTGGTCTTGTATCAGGCAAGGAGGGAAATGGCGGGGTTTTGTGGGTTCAGTTCTTCCTGCTCCACACCCTCTATTTTTTTGATTTCTTGTTAATTTATACTTTACCTAGAGGAAAATGCACACCTACCTCTGAGGTGTCCAGCTGGAAATAAATCTGTGCATTTCTACTTTCTCTTGGGAACCCCCTGAAGCCACCACGCAGAGGAAGATCCGAGAGGTCCCCAGCCCTGGGCTCCCTGGGCCCCGCCTGCTCCTCCCGGACGCTGCTTCCAGACCCGGCTGTCCCGCCTGGGCCTGCCAAGCCCTACTCCGCACTGCTGAGGGCTGGGCCTGCGTGAAACACCGATCCCTGACACCAAGAGGCAAGAAGTAAATGTGCAAGAGAGTCTTGATTTTTCTGTATTGGTTAGGGTCGAAATGACAGTATGTAGCCATGTTCCGCTGCACATAATGCCTTTCATCAAATTCAATGCTGCATGTTTGTTTTTCTTTCACGGTTTTTAAAATTTTATTTTATCCAGTACTGCGGACGGAACCCAGGAGCACTTGACCTCTGAGCTACACCCCTACACCCCCAGCCCTATTTTTTAATTCTTTATTTTGCAACAGGGGCTCACTAAGTTGCAGAGGGCCTCACTAAGTAGCTGAGGCTGGCCACGAACCTGCGATCCTCCTGTCTCAGCCTCCCAAATGCTGGGATTACAAGGGCGCGCCACCCACCACGCCTGGCTTTTTTTTCCTGCTTTCAGTGTGGCCACAGAGATATTTAAAATTCCATTTGTGAACCAGGTGCGGTGGCATGCACGCTTGCAATCCCAGTACTTGGGAGGCTGAGACAGCAGGATTGCAGTTTCCCAGCCAGATTCAGCAATGTAGTGAGACCCTGTCTCAAAATAAAAAATAAATAAAAAATAGGGATGGGGGTATGGCTAAGAGGTAGAATACCCCTGAGGTCAACCCCCAGTACCATAAAAAAATAAATAAATTTAGTATGTGCCATCAGTGAACTAGACCCTAAAGACCCTTCTGCATAAGGGCCTACCCCTGAGTTTAGCCACCTGGCCTGTGGAGGGCTGAGTTCAGCGCTGTGTGTGAGGCCAGAATGAACGGCCGGCCGCGGCCCAGGCCGCACAGAGACGTTCTTTGTGGTTTTCGGCCAGGACGCAGGTCTAGGCCTAGAGCTCAGGACTGTTGCTTTTGTTTTATAGTTTGAGAAGTTTGTTTTTTTTTTAAAGGTAACTTGGTTCACTAACATTTATTGCTATGTTGTGTTTTACCAGATTTGGGCATCTTACTTTGGTTATGATTGTGTGTGTGTGTGTGTGTGTGTGTGTGTGTGTGTGTGTGTTACTGGAGATTGAACCCAGGTATGTTCTACCTCTGAGTTACGCCCCCAGCCCTATTTTTAATTTTGTTATTTGCAAATAGGGTGTCACTAAGTTGCTGCTGAGCCTGGCCTCAAACCTGCCATGCTCCTGTCTCAGCCTCCCAAGTACTGCGGTTACAGGCGTGGGCCACCTCGCCGGGCGCGGCTACTTGGGTTATCATTTGATTTCCCACCTACTGCGGTGCTATGCCCATTTTACCTTGGATTTCTTAGACCTTATTAAACTTCTATCTCCGCAATCTAAATCTCCTAATAGCTAACCGACACACAAAAACAGTTTTCTTCTTTCTTCACATATAGCTACGGGCAGGGGAACTTTGGACTTCCTCCCGCAGGGCCCAGGGCTTGGCTTCCTCCTGCAGGGCTCCGCCCTCCCCTGTGCTCAGAGTTGAGAAACAGGTCGCTTCTCAGTTCTCCTTTCTGGTCCTTAGACCAGTTTGGGTTTCTCCTTGTACCACCCCACACACTCACACGTGGCAGCGCAGTGAAGCCGGGCAGCAATAGAGTCTAAGGATATTTTATGGGTCTGGGCTCAGCCCGTGAGTCTTATCTCAAACGGTTAAAAAGCTAATATGCTGAGGGAGGATTCAGGGAGAAGTGCGTGAGGTTGTACCCGGCACGGGTCGGCTGCTGCATAAATATTAACCTCCCCCTCCCCCTGTCAATGTGCCCAGTGGCTTTGCTCAAAGATTGGTCTTAGCCGGGCGTGGTGGGCACGCTCGTCATCCCCGCGCTTGGGAGGCGGAGACAGGAGGATCGCGCAGGTTCGAAGTCAGCAGCGCTGGCTTAAGAGACCCTGTTTCCAAATAAAAATATAAAAATAGGTCTGGGAGTGTAGCCCGGAGGTAGAAGGGTTTCCAGGAACCCCAGTACTACAAAAAAAAAAAAAATAATAATAATAAAAAATTGGTCGTTGCGCTGCAGGACTTGACCTTGTGGGTTCTCTTAGGTTAGTCTTTCTTGGAGGGATGGTGACTTTTTTGTTTTTAAATTGAGGCAAAACTCACTTAATACAATATTAACCATTTTATTTATTGACTTATTATTTATTTATTTTTGGGGTACCGGGGATGGAACCCAGGGGTATTCTACCTCCGAACTGTGTCCCCAGCCCTATTTTTTTATTCTTTGTTTTGAAACGGGGTCTCACTGAGTTGCAGAGGGCCTCACTAAGTAGCTGAGGCTGTCCGCGAACCGCGATCCTCCTGTCTCAGCCTCCCGAATGCTGGGATTACATGCACACACCACCACATCTGGCCATTTTTTTTTTTTTAAGTTTTATGGTACTGGGAATTAGACCCAGGGGCATTCTACTCCCAAGCTATAACCCTAGCCCTATTTTTAATTCTTTATTTTGAAACAGGGCCTCATTAAGTAGCCAAGTCTGTCCTCGAACCTGCAATCCTCTTGTCTCAGCCTCCCAAACACTGGGATTACAAGCAGGTGTCACCACACCCAGCTCAGTACCACACAAAAAAAGAACAAAATAAAAAAAAAAAAAACCGGGTTGGGGGTATAGCTTGGAGGTATAATTCCTTGGATTTAATCCCCAGCAACATACACACATACAAAAACTAATAATACAAACAATGTTGATACTACTGATCACCTTGTGGGATATATTTTATTTTCAAGGAGCTGTGATATACATTCTACAAAATCAACTTGTCCTTTTGTACAACTCAGTGATTTTTTTTAGTAAATTGGCAGAGTTGTGCAACTTCCACCACAGTTCAGTTTTAGAACATTTTCTTTCATTTCCGGTTCCACGTCCAGCCTCTGCTAACCGCTGATCTGCCTGCTCTCTCTAGAGCTTTGCCTTTTTGGGGCATTTCACAAACATGGGGCCAGACAGTAGGTGGCTGGCCTCAGCATCACGCTCTTTAGCCCCCCCCTACCCCCAAGCTGCAGCGTGTGCCGGGTCTTCGTTCCTTTTCATGGCTGAGTACTACTCCACTGTCTGGCTAGCCCTTGTCTTGTTTACCACTCCTCCGCTGGTGGACAGTTAGGTTGTTCCCACTCTTTGACTGTTATGAATCACACTGTTAGGAATATTTGCATGTGCGTCGGCTTTCATTTCTCTTGGGTAGAACTCTAGGGGTACAATCGCTGGGTCATGGTAATGGCTTTCGAGGATTGCATTAGGTACTGAGCACCACAGCATGGTACTTGGTATACAGAAGTGCTTAATAATGTGCCTGTTGTTTGCATTCCTTCTTTTTGAGACAGTCTTGCTAAGTTTCCCGGGCTGGCCCCTAATCTGTGATCCTCCTGCCTCAGCCTCCCAAGGCTTTGGAATTGTAGGTGTGGGCCACAATGCCCGGCTCCATTTTTTTATTTCTTTGTGGACTTCTTCACTGGGTGGTTTTCTGGCCTTTGGACTTGTTTGTATTCCGGGTGGCTTACCCTGGATCCCTCCGTCATCCTGAAATTCCCTTCCTGTATCAAAGTCTTATGACCCACATAGAAGATTAGCGTTTCCCCTCATGGCTTGGGGTTATCTGCTAAGACGGGCCCTGCTTCACCTTTTGCATCAGGACTATTTGCTGGGTGCTGTGTGCGCGCCAGGCCGCGGGCAGCGGGAGGCAAGCCCGGCGCCCCAGAGGCGAGGGCGACTTCCCCTCGTCCCTCGTCCGGCAGCGCCGTGAGCTGCTGTTCTGTTTGTGGCGTGGCGCAGACAGGCCCTGCCCTCGAGGAGCTGATCCAGCTGGGAAGCCTGGACACTCCAGGCTGGGCATTCAGACCCAGGACCAGGAGCCCCCGCACCACCATGACTGGTGGTGGCCAAAGCCAGCTCGGGAGAGCCGGCCAGGCCTGTCTCGTCCCAGCCCCAGCCCCGTGTCCACCTACAGTGAGCCCCTGCTGGGGCCTGAGCCAGCGAGCTGCGGACTGTTGACACCAGGGAAATGGGCAGGAGCTACAGACCACAGCTTCCTTTTTTTTTTTTTTTTGGTGGGTCTCTGGGGGGATGGAACCCAGGGGCATTCGACATCCGAGTTACACCCCCTGCCCTATTTTTTATTCTTTATTTTGAAACAGGGTCTCACTAAGTTGCGGAGGCCCCAAGTGTTTGGGACTGATCTCAAACCTGGGATCCTCTTGACTCAGCCTCCCGGGTCCTGGGGTCACAGGCTTGTGCCACCATGCCCAGCCTTCCTCCTTCTTTCTTTCTTCTTTCTTTCTTTCTTCCTTCCTTCTTCTTTCTGTTTTTTGTTCTTTTCCTTCTCCCCCTCCCTCCTTCCTCCTCTCTCTCTCTGTCTCTCTCTCTCCCTCCCTCTCTCTCTCTCTCTCTCTCTCTCTCCTGGTGTTAAACATGGACCACACACCCAGGTGCCTGGCCCACCTCCTGTCCAGTGATTGTCTGGACAGAACAGGTTCTTACAAACAGGGAAACTGAGTCACAGGGTGTTGAAAGGGACCTGCCCAAGGTAAGGCCGCCAGGAAACGTCAGCGGCATCAGCCACAACCACGCCTGACCGGCCATCTCGGTCTCCAGCGCTGACCCTTTCTGTCCAACGATTCAGCTGCCCGGCGCCATCGGCTGCGTCCCGGGAGCCCCGCCGCGCCCCTGCCTCCTTAACCGACATCCTGCTTTCCCTTGTCCCTGCAGAACTTCGCCAAGGAGTTTGTGGTCAGTGACCGGAAGGAGCTGGACGAAGACTTCATCAAGACCGAGCTGAAGAAGGCGGGCGGGGCCAACTACGACGCCCAGACAGAGTAGCCCGCGGGGTCACCTGCCTGCGGGGGAGGCCCCGCCCACCGGGGAGAGGCAGGGCCACGAGAGGCCACGCCCACCTGCCGCCCTGCGGGACCTGTCCCGGCCTCCCTCACCACCCTGCTGTGCCCGGCCCCTGAAGCTCATGGAACATCTTTCTTTGAATTTCTTTTTCTCCCTCCTTCTCATCCCAAAACAATGATTTTGATGCCCAGTTCATGAAGCCATCGGGTGTGAGGTGCCCCGGCCCTTCCCTGGCATTTATCTTCTCTCTGCCTGGCTGCCTGGTCTGCACCCGCGGCTCAATGGCCGCGTAGTTTGCCCTGGCTGCTTCCTGCCCACCACAAGGCTGCCATTGCGCCGGGAACCGCCTGCAGCCTTCATGAGCACACACACTTGCCCATCCGTCAGGCCCAGACCTCCCGGGAGAGGCCTGGGCCACATCCCATTCTATCCCAAGTTGCCTAAGCTACGCATCCGGCAACAGCATTGCTCCGTGGTGAGTTTAGGTCTATCTCGGACCAAATCAGAAACGATCAAATTTGCCTTAAAACTGGCAGCAGCTTTACCGCGTAGTTTGAAATGACCTGGTCGCGCCCCTGTGACGGAAACCCCTTGTAGCACAGAGACAGGTCTGAGCCCGTGTGGCGGCAGGGTCAGCCAGGGCCGCCCCTGGGCGGAGGGAGAGGCCTTTCTGGAGGATGGAGCTCCACGGATGTCCTCTGTGAGCAGAGGCCGCTCCTCCATGGCCTCGCCACCCTCTGCGAGTGTGCGGCTGGCGTCCCAGGTCTGCCCCGCAAGTTCTAAAGGATGGCTTTGTTTTGTTTCCAGAGAAAGATGGGTTGGCTTGGTTCTTCATGAGCACGTTTTACAGCCCCCGATTTCCTTTCCTTTGCTCCTTTGCGTTGGGGAAGAAGGCGCTGCTGAACTGGGCCGGGAAGGCCGCCCTGCACTCAACAGTTTACAGAAATAAATGTGTGGTGTTTTTTCAAAAAATTTTAATTTTTTTTTTATTTGTTCTACAGTTTCCTCAACATAAAAACAAAGGGATTAGCATCGTATTTAGACTTAATAGGCTTTTTAGGGACCTACCAGGGGTTGGGCACATCTGAACACAGTAGCTGTTTATTTCTTCACAGTCCTAAGAAGTGGGTGCTGCGTGTCCCCGTTTTATAGAAACTGAGGTTCAGAGGACTTAGTCCCCCTGAGGTCACGAGGTAGAAGATGGTAGAGCTGGGCCAGGCACAGTGGCACATGCCTGTAATCCCAGTACTCGGGAGGCTGAGTCAGGAAGATAGCAGGTTTGTGGCCAGCCTCACCAACGTAAGTGAGGCCCTCCGCAAATTAGCAAGCCCCTGTTTCAAAATAAAATATAAAACAGGGCCGGGGGTGTGGCTCAGAGGTGGAATGCCTCTGTGGTTCCATCCTCAGAACCAGAGAGGAAGAAAAAAAAAAGCTGAGTGTGGTGGTGCACACCTGTAATCCCAGTACTTGGGAGGCTGAGACAGGAGGATCACAGATTCCAGGACAGCCTCAGCAACTCAGCAAGGCTCTCAGCAACCCAGTGTGAGATCCTGTTTCAAAATGAAAAATAAAATAGAGCAGCCGGGCGTGGTGGCGCACGCTTGTAATCCCAGAGCTTGGGAGGCGGAGACAGGAGGATCGCGCAGGTTTGAAGCCAACCTCTCTGGCTTAAGAGACCCTGTTTCCAAATAAAAATATAAAAATAGGTCTGGGAGTGTAGCCCGGAGGTAGAAGGGTTTCCAGGCACCCCAGTACCACCAATAATAATAATAATAATAATAATAATAATAATAATAATAATAATATAAATAAATAAATATAAAAAATAGAACTGGAGGTACAGCTCGGAGATGGAATGCCTCTGGGTTCCATCCCCAGCACTACACACACACACACACACACACACACACACACACACACACACACATCAGGGTGCTGGGCAAATGGCTCCTGCCTTCCACACTGGCTCTGGGGCCTGGTGTGGCGGGTGCAGCTGGAGAGGCCTGCAGGAGACCCGTGCTGTCCCCAGCTGACCGTCGCAGGTGCGCCTGTCCCGCCCCTTCTCCACCCGCTCTCCCGTGGCGGCCATACTCTTTACTCTCCCAGGGGTTATCTGGGGCCAGAAGGGGCCATCCCAGGGCTGGTGGAGCGGCGCCTGCTGTACTCCCAGGGGGTGGTGTCCCCAGTGCTATCTCCCTGCTCCCCTTTCATGGTAAACCATGAAGAGAGATTAAAAACAAGAACCAAAAAGCCAGCTATGGGTGACTCAAGTATCGCGAGGTGGCAGGCAGTGGCTCAGAGACCAGGTCTGATCTGATTCTGGAAGGTTCCCCAATACTCTGCGAAATGGGCTGAAAGGTGGCCCCCAGAGGACAGGCCCATGCCCCAGGGCCTGTGACTACGATCTTGCTTGGAAAAAGGGTCTTTGCAGATTTGTTTATTATTTATTTATTTATTATATTTTTGCGGTACTGAGGATGGAACCCAGGGGCATTCTACCTCCAGGCTACACCCCCAGGCCTATTTTTTTATTCTTTTTTTTTTGGTGGTACTGGGGGTGGAACCCAGGGGCTTTCTACCTCCAGGCTATACTCCCAGACCTACTTTATACTTTTATTTGGAAACAGGGTTTCACTACGTTACTGAGAGCTTCACTAAGTAACTGAGGCTGGCTTCGAACCTGTGTGATCTCCGGTCTCAGCCTCCCAAATGCTGGGATGACCAGCGTGCGCCACCACGTCCTGCTGTGCAGATTTATTTAAATTAAAGATCATCCTGATCCTCGGCCAGATCTGGCCCCAGTGTGACGGCCCCTGAGGTGTGTGACACACAGGGCACCGCTCACTTGAACCAACACAAAGCCCGTGTCCCCAGTGTGCAACCTGGGTAACAGGACCCAGAAGCCCCACCTCATATTTTGAATCTGTTTCCGATGTTTAAAAAATAGAAGGATCTTAGAGTCCAGTGTGGTGCATGCTTGTAATCCAATCCCAGCATTCGGGAGGCTGAGACAGGAGGATCACGGTTTGTGGCCAGCCTCAGCTACTAAGTGAGGCCCTTTGCAACTCAGTGAGGCCCTGTTTCAAAATAAAGAATAAGGCTGGGAGTGGTGGCACACGCTTGTAATCCCCGCGCTTGAGAGGATCGCGCAGGTTCGAAGCCAGCCGTGTGCGCTGGCTTAGGAGACCCTGTTTCCAAATTTAAAAAGTATAAAAATAGGTCTGGGAGTGTAGCCCGGAGGTAGAAGGGCTTCCAGGAACCCCAGTACCACCAAAAAATAAAAATAAAATAAAAATAAAAAACGGGCTGGGGGTGTCGCTCAGAGGTAGAATGTCCCTGGGCTCCATCCCTAGTACTGCAAAAACAAACAAACAAAAAAATCCAAGAAAGATTTCATATAAAACACATCCAGCTCTCAGCTTGGCAAACCTGAAGGCCCGAGAACAGTGTCTACATCCTGCAGAGAAATAAGGGGCTAAGACTGAGTTCCGGTGGCCTGAGCTGGTAGGAGGAGTCCCGACGCTAGGGCCCAGGAGGCCCCGAGGAGCCTGGTCATTCATTCCCTGGCTGTTCTGCATTTGTTCCTTTACTGTAGCTGTCCGGCTCCTGCCGCATCCAAGTTTGCCACCCTGGAAAGACACTTTTAAACATCAGTTGAGAGAATGAAGAAATCAGCTGAGCGTGGTGGTGCCTGCTTGGCACCTCCTTGGGAGGCCAAGGCCGGAGGATCACAGGTTCAGTGCCATCCCAGCCACTCAGCAATACCCTCTACAACTTAGTGAAATGCTGTTTTAAAATAAAAAACGAAAATGGGATTGCTGGGCGTGGTGGCACACGCCAGGAGGATCGCGGGTTCACCGCCAGCCTCAGCTACTTAGTGAGGCCCTCTGCAACTTAGACTGTGTTTCAAAATAATAAAGAATAGGGCTGGGGGGTGTAGCTTGGAGGTAGAGTGTGCCTGGATTCAATCCCCAGTCACACACACACACACACACACACACACACACACACACACACACACACACCACTTACTCTAGACAGAAGATGTTCCCATACTTCATGTAAATACCCCAGATGGGGAGTTGCTATGGCAACCCTTGGACCATATTGGAGCTTGCTCCGGGCTGATCACGGTGCTCCCCCAGCCGGGCCGCCGAGGGTGGCAGCTTGCACACGGAGACGGCCAGGTGCTGCTGAGCAGGGCAGAGGCGCCCTGGGCCAGCCGCCAGCCACCCTGCAGCGCAGTCGACTTGGTTCCTCCCCACAAAGGATTCCTTCTATTGTTTGCCTCCACGCGCGCAGTTCATATTTTGGAATCATTGTCTGCCATGTAGGCGGTACTTCAGAGACACAGATGTGGTTTCTCTTTTAAAAGGGAAGGTCCAAATGGATAACGGCAGCCAGCATCCCGTCACGCTCTGCTCAGGTCAATGGGTTCTAATCCTGCCCTTGCTGTGTGCTGCTGGATAAACCACAGAGACTCTCTGATCCTCAGTTTCATTGCCCTTTAAATAATAAAATAAGAGCTGGGCGTGGTGGTGCACACTTGTCATCCCACTACTTGCGAGGCTGGGACAGAAGGATCTCAGGTTCAAAGCCAGCCTCAGCTACTGAGTGAGGCTCTCAGCAACCTAGTGAGACCCTGTTTACAAATAAGAAATAAAATCGGGCTGAGGGTGTAGCTTGGAGGCAGAATGACTCCGGGTTCAATCCCCAGTGCCAAAATAAACAAATAAAGTAATAGCAACAGCCTGCCTCTCATAAGGTTGCTACAAAGCACACAGCGTATGACAGCATGCCAAGGACTTAGCTCGGTGCTGGGCAAGCAGGCGCTCAGCCGAGTGGCTGTCAGGATTGCCTGTGAGCTTGGCAGGAGTTACCTGTGTGGCCAGACTGAGGTCACAGCAGAGGCACTGGGCCCCATAGTTGTTTAAGGACCACTGAGGTCATCAAGGGACCTGGGACCCCGTCACTGGCTTCTTACAGTCTCCCAGCCCAGCTGGTCCTTGTCCTGGGTGGCATGGATGACTCCGGCACTCAACATCCCCTTTCCTCTTGACCCATCAGCACCGACACTTGAAAACCTGATACCCACACTCTCAGCCTGCTCACACTCTGGTGTAAGCCGGCGTGTGCAGTTAAATGTCTTTCTGGGAGGCGCTGGGCAGGAGGCACTGCCAAGCAAGGTCTTGGGGACGCCGCGGTCCAGGCTCCATCCTGACAGGTGTCTGGAGGCAGCTGAGCTGGAAGCCCTGGGCCTGGGACGGGGCTCTGAGGGCAGACACTCCCAAGGCACCCGGGGCAGCCTTCTGGCTCTCTGTCTTCCTGGCCGGGGCCCCCGGGGGCAGCTCTGCAGTGTCCAGGGCTGCACCGGGTGCTGGCTCCTTCATCTTTCCATCTGTTTTGTGAGCATCCACTACTCTGAGTTTTTTTCTGCCTGAAATACTTAGGGAAGGGAGGAAAAGTTTGCTTTTTCCTGTTTCCATCTTAGCCTCATTGGTTGGGGCCCTGTAAACTAGACCAACACATCGATCAGCTTTTTGTCACGATGGCCAAAAATACCCAAGAAGAACAGCTTAGAGGAGGGAAAGGTGGTTTGGTTCATGGTTATGGAGGCTCAGTCTATGGTGGTGAGCTCCAGGGCAGAAACAGCAGGGTATAGCAGAGGAGAGTTGCTCAGCTCATGGCAGCCAGGAGCAGGTGGAGGGAGGAGAGAGAAGAGAGAGGAGAGAGAGGAGAGAGGAGAGAGAGGAAATAGGAAATAGGAAATAGGTCGCCCCTGCGACCTATTTCCTCCAGCTATGCCTTAGCTGCCTACAGCTACCTCTGAGTAGCCCAGATTATTAACCCACTGAATGGTTTTTTTTTTTTTTTTTTTTGGTGTGTGTGTGTGTGTGTGTGGTACTGGGGTTCCTGGAAGCCCTTCTACCTCCGGGCTACACTCCCAGACCTATTATATATATATTTTTTGGAAACAGGGTCTCTTAAGCCAGCGCAGCTGGCTTTGAACCTGCGCAATCCTCCTGTCTACGCCTCCCAAGCGTGGGGATTACAAGCACGTCACCACGCCCCGCTAACCCATTGAATGGTTTAACATACCGATAAGGCAGCCATGCTTGGGAGACAGGAGGGTAGCGCTGGTTAGAAGCCAGCCTTGCTGGCTTAAGAGACCCTGTTTCCAAATTAAAAAAAAAAAAAAAAAATATATATATATATATATATATATATATATATATATATATATAATAGGTCTGGGAATGTAGCCCAGAAGAACCCCAGTACCACCAAAAAAAAAAAAAAAAAAAAAAAAAAGCTCTCAGTGAGTTGCAGAGGGCCTCACTAAGTAGCTGAGGCCATCTGGGAACCACGATCCTCCATTCTCAGCCTCCCAATGATGGGATGACAAACGTGCCCACCAGGCCTGGCTCCTGGCTCCCGTCTTAACCATTCTAAAGTGATCGTATTGGTCACAGCAGGAACATACACACAGCATTGTGCAACCATCAGCTCTGCCTGTCTCCAGAACATTCCCATCGCCCCTAAAGGAAAGCTGGTACCCATTAAACTGTCGCTCCGTCGCCCTCTTCAGCTTCCGACAGTCACACACGCGCTGTCGCCCGCTCTTCATTTTATTTTGTGCCAATCACGTGCACGCGCGTTTCTGTGGTCTGCCAGCTGTCCTGTCTGCAGGCATCTTCACGGGAGAAGGCAGCTTTCTGCTCCTGCGGCTCAGACCCTTGCAGGGTCCCAGATGGGGGTCCTCCTCCCCGTCCCCATCACAGTCAACCCTCTCAGCCCCAGCCCGCTTCTCTGGCTTGGGACCTCAGCATGGCTTCCTCCCTCTCTTCCTCTCAGGCTGCTGGGTCCAGCTGGGAGTGGCCTCTGCACCTCCTCTGCCCACCCGCAGCAGATTCGAGACCCTCCTGCCCTGGCGGGCCTCTCTGGGCAGGGTGCTGAGAGGAAAGAGGGTTGGGGGCTGAGCATCTGGGAGGCAACCCGGAGAGGTGGGGACTGTGGCCCGGGCTGGATGGACCCCAGCCGCGGCCCCGCACCGACGTGCTGGCGGACGTCCGCTAATTTCCAGAAGAAACCCCCAATCGGGATATTTGTGTGATGGTGACTGGCATCTCATCCAGTATTGGTTCTCTTTGTTCTGCCAATGTGGAGGTGCCATCAGCCCCCCGCGCGGGCCCCTCTGCCAGCGGGCCCCGGGGTGGGGAGACAGCAGGCTCCAGGCTGCCGCAGGCCCTTCGCTGGTTCTAGAACGTTCCCTTCGGCGGTCTGTTGCCATGGCGCTGTGGGTGTCTGAGCACGCCTGTGTGCTGCTCTCCTCCGAGCCTTCGAGGTCCCCTTTCAGCAGAGCA
Organism: Muscardinus avellanarius; assembly: GCF_963383645.1. Taxonomy (NCBI): domain Eukaryota; kingdom Metazoa; phylum Chordata; class Mammalia; order Rodentia; family Gliridae; genus Muscardinus; species Muscardinus avellanarius. The sequence continues at coordinate 3,709,381 of NC_137796.1, forward strand.
CCCCCACCCGTGTGACACGGGCTGCTCCGCGCCTGGGCCTGTCCCCGTGGATTTACGAGAGCCCCGAGCAGATGCAAGGGGAGGCCCCCACGTCCCCAGACGGCGGTATATGCTCAGCCTGCGCAGGGCGGAGGGCTCTGTGAGCTGAAAGAGAAAGAAAGAAAACCCCAGCGCACAGCGGCCCTGGGGAGAGGGCCAGGCTGCCACAGTGACAGCTGTGGGGAGGGGCCTGGGGCCAGGGGCTGCCGCAGAGCCCTGGGCCTAGGCCTGGCCACCTGCTGCTGTGCACAGTGCCCCTTGACAATAGCCAGCAGGCCCGAGGTCGGCAGGCAGGCGGCGTGGACGCAGGGGGCAGGCCCCGATGGCATCTGGACTCCCCTGAGTCCGCAGCCTCCGGCAGGGGCCCAGGCCTCTATTCCACTGCTCCTGGGAGGCTGTGGGAGAGGACCCCACCCGTCCTCCTGCCTCCCGGTCCTCCTTCTCTCCCTCCCTCGCCTGGTACCCCAGCACCGCCTACGGGAGGCTCGACCCGGGGGTGGCTTGGCCTCTGGCTGTCACCTCCCAGAGCTGTCCCCAGCCCTGTACTCAGGGGGGCCTGCACTTGGGACTTAGAACTCTGCAATTACATCTAGAAGTTTCTAATAGTTTAACCAACAGAAAACAGGGCATGGCACCCTGCCCTGCCCCCCAGTGGCTTGGGCAGAAAGCCCAGCTGGCACAGAGGCCTGGAGGGGGTGGTATAGAGTGCGAGGCCAGCAGCCCTGTAGGGCCGGGGTCTCCTGTAGCTGGGAGCCCAAGCAGGGGAGCTGCCTCAAAACCTTAGGGAGGAAGCCGGGCGTGGTGGCGCACGCTTGGAATCCCAGCATTTGGGAGGCCGAGACAGGAGGATCGCGGTTCGCAGCCAGCCTCAGCTACTTAGTGAGGCCCTTTGCAACTCAGTGAGACCCTGTTTCAAAATAAAGAATAAAAAATAGGGCTGGGGGTATCACTTGGAAGTAGAATGCCCCTGGGTTCCATCCTCAGTTCTGCAAAAAAAAAAAAAAAAAAAAAAAAAACCTCGGGAAGTGACCACGCGCCGTCATTGATGATGCATGAGAGGTCGCAGGGCGCCTGGCGGGACACAGGGCCTTTGTTCCCGCGAGGACGCTGGCCGCTTTCCTCGCAATCATCTCGGTGAGGGAGGAAGCGCGGACACTGGGCCGGCAGGCGCAGCTTCCTGTGGGGGTGGGCCAGGCCTCTGTCCTTCCATCAGAACCCTGGGGCGAGTGACCAAGGGTCAGACTGAGGGCCAAAGACATCCAGCTCGCCTCCAGAGTACTGGGGACTCTGCACTGTGTGTGTGAGAGAGCGTGTGCGTACGTGCGTGCACGTGTGCGTGACAGAATTTCCACGCAGACCAGCCGTTTCAGATGCCTGTACCGTGTGCTCGGTGAAGACTACTGTGGGCTTGCTGCAGCTTGGCTTGTTCCCAAGCAGGAAGAGGAAGGAAATGGCGAGGGAGTAGGATTTCCCTCGGCCCCCGGCGCAGGTCAGCAGCTCCGGCCAGGAGTGGACAGGAGCCAGGGTCAGCCGGTCACCCGCTGAGGGCCCTGGGGGACCGCGTCAAGAAGGGCCCCTGGGGGACAGCAAGCGCCGGCTGGGTGAGCGCCACCCAGGGCTCCTGGCAGCTGCCTGTGTTTGCCAATGGCTCACTGCTTTCTCCTCCCACGTGGGCGCCCTGTTGGTGCTGCGGATGCTTGGCCAGAAATCAGCGGGACCAGCACTGCCCACTACCCTGAGCTGGCCGGTCAGGTTAGGGACCGGGGGCTGGGACAGCCTCCAGGAGAAAGAATGAGACAGAGAGAGAGATGAAGAGATTGAAGCTGGGGTGAAGGGAAGGGAGAGAGAGAGAGAGAGAGAGAGAGAGAGAGAGAGAGAGAGAGAGAGAGAGCGCGCGCCAGCCTTCCGGGGCTCCTCTTGGTGTTCCAGGGCCTGGTCCAGCCTGGTGAGACCAACCGCCCTTGTCCTCTCAGGGCCACTCCTCGTCCTTAGGTAAATCCCCCACGGTCAACCAAGTGGCCAGAGTGACTTCAGGCAGAACCTGCCACCTAGCCCCGGGGCTTAATGCAAAAGGAAAAGGTGGACAGCTTTGTTCAGAAAGATTTTAGGAGCCGGGCATGGTGGCGCGCTTGTAATCTCAGCATTCGGGAGGTTGAGATTGGAGGATCATTGCTCAAGGACAGCCTCAGCTACTTAGTGAGGCCCTTTGCAACTCAGATTTTGTCTCAAAGATAAAGAATAAAAAATAGGGCTGGGGTTGTAGCTCAGAGGTACAATGTCCCTGGGTTCCAATCCCAGCCAGTACCACACACACAAAAAAAAAAAAAAAGAAAAAAAGAAAAAAGAAAAAGAAAAGAAAGAAGAAAAAGGAGCAAAGGAAAGAAAAGAAAAAAAGAAAAGAAAGTGTTTAGAAATTGAATCCAGTGAAGCTGGCCCCGGGCTTATGGCAGCCCAAGCAAGAGGACCGTGAGGGGGACCCTCCCTCTGTGCGAAGGTGTCACAGTCCTTCCTGGACCCTGGAGGAAGGGAAGTCCCAGATGACAGGACTTCCATGTATAGTACAAAGATAAAAAAATCATCTTTTTCATGGGCAGGTTTTTAGCAGAGAGTCACGGGGCAGGACAGGAGCTGGAAGCAAAGCCCTTCAAAGTCCTCTCGAGGCCCAAGGAGGCCTGCGCTGGCCAGAGGCAGAGCCCAGGAGCCCGAGGGAGGGGTGCAGGGCAGGGGTCCCATCTGTTGCACTGGAGAGGGCGCTAGAAAATTATCTGTACATCTGGGGCTTGGTGTCTATTATTACACTTAATTAACTGTGGAATCAACTGAGCGCTGTCCTCTTTCTCCGTGCTGGGTTCAAATAGCTTCATTTAACCCCTTGTAAAATCACAGGTTAAAAAGGAAAAGAAGAGAGCCAGGCGTGGTGGTGCACGCTTATAATCCCAGCATTCGGGAGGCTGAGCCAGGAGGATCTTGGTTCGCAGCCAGCCTCAGCTACTTAGTGAGGCCCTTTGCACAACTCATTGAGACCCTATTTCTTTTTTTTTTTTTTTTTTTTGGTGGTACTGGGGTTCCTGGAAGCCCTTCTACCTCCGGGCTACACTCCCAGACCCATTTTTACATTTTATATTTGGAAACAGGGTCTCCTAAGCCAGCGCGCGCGGCTAGCTTTGAACCTGCGCGATCCTCCTGTCTCTGCCTCCCAAGCGCGGGGATTACAAGCGTGCGCCACCACGCCCGGCTTTGAGACCCTATTTCAAAATAAAGAATAAAAAATAGGGCTGGGGGCATAGCTTGGAGGTAGAATGCCCTTGGGTTCCAAAAGAAAAGCCCCCTTCACTCCTCGGCTGGACGGAGCTGAGTGTGTATACGTGTGCATGTGTGTGCATGTGCGTGTGCGTGTGTGTGAGAGTCACGCATTGGGGCCAGGTGGACGGGAGAGGCTGACAGCAGCCCGTGGTGGTGGAGGGGTCCATGTGAGCAGGACCACGCTGAGCCCACAGGCCGGGGCGCGTCACCCCGCTGATCCGTCCTGCTCACGAATCAGCAGTGTCCCGTTGGGGTCACCTTGAGACACTTGGACCCAGCTAATTGGGTTACGGGAGAAGGAGCTGGCGAGGAGGCCCCGCAGCACATCTCATGTCCAGACCCCTGGCGTCCATCTCCTCGTCCTGGTTACTGCCCTCCACAGCGGGCTGGGACGGCATCGGTGCTGAGCCGGCTTGAGGTTCACGGGGCAACAGGAGGCCAAGCTGGGTGGGGACGTGCCGACACGTGTCCCAGCGGCCCCCCGAGGGCTGTGTGGCCTTGGGAACGTTCCTCAGCCACCCTGGGCTTCTTTTCCTCTTCCCCATGGTTGGTAGGAAGCTCAAGTGCGATGATTATGTACGACGCCAGCTACGATGGCCAACGTGTCTTCTTTTCCTAGTAAACACCGTTTCTTCTCCAAGTGTTCCCAGATCCTCTGTCTCATAATCTACTCTAGAATCTCACCCGGAGTTAGTGCTGAGAGTTTATAATCACACCGACAACGATAACACTTTCCTCGACCAGCCCATTTACTCAGGCCCACACACAGTAGATGCCTAACGCTTATCAAGGAGACCCCCCAGCCACTGCGATATGCAGGGCATCTACTAGAGGGGGTCTCTCATGTAAGCGCTGCTGGGGCCCACGTAGGAACGGCACCATTACAAATCATACTATGAAATGGGGGGGGGGAGCAGAATACAATATTGTATAATTCTGGGCGGCTTCACTTCCAGGGAAACCCGAGTCCCAGTGGGCTTCCCTGGAGGGAGCTCTGAGATTGGGGGCCAGGGCAGATGTGCTCCCTGCGAGCCCTCGGGGAGGGAGGCTGGGCCTCCAGGGCTGCCTCCGGCTCGCCCAGATGAGTTTCCCTTGCCTCTCCCAGGGCGCCTTAGCGTGTTACTGTACATGGATCTTGGCCAGGAATCGGCTATGTGTGGGAGCCCTGAGTTCTTCCCAGGGTATTCTACCTCTGAGCTACATCCCCAGCCCTTTTTATTCTTTGTTTTGTTTATGTATGTATTTACTTATTTTGGTGGTACTGGAGGTGGAACCCAAGGGCTTTTCTACCTCTGGGCTATACTTCCAGACCTATTTTTTTTTTTTTTTTTTTTGGTGGTACTGGGGTTCCTGGAAGCCCTTCTACCTCCGGGCTGCACTCCCAGACCTATTTTTACATTTTTATTTGGAAACAGGGTCTCCTAAGCCAGCGCGCGCGGCTGGCTTCGAACCTGTGCGATCCTCCTGTCTCTGCCTCCCAAGCGCGGGGATGACAAGCGTGCCCACCACGCCCAGCTTCCAGACCTATTTTATACTTTATTTGGAAACAGGGTCTCACTCAGTTGCTGAAAGCCTCACTAAGTAGCTGAGGCTGGCTTCAAACCTGCCATCCTCCTGTCTCCGCCTCCCAAGCGCTGGGATTACAAGCGTGCGCCCCCACGCCCGGCTCTTGCTCTTGGTTTTGAAACAGGGTCTTGCTAGGTTGCTGAGGCTGGCCTTGAGCCTTCAATTGTGGGGGTGGCCTGGGGGCCCCCAGCACCATGAGTGTGGGGGAATTTTGCTTCTCTCCCTGGATGGTGGTTGTGTTACTTTTGTAAGGGAAAAAAAAAGTGGGTGTAAGTTTTGCAGGATGAACCTGAAGCGGGGCCACGTTCTTGGCTCGCGTCCTCGGTGACAGCTCCCCGCAGCTCTTCCTTCCGCCCTGGCCCTCGGCCCGCCGTCCCTCCCTCTGGAGGATACTGTCCACCACCGCCTGTGAGTTCCGGGCTGCAGGCAGGAAGCGGCTGCGATGTCCGGGAGCAGGACCTCGGCCCCAAAGGAAACTGGGCACGGACGCAACAAGACACAAGCCATCTGTGTTCAGAAATGTATCCCTGTCCTCCGCTGATTCCGGGGAACTCCTCCCAGAAGGCTGGGGCTTCCGGAAAGGCCACCACTGGGGTTCTGTCCACTGTCCAGCCAACGGCTTGGCCGAGTCTGGACTGAGAGTCAGACCAGACAGAGCGACGTCAACGAGGAGCTGTCCAGGGACAGTCTGCGCCCTTTCTGGGTTGCTTCGTTCAGGTCCTTCTTTCTTTTTATGGGGGAGCTCCTGGGGTCTGAACCCAGGGGCCTTCTACCTCCTAGCTACACCCCCAGCCCTATTTTGTATTCTTTATTTTGAAACAGGGCCTTACTAAGTTGCAAAGGGCTAAGTAGCTGAGGCTGGCCGCGAACCTGCGATCCTCCTGCCTCAGCCTCCCAAGTACTGGGACTGTAGATGTGACCGCCACGCCCTCTGTGTCTATCTTGGTGGCAGGTTGGGATGGGGGCAGAGAGGAAGGACAGAGAAGGCCTTAGCCTTTGTCCTAATCACCAATGCACCAGGAAGTTTATATATTTTATTTCATCCAAACCAGAAAGCTTTTGAGGTAAGGTAGAGCTTGTCAGAATTCAGCATGCCAGCTGGGTGTGGTGGTGCACACTTGCAATCCCGACATTGGTGAGGCTGAGATGGGAGGATCACAATTCACGGACAGCCTCAGCTACTTAGTGAGGCCTTTTGCAACTCAGTGGATCCTGCTTCAAAATAAAGAATGAAAAATAGGGCTGGGGTGTAGCTCGGAGGTAGAATGCCCCTGGCTTCCAACACCAGTACCACATACAAAAAATTTTTTTGGTATGTGTGTGTGTGGTACTGGGGCTCCTGGAAGCCCTTCTACCTCCAGGCTACACTCCCAGACCTATTTTTAAAATATTTTTATTTGGAAACAGGGTCTCTTAAGCCAGAGAGGCTGGCTTCAAACCTGCGCAATCCTGTCTCCGCCTCCCAAGTGCAGGGACTACAAGCGTGCGCCACCACGCCCGGCGTACCACAAAAAATTAAAAAAGATAAAAAATAAAAATAAAAAATAGGGCTGAGGGTGTAACTCAGAGGTAGAATGCCCCTGGGTTCCATCCCCAGTACTGCAAAAAAAAAAAAAAAAAAAAAAAGTATGTGTTTGTTGTGAGTGACTGGGCTTGATGGCGTCTGTTCCTTTAGTGTCCCAGGTGGCAGGAGCCATGTGCACCTGATTTCCTGCTTTCTGCCATGCCTGGCATGGTGCTGGCATACGGAGGGTGCTCAGACACTGTTGCTGAAGGAACCGGTGTGCAGATGGATCAGTGAAGCTCTCCATCAGCCCCCAGGCTCCCGCCCCCAAGCCTGAAATACAGTTCATTGTCTGAGCCCCGAGAGGAGCTGGTCCTGCTGCTGCTTCTCCGCTGAGAGCACACTTGGGAGGGCTTTGCTGCCCAGGTGAGCGAGAGGAGCCTGCCAAGGGGTTAGGCCGGTGCTAGGGCCAGCGAGGCTGGGATCGGAGCCTGCCATGAGGCAAGACCGGTGCTGGGGCCTTCGAGGCCGGGATCAGAGCCTGCTGAGGGGTTAGGCCGGTGATGGGGCCAGTGGCCGGCATCGGAGCCTTCCGTGAGGCAAAGCTGCTACTGGGACCTCCGAGGCCGGGATCGGAGCCTGCCGAGGGGTTAGGCTGGTGCCGAGGCCAGCGAGGCCAGGATTGGAGCCTGCAGTGAGGCAAGGCCGGTGCTGGGGCCTCCGAGGCCAGGAGAGGAGTCTGTCGAGGGGTTAGGCCGGTGCCAGGGTTAGCGAGGCTGGGATGGAGCCTGCCTTGAGGCTAGGCTGATGCTGGGGCAACCGAGGCCAGGATCGGAGCCAGCTGAGGGGTTAGGCCGGTGTGGGGGCCAGCGAGGCCAGAATCGGGGCCTCCCATGAGGCAAGGCCGCTGCTTGAGCCGGCGAGGTCTGGATCAGTCCACCGGGTAGCCAGGTCACTACTGGGGCCGTCAAGAGTGGGATCGGTACTTGCAACGCGGCATGCACAGAGAAATATCGCAGAAAATAAAAATCAGATGTTTCCCCTAATCAGCAAAAACTAGGAGGAAAGGGGCAACAGGAAGAGGTCGAGCTATAGAAAGGGCCCTATAGTGAAGCAACTAAGGTCTTGATAAGTGGCTGAAAGTCTCACTAAGTTGCTGGAGCTGGCCTTGAACCTGCAATCCTCCTGCCTTGGTCTCCCAAGTATTGAGATTACAGATGTGCGCCACCAGGCAGGGCCTCCTACATAGTGTTTGGGTACCACACCTGAACTCACCTCAAGGAGTCACATGGGTGATGACCAAGGGCTGGCCGAGAGCTTGAGCTAGTGCTTGGTCCACAGTGGTCCATATGTTCGGTATTGTTATATTTTAAAATAACTAATCTGTCTTTTCCCAAAGAACAGAGCTTAGCTGGGAAGTCCTTTGGACCCGTCCCTGGGTCCCAGCCAAGCGGCCAGCTCTGCTCAGAGCCAGGCGATCCGGCTGCAGCTGTGGTCTACTCAAACTGGCCGTGTGCCGTGGGGAAGCGTCTGAATCTTTCTGAGCATCCGTTTCACATCTGAGAAGCCAGGTGCCCCCCTCACCCCGAGATTCTCAGAGAAACTCGGGCTCCGAAGCGAGTGACTGAATCTCGGTGCCCTTTCTTTTCCTTACAGCCGATTAATTGACACCAGCAACGAGAGCAGGGGGCCGCCCTGCGCCCCTGAGCTCGGCCGCCTGCACCCCGACCAGCCCGGAGTCCTTAAGAACAGGCTCAGAGTGGCAGCCACTGTCTGGGCCTGTTTTCCACCTTGGGGACTGACGAGGGGCTGGGGTTGGCAGCGAATCCAGCGGCCCTTGGGAGCTCAGGGCGCTAACAAAGAGGACAGTGTGCTGGGTTCTGGGAGGCCGCGACCGCCTCCGGTCTGTGCCAGCCGGTTGTCCCTTCCCTGAGACGGCAGCCGGGGCCGGCTGGGCAGCGGCGGGTCTGTGCTTTCTAGCGGGGATTTCAGGGAATCTGCTTAGGCTCTGGCTCCTGCTGGGCCCAGCGAAAGACACTAGCACAGCCTGGCGGCTGGGGGTGGCCAGGGAGAGGTAGACCAGAAGACTCTACTCTGCACTGGGGCTGTGGCTGCGGGCTGGTCTCTTGAAAGCTGATTCTCAAGGGTGGGAGGGGCCTGGGCTGAGTGGGGGTGGGGAGCCCCTGAGGCCATTTCCCATGAAAGCAAGAAGGGTCAGAAGGGTCTGCCCTTAGGTTCTCCTAAGCAAAGGGTCAGCAATTCCCCAGGATTTCTTTTTATTTTTTTTTTTCTTATTTCTTTTGGTATTGGAGATTGAGCCCAGGGGCTTTGGATATCCGAGCTACACCCCTCAGTCCTATTTTTAATTTTTATTTTTTTTTGGTACTGGGGGTGGAACCCAGGGGCTTTTCTACCTCCAGGCTATACTTACAGACCTATTTTATATTTTATTTGGAAACAGGGTATCACTAAGTTGCTGAGAGCCTCACTAAGTAGCTGAGGCTGGCTTTGAACCTGTGCGATCCTCCTGTCTCAGCCTCCTAAGCGCAAGGATTACAAGCGTGCGCCACCACGCCCGGACCTTATTTTTTATTTTGAAACAGGGTCTTACTCAGTGGCTGAAGGCCTCACTAAGTTTCCGAGGCTGGCCTTGAACCTGCGATCCTCCTGTTTCAGCCTCCCCAGTGCTGGGATTACAGGCGTGCACCACCACGCCCGGCTCTGGGACAAAAATATTAATTAAAAAGCATAAAGTCCTTCTCTGCCCTTCTGCGCTGTGTTGGTGGGTGGATGGGAAGGGGGACTGGCACGCTCCCAGAGCTTTAGGGTTTAGGGTAGAGGCTCTGCTGATGTCAGGAAGGGCGCCTTGCAGGATCTAGGACAGAGGAAGTCCCCAGGGGG